>NC_092718.1:63792330-64456096 GCF_047496885.1 Scyliorhinus torazame | reverse complement strand
CAGTTAACTCCCAGCATACTCAGCTGTTTGGAGGAGAGAGATCCAGAATTTTATTCAGATCTTGAGCTTGTGTCAACATCAACACAAACCTCTTTAAATCAAGTTGAATCGGACATTTGGACCAATTGTAAATCTAAATGCATCTCTTACAAATAGTATTGCCGCCATTGCAGGAATGGCCGGGATATTCCAGCCATGTATCCAGCCTATTACTACACTGGTGTTTTCAATGGATTAAAACGGATTTGTAAAACCTGCGCCGGATTATGGCCCCGGAGTGTTTGTTCAAAATGTCAGTAAGACGGGCCAGTGAGATGAAAGATTTTTGCAGGGCACTGCTCCTCCAATCACAGGCTACTCCTCTCCCACATTTGCTGCTGGTAAGCTCTCTCGTGAGCAGCAATCATGGAAAGAAACAAGCTGTAACGGGAGGAGCAGCGAACACCAGTACCTGTGATAGAGAGAGAGAGACTCTATGGGGCGTCGGGCCTCCTCTTCCGCAGCTCCATCCCTGTTCCCCTAGCTCCATCCCCGTCTCCATCCCGATCCCTTTCCCCCCGGCTCCATCCCCCTTCTCCCCAGCTCCATCCCCCTTTCCCCCCCCCGGCTCCGTCCCCTTTCCCCCCGGCTCCATCCACTTTCCCCCCGGCTCCGTCCCCTTTCCCCCTGTCTCCATCCTCTTTCTCCCCAGCTCCATCCCCCTTCCCCCCCCCCCCGGCTCTGTCCCCTTTCCCCCCGGCTCCATCCCCTTTCCCCCTGGCTCCGTCCTCTTTCCCCCCCCACGGCTCCATCCACTTACACCCCGGCTCCATCCACTTTCCCGCCCCCCCCGGCTCCGTCCCCTTTCCCCCTTTCCCCCGGCTCCGTCCCCTTTCTCCCTTTCCCCCCGGCTCCGTCCCCTTCCCCCCCTCGGCTCCGTCCCCTTTCCCCCGGCTCCTCCCCCTTCCCCCACCCAGGCTCCACCCCTTTCCCCCGGCTCCGTCCCCTTTCCTCCCCCCCAGCTCCATCCCCTTTCCCCTCTCCGGCTCCGTCTCTTTTCCCCCCCCCGGCTCCGTCCCCTTTCCCCCCCCCCCCGGCTCTGTCCCCTTCCCCCCCCCGGCTCCATCCCCTTTCCCCCCAGCTCCGTCCCCATTCCCACGGCTCCGTCCCCTTTCCCCCGGCTTCAACCCCTTTCCCTCCCCGGCTCCGTCCCCTTTCCCCCATTCCCCCCGGCTCCTTCCCCTTTCCCCCTTTTCCCCCGGCTCCGTCCCCTTTCTCCCATTCCCCCGGCTCCTTCCCCTTTCCCCCCGGCTCCGTCCCCTTTCCCCCTGGCTCCGTCCCCTTTCCCCCGGCTCCTTCCCCTTTCCCCCCGGCTCCTTCCCCTTTCTCCCGGCTCCGTCCCCTTTCTCCCGGCTCCGTCCCCTTTCTCCCGGCCCCTTTCCCCCATTCCCCACGGCACCATCCCCTTTCCCCCAGCTCACCCACTTTACCCCCGGCTCCGTTCCCTTTCCTCCCCCCCACCCGGCTCCGTCCCCCTTCCCCCGGCTCCGCCCCTTTCCCCCGGCTCCATCCCATTTCTCCCGGCTCTTCCCCCCGACTCCGTCCCATTTCTCCCGGCTCCGCCCCCTTTCTCCCGGCTCCGTTACCTTTTCGCCGACTCCATCCATTTTCCCCCGACTCGATCCCCTTTACCCCCGGCTCCGTTCCCCAGCTCCGTCCCCTTTCCCCCCGCTCCGTCCCCTTTCCCTCTGGCTCTGTCCCCTTTCCCCCAGCTCCGTTCCCCCCGGCTCCGTCCCCTTTCCCACGGCTCCAATCCCCCCATCTCCGTCCCCTTTCCCCCCCGTCTCCATCCCCTTTCCCCTGTCTCCATTCCCCCCCGTCTCTGTCCCCTTTCCCCCGTCTCCGTCCCCTTTCCCCCGTCTTCGTCCCCTTTCCCCCGTCTCCGTCCCCTTTCCACCGTCTCCGTCCCCTTTCCCCCGTCTCTGTCCCTTTCCCCAGCACCGCCCTCTTTTCCCCCGGCTCCCCCCCCAACCTCCCCCTCCCCCCCCCCCCCTCCCCGGGTCTCCATCCCATTTCCCCTGTCTCCAACACCCCCCCACCCTTTCCCAGCTCCTTCCACTTTCCTCTCCTGCTCCACCCCCTTTCTCCCGGCTCCATCCCATTTTCCCCAGCTCCTTCCCCTTTCCCCCGGCTCTATCCCCCCCCCCCACCCGACTCCATCCCCTTTTGCCCCGTCTCTGTCCCTTTTCCCTCATCTCTGACCCCTTTCCCCCGTCTCTGTCCCCTTTCCCCATCTCTGTCCCCTTTCCCCCGTCTCTGTCCCCTTTCCCCCGTCTCTGTCCCCTTTCCCCCGTCTCTGTCCCCTTTCCCCCGTCTCTGTCCCCTTTCCCCCATCTCTGTCCCCGTTCCCCCATCTCTGTCCCCTTTCCCCCGTCTCTGTCCCCTTTCCCCCATCTCTGTCCCCTTTCCCCGTCTCTGTCCCTTTCCCCCGTCTCTGTCCCATTTTCTGTCTCTGTCCCCTTTCCCCCGTCTCTGTCCCCTTTCCCCCGTCTCTGTCCCCTTCCGCCATCTCTGTCCCCTTTCCCCCGACTCTGTCCCCTTTCCCCCGTCTCTGCCCCCTCTCCCCCGTCTCTGTCCCCTTTCCCCCGTCTCTGTCCCCTCTCCCCCATCTCTGTCCCCTTTCCCCAGCTCCAGTTGCTTTCCCCCAATTCCTTCCCTCCCCGGCTCCATCCCCTTTCCCCCAGCTCCATACCTCTCCTCCCCGGCTCCATCCCCTTTCCCCCCAGCTCCATCCTCTGTCCCGCCATTCTGTCTCTAACCCCTGTCTCCATCCACCCATCTCCATCTCCTTTCCCCTGGAACCAGCCATTCCTCTCCCCCCACCCCACACCGTCTCCATCCCCTTTCCCCTGAAACCAGACATTCCCCCCACCCCCCACACCGTCTCCATCCCCTTTCCCCTGGAACCAGCCACCCCCCCCCACCCTACACCGTCTCCATCCCCTTTCCCCTGGAACCAGTCATTCCCCCCCCCCCCCCTCCCCTCCACCCCAACCCACACCGTCTCCATCCCCTTTCCCCTGGAACCAGCCATTCCCCCCCCCCCCACCGTCTCCATCCCCTTTCCCCTGGAACCAGCCATTCCCCCCCCCCCCCACCCCACACCGTCTCCATCCCCTTTCCCCTGGAACCAGCCATTCCTCTCCCCCCACCCCACACCGTCTCCATCCCCTTTCCCCTGGAACCAGCCATCCCACCCCACACTGTCTCCATCCCCTTTCCCCTGGAACCAGCCATTCCCCCCTCCCCACCCCACCCCATCTCCATCCCCTTTCCCCTGGAACCAGCCATTCCCCCCCCCTCCCCCACCCCACACCGTCTCCATCCCCTTTCCCCTGGAACCAGCCATTCCCCCCTCTCCCCCCACCCCACACCATCTCCATCCCCTTTCCCCTGCAACCCCCCCCCCCCCCCCCCCCCAGCCATACCCCCCCCACCCCAACCCCACACCGTCTCCATCCCCTTTCCCCTGGAACCAGCCATTCCCCCCCCCCGCCCCACCCCACCCCATCTCCTCCCCCTTTCTCCTGGAACCAGCCATTCCCCCCCCCCCCACCCCACACCGTCTCCATCCCCTTTCCCCTGGAACCAGCCATTCCTCTCCCCCCCACCCCACACCGTCTCCACCCCTTTCCCCGCCTTCAACCACTTCACCCCTGACTCTCGGCACTCATTTAGGCTCCACAAAGCCTCAGGTCTCACTCAAGGTCTCTCTTCAACTCTCATCGTACCTGCCCACACACCTACACCCCTCCCACAGCACGCTGATTTCATGAGTGAGGTTGAGTGAGAGAGAATGAGGGTATGTGGGTTGGTGAGAGGGTGGGTGGGTGGGTGAATGAGAGTGGATAGGTGAGCGAGGGTTTCTGGGGGATTTACACATACAATGTCCGTGAGCTGTGCAGTACATGGATTTTCAACTAAGATTGTCTATGACAGCACAATATAATATGTATCAGCAAAACTGAAGTATCAAACACCCATCCATATGGATTAGTGACGTCATTTTTACAGTCAATATCCTATCCAGATATCTGACTGACCCAATGTTTAATGTTATTACCAAAATAGGACTGACCATTTCTATAATGTTAACAGTAAGTGTGTGTGTGCGCACGTGAGAGAGAGAGATAGAGGGGTAAGCATGTGTGAGAGGGATAAACATGTAAGAGCATGGTGAATGTGTGAGAAGTGTGTGAGAGGGGTGAGTGTGTGTGAGAGGGGTGAGTGTGTGTGAGAGGGGTGAGTGTGCGTGAGAGGGGTGAGTGTGCGTGAGGGGGGTGAGTGTGCGTGAGAGGGGTGAGTGTGCGTGAGAGGGGTGAGTGAGCTGGCATCTGTTGAAATCTTCGTGTTACTCTTGGGATCGAAGAAGGACAGACAGTGCTGTGGTGAGTGCTCTCTTCAGGTGATGCCAAATATGGGCATACATTTTCCCAAAAAAGTTGACAACACCCAGCATTTGTAATAAAGCCTTTCTGTATTTTGGACATGACATTCTGGTAATGGCTGCAATCTTTTCACTGTCTGGCTGGACTCCTTGAGCTGATATTTGATCACCCAAGAAAATTAATATGGAGATGCCAAATTGGCATTTGGCTCTGTTCAGTTTGATACCAAACTTTTCAATTTGCTTCATGACTTGCAGAAGTCGTGCATTATGTTTCTCTTCTTTGATGACCAAATGATGATGTCATCAACGTACACTCGTATGCCTGCAACCATCTGCTCCATAGCTCGATTAAACATTTTGGAAGCTGAAATGATTCGGAAAGGCATTCTGTTGAAGCAGTACCACCCGTAAGGTGTGTTGAATGTGCAGAGTTTCTTACTGGCTTCGTCCAGCTTTAGTTCCCAAAAACCCCTAGGTGCATCTAGCTCGGTGGAGATCTTGGCACCTGACATATCACTCGTGATTTCCTCTCTCTTTGGAATCGGGTCGTGCTCCCAATTGATATTCTGACTTAGATTGTTGGAATCTAGACAGATTCTCGGGTCACCATTGGCTTTCTTCACACAAACCATAAAACTGGCCCAATCAGTTTGTTCTTCCACTTTGGTGATTATTCCCAACTGCTGCATATGCTCAAGTTCCACTGTGAGATGTTCCCTCAAAGGAGCTGGAACCCTCCTCGGAGGATGAATGACTGGTCCGGTATTCTCTCTTAGCTGGATTTTATATTCAAATAGTAATGTTCCAATACCAAGAAAGATGTCAGGAAACTTTTGAGTAATGGCCTCGACCTGGTCATTGCAATTGTTTGAAATCCTGTCCGAGCTGTATATGTGTTTCACAAGTTGCAGAATTTAATAAGCCTTAACATCCAGTAGTGAAGATCGCTTTGGCTCAACTATTGCAAATTTAATCAGAACCTTCTTTTCTTTGATCCCTACTGTTAGGTAGCAAGTGCCCATTGTGGTAACCACATTGCCATTGTAATCCCGCAGCTGACAGTCATTTTCATCAATCACTGGTGTAGTTTTTAATTTGGCTAGGTCTGTCTGATTAATGAGATTCGCTTTTGCTCCAGTGTCCAATTTCATTTTAATTGTGACTCCATTTATTGCTAATGGAATCGTCCAATTATCATTATTGTGTATGACTGATACCTGTTTTGAAATGTCCGAATCAGCAGAAGTTTCTTGTTGCACTTTCTCTATACTTGGGCTGGTTTAGCACAGGGCTAAATAGCTGGCTTTTAAAGCAGACCACGGCAGGCCAGCAGCACGGTTCAATTCCCGTACCAGCCTCCCCAAACAGGCGCCGGAATGTGGTGACTAAGGGCTTTTTAGTGTAACTTCATTTGAAGCCTACTTGTGACAATAAGCGATTTTCATTTCATTTCATTTTCATTTCTATTGTTTCAACAAAGAAAAAATCTGCTAAATCAAATGCATCTTCCAATGCGTTGAGTATAATTGCTTTATTAACATGTGTTAGACTACTTATCTCTTGTACAGCTCTTCCCTTGTGCACCGTACTAAGCTGCTTAACTTGTTGCAACTTTGTTCCCATTCTGCACTGATTCGATTTGTGGCACTTTGCACAATTCTTTCCAAACTCAGGGCATTTTTTTTATTTGGTGGGCATTGCCACACCGTTTGCACGTCATGACGTTCGTGATGTCATGCGCAAAATGGCTGCCGTCTGGAGCACGTTAATTTTTAGCGCACCACAGCATTAATGGCGTCGGCCACATTGTTAGTTTCCGTACTTTTTCACCGACCAACATTTCAGAGAACTGATTTCTGGCAGGTTCGCTTGCTCTACACAGACTGATTGTGCCTTCTAACATTAGATCCGACTGTCTCAATAATCTTTCCCTCGGCTTATCGCTTTTTATTCCATAGACTATCTGATCCCGTAGAAGTGAGTGCAGGAGAACGGAAAAATTTCACTTCTGCGCTTTAAGTCTCAGATCCATGATGAAGCAGTCAAGCGTTTTGCCTGCTTTTAGCACTCTTTGCCTGAACACATACTGTTCAAACATTTTGTTTTGCTGCAACTGTCAATGCTTATTGAATTTTTCAATTATTTTATGGTATTTTTTCTTATTTGCTTCATCCCGACCGTAACGAGTTGAAATTCTCTCGGGCTTTACGGACCAGCCACTGTTAGAAACAGTGCTATTTTTCACTGGCCGCTTGTAGCTCTAGGGCAGAGATATGCAACTCAGCCTGCTGCTTGAAATTGCACCAATTAATGTCTACTTTACCCGATGTACAAAATTGTCGTGGAGTTTACAAACCTTCCATCTCGCTTCGACTGGAACGTTCTTCAATGTCGTCGATGTAGTCAGAGCCTGGTAGAATTTTTGCTTTTGAAGTTTTGTTTTTTACAACAGAGATTTTTTTTTAAAGTTCTTTTCTCGATGAACCTTCTTTTCGTCTTAGCAACCACTCCTAGTACCATGTGATGTTTCTTTACTTTATGGAAGATGATGATGGCTTTGAAACGTAGTGACTTACAAAGAACATCAAGCTATGTTTCAAACAAAACTTATTTATTAACACTACAACTCAACTAGATTTGAACTTAAGATACAATTTTACAACATATACTAAGACTATTATTCTATCTACAGAACTTCTGAAACCACAACTACTCTCTATCCTGCCTAATCACCTACTCCCACAATCAAGGTATCACGTGATTTACGTGTGCTCTTGATCAACATCTAGTGGTTTGAAGCATTCACATCAAATTGTTAACCTTTCATTTACCATACAATATACATATTGTCACAAGTGTATCTGAGAGAGACGGTGTAAATGTGTGAGAGAGAGAGAGGAGAGTGTGTCTGGCCACTCCCAGTCCAGCATTCTCATTCACCCTCACCTCCACACACTAAGACGCACTCTCTCCCACTTTCACAGTGGGTGAGTGTGAGTGAATGAACTGCCTGAGACTGGGGGTGAGCGGGACACACACACATTCACCCTTTCATACTTGAATGGCTGTCTTTATTTCTTACTTGTTTTTAATTGATCATTATATTGTTTCGATTTAATTTTTGCTCAGGAAGTTATTTTCATATCAGCTTTTAAAAAGAAAATTCATGCTAAATGTTGTGTCAAACATTATCTTTCCAAACTTTATTCATCAGCCCGGGTGTGAGGAAAATTGAAACATGGCCCCCATGTAAATAGGTTGGACAAGCCTGGATTAAACCATATTTTAATCAACACTCCAGAGTACTATTGTGTTCACTGCAGAAGTACTACAAGCTACATTAACTTTCCCTTCACAGGACTGGGTAGGAAAATCTAGCCAGTAGCAATTTCTTAAGCTTTGGGATTCAGAGGATACCAATCAGTTTAAGTTTACAATGAGGCCAAGCTAAAATGTCAGTGTGCGCTTTTAATTGATTTTACACAGAGCCTGTGTCCGCAATGAAGCAGGCTGATTACCCAGTACCTGATAGCATTTCTTATCATGCATCTGTGATATTTTGTTTCAAATCTGACATCCAAATTCAAGCCTCTGGCTCCAAGAGACCAACAGCAGGTTTACTGCCATTATTTATTTTGAGGGCATCATTTTTAAGATGGAAAACCACGGTGTTATTCTCACTGCTGGGAGTCTCAGTCTAGTCGACAGAAACTGCAGCGGTTCAAGAAACAGCCCACCACCACCTCGAGGACAAACGGGAATGGGCAATCAGTGTCGGCTTTGCCAGCATCCCGAGAGCGACGTTTTTGGAATGTCACTTCAAAATTTGAAGGACAATCAAGAACAAGCTGGGCAATCAGAGTGTGGTGAGAGTGCGGTGCTCGCACTGTTACCTTGCAGAGACACAAAGGATTGTTACTCGTTTAAAGCACTGTACTTTCTACCTATTCTTCCTCTAATTTGTTGAAAGCGGCCCTTTAACCTCTGACGCGTGAAACCGATTATGGCGCAGAATGTGAAATGTGAACTGAAGATTTAATTGCCACTTAGCTGAAGTGTTGCAGGAGATTGTTTACTGAGCAATAATGGAACCAACCTCAAGAAGCTGTCGGTTATTGTGCCTTTACTGAAATCAGTTCATCCAGATTTGACCGCGGCTGGTGTGTGGCTCTGACTTTGCAAGTTTCAAGTAAAGATCCCAGGAGATACTCAGATGGGCTTTTTAGATCTCAAGGAAATAATCAAAGCCAGTTCCTGTACGAATATTTATTTCAATAAAGAATGACAGTGTGCAAGTGGTTGTGCCTTGGCATTCTGGCATCAGTTTTAAAGGTCATTTGTTTCATTGCAGAGAAAGAGACCAACTCTGGCAATTTAGATCTTACACATAGCTGCATTTATGTCCAGCAATTAAACCTGTTACATAGAACATATAGTGCAGATGGAGGCTATTCGGCCCATCGAGTCTCCACCGACCCACTTAAGCCCTCACTTCCACCCTATCCCCGTAACCCAATAACCCCTCCTAACCTTTTTTGGACACTAAGGGCAATTTAGCATGGCCAATCCACCTAACCCGCACGTCTTTGGACTGTGGGAGGAAACCAGAGCACCCGGAGGAAACCCACACAGACACGGGGAGAACGTGCAGACTCCGCACAGTCAGTGACCCGGCGGGGAATCGAACCTGGGTCCCTGGCGCTGTGAAGCCACAATGCTAGCCACTTGTGCTACCGTGCTGCCCACAAATACATGGGAACATAAGAATCTAGTAAAAACATGCTAATAAACTTGATTACTCAACATTTGTCTTTTTTTGAGGCCCATGGCCGACATACAAGGTGCTACTAGTGCTAATTTTAAAAAATTCACTGTCCAGGTGTTGGGTCACAGGCAGAGTCAACATTTATTGCCACAACCCATTACCCTGAAAAAGTGGGTAATCATTAATCATTTGAACTGTGGTTTGATACAACCTCCAGGTTACTTCAAGAGCACACTTGGGAGTTAACCCCGTTGGTGAGGGACAACCACGTTGGCGTGGGTCAGGAGTCACATGTAGGCCCAGACTAGATAAGGACAACAAATTTCCTTCCAAAAGGACATTCGTCAAACAACTGTGTTTTCTCAACAATCTAGGAGACCAAGGGCAGCAGACCAATGGCAAGGCTGCCACCTGCATGTTCTCCTCCAAGCCACTCACCATCCTGACTTGGAAATGCATCGGCCTTTCCTTCACTGTCGCTGAGTCAAAATCCTGGACCTCCTTCCCTAACAGCACTGTGGGTGTACCTACACCTCACGGATTGCAGCAGTTCAAGAAGGTGGTTCAGCACCACCTTCTCAAGAGCAATTAGGGATGGGCAATAAATGCTGGCCTAGCAAGGGACGCCCACATTCTGTCGAAGAATAAATAGAAGTACTCTGACAGCATCATTGACACTTTGCTGATCCCAGATTATCTCAAGATGTTTAAAACTGAATTAAAAGTCTGAAACTACCATGTCTTCAGCTTATTAAACTAGACATTAGGGTTATTAGTCTAGTAGCATAAGTACTACTTTACCATTACCTGAACCTCCTCCCTCAGATTCATACATATAAAAGGATTGATGACTTTATATCCAGCCCCTGCCTGACTCAGCACCTGCTACAACCTGGAAGAGCATGTTTCCTTGACCCCCAACTTTGGCCATGTGCTCTTTCACCCCTTATGAAGGGAGGCTGGCAAGAATCTTTTTACAAGTATTGAGTGCAGGCTACTTGGACCAACCTTCTCACCCCCGGTGAGACCCCTTGCTCTGGGGTATTTCATCATGACCGACTCCAAGTGTTGGGCCTTGGACACTGCACTCTGTCCTGAATGAACCTGGGGAATGGGATTTGCAGTTACCTCCTCGGTGACAAAATCTTGTATTAGATGGGTGAAGCAATGAACAAAGAACAATACAGCCCTCCAAGCCTGTGCCGGTGATGATACCACGCTTGGCCAAAACCCTCGGCACTTCCTAGTGTTGTATCCCTCCATACCCATCCTATCTATGTATTTGTCGAGATGCCTTTTGAACGCCGCTTATGTATATGCTTCCAAAAACTGCCCTGGCAGCGTGTTCCAGGCACTCGCCACCCTCTGTATAAAAAAAAACTGCCACGCTAATCTCCTTTAAACTTTGCCCCATGGCCCTTAAACCTATGCCCCCTGTTGACTGACCCCCCACCCTGAGAAAGAGTGCCTGCTCATCCACTCTATCCATGCCCCTCATAATCTTGGAGACCTCTATCAGGTCACCCCTCAACATCTGTCGTTCTAATGAAAACAGTCCAAGTCTATTCAGTCTCTCCGCATAGCTAACACCCTCCAGAGCAGGCAACATCCTGGTAAACCTCCTCTGCACCCTCTCCAAAGCCTCCACATTCTTCTGGTAGTGTGGCGTCCAGAATTGTGCGCAATATTCTAAGTGCGGCCTTATCAGGTTTCGTTACAACTGTAGCATGACTTGCCAGTTTTTATACTCGAATCCTCTGTCCACAAGAAAGGAAACTGGGAAATCCCAGAAATGGGGGCTGACTTCTCCATTTCAGGGACTATGTCCCCACGCAGTCATAACAACTGTGGCCTTTCACGCCAGAAAAACTGGCATCAAAAGGCTCCATATTCATAGCCCGGCAGGGAGCTAGCAGGGATCCGTCGTAAATCTTGCAACTTTAGCTGCAGATACGGGTCCCCGCACTTCTGGGTCAGAGGCCGCGCATGCGCACGGCGGCGGCTTCCAGCGGCCACGCCGTCTTCCATGGCAGACTCAGACCCGCGGAGCTGGACCTCCTAAATAGTGCTCCCGATCGGCAGCGCGCCCGACTGAGTCCGCAACCACCACGCGAGTATCCCGAATGGCAGGACCATATTAGATCCACGCCGTCGGGACTTCGGCCGGTCGGAGGTGGAGAATTGCAGGGCAGGCCTCTGGCAATGGCCGCAGGTGGGTGATACGCGGCGCGGCGTACTCCCCGGGTACGCTGCTTTTCGGGGGCCAAAGAGTCGAGGAACCGGCACCGGTCCTGATTCCATGCGCAAAACTGGATTCTCCGCCACGGCGCCGGACGCTATTTTGGCTTCGGGGTGCGGAGAATCCAGCCCGGGATCTGTGCACCCAGATAGTCGTCACTGATTGAAACTATTTGGATTCTTTGTTGCTAGTGCAAAAGTTTGCTGTAATTTCACCACACTCCCTTATTGCAAATAGAGATGAGAGCTGGCTAGTGCAGTGATGACAAAACCAGGAAACCCAGCTTTGCTGCATGCTCCCAACAACATTCCAGTTCCCACATTAGCAAACATACTTTCACTTCTCTAAAAAATTAGTATGTAACTTATATAAAGATGACTTCATTGTGAATAAGAAAAAAACAATTCACAAAGCTTCTTGTGCGATGCGGCGGATTTTTGCCCCCGAGGCGGAGAGTGCGACTGGAGAAATTGCCCAGCTTGCCGCACGCCTCTCAGGAAAAGGTTCCCCCTTAGATCCGTTTTTCACTTCGGTGGAGGGGGAGGCAGGATAGTCGGGCCCCCACCCCTAGATGCAGATCAGAGGCAGCCACAGGTGCTGTCGAGGTGCTGAGACAGACCAATTAAAAAGCCCACTTCATTTCTCTGGGACATCACCCTCAGTTGTTTTGTTAAATATTAGGCTCTCCAGCCAGCCCTCACCCCATCACATCTCCAGCCATTCCCCATGCCGCATCCATGCAACTCATGCCAACCTACGTTTCGCACCCACCACCATGGCCTCTTTTAGCCCTCGTGCCAACTTAATGCCAACCCAGGCATCCACACAACCTTTTGTCCTTGTATCCCCATGACAACTCGATCAGATCTCAAAAACCATGTTGAGATGAAATAAAATAAAGATCTAAATATCTAATACAGCATTTACTACAATGTAATTCCATTCATGAAAGCCCATTCAAAACTTATATTCATAAACCCACATTACAGAGAATCTTTCACTAACCTCTGATCTGCCAATCAAACTGTGAATATACGCACCCTGCCCCTGCTGAAATAATTATCAGTTGTTGGAAGCAGCCAAGAATGAATTAATGTAACCTTTGGTCAAGTCAATGAACATCTATTGCAACTTCTAGAGATATTTTTTCAACTCTCACTGATTTGCAGACAATTTTAATTTTAACTTTCAAAGTGCTGGGGATTTAAATAACTTTCCAGCTTGACTGTTATACAGACCTTTTCCACCCTTTATGAGCCTTCATGTCACCTCCATAAATTTATGGCACCCACAATCTGGGATAAGGCTCCTGCTACAGTGGAAATGGAATCTGTTTGAACATAGAATCCCTGCACTGCAGAAGGAGGCCATTCGGCCCATCGAGTCTACACTGACCCTCCGACAGAGCACCCCACCCAGGCCCACTCTCCCACCCTATTCACGTAACCCGACCTAAACTACACATCTTTGGACACTAAGGGGCAATTTAGCATGGCCAATCCACCTAAACCGCACATCTTTGGACAGAGCACCCAGAGGAAACCCACGCAGACATGGGGAGAACGTGCTAACCCCACATAGGCAGCCAGCCAAGGCTGGAATTGAACCCGGGTCCCTGGCGCAGTGAGGCAGCAGTGTTAACCACGGTGCCACTGAGCGCCAAGTTGAAATGACCTTGCTGAGTTAGGGTTTCCTGCCGGTGTGAATCATGCCCTGCCCCCTTTCCCCACTGGCAAAAATGGAAGGTATCCAAAACAGTGGAAGCTCTTCCGTTATGGGTCCCACCCGTCATTTTTAAAGGGCCACAGAGTCATCCCAACTCTATGAATATCCATCCCCAGACCGTTTATATTCTGCATTTTAAAACACTTGTATGTCTTTAGCTTCTGACAAACATTTAACAATTGTGGACAAGAGATTGATGGTAATGCGTAAAGAATGACATTTTCTCAGTACTTACACTGTGAGCACCCAGCTGCCTGTCCTCATATTCTTCAGCAGCTTGTAGTTAAATCCATTAACTCACACTCCATGGATTTACAGACTTAAAATGATTCTAGCTGGAAAGCAGTGCATGTTACCACTGATTAATTATTTAAAGGCAAACGGTGTAAAAATTCGAGACTCTGTTTCAAAGCTGATATGTTGATAATGATATCATTAATAAAGCTCTCAAATTAACAGTGCAATTTTGTAGAAAGCTAAGAGGCAGCTGGAATTTGTGTTCTAACGGACCTTTGTTTCACCAAATAGGTGCTGCTTTTCCATGATCAAAGTTACGGCATCCACTATGAATACACAATCTCGGTGAACAACTCCATTGAGGGGAGAGGCGAGGTGCGGAAACAGCTGGTACCTCTTTACCTGTGGACAAACACTGGCTGGGGGGACTGCAGTGTACAGTGTGGAGGAGGTACAGTCAAATAGCTTCTATTTAGTATTTCCATGGACATGCAGGGAGGACCAGAGGACTAGTAGGTCTCAGGTTCCTACTATACTTGTATCGGATTGTGAACTCGGTTTTGCAACATGCGACTTGGTGGCTTGTCTTGATACAAGATCCTTTATCCTCGGCATGTGACACCAGTTGCTTCAAAGGGCTCTGAGGATAGGAACATAGGAAATAGGAGCAGGAGTAGACCATTTGGCCCCTGGAGCCTACTCCGTCATTCAACCCGATAATGACTGATCTTCTACTTTACTGTAATTTTTCTGCAATACCACAATGTCCATTGATATCTTTAATACCTAGACATCTATTGATCTCTGTCCTGAATATGCTCAGTGACTGAGACTCCACAGCCCTCTGAGATGGAGAATTGCAAATGTTTGCCACTATCTCAGTGAAGAAATTCCTCCTTGTCGCAGTCCTTAACAGGCTGCCCCTTATTCTGGGACTATGTCCCCATGGCTCTGGATCTCCCCGCCAATTTCCCCTCATAGGATAATCCTGCAAGCCCAGGGATCAATCTGGAGAACCTTCATTGCACTTCTCCTTTGCTAACCATATCCTTTGTTACAGACAGGAGAAAGTGGCAAAACTGAACTAATTTATTCCCTCATTGTCTGTCCTTAAGTTGAGATGTTTTACTTCTTTAAAATAGGCTGTGGCTCTTCTTCCAAAAAACCTTGGTTTCTGTTGTCAATTTTTAAAGTAACTCCCAGCAAACCGTTTTAGGATTAAATCAGAAAGTTTAGTTTATTCACACATTCAAACTTGGAGGCTGATCACAACTACAGGTATATATTCAGGTACACAGTAAAGGGCATAGAAATGAGTATTTTTTTTTTACAACTATGATTAAAGAAGCAGTAAAAAAAAACACCAAATCAGATGTCAGTTCACATGATTTCCACAGCCCAGAAAGTCCAGAGAGGTTCCCTCGCAGAGAAGTTCCAATTCAGGTGGGTTCCTGGCTGAATGCAGAAATGTAGAATTCATTTCAGATGATGGTGTTACAATGAGATTAGGGTGATATTCAGAGACTTGGTCTGCTTGGTGGCCAGTGGATTCAAGTAAGGTTTGGTGAAGGTTGCTTGGCCAGACTGGAGTTCTGCTGTTGGTCTTCCAGGTTGGTGGTAATTCAAAGACTGGCCAGCTTCTAAGTTCTCAACCAGATTAAGAGATTTCACAATGGCCACCAAAGTCGTGTGACCTTTCTGCATAATGATCTCATCAGGGGATGTTTATCAGATGCCAGGACCTGGCTTTTGTATTGTGGCCTTTAATGTCCCAGTCATTAACCTCCGAAGGAATCATCATCTACATGAATGACCTTGTTCCAGATAGCTGTTGTCTTGGTAGACCCTCGGACCCTGCTAGATGGATAATCTTATAAAGATGCAAATGACATCCATTGACTTGTAAATGTTCCTCTTTGAGATTCCACCAGCACCATGTCAGGGCATGTCTCCATTCTTCTTCTTCTTCGGCGATCACTCGCTAACGAGTATGATTGTCCACCGAAGAAACGCTGTGTTACTGGTCATGGGTTCTTTGGATCCTTGCGTGGTTGCTGAGCCCAATTCTAGAGCCACATCTCCAACCTACACTTCGCAGGTGTTTCCACGGGGGTGAGATCAGTCCTTGGATTGTACATCACTGGTATTCCTTTCTCGGGCTCCTTTTCTGGACCTCCTCTTGCCATCGGGTGCCCTCAAAGAATTGTGTCCCTTCAATCAGGAGGTTTCTCCAAGTAGGTCTCACCTGAGCAAGGGTCTCCCAGGTTATGTTGCATTTCTTGAGGTAAGCTTTCAGGGTGTTTTTGAAGTGTTTTCTTTGTCTTCCTCTTGTTCGGAAGCCTTCCTCGAGCTGGGCAAAGAAGATTTGCTTTGGCAGTCGGGACTCTGGCAGCCTAGCACATGGCCGGCACCGGAGTTGGTTTCAGATGGCCTCGATGCTGGTGCTCTTGGCTCCTTCAAGGATACTGATGTTTGTACACCTGTCCTCCCAGATGATGCAGAGAATTTGTCTCAGCCAGCGTTTATGGTACCTCCAGGGCCTTGAGGTGGTGTCTGTATGTAGTACAATACTCTGAACCATATAGAGGAGTTGTGAGGATGACTGCCTTGTACTGAAGGGTCTTGGTGTCAGCACAGATGTCGTGGTCATCAAATACTCTTGTCCTTAGGCATCCGAAGGAAGGGCTCACAGATTGCAAACAAATTTGGATCTCCGAACGGATGTCGGCCTTAGGGGAGAGATGGCTCCCCAGGTAGGGGTCATGTTCCATGTTTGATAGGGTTTCTCCGTTCACCTTGATGGAGGGAGAGACCAGATCTTGCCCTGAGCAGGTTAGTAAGGGACATGTCAAGGCATGTCTCCAGTACAATCCATATAATGCCTTAGTGGTCGCCTTACAACTCCAGACATTAGGTGACTTGTGGCAGTCATCTTTTAATTAAGCAAAGTTAAGTTTTAAATAAGCAAAAATGAATAAAGTTTGATTTACATAGTTTACTATTTCATCCATGTCTAACGGACATCATACCTTCCTTAGGTAAGGGGAACAAAAACACACTGTACTCCAGTGCCATCTCACCAAGGCATCACTTCTTTGCTCCTGTACTCAGATGTAATAAATGCCAACATACCATTTGCCTTCCTAATGGCTTGTTGAACCCGCATGTTATAATTCAGTGACTTCTGAACAAAGATACCCAGGTCTCTTTACATAAGGCCAACATAAGGCCAACACACCAGGCCGCCCTATCGTTTCAGGCAATGGGACCTTGTGTGAGAACCTCTCTGGCTACATCGAGGGCATCTTGAAACCCATCGTACAAGGTACGGCCAGCTTCTGTCGTGACACGACGGACTTCCTACAGAAACTCAGCACCCATGGACCAGTTGAACCAGGAACATTCCTCGTCACAATGGACGTCTCGGCCCTCTACACCAGCATCCCCCATGACGACGGCATTGCTGCAACAGCCTCAGTACTCAACACCGACAACTGCCAATCTCCAGACGCAATTCTGCAACTCATCCGCTTCATTCTGGATCACAACGTCTTCATCTTCGACAATAAGTTCTTCATCCAGACGCATGAAACAGCCATGGGGACCAAATTCGCACCCCAATACGCCAACATCTTCATGCACAAGTTTGAACAGGACCTACTCACCGCACAGGACCTTCAACTGACGTTATACACTAGATACATCGATGACATTTTTTTCCTTTGGACCCACGGCGAAGAATCACTGAAACGACTACATGATGACATCAACAAGTTCCATCCAACCATCAGACTCACCATGGACTACTCTCCAAAATCAGTTGCATTCTTGGACACACTCGTCTCCATCAAGGACGGTCACCTCAGCACTTCGATTTACCGCAAACCCACGGATAACCTCACGATGCTCCACTTCCCCAGCTTCCACCCTAAACATATTAAAGAAGCCATCCCCTATGGACAAGCGCTCCGTATACACAGGATCTGCTCAGACGAGGAGGAGCGTAACAGACATCTACAGACTTTGAAAGATGCCCTCGTACGAACGGGATATGGCACTCAACTCATCGATCGACAGTTCAAACGCGCCACAACGAAAAACCGCACCGACCTCCTCCGAAGACAAACATGGGACACAACCGACAGAATACCCTTCATCGTCCAGTACTTCCCCGGAGCGGAGAAACTATGTCATCTTCTTCACAGCCTTCAACACGTCATTGATGACGATGAACATCTTGCCAAGGTCATCCCCCCCCCCCCCCCCCCCCCACTACTTGCCTTCAAACAACCGCGCAACCTCAAACAAACCATTGTTTGCAGCAAACTACCCAGTCTTCAGAACAGTGACCACGACACCACACAACCCTGCCATGGCAATCTCGGCAAGACGTGACAGACCATCGACATGGATACCACTATTACACGTGAGAACACCACCCACCAGGTACGCGGTACATACTCGTGCGACTCGGCCAACGTTGTCTACCTCATACGCTGCAGGAAAGGATGTCCCGAAGCGTGGTACATTGGCGAGACCATGCAGACGCTGCGACAACGAAAGAACGGACATCGCGCAACAATCACCAGGCAGGAATGTTCCCTTCCAGTCAGGGAACACTTCAGCAGTCAAGGGCATTCAGCCTCTGATCTCCGGGTAAGCGTTCTCCAAGGCGGCCTTCAGAACGCGCAACAACGCAGAATCGCCAAGCAGAAACGTATAGCCAAGTTCCGCACACATGAGTGCGGCCTCAACCGGGACCTGGGATTCATGTCGCATTACATTCATCCCCCACCATCTGGCCTGCGAAATCCTACCAACTGTCCTGGCTTGATACAATTCACACCTCTTTAACCTGGGGTTACCCCATCTCTGGATCTGTAAAGATTTAATCACCTGCTAATGGTCGCATTCCAAGCATTGTTTGGCATCTTTGAATTTGTCTATATATGTGTTTCTGGAACCTACCTCTTCATTCACCTGAGGAAAGAGCAGCGCTCCGAAAGCTAGTGACATCGAAACAAACCTGTTGGACTTTAACCTGGTGTAAGACTTCGTACTGTGCTCACCCCAGTCCAACGCCGGCATCTCCACATCATGGCTACCATCGACACTGCAAACTGCTGGCTCAAAGTGGAGAGGATCTCCAGGAAGATCGCGCATATAGACACTGACATTAAGTTTCTACAACGATGCAAGAAAGCAGACAAGATCCCGAAAGGGCTACAGATCACAAACCCACTCAAGTCGACCTACAACACAGACTACACTGAGAGACTCTGCCGTCGCACCTCTCTCACACTCGTCGACCACCTCGTCCGCCAGCTCTACAGCAGACGCAACCTGGAAACCAAGATAGAGGCCATATTCTCAACTTGCGCTCAGGATGCAGCAGACCAGCTGCGGAACACCGCCAAACAGATGAGACAACAATACTATGCCACCTATATGCACACCAAGAACAGAAAGCTTGAGAAACTTGGCATCACCACCGGCAGCAACCAAGCCACCCCCGGTGCCACAGTAGAAAACAATACAGGGAAATCTATTGTCAACTTGTCAGACTATAGCCTTCAACCAGACGAAATCGAAGTCCTCAGCAGAGGGCTCAATCTCTGCACCAACACCAAAATGGACCCCATCAGTCTCGCGGCAGGCACGGAGGAATTCATCAGGCGAATGAGGCTCCGGGAATTCTTCCACAGACCCCAAGAGGCCAACAGCGAACCCAAGCAGACTATCAATGAACCGGAACAGCAGACCAAGAGATCTGCGGTGCGGCAACCGAAGAGGAAAGAGTCGAATTGGACCCCTCCGGAAGGCCGCTGCCTTAGACTCGAAATGTATGCTCAAGCCGTCAGGAGTCGCGTCAATGCCAGATTCATCAGTTGCATTCGCAAGACAGCCCCGAAAGTCACCCAAGCACAACGCAATGCCATCCGCGCTCTCAAGACCAACCGCAGCATCGTCATCAAACCAGCAGACAAAGGAGGGGCCACTGTCGTACTGAACAGAACGGACTACTGCAAAGAAGTATACCGACAACTGAACAACCAAGAACACTACAGACAGTTACCCGCAGATCCGACCAAGGAACACATCCGCCAACTTAACAGACTGATCAAGACCTTGGATCCAGATCTTCAGAGCACCCTACGTGCTCTCATCCCACGTACTCCCCGCATTGGAGATCTCTACTGCCTCCCGAAAATACATAAGGCCAACACACCAGGCCGCCCTATCGTTTCAGGCAATGGGACCTTGTGTGAGAACCTCTCTGGCTACATCGAGGGCATCTTGAACCCCATCGTACAAGGTACGCCCAGCTTTGTCGCGACACGCCGGACTTCCTACAGAAACTCAGCACCCATGGACCAGTTGAACCAGGAACATTCCTCGTCACAATGGACGTCTCGGCACTCTACACCAGCATCCCCCATGACGACGGCATTGCTGCAACAGCCTCAGTACTCAACACCGACAACTGCCAATCTCCAATCTGGATCACAACGTCTTCACCTTCGACAACAAGTTCTTCATCCAGACGCACGGAACAGCCATGGGGACCAAATTCGCACCCCAATACGCCAACATCTTCATGCACAAGTTTGAACAGGACCTACTCACCGCACAGGACCTTCAACCGACGTTATACACCAGATACTTTGATGACATTTTTTTCCTTTGGACCGACGGCGAAGAATCACTGAAACGACTATATGATGACATCAATAAGTTCCATCCAACCATCAGACTCACCATGGACTACTCTCCAAAATCAGTTGCATTCTTGGACACACTCGTCTCCATCAAGGACGGTCACCTCAGCACTTCGATTTACCGCAAACCCACGGATAACCTCACGATGCTCCACTTCCCCAGCTTCCACCCTAAACATATTAAAGAAGCCATCCCCTATGGACAAGCGCTCCGTATACACAGGATCTGCTCAGACGAGGAGGAGCGTAACAGACATCTACAGACTTTGAAAGATGCCCTCGTACGAACGGGATATGGCACTCAACTCATCGATCGACAGTTCAAACGCGCCACAACGAAAAACCGCACCGACCTCCTCCGAAGACAAACATGGGACACAACCGACAGAATACCCTTCATCGTCCAGTACTTCCCCGGAGCGGAGAAACTATGTCATCTTCTTCACAGCCTTCAACACGTCATTGATGACGATGAACATCTTGCCAAGGTCATCCCCACCCCCCCCACTACTTGCCTTCAAACAACCGCGCAACCTCAAACAAACCATTGTTTGCAGCAAACTACCCAGTCTTCAGAACAGTGACCACGACACCACACAACCCTGCCATGGCAATCTCTGCAAGACGTGACAGACCATCGACATGGATACCACTATTACACGTGAGAACACCACCCACCAGGTACGCGGTACATACTCGTGCGACTCGGCCAACGTTGTCTACCTCATACGCTGCAGGAAAGGATGTCCCGAAGCGTGGTACATTGGCGAGACCATGCAGACGCTGCGACAACGAATGAACGGACATCGCGCAACAATCACCAGGCAGAAATGTTCCCTTCCAGTCGGGGAACACTTCAGCAGTCAAGGGCATTCAGCCTCTGATCTCCGGGTAAGCGTTCTCCAAGGCGGCCTTCAGGACGCGCGACAACGCAGAATCGCCGAGCAGAAACTTATAGCCAAGTCCCGCACACATGAGTGCGGCCTCAACCGGGACCTGGGATTCATGTCACATTACATTCATCCCCCACCATCTGGCCTGCGAAATCCTACCAACTGTCCTGGCTTGACACAATTCACACCTCTTTAACCTGGGGTTACCCCATCTCTGGATCTGTAAAGATTTAATCACCTGCTAATGGTCGCATTCTAAGCATTGTTTGGCATCTTTGAATCTGTCTATATATATGTTTCTGGAACATAACTCTTCATTCACCTGAGGAAGGAGCAGCGCTCCGAAAGCTAGTGACATCGAAACAAACCTGTTGGACTTTAACCTGGTGTTGTAAGACTTCGTACTGTGCTCACCCCAGTCCAACGCCAGCATCTCCACATCAGGTCTCTTTCGACATCAACACTTAACAATCTCTCACCAGCTCTGCAGTCCTGCCACATCCAGTTGTTAATGGTTATGGGCAGTTAAACAACTCATTGCAGGAGGAGGCTCCACAAAAATCCCCATCAATGATGAGAGAGCCCAGCACATCAGTGCAAATTATAAGGCTGAAGTATTCACAACAATTTTCTGCCAGAGGTGCCACGTGGATGATCCATCTTGGCTTCCTCTGGAGTTCCCCAGTATCACAGATGCCAATCTTCAACCCGAGCAAAACTGGGGTCAGTGGGATCAGGGGGTTGAAGTCATACCTGGCACAGAGGAGGATTGCTATGATGGTTGGATGTCAATCATCAGGACATCACTGCAGGAGTTTCTCAGGGTGGTATCCTTGGCCCAAAAATCTTCAGCTGCTTCATCAATAACGTTTCTTCCGTCACTTTTGCTTTATAAATTTAGAGTTCCCAATAATTTTTGTTTCTAATTAAGGGGCATTTTAGCGTGGCCAATCCACCTACCCTTCACGTCTTTTTGAATTGTGGGGGTGAGACCCATGCACACACGGGAAGAATGTTCAAACTCCACAAGGGCAGTGACCCGGAGCCAGGATCAAACCTGGGTCCTCGGCGCAGTGAGGCAGCAGTGCTAACCACTATGCCACTGTGCTGCCCCACATTCCTTCCATCATAAGGTCAGATGTGGGGATGTTTGCTGATGACTGCACAGTGTTCAGCACCAGTCAAGACTCCTCAGATACGGAGGCAGTCCATGTCAAAATGCAGCAAGACGGACTTCCGGGTGCGGCGATGCGGAGCTAAGCCGCACGATTCAGCAGTTCCCGCTACTTTCGGGCTCGCTAGAGGAGCCCCAACGGAACTTTGTTTGACAAAAACCCGTGGGGAAGGGAAGAGAGAGGTCTCCCTCCAACGCCTATGAAACGGACCCGAAGTGCAACGGCCAGAAAAGCGGCACTGGAGCAACGGGAGAAGCGAGGTAAAAAAAACCAAAATGGCAGCAGCCAGGGACAAAGGGGAGCTGCAGGAGTTCATCAAGCGCTGCTTCGAAGAGCAACGCGACGAGATGCGCAAGGAGATGCTGGCGCCTATGCTTTCGGCAATTGAAGGACTTGGGATCATCCAGAAGGCCCACGAGGTTAAGATCCAGGAGGTAGAGAAAAGAGTCAGCCAGAACGAGGACGAGCTCTTGGGCCTGGCGGTGAGAGTGGAGCAGAACGAGGCGCTACACAAGAGGTGGTCGGGAAGACTCGAAGACCTGGAGAACAGGTCGAGGAGAAAGAATCTGCGGATCCTGGGTCTCCCTGAAGGAGTGGAGGGGGCTGATGCCGGGGCATACGCGAGCACGATGCTTAGGGCGATGATGGGCGTGGAGGCCCCTTTGAGGTCGCTGGAGTTGGACGGGGCACACCGTGTGCTGGCGAGGAAGCCCCAGGCAAATGAGCCGCCAAGGGCGATGGTGGTGAGGTTTCACCGGTTCGCGGACAGAGAGTTGGTCCTGAAATGGGCCAAGAAGGAGCGGAGCAGTAAGTGGGACAATGCAGAGATCCGAATATACCCGGACTGGGGCACGGAGGTTGCAAAGCGGAGAACGGGTTTCAACCGGGCCAAAGCGGTGTTGCACCGGAAAGGAGTGAAATTCGGAATGCTGCAGCCAGCGTGACTGTGGGTCACATACAAGGGCCAATGCTATTACTTCGAAACGCCTGAGGAGGCGTGGACCTTTATACAAACCGAAAAGTTGGACTCTAACTGAGGGTTTGTGAGGGTGGGGGGGATGTTTGAGGTTTGAGGTGTGATGGTTGTTGTAAAAAGGGGGTCAATCACACGCAGGAAATGTTATATGGGCTGGGGGAGAGAGACAAGGCCGCGACAGGAGCTGCGCCAGAGGGGGCAGAGTGGGCTGTGGAAAGCGCAGGGTTTCTCCCGCGCGCGGGAAGAAAGGCGGGAAGGGAAACGAAGGAACGCATATTGATTGGGAGACTCCCCCACGGGGAGGTCAATGGGACGGCAGGGGAAGCCGGGGTCAGCAGGTGTCAGCTGACTTACGGGAGTGACGTGGGGGGAGCAAAAAAGCTAGATAGGGGCCTAGCGGGGGTGGGGGGGGGGTAAAGAGGGGAAAGGGGGGGAAAAAGGGTTGCTGCTGCACTGGCCGAAAAGGAATGGGACACAGAGGAGGTGGTTGAGACGGGGGCCCCCCCGTCTGGGGGACTGGAGGGTGAGGGAGGCGTGGACACGGGACTGGCCCAGAAAAGGAGATGGCTAGTGGGGGGGGGGGGGGGGGGGGGGGGGGGGGGGGGTGGGGCGGGGGGGGGGGGGGGGGTGAGAGCCCCTCCAATCCGGCTGATAACGTGAGCGGGCTGAATGGGCCGGTGAAGAGGGCTCAAGTGTTCGCGCACTTAAAGGGACTGAAGGCGGACGTGGTCATGCTCCAAGAGACTCACCTGAAGGTGGCGGACCAGGTCAGGTTAAGAAAGGGATGGGTAGGACAGGTATTCCACTCGGGACTGGAAGCGAAGAATAGGGGGGTGGCAATATTAGTGGGAAAGCGGGTGTCCTTTGAGGCCAAGACTATTGTAGCGGACAATGGAGGGCGATATGTAATGGTGAGCGGCAGGCTGCAAGGGACGTGGGTGGTGTTGGTAAACATATACGCCCCGAACTGGGGTGATGCAGGATTCATGAAGCGCATGTTGGGGCGCATCCCGGACCTGGAGAAAGGAGGCCTGATAATGGGAGGGGACTTCAATACAGTGTTGGATCCAGCACTGGACCGCTCCAAATCAAGGACTGGAAAGAGGCCGGCGGCGGCCAAGGTACTTAGGAGGTTTATGGATCAGATGGGGCGAGTGGACCCATGGCGGTTTGCAAGGCCGCAGGCCAGGGAATTTTCTTTCTTTTCCCATGTACACAAAGCCTACTCCCGGATAGATTTTTTTGTTCTGGGCAGGGCGCTCATCCCGAGGGTGGAGGGGATGGAGTATTCGGCCACAGCCGTTTCGGACCATGCCCCGCACTGGGTGGAACTGGAGCTGGGAGAGGAGAGGGACCAACGCCCGCTGTGGCGGCTGGATGTGGGACTGCTGGCGGACGAGGTGGTGTGTGGGAAGGTGAGGGGGTGTACCGAAAGGTACTTGGAGGCCAACGACAACGGGGAGGTGCGGGTAGGGGTGGTATGGGAGGCGGTGATCAGGGGAGAGCTAATCTCCATTAGGGCTCATAGGGAGAAGACAGAGGGCATGGAAAGGGAGAGGTTAGTGGGGGAGATTCTGAGAGTGGACAGGAGATACGCAGAGGCCCTGGAGGAAAGATTACTTGGGGAAAGACGATGGCTCCAGACGGAATTTGACCTGTTGACCACAGGGAAGGCGGAGACACAGTGGAGGAAAGCGCAGGGGGCGACCTACGAGTATGGGGAAAAGGCTAGTCGGATGCTGGCACACCAGCTGCGTAAAAGGATGGCCGCGAGGGAAATCAGGGGAGTCAAAGATGGAAGGGGAGCCACGGTTCGGAGTGCGATGAAAATAAACAAGGTATTTAAGGCCTTCTATGAAGAGATGTACAGATCCCAGCCCCCCGCGGGGGAAGAGGGTATGAGACGATTTCTAGACCAACTGAGATTCCCGAGGGTGGAGGAGCAAGAGGTGGCTGGTTTGGGGGCACCAATTGGGTTGAAGGAGCTGAGCAAGGGTTTGGGGAGCATGCAGGCTTGTTCCCGGTGGAGTTCTACAGGAAGTACGCAGACCTGTTGGCCCCGCTACTAGTGAGGACCTTTAATGAGGCAAAAGAGGAGGGGACCCTACCTCCGACAATGTCGGAAGCGACAATTTCTTTGATCCTAAAGCAGGACAAGGACCCACTGCAATGTGGATCGTACAGGCCGATCTCGCTCCTTAATGTGGATGCAAAGTTGCTGGCAAAAGTGCTGGCCACGAGGATCGAGGACTGTGTCCCGGGGGTGATTCACGAGGACCAGACAGGATTTGTAAAGGGTAGGCAGCTAAACACCAATGTGCAGCGGCTCTTAAACATGATAATGATGCCAACGGTGGAGGGAGGCGCGTAGATAGTGGCAGCTATGGACGCGGAGAAGGCCTTTGACCGAGTAGAGTGGGAGTACCTCTGGGAGGTGCTGCGTAGGTGTGGGTTCGGGGGAGGGTTTATCAGTTGGGTTAAGCTCCTTTACAGAGCCCCGGTGGCGAGTGTAGTGATGAACCGGCGGAGGTCGGAGTACTTTCGACTGTACCGAGGGACGAGGCAGGGGTGTCCCCTGTCCCCCCTGTTATTCGCATTGGCGATCGAACCATTGGCCATGTCATTGAGGGTGTCTAATAAATGGAGAGGGGGTGGTCCGAGGGGGAGAAGAGCATCGGGTGTCGCTATATGCGGATGACCTGTTGCTGTACATGGCGGATCCAATGGAGGGGATGGTGGACGTCATGCAGACTCTAAGGGAGTTTGGGGAGTTTTCGGGCTATAAGCTCAATGTAGGGAAGAGTGAGCTCTTTGTATTACAGGCGGGGGACCAAGAAAGAGGGATAGGGGACCTACCGCTGAGGAGGGCGGAGGGGAGCTTTCGGTATCTGGGGATCCAGATAGCCAGGAGTTGGGGGGCCCTACATAAACTGAAATTGACGAGGTTGGTGGAGCAAATGGAGGAGGATTTCAAAAGATGGGACATGTTACCGCTCTTGCTGGCGGGTAGAGTGCAGTCGATCAAAATGGTGGTCCTGCCAAGGTTTTTGTTTGTGTTTCAGTGCCTTCCCATCGTGATCACTAAGGCCTTTTTTAAGAGAGTAGGTAGGAGTATTATGGGGTTTGTGTGGGCGAATAAGACCCCGAGGGTAAGGAGAGGGTTCCTGGAACGCAGTAGGGACCGAGGAGGGTTGGCGCTGCCAAACCTGGGGAGCTAATACTGGGCAGCAAATGTGTTGATAATCCGCAAGTGGGTTATGGAGGGAGAGGGGGCGGCATGGAAGAGGATGGAGATGGCTTCCTGTAAAGGAACGAGCCTGGGGGCGTTGGTGACGGCACCGCTGCCGCTCTCGCCGACAAAGTATACCACGAGCCCGGTGGTGGCGGCAACACTAATGATCTGGGGCCAGTGGAGACGGCACAGGGGTGCAATGGGAGCATCGGTGTGGTCCCCGATCAGGGGTGACCATCGGTTTGTCCCGGGGAAGATGGACGGGGGGGTCCAGAGCTGGCATCGGGCGGGGATCAGAAGAATGGGGGACCTGTTCATTGACGGAACGTTTGCGAGCCTAGGGGCACTGGAGGAGAAGTTTGAGTTACCCCCGGGAAATGCCTTTAGATATATGCAGGTGAGGGTTTTTGTGAGGCGACAGGTGAGGGAATTCCCGTTGCTCCCGACACAAGAAATTCAAGATAGGGTGATCTCGGGTGTATGGGTCGGGGAGGGCAAGGTGTCGGAAATACACCAGGAGATGAAAGAAGAAGGGGAAGCGCTGGTAGAAGAGTTGAAGGGTAAATGGGAGGAGGAGTTGGGGGAGGAGATCGAGGAAGGTCTGTGGGCGGATGCCCTAGGTAGGGTTAATTCCTCCTCCTCGTGTGCCAGGCTCAGCCTGATACAATTTAAGGTGGTTCACAGGGCTCACCTGATGGGGGCGAGGTTGAGCAGGTTCTTTGGGGTAGAGGACAGATGTGGAAGGTGCTCAGGGAGCCCGGCGAACAATGTCCATATGTTTTGGTCATGCCCGGCACTGGAGGGGTTCTGGAGAGGAGAGGCGGGAGCAATATCTCAGGTGGTGAAAGTCCGGGTCAAGCCAAGCTGGGGGCTAGCAATATTTGGAGTAGTGGACGAACCGGGAGTGCAGGGGGCGAAAGAGGCCGGCATTCTGGACTTTGCGTCCCTAGTAGCCCGGCGAAGGATCTTGCTAATGTGGAAGGAGGCGAAGCCCCCCAGCGTGGAGGCCTGGATAAACGATATGGCTGGGTTCATAAAGTTGGAGAGGATTAAGTTTGCCCTGAGAGGGTCTGAGCAGGGGTTCTACAGGCGGTGGCAACCGTTCCTAGACTATCTCGCGGAGCGTTAGAGGAAGATCGGTCAGCAGCAGCAGCAACCTGGGGGGGTGGGGGGGGGGGGTGGGGGGGGGGGGGGGACGTCCTGGGGGACTGCCTGGGAGGGTGGAAGAGCAAGAGATAACATGAAGGGTTGGGGAAACTGGCACGTATGGGAGAGAGCCAGTGTACAAAGCCATGTAAATATATCATTTTGCCATGTATATTATCTTGCTCTGCGTGATTTCTCGTTATTTTGTTACCGGGGGGGGTGGGGGGGGGGGGTTATTGTTTGTAAGGGAGAAAAATTGTGTTAAAAAACTTTAATAAATATATATATTTTTTTAAATGCAGCAAGACCTGGACAATGTCCAGGCTTGGGCTGACAAGTGGCAAGTAATATTCCCGCTAGACAAGTGCCAGGCAATGACCATCTCCAACAAGAGAGATCCTAACCATCTCCTTCTGACATTTAATAATAATCTTTATTATTGTCACAAGTAGGCTTACATTAACACTGCAATTAAGTTACTGTGAAAAGCCACTAGTCGCTACAGTCCGGCGCCTGTTCGGGTAACTGAGGGAGAATTCAGAATGTCCAAATTACCTAACAGCATGTCTTTCGTGACTTGCGGGAGGAAACCGGAACACCCGGAGGGAACCCACGCAGACACGGGGAACATAGAACATAGAACATAGAAAATACAGCACAGAACAGGCCCTTCGGCCCACGATGTTGTGCCGAACCTTTGTCCTAGATTAATCATAGATTATCATTGAATTTACAGTGCAGAAGGAGGCCATTCGGCCCCCCCGAGTCTGCACCGGCCCCCGGAAAGAGCACCCCACCCAAATTCAACACCTCCACCCACCACCAAGGGCAATTTGGACATTAAGGGCAATTTATCATTGGCCAATTCACCTAACCCGCACATCTTTGGATTGTGGGAGGAAACCGGAGCACCCGGAGGAAACCCACGCAGACACGGGGAGGACGTGCAGACTCCGCACAGACAGTGACCCAAGCCGGAATCGAACCTGGGACCCTGGAGCTGTGAAGCAATTGTGCTATCCACAATGCTACCGTGCTGCCCTTGAGAACAAATAAATCTACACTATATCATTTAACCGTAATCCATGTACCTATCCAATAGCTGCTTGAAGGTCCCTAATGTTTCCGACTCAACTACTTCCACAGGCAGTGCATTCCATGCCCCCACTACTCTCTGGGTAAAGAACCTACCTCTGATATCCCTCCTATATCTTCCACCTTTCACCTTAAATTTATGTCCCCTTGTAATGGTTTGTTCCACCCGGGGAAAAAGTCTCTGACTGTCTACTCTATCTATTCCCCTGATCATCTTATAAACCTCTATCAAGTCGCCCCTCATCCTTCTCCGTTCTAATGAGAAAAGGCCTAGCACCCTCAACCTTTCCTCGTAAGACCTACTCTCCATTCCAGGCAACATCCTGGTAAATCTTCTTTGCACCTTTTCCAAAGCTTCCACATCCTTCCTAAAATGAGGCGACCAGAACTGTACACAGTACTCCAAATGTGGTCTTACCAAAGTTTTGTACAGCTGCATCATCACCTCACGGCTCTTAAATTCAATCCCTCTGTTAATGAACGCGAGCACACCATAGGCCTTCTTCACAGCTCTATCCACTTGAGTGGCAACTTTCAAAGATGTATGAACATAGACCCCAAGATCTCTCTGCTCCTCCACATTGCCAAGAACTCTACCGTTAACCCTGTATTCCGCATTCATATTTGTCCTTCCAAAATGGACAACCTCACACTTTTCAGGGTTAAACCCCATCTGCCACTTCTCAGCCCAGCTCTGCATCCTATCTATGTCTCTTTGCAGCCGACAACAGCCCTCCTTACTATCCACAACTCCACCAATCTTCGTATCGTCTGCAAATTTACTGACCCACCCTTCAACTCCCTCATCCAAGTCATTAATGAAAATCACAAACAGCAGAGGACCCAGAACTGATCCCTGCGGTACGCCACTGGTAACTGGGATCCAGGCTGAATATTTGCCATCCACCACCACTCTCTGACTTCTATCGGTTAGCCAGTTCGTTATCCAACTGGCCAAATTTCCCACTATCCCATGCCTCCTTACTTTCTGCATAAGCCTACCATGGGGAACTTTATCAAATGCCTTACTAAAATCCATGTACACTACATCCACTGCTTTACCTTCATCCACATGCTTGGTCACCTCCTCAAAGAATTCAATAAGATTTGTAAGGCAAGACCTACCCCTCACAAATCCGTGCTGACTATCCCTAATCAAGCAGTGTCTTTCCAGATGCTCAGAAATCCTATCCTTCAGTACCCTTTCCATTACTTTGCCTACCACCGAAGTAAGACTAACTGGCCTGTAATTCCCAGGGTTATCCCTAGTCCCTTTTTTGAACAGGGGCACGCCATTCGCCACTCTCCAATCCCCTGGTACCACCCCTGTTGACAGTGAGGACGAAAAGATCATTGCCAACGGCTCTGCAATTTCATCTCTTGCTTCCCATAGAATCCTTGGATATATCCCGTCAGGCCCGGGGGACTTGTCTATCCTCAAGTTTTTCAAAATGCCCAACACATCTTCCTTCCTAACAAGTATTTCCTCGAGCTTACCAATCTGTTTCACACTGTCCTCTCCAACAATATCGCCCCTCTCATTTGTAAATACAGAAGAAAAGTACTCGTTCAAGACCTCTCCTATCTCTTCAGACTCAATATACAATCTCCCGCTACTGTCCTTGATCGGACCTACCCTCGCTCTAGTCATTCTCATATTTCTCACATATGTGTAAAAGGCCTTGGGGTTTTCCTTGATCCTACCCGCCAAAGATTGTTCATGCCCTCTCTTAGCTCTCCTAATCCCTTTCTTCAGTTCCCTCCTGGCTATCTTGTATCCCTCCAATGCCCTGTCTGAACCTTGTTTCCTCAGCCTTACATAAGTCGCCTTTTTCCTCTTAACAAGACATTCAACCTCTCTTGTCAACCATGGTTCCCTCACTCGACCATCTCTTCCCTCCCTGGGGAAAACGTGCAGACTCCGCACAGACAGTGACTCAAGCTGGGAATCAAACCTGAGACCTGGCGCTGTGAAGCTGTGCTACCATGCCATCCATAATGGCATTACCATCGCTGAGTCTCCCACTATCAACATCCTGGTGGCTACCATTAACCAGAAACTGATCTAAACGGACCATATGAATACTGTGGCTACAAGATTCGGTCAGAGGCTAGGAATCCTGTGGTGAGTAACTCATCCCTTGACCCCTCAAAACCTGTCCACCTTCTACAATGCACAAGTCAAGAGTCTGATGGAATACTCTCTACCTGCCCGAATGAGTGTAGCCCCCAACAACACTCAAGGATCTTGACATCTAAGAAAAAGCAGCCCACTTAATTTGCATCTGTTCAACAAACATTCAATCCCTCCACCACCAAAGAACCATGGTAGTAGTGTGTACCAAGGCTCCTTAGGCAGCATCTTCCAAACCAACAACCACTCCCATCTAAAAGGACAAGGGCAACTGCTACATAGGATCGCCACCATCTGGAGGTTTCTCTCCAAGCCACTCACCATCCTGACTCGCAAACATGGCGCCGTCTCTTCACTGTTGCCTGGTCAAAATCCTGGAACTCCCTCCCTAACAGCACTGTAACTAGCTGCAAACATTCAAGAAGGCAGCTCTGCATTTCAGCTTTTCAAGGGCAATTAGGGATAGACAATAAATGCTGGCCCAACCATCAGCCTCCACATCCCGAAAATAATATACTCTGCATTTCTATTTTTCCTACCAAAATGGATAACTTAACATTTTTCCAGATTATATTCCATCTGCCAAGTTCACTTAGCCTGTCTAAATCCCCTTGAAGCCTCTTTGCAACTTCCTCACAACTCCCATTCCTACCTAGCTTTGATCATCAGCAAATTTAGAAATATTACTTTTGGCCCCCATATGCAAATCATTGATATGGATTGCCGTCATTCCCTGACCTCGGAGGGGCTTGTTAATCATGCCTCCAGTGTCTGAAATAAGACTTGGAATAATAAGAATAGAGTTGGTAGTTGCAGTGTTGCGAATTGAAGTCTAACATTGCCTATCAGCCTGTCCTTGTCCCTAATTACTGTAAAACAGAACATTTGGCTTTGGTGGAATGTGGTGAGTCATGTAAAGGTTAGCCAGTGTGACCTGACGCTTCTGGGAATGTCGCCCATATGGTGGGCATATGGTGTCCATTTCACCTTTGGGAAATTAACATTCAAGGCAGTTGCCAGCTACAAGAGCTTCCAGGCTACCAGACTCGGTAATGTGTAAATGAATATAATAGCAGTGCCACATCAGCTAGCAAGTTTTGCAATGTGTGGAAATGTAGTACATTCTATGTTCTGAAAATGTCGTACATTCTTTTCCACATTTCAAGTCTCTCAAATAGGAACCTGTCTTCTCTGGATGCATTTTGTTTTGCAGATGGTAACTATATTCTCCTTTAAATGTAGCAGTGATCTGCCCACAGGTCCTCTGCTCATTTCTCCATACTTCACAATGTTGCGCTTTCCTCTTCAAATGTTCATGCGAGCCTCCCATTTTCAGTTTAAACCGACCAAATTAAAGAATACATAAAGTGGTTTCTCATTGTCCTCGTCATGTTTAGAGGAAACCTGGTCGATATTCTCCGTTCCAGCGGCTAATTGCCGGCGCCACCGGAGAATCCGTAGGTGGTTCATGATGGGAAAATCAGCACGAACCCCTCACTGATTCTGGTACCGGTGAGGGGTTAGCGCCGGCGCCATGTGAACCACCCATGGATCGTGTGGAAAACAGCCAGAGAATCGGCGGATCCCGGGCCGCACATGCGCAGGGCTGACGGCGTGCACCGGAAAACATGACGTGGGCCGTGCTGGAACCCGAACCCACCCACCCCGACCCCACAGCTCACCCTCCACCATTCCCCCCAGCCCTAACAGAGCGGTACGGCTCCCAGACGAATGTAGCGGCACTGGACACTGTCCGCAGCTGGCACAACAGCTTCCCGACAGATGGAACCACATGTGGCCCGCGCCGGCGAGAACTCGGTGCATCGTGAGCAGAGCATCGCAGGTGGGCAGGCCAATGACAGCACAGTAGCACAGTGGTTAGCACAGTTGCTTCACAGCTCCAGGGTCCCAGGTTCGATTCCCGGCTTGGGTGACTGACTGTGCGGAGTCTGCACATTCTCCCCATGTCTGCGTGGGTTTCCTCCGGGTGCTCCGGTTTCCTCCCACAGTCCAAATATGTGCGGGTTAGGTGGATTGGCCATGATAAATTGCCCTTAGTGTCCAAAAAGATTAAGTGGGGTTACGGGGATAGGGTGGAGGCGTGGGCTTGAGTAGGGTGCTCTTTCCAAGGCCCGGTGCAGACTCGATGAGCCGAATGGCCTCCTCCTGCACTGTAAATTCTATGATTCTACGATGCGCCAACGCGTTGGGGCTGTGCTCGTCGCGTGTCCCAATGATGCCGATTTCGAGGGGCCGGAGCTTCGCGAACCGCCGTCAAACCGCGTCCTGCCCCAGATCCGGCATCGGGGGCCGTTCTCCGCCCGATCACCAATCCCGATTTCAGCGCCGGGCTACGGAGAATTCCGCCCAAGGCCTCTTGCTGAAGGATCCACTGTCGGTGAGCAGCCCTTGTCCCTTTAGGTTCTCGCTCTTCCGCCATTGCACTAAAAATCTGCTGGTTCTGCTGTTGGCCATGGCCCGCAACCCTGAGCATGGTACCCTCAACTGTACCTGGGCGATTTACAGAAGAGCGGGCACAATTGAGTCTGCTACCCTCATGCAGCATTTGTAATGACTGTGCCACCCAGATTAAACCTCAAATTCACTGCCTGCTGATTCAATGATTACCTGCAAAAGGATGGGAAAGGGCAGAGGAATGGGGCTAATTGAATAGCTCATTCAAGGTCCCAGCAGAGGCGTGAGGGGCCGAATGGTCTTCTGAGCTGTATCATTCTTTGAGTGTCATACAAGAGATTTTGCAAATGTTGACAATCCATTTTTTCTCACAGGTTTTGTACCTGTAATTGAGGACAGACTGTTGGGGAATGAAAAAGAGAAGGGGAAGGGTTTTATATACATTCTGAACCAAAATGTCTTGGGACAGTACTTTAAATAAAAAAGTTGTCAACACGTAAAGATACATGTGAATGAAGCCTGCAATGTGCAGGATTAACTAAGTTGAAGCATTAAATGTACAGCGGAAGATTTTACAAAGACATGACCGCAGCAAGGAGCCTCTTGTGGTATGAGCACATTGGAAAAATATCTCCCACGGGAATCAGTGAAAAATCACAGGCAGTATAAAATTCCATCCAATTCGTACTAGTTTACATGTAACTGCTATGATTTTATATAGTATTTCATTGCAGTTCACCAGTCCAAGAGGGACCTTCTGGCGTGCAGTGTGCCTGAGACGCATGGTTGCATTGCAATATACCAGCGTGAGACTGGGGTTTTTTGACAAATAATCTGAGGGACAGTCCAAGAATTGAAAAGAGACATTCTGAACTAATTATAATATTTCTCAGCATTTGACGCTATGACAAGTATTTAAAAAAAATAATTTAGAGTACCCAATTATTTTTTTTGCAATTAAGGGGCAATTTAGCGTGGCCAATCCACCTAATCTACACATCTTTGGTTTGCGGGGGTGAGACCCACGCAGACACGGGGAGAATGTGCATCTCCACATGGACAGTGACCCAGGGCCAGGATCGAACCCGGGTCCTCAGCGCCTTAGACCGCAGTGCTAACCACTGCACCAGCGTGCTGCCCTACACTATGGCAATTAGATAGAAAGCATGGACTACATCAATTCACAGGTTCAAAAGCACCAAATACTGCTGCAGCAGCCATGGCCCTTTAATAGCTCGGTGTCCGGAGCGAGGCACCTTTTTCTGAGTTTCCATTGCAGTCATGTTGCTGTTGTGTCTTTGAACCAGCAGCAATATGCAACCTGGAGGTTGTCAACGAGCAGCTGGATGACAGACTGACCACTGGACATGCACAACCTAATTGTGTCATGGTGTCACCAAAGTATGATGTGCTTTCTTCATATTATGTCAACTTCATGGTGCAACATTCCAAATTCCCTTTGGATCATTCTGCTGTCAGTGCCGACAGAGTTAGACCAGCGGCAAGTACCAGAACCCGGTATAATTGCATTCTGCTGGAAGGCAGTCCCAATAAAACCCAATTGATCAGGCAGCTGGAAGCATGAGGGTAGCCTGGGGAGTGTCTAAGGGCAATGAAAGAGCTGCTTTAGAGATCAATCAGAAACGTTTACTATTTTTGGAAGGTGGTCCCCTGCATTCAGATTTCAGTGTCCTTTCTTGTTTCTCTTCACACTGTGTTCATTGTCCTCAGGTGAGCGCAAAACTATTGTCCGTTGCACCAAGATTATTAATAAGACGTTGTTGGTGGTGAATGACAGCGACTGTCAAAACATGACTCGTCCAGATCCACAGATCAGGAAGTGCAATATACATCCATGCCAGTCACGGTAAGAAACTGTGTCATATAAAAGAACTACTCAAGTATCTTGGACAGTAATTCCTCCGGTTAAAGGTAACATCCTGGTGTTTCAGTAACGTCCTGGTGTTTTACAAAGAAATCTAGCATTTGTATAATGCCAGAAGCGATCCAAGTGTCTCCGATGCAGTTTGTTGTTGGGATGCATCATGATGATGTTGATGAATTAGGCAAGGCAAAGACTAATGAGATGAATGATGTTAATCTGTTTTCCATGGTGCTGGTTGAAGGAGTAATGCTGGCCAAGGAGAATTCCCTGTTCTGTGAGTAGTGCCATGGGATTTCTGGTATCCGCCTGAACCATCAGAACAACACTTGATCCAAAGGAAGGCCGCTCCCAACAGTGCAGCATTCCCTTTGCATTGCACTGGACTGTCAGTCTCCATTATGTACCAAAGCTTTAGCCTTGAAAAGCTCAACTAACATGAATTAGTTTCAGACATTTAAAAAGTCCACCTTCAATCTATTATAAATACAAGTGTGTAAAGTTTTATCAAAAAATATAAATGAGGCACAAGAAAGAGAAAAAGCACTAAGGAATTAGTGTTCCATTTCGACCGATACTTGATACTTAGCCTTGTTTTCATGCTAAGTACATTTAGGTATTACGACTCAATAGTACATAAAGGACAGGAACAAGGACTCACACAATGGATGGATAAATGCACACACAGACAAGCAAAATATACAAAATGGTGAACTTGGATTTCCAAAAGGCATTTGATAAAGTGCCACATTAAAGGTTATTACAGAAAATAAGGGCTCATGGTGTAGGGGGTAACATGTTAGCATGGATATAGGACTGTTTAGCTAACAAGAAGCAGAGTGCAAGAATAAATGGGTCATTCTGGGTTGGCAAGATGTAACCAGCGGAATGCCACAGGGATCACTGCTGGGGCTTCAATCATTTACAATCTATACAAATGATTCGGATGAAGGGAGTGAATGTACGGTTGCTAAATTTGCTGATTCCACAAAGGTAGGCAGGAGAATAAGTTGTGACAAGGACATAAGGAGTCTGCAAAGGTGTTTGGATGGGCCAATTGAGTGGGCAGAAATTTGGCAATTGGATTATAATGTGGGCAAATGAGAACTTGTCCACTTTGGCAGGAAAAATAGAAAAACAGTATACTCTTTAAATGGAGAGGGAATTCTGTGATGCAGAGGGATCTGGGTGCCCTGGTACATGGAATCACAAAAGGTATGCAGGTACAGCAAGTGATTAGGAAGGCAAATGTTGTTTATTGCAAAAGGAATGGAATATAAGAGTCGGAAGCTTTTGCTACAGTTGGACAGGGCCATTGGTGATACCACATCTGAAGTACTGTGTACAGTTTTGGCCTCCTTACTTAAGGAGGATATAGTTGCATTAATTGTACAGAGAAGCTCCACTCAGCTAATTCCTGGGATGAAGGGTTATCTTATGAGGAAAGGTTGGGCCTGTATCCATTGGAGTTCAGAAGATTGAGAGGTGGTCATATTGAAACATTCAGGATCCTGAGGGGACTTGACAGGGTGGATGCTGAAAGGATGTTTCTCCTTGTGGGACAGACTAGAACTAGGGGAACACCATTTAAAAATAACAGGTTCCAATTTAAGATGGATATAAGGAGAATTTCTCTGAGGGTCATTGGTCTGTGGAATTCTCTTTCTCCTTTCTCTACACTTTGCCCTTTTCTCTACACCTTGCTATAACTGTAACATTATATTCTGCAGTCTCTCCTTCCTTCCCTATGTACGGTATGCATTGTTTGTACAGCATGCAAGAAACAATACTTTTCACTGTATACCAATACATGTGACAATAATAAATCAAATCAAAAACAAAAAGAGAGCAGTGGAGGCTGGGTCATTGTAGACTTTAAAGGCTGATTTCGATAGATTCTTGACTGAGGTGGGAACCAAAGTGTTTAGGGAAAATAGAGTTGAGGCCATAATAAGATCCACCATTTGGTCTTATCAAATGGTGGAGCAGGCTCAAAGGGTCGAATGCCCTACTTCTCCTAATTCATATGACAATCATACATGCACAAACATGTGCATGCACATGCAGGCACATATACGTGCGTGCACACACACTGCCTGACTCATATTAATTCCTCCGCTGAAGCTAGTGTCTAATTGCGCTGTTCCAGAAATGTCATCTACACACAATATGCAAGTTCCCCTGACTCTAAAATATGGGCGAGGTATATCTGCGGGATGAAAGGAGCTTCTCCTCACCCCAGATACTTCACTAAAGGAATTCCAGGGTTCTGGTGTTGTACATAGAACATACAGTGCAGAAGGAGGCCATTTGGCCCATCGAGTCTGCACCGACCCACTTAAGCCCTCACTTCCACCCTATCCCCATAACCCAATAATCCCTCCTAACCTTTTTGGTCACTCAGGGCAATTTACAATGGCCAATCCACCTAATCTGCACGTCTTTGGACTGTGGGAGGAAACCGGAGCACCTGGAGGGACCCTGGCGCTGTGAAGCCACAGTGCTATCCACTTGTGCTATCGTGCTGCCCAACTTGTGTTGTTCATATGGCAACAAGACTAGTAATTAATTCTAAAACATTCCTTGATGCTTGAGCTCTTGGAAGTCGAAAACCATCCTTCAATGGACCTCTGGAAATTCTCATAGTTGGCCAACCTGTGTTTAAGGATGAATGCAGCTCCAACAACATTCAAGAGGCTTCCAGGACAAAGCAGCCTGCTTGATTGGCACTCCATCCACAAATGTTCACCGACACACAGTAGCAGTCATGTGTACCATCTACAAGGTGCACTGCAGGAACTCACCAAGGCTCCTTAGACAGCACCTTCCAAACCCACAACCACGACTATTTAGAAGGACATAGGCAGCAAGCAAATGGGGACACCACCACCTGGAAGTTCCCCTCAAAATCACTCATCATCCTAACTTAGAATCCATAGAATCCCTAGAGTATAGTAGGAGGCCATTCGGCCCATCGAATCTGCACCAACCCTACAAAGAACACTCTACCTAGGTCCACTCCCCTGCCCTATGCCCATAACCCTGTGCATTGATCATGGCCAATCCACCTAACCTACAGATCTTTGGACGGTGGGAGGAAACCGGAATACATGGAGGAAACCCATGCAGACAGGAGGAGAACAAAACTCCACACAGACAGTCACCCAAGGTTGGAATCAAACCTGGGTCCCTGGCACTGTGAGGCAGCAGTGCTAACCACTGCGCTACCGGCCATGGAAATATATCAGCTGTTCCTTCACTGTCGCTGGGTCCAAATCATGGAACTCCTTCCTCAACACCACTGTGGATGTACCTACACCACATGGATTGCAGTGGTTCAAAAAGTCAGCTTGTCACCACCTTCTTAAGGGCTGTAATCTTACAATATTTCTGGGCAGCCAATGAGGTTCCCAGATGGTGGCCATTTTACCAATATTTACATTAACATGGTATGAATCATTACTCCGCTCTGTGCCCCTCATTCATTCTAAATTTAAAATTTGGTATGTAACGTTAATTCTCCAAACTAAAAATAGCAGATAGGTAGAAACTATGTGTTAAATAAAACTTATTAAGTAATGAATTAAGCAATAAGCAGTCCCAAAGAAATATTCCAATGTCAAATATTATAAATAAATTCAAACACATATACTATAAAGTTGCTACAAACAACATTAAAAATATCTAAATAACTCTTTCACCTCTGAGGATTCCAGGCTCCCATTCTAAACTGACGTATAAGGAAATAAATTATGCCCAGTGCCACGTGCTAGTGAGCATAGGAATAAGACAATTGAACTGGTGTAGGAGGAAGGCCATCAGATTGCTGCGGCATTGGGACTGGTTCTGGGGCAGGTGGGACCTCGACAAGATGAACAGGTTGCACCTTAGCAGGACCGGGACTCGCTAGTGCTGTTGTGGATGGCTTAAACTAGATCGGCATGGGAATGGGAACTTGAGAGGGAGCTCAGATTGGAGGGAAGCAAAATTGATGTCTGGAAGTAGAAAAGTAGTGAGTGAAATTAGAAGACGAAGGCAAGCAGCAAATATGACCAGAATGCGGAATAACGTTAGTAAGGATAAGATTTCGGGCACCTTCTCTGAATGCACAACGAGGTACATGACTTGAAGGCACAAATAGAGGTAATGGTTATGATTTAATTGCCATTATGAAGACATTGTTACAGGATGACTGAGATTGGGCACTGAAAATCCAAGCATAATTGTCATTTAGGAAGGATAGGCAAAAAAGGGTAGAATCATAGAATCCCTACAGTGCAGAAGGACATTCAGCCTATTGAGTCTGCATCAACCATTTGAAACACATCCTCCACAGACCTAATCCTTGCCCTATCCCTGTAACCCCACCTAACCTTTGGACACTGAAAGGCAATTTACCATGGCCAATTTACCATGGCCAATCCACCGTGGCCAATCCACCATACCTGCATGTCTTTGGGCTGTGGGAGAAAACGGGAGCATCCAGAAGAAACCCACGCAGACACGGAGAGAATGTGCAAACTCGACACAGACAGTCACCCAAGGTCAGAACCGAGCCCAAGGCCCTGGCGCTGTGAGGCAGCAGTGCTTGCCATGTGCCACCCTAAAGTGGAAAGTGGGAATAGCATTGTAAATAAGGGATGAGATCAGTACATTAGTTGGAGAGGATCTTGGATCAAAGGATCAGCATGTAGAATCAGTTTGAGTGAAGCTAAGAAACAGCAAAGAGCAGCAAACATTGGTGGGAGATATTTATATACAACCAATCTGTAGTGGTAATGTTGGGCACAGTAGAAAGCTGGAAAGCTGTTTGCAACATGGAAAATACAGTAATTACTGGCGACTTCAATTTACCGATAGATTGTGTGCACCTAATTAGCACAAGTGCTGGGGCGGATGAATCCTCAAGTGTGCACACAATGCATTTCTGGAGCAGAAGATTGAAGAACTAACGATTTTAGATTTAGCATTATGTAATTAGAAATTATCCTTGTTACATGTGCCTCTAATTTCACGATTTAAGCATGCCCTACATAACTATTTGCTGTTTGGTGGCCTAGAAACAACTCCCCCCAATGTTTACTGTACCTTGCTGTTTTTTTTTAGCTCCACCCAAACTGAATCGACATCTTGGTCTTGCAATCTAAGATCTTCTCTCAATAATGTACTAATCACATCCGCACAGCGCTACCCCACCTTTTGTTTTCCTATCCTTCCTAAATGTTGAATACCCCTGAATATTAAGTTCCCAGCCTTGGTCAACATGTATTGGCAATTAGATCATATCTGTTTGCTTCCATTTGTGCTGTCAATTCATCTACGTTGTTGCAAACACTGTGCATTCGGATAGTGTCTTTAATTCTGCCTTTTTATTATTTTCGCAACCTCTAACCTTATCTGCTCGCAAAGTCATATATTTCTATTCTCTGACTCTTTCTGTCACATTCTGATTCTCAATTCCTTTATCACTACCTAGCCCTCTTGCTGTGACCTCTCTTTGGAACAGGTTTAACATAAGGTTTGATACAGCTTCAGCATAACTTCCCGACTTTCTAATTTAGCTGCAACCAATAGAGTGACATGGACTAGAGTTTTCACTATGTGATAGACAGAACAAACTTTCCTTTGCCCTTGGGTAGCGATCATTGTGCATTGCATGTAAACCCCCAGCTACTGCTCCTGCATAAGTCCAATACTAAACCTTTTGCACTATTCTAGATTGGCAGTACCCCCAGCTATTGATGCTGCCTTCAAACATTGTACATCTACAATGTTATTACACAGGCCTCTTCCTATTTCTGTTTTGAGGGACTCAAGTTCCTGGATACTGACGAGGCTCTGTTAAGCAACACCATCATTCCGTATTAATTATGCTGCACCTTGATTGTGCTGCCAATTAATTATCATGGCACTTGGGCTAGGTAACAAATCATTGCAGCTACATGCGTCAGTGCTGAGGATTTTATTTACAATAGGCTGACATTGGATATTGTGATCATAAAGGAGCTATGAAGCTTGAAAAATATTAGTTCACTTCCAGAAATTAAGACATTTGGGGCGAGATTCTCCGACCCCCCCAGTGGGTCGGAGAATCGCCGGGGGCTGGCGTGAATCCCGCCCCCGCGGTTGCCGAATTCTCCGGCACCGGATATTCGGCAGGGGCGGGAATCGCGCTGCGCCGGCTGGCGACCCCCCCCCCCCGCGATTCTCTGGCCCGGATGGGCCGAAGTCCCGCTGCTAGAATGCCTGCCCGGCCAGCGTAGATGAAACCATCTACCTTACTGGCGGGACAAGGCAGTGCGGGCAGGCTCGGGGTCCTGGGGGGGGGGGCGCGGAGCGATCTGGCCCCGGGGGGTGCCCCCACGGTGGCCTGGCCCGCGATCGGGGCCCACCGATCCGCGGGCGGGCCTGTGCCGTGGGGGCACTCTTTTCCTCCGCCTTCGCCACGGTCTCCACCATGGCGGAGGCGGAAGAGACTCCCTCCACAGCACATGCGCGGGGATGCCGTGAGCGGCCGCTAACGCTCCCGCGCATGCGCCGCCCGGAGATGTAATTTCCGCGCCAGCTGGCGGGGCACCAAAGGCCTTTTCCGCCAGCTGGCAGGTCAGAAATTAGTCCGGCGCGGGCCTAGCCCCGTAAGGTTGGGGCTCGGCCCCCAAGATGCGGAGGATTCCGCACCTTTGGGGCGGCGCGATGCCCGACTGATTTGCGCCATTTTGGGCGCCAGTCGGCGGACATGGCGCCGATACCGGAGAATTTTGCCCTTGATGTCTATTGGTTAATGTTGTACCCTTTCTGAGTGATTTACACACACTTGTTTCTCCCTTGGGAGAGAGATCAGGATAATTTTGAAACCAGCCTGCTTAAAGTAATGTTGTAGATTTTGACTTGACAAATCTTGCTACAAAGACTTACTGCAGAGATTGCCAGCCACCTGTTGTGGACACAAGGACTGTTACCTTTTAACCAGAGTCACATTTACTAACACAACCAATTTTCAAGAATACTGCATTAGGAACAAGTTAACCCACCAGGCACCCACCCACCACACTTCAGATAAGCAAAGTGGAAGCCATAATGCTTGATTGTTTCAACAATTACTTTCGTAGAACCATGCCAAACAGAAGGAGGACATTCAGCCCATTGTGCTTATTCCCACTCTCTAAAGGAGCTACAGTGAGTCCCCTACTGTTTACCTCCAGCTCTGCGATCGTTTTAAATCTGTATCCAATTCCACTTTGAAACTTCTTATTGAATAGCAAAGGGAGTGGAACATGCAAAATAGCTGGACATGTAATTCAGTACGCCTGGATTCATGATTAAGACTGTGTGTGGAATTTAAAGCCCTACCCCATAGTATTTGGGTGCAGGAGTTGTTTAATCACATGGCAGGATGATGGTTGGTTACTCTGTTAGATTCCCGCCTAAGCCCCAATCTATTCTGTGGCAAGGAGGCTTGTGGATGGCCCACCCCTCTGCCAATTGAGGCCTGAAGTAGGAAATGAATGCCCACTTAACATTCTCATCTTGACGCCACTGTTATTAACCCGGCAGCAGCTGGGGCTCACCATGCGGGAGCATGACGGGTTAAACCCATGTAGGCTTGCGGGCTCTCAGGGGGATTCCTCATTGAAAGGCACTCAGTGCCTGATCGATGAACCCGGCATCAGGAATTAAGAGGGGGTGGGGGTTTAGCCTGCTGAGAGGCACTCCCTTCTTTTTCTGTTGTCCCCTTCACCTCTTCCCTTACCACCTCCACCCCACGATCACCTTCTTGCCCTACTCACCTGTGCCTGTGTTGCTCCACGATAATAAACTTTGGTTGGGTGAAGCACCGGCAGCAGCTAACACTTCCTTATTGGTGCTGCTGACGAAGTAAAGTTGCCGGCCTCTGATTGGCGGATGGGACTTCTGCCCCAGGGTCCTTAATCCTGGGTAAAGTCTGCCACTTAATCCTGGGGAAAGTCCCAGATTAGCAATTAATACGAGGGGACTGTTTTGTTATGCTCTTGACGTAGCATAAGCTGCTTCCTTGATGTGCACTCTGACAAAGGAAGGTTCAGGCTTGGAGATAGCTTCAACACGTTTATTAAACTATTAACAATTCTCCTACTTGGATTCGATGCTACTGTTAATCCTGCTATAGCTATTCAGACTGACGAACCAGTCTGCTACAATCCACGTGGTGGGTGTGATGTTCAATCAACCCTGTGTCTGTACTCACTGAGTGTCTCCACTGGAAAGAGACTGAGCATGTGTGATGTGTCCTTTTATATGGGTTGGTGTAATGCCGTCCTGTGGTAGTGTCACCTCTGTGTGTATCGTGACTGCCCATTGGTCGTGTCCTAACTTACTGACCTATTGGTTGGCTGTCTGTGTGTTAAGTCTCTGGTATTCCCTCTAGTGTCTAGCTAGGTGTAGTGTATGTACATTAACCCTTTGTGTACTTACAGTGATGTATATCACCACAGGGGCCTTCCCGAAAAGAGAGGATGCTGGGTTCTCCTAACTTTCCAGTCGGCGAGCAAGACCGCCATCAGCTCCATTAAATGCTGCTCTATGAGTCTATATGAAATCAGTTATTTAAATAAATCAGCAAAGGTAACCATCTCCAACAAGAGAGGATCATGATCGCCCCTTGACATCCAATGGCATTATCATCGCTGAATTCCCCACTATCAACATCCTGGGGATTACCATTGACCAGAAACTGAACTGGACAAGCCATATTAATATTATGGCTACCAGAGCAAGTCAAAGGCTAGGAATGCTGCTGTGAGTAACGCTGCTTCCACCACTTTTTCAGGCAGCACGATTCAAATCATGAAATTTGAGGAAAAACTTTTTTACCCAGAGGGTCGTGATGGTGTGGAATGTACTGCCTGGGAGGGTGGTCAACACGGGTTGCCTCACATCCTTTAAAAAGTACCTGGATGAGCACTTGGCATATCATAACATCCAAGTGCTGGTAAATGGGATTAGGTAGGTAAGGTCAGATGTTTATCACATGTCGGTGCAGACCCAATGGCTCGAGGGGCCTCTTCTGCACTGTGATTCTAGGATAACCCAGGAAAATGAATTTATATTCCCATTGTGGCATTTTTTTTCTCTAAATTTAAGTTAAAGTGCCCAATTTTTTTTTTCTAATTAAGGGGCAATTTAGTGTGGCCAATCCACCTACCCCGCACATCTTTGGGTTGTGAGGGTGAGACCCAGACACAGGGGGAATGTGCAAATTCCACACGGACAGTGACCCGGGACTAGGATCAAACCCGGATCATCGGCGCCGTGAAGCAGCAGTGCTAACCACTGCACTACCATCGTGCCAACTGCATTGTGGCATTTTGAGATTTCAAAATCAGCTTATGAAATCTGGAAATAAAACGCTGTTATCAGTGAAACAACATCCTGAAACTGTAGCAACTCAACTCCAGTGTCCAATTATCATGTGAGAGTACCTTTAAGAAATGGGTGTTTACTACTGCAGTCATCTCAGAGTGTGAGTGGAGCTGGGCTGTCTGTCAGCTTTTTACTTTTGTTTTTGAGCAGGCTGCAGGGTGCGTTTTAGTTTCGTTTTCAGTGTTGGAGCTGAAGTCTGACCACGCAGGTGTACTGCTGTTCTCTCTGCCATCAAAAGACTATCTCTTGATCATTTGGTGAATTCAGATTTATAAATGTTTCAGTAGTGACTTTAACCTGATGTGCTTCTGATAAAGGTTTTGTTTTTAAGTCATATGGATGTTAAAAAGGAAAGCTTAAAGGATTACTTAGTGTTGTATTCTTTGGGGATTGTATTTGAATTAATGATTGCGAAGATGTTCACTGTATGTTTTAAAAAGGTTAACTTGAGTTCATAGAATAAACATTGCTTTACTTTAAAAAAGTACTTTTCCATTTCTGCTGTAGAGTGGCCGCTTGCTCCCCATACCATAATCTATTAAAAGTTGTGGGTCATATGAACTCCATGATACACTTTGGGGTTCTCTAAACCCTGGCCCATAATAAATTGGAGGGCTCGTCCGGCATAAAAGTCTATCTATTGGATTGGCTTAGTGAATTTAAAGACAGTGAGGGGTGAGCATATTGTGGTTGCTTTTCAGGTGTGGTATTCTAGTTTAAGTAGGGAGTGTGCTGTGGACAATGGCTCTTTCAGAGGCTCTGAAGTTTTGGGGGAGGAGGCAGTCATACGCAGTACCTTACGGACAGAGACTAAAAGCAGACTGTTAGATTTGGCAAAAACATTGTAGTTAACATTACCTGACAAAATGTGAAAAGATGAGGTAATTATGGTGGTGGCTAAGCATTTAAAGTTGCCTGAGATACAGTTTGACTCATTGGAACTGGCAAAAATTCAGTTACAAATTAAACAAATGGAACATGAGAAAGAATTAAAGCAGCTTGAATATGAAAGAGATAGAGAGGAAAAAGAAACAGAGAGAGAAAGCGATAGAGAGGGAAAAGAAAGAGAGAGAGAGAGGAAAAGAAAAGGAGAGAGAAGAAAGGAGAAAAGAAAGAATAGCCCTAGCAGATCAAAAAGAAAGAGAAAGGGAGATAAGGATCAGGGAAAAAGATAAAGAGAGAGAGTTTGAACTTCAGAAAATGGCCATGAAACATGACAGTCAGTTAAAATTGGCAGACGTAAAGGGAAATGTCCAGTTGGAGGATAGTGATGAGGATAGTGAGAAAGAGCGTCAAAGTCGAAGGCTTGGTGGGAATCTATTTAAATATGTCCAAGCATTGCCAAGGTTTGATGAGAAGGAGGTAGAAGCCTTTTTCATTTCATTTGAGCAGGTAGATAAACAAATGAAATGGCCACAGGACATGTGGGTATTACTGATTAAAACAAAGCTGATAGGTAGGGCTAGTGAAGTGTTTGCATCACTACCAGAGGAGGTATCTGGGACATATGAGGAGGTGAAAAAATACATCTTAGGTGCATATGAACTAGTGCCTGAAGCCTACAGACAAAGGTTTAGAAATTTAAGGAAAGAATTTAGTCAAACATACATGGAGTTTGAAAGGATCAAACAGAGTAATTTTGATGGGTGGATAAGGGATTTGAAAATAGACCAAACGTATGAAGATATCAGAGAAATTATACTTTTGAAGGAGTTAAAAAATTCAATTCCTGATGTAGTGAGAACTCATGTGGAAGAGCAGAGGGTTAAAACTGCGAGATTAGCAGCAGAAATGGCAGATGATTATGAATTAGTTCATAAATCAAAGTTTGGTATCCGACATCAGTTTCAGCCTGTGAGGGATAGAAACTGGGGACATGAGAAATACTCAAGTGTTAAAGGTAAAGGTATGGGAGATAATAAGGAGAGTGTACCTCAGATTAAAAAAGAAATCCAGGAGGGTGGAAGAGACATGAAAAGTTCCAAATGCTTTCACTGTAATAAACTAGGCCATGTAAAGTCACAGTGTTGGTGCTTGAAGAAACGTACTGGGAAGGCTGATGTGGTAAAACAGGATAAGACAGTAGGGTTTGTAAAAGTGGTAAAGGAAAGCCCAAGTGAAGCGAAGGAGGTGCAAATGATTGTACAACCTGATCAAGACGTGATTGATAAGAAGGTGCCAGATCTCTTTAAAGAATTTACTTGTGTGGGTAAAGTTTACTCATGTGTATCAGGATGAGCAGGTAAAGAAGTCACAATTTTAAGAGATACGGGAGCTAGTCAATCTTTAATGGTAAGAGATGAAGAGTTATGTAGTCTGGGAAGAACATTGTCAGAAAAGATGGTAATATGTGGAATTCAGGGTGAGAGGAGTAGTGTTCCATTATATAAGGTAAGGTTGGAAAGTCCAGTGAAGAGTAGTGAAGTGGTAGTTGGAGTAATAGAGAAACTAACTTGTCCAGGAATACAGTTTATCTTGGGTAATGATATAGCTGGATCGCAGGTGGGAGTGATGCCTACTGTGGTTGATAAGCCAGTGGAAAATCAGACAACTGAAGTGCCGAAGGATGAATATCCTGGGATTTTTCCGGATTGTGTGGTAACAAGGTCGCAAAGTCACAGGTTAAGGCAAGAGGAGAAATCAAAGAGTAAAGATGAAGTTGAAGTGCAATTATCAGAAACGATTTTTGATCAGATGGTTGAAAAAGAACAAGAAAAGGAGGAGGCGGATATTTTTAGTTCAGGAAAATTGACGGAGTTACAACAAAAAGGTATAGAAATAAACGGATGCATCCAAAAGCACACACGGAAGAGGAATCTGAGTGTATACCTGAGTATTATTACCGTAAAAGTGATGTCTTGATGAGAAAATGGAGACCTTTACATATGCAGGCGGAAGAAAAGTGGGCAAAAGTTCATCAAGTAGTATTGCCTGTAGGGTATAGAAAGGAGGTGTTGCGAGTTGCACATGAGGTACCATAAGACCATAAGACTATAAGACATAGGAGTGGAAGTAAGGCCATTCGGCCCATCGAGTCCACTCCACCATTCAATCATGGCTGATTTCAACTCCATTTACCCGCTCTCTCTCCATAGCCCTTAATTCCTTGAGAAATCAAGAATTTATCAACTTCTGTCTTAAAGACACTCAACGTCCCGGCCTCCACCGCCCTCTGTGGCAATGAATTCCACAGACCCACCACTCTCTGGCTGAAGAAATTTCTCCTCATCTCTGTTCTAAAGTGACTCCCTTTTATTCTAAGGCTGTGCCCCCGGGTCCTAGTTTCCCCTGTTAATGGAAACAACTTCCCTACATCCACCCTATCTAAGCCATTCATTATCTTGTAAGTTTCTATTAGATCTCCCCTCAACCTCCTAAACTCCAATGAATATAATCCCAGGATCCTCAGACGTTCATCGTATGTTAGGCCTACCATTCCTGGGATCATCCGTGTGAATCTCCGCTGGACCCGCTCCAGTGCCAGTATGTCCTTCCTGAGGTGTGGGGCCCAAAATTGCTCACAGTATTCTAAATGGGGCCTAACTAATGCTTTATAAAGCTTCAGAAGTACATCCCTGCTTTTATATTCCAAGCCTCTTGAGATGAATGACAACATTGCATTTGCTTTCCTTAATTACGGACTCAACCTGCAAGTTTACCTTTAGAGAATCCTGGACTCGGACTCCCAAGTCCCTTTGCACTTCAGCATTATGAATTTTGTCACCGTTTAGAAAATAGTCCACGCCTCTATTCTTTTTTCCAAAGTGCAAGACCTCGCACTTGCCCACGTTGAATTTCATCAGCCATTTCTTGGACCACTCTCCTAAACTGTCTAAATCTTTCTGACCAGTGGGAGGTCATTTGGGAATAAGGAAAACTCAAGCTAAAATCCAAAAACATTTTTATTGGTCTGGCTACATAAATATGTAGTTACATTTTGTCGATCGTGTCACACATGTCAAGTGATAGGGAAACCTCACGCAGTGATAAAACCAGCGCCCTTAATACCCATTCCAGCATTTGAGTAACTTTTTACAAGGGTCTGAATTGATTGCATAGGACCGCTTCCTGAAACTAAAAGTGGGAATCTCTATCTTTTGATGATAATGGATGTGTCTACTAGGTTTCCAGACGCCATTCCAGTATGTAATATTACAGCTAAAAAGATTGTGGAGGAGTTACTTAAATTCTTTACTAGATATGGACTACCCACAGAAATACAATCGGATCAAGGATCAAATTTTACCTCAAGGTAATTCAAAGAAGTTATGAATAGCTTAGGTATAAAACAATTTAAATCTACTGCGTACCATCCAGAATCTCAGGGAGCATTAGAAAGGTGGCATCAGGCATTAAAGACAATGTTGAGGGCTTATTGTCAAGATTATCCAGAGGATTGGGACAAAGGAATTCCATTTGTACTGTTTGCAATTAGGGATGCACCTAATCAGTCAACCAAATTTAATCCTTTTGAACTAATTTTTGGTCATGAGGTAAGAGGACCACTTAAATTGATTATGGAAAAATTTGCAAGTGAGAAATCAGAAATTACATTATTGGATTACGTGTCAAATTTTAGGGAATGCTTAAGTAGAGCAGGTGAATTGGCTCGACAACATTTAAAAGTTGCACAACATGTGATGAAACGGCTAGCGGACAAGAAATCCAAAGTTCGTAGTTTTGCCAGTAGAGATAAAGTTTTAGGGTTGTTACTGTGAACCTTTAAAAGCTAGGTTTTGTGGACCTTATCTGATTGAAAGGAAATTAAGTGAGGTGAATTATGTGGTACAAAGACCAGATAGAAGGAAGACTCACCGAGTTTGTCATGTGAATATGCTTAAAAGGTACTTTGGAAGTGAAGGAGAGAAAAAGGAGGAGGTTTTAATGTTCTAACTAAAAGTGACGAACCAAATCCAGATGACTGTGAATTTGACATACCTCAAATTAAATTGGAAAATGAGGATGTTCTTAAAAATTGGGATAAATTGTTGAGTTACCTTCCAGAGGAAAAATGGACTGACCTGAAAGAGTTATTGATATCACATGGGCAAGTTTGTAGAGATAAATTGGGAAGTACTAAAATGGCTATACATGATGTAGGTGTGGGACAGGCTGTTCCAATCAAACAACATCCATACAACTTAACCCTTTAAAATTGGCACATGTTAACAAAGAGATTGAGAGTATGCTTAAAAATGGCATAATTGAAGTGGGTTGCAGCCAATGGAGTTCACTCATAGTGATGGTGCCTAAACCAGACAGTACCCAATGGTTGTGTGTGGACTATAGAAAGGTTAATGCAGTTACAAGAACGGACTCTTATCCTATCCCACGTTTGGAGGATTGCATTGAGGAACTGGGACAATCAGCTTTTATTTCCAAACTGGATTTACTTAAAGGTTACTGGCAGGTACCTTTATCCGAAAGGGCAAAGGAGATTTCAGCTTTTGTGACTCCAGATGGTATATACCAATTCAAAGTTTTGCCATTTGGCATGAAAAATACCCCAGCCACATTTCAACCCAATTGTGCGTTATACATCAACGATCTGGTCATTTTCAGCCAGACATGGAAAGAACGTTTAAAACATCTGATGGGAGTTATTCGATCGACTTCAGGAGGCTGGTTTTGGTGATAAACCTAGCCAAAAGTGAATTTGGAAAAGCCCAAGTCACTTTCCTTGGCCATACAATTGGACAGGGTCGACTGGCCCCATGGGATGTGACAACAAAGTTATTGGGGAGTTTCCGATACCCTCAAGACAAAGGGAAATAATGCGATTTCTTGGCATGAGTGGATTTGATCGAACATTTGTGCAAAATGTTTGTAGCGTGGTTGCTCCACTGATGGACTTGCTGAAGAAACGTCAAAACTTTCAGTGGACAGCAGACTTTCAATGGGCATTTGACTGCCTGAAAGCTGTGATCACCAAATGGCATTGGTTGGAATGTGTTGGAAAATTACAAGGGACTCAGTGATCAGATTGAACTAAAGTATCTGACTTTAAAGAGAAATGCCGTGGCATAGAGAAATGGACAGATTGTGCAGAAACCTTCTTGTTCAAAGTGACTGTCAATCGAGAAGGATTCCAGTTGGAGGAAAAACAAAAAATGGACTATATGAAATGAAAATGAAATGAAAATCGCTTATTGTCACAAGTAGGCTTCAATGAAGTTACTGTGAAAAGTCCCTAGTCACCACATTCCGGCGCCTGTTCGGGGAGGCTGGTACGAGAATTGAACCGTGCTGCTGGCCTGCCTTGGTCTGCTTTAAAAGCCAGCGATTTAGCCCAGTGAGCTAAATCATATATTGTTGTACCTGTTTGCGTGTGTTGTTTTTTGAAATGAAAAAGTATATTTATTGTGTGCATTTCTTAAAGGATAGTGAAAAGGTGAAAAATGAAACCATCTTGAAGTTGGTGGTTTATTTTCTTTTCTTGGGGGGAGGTGTCATGTGAGAGTACCTTTAAGAAATGGTTGTTTATAAATGGGTGTGTATTTAAATATCTGTAGTGAGAGTACCTTTAAGAAATGGGTGTTTACTACTGCAGTGATGTCAGAGAGTGGGTGGAGCTGGGCTGTCTGTCAGTTTTTTACTTTCATTTTTGAGCAGGCTGCAGGGTGTGTTTTAGTTTCGTTTTCAGTGTTGGAGCTGAAGCCAGACCAAGCAGGTGTACTGCTGTTATCTCTGCCATCAAAAGACTATCTCTTGATCATTTGGTGAATTCAGAATTATAAATGTTTTCAGTAATGACTTTAACCTGATGTGCTTCTGATAAAGGTTTTGTTTTTAAGTCGTATGGATGTTAAAAAGGAAAGCTTAAATGATTACTTAGTGTTGTATTCTTTGGGGATTGTATTTGAATTAATGATTGCTGAGATGTTCACTGTATGTTTCAAAAAGGTTAACTTGAGTTCATAGAATAAACATTGTTTTACTTTAAAACATACTTTTCCATTTCTGCTGTACCACACCTGTAGAGTGGGCCACGTGCTCCCCATAACACAATCTATTAAAAGTTGTGGGTCAGGTGAACTCCATGATACACTTTGGGGTTCTCTAAACCCTGGCTCATAACACAATAGAGACAGAAATCTGCCATGATTACCATGGTCTGATGCCTACGTGACTCCAAGCTGCCCTTACAACATTTCAAGCAGAAATTTCACCACGATTTATACTGCTCCTTCCAATATAATAAAGCATCCCAAAGTGCTTCACAGAAACATTATTAATCAAAACTTGACAACTAACCACACAAGGAGCTAAAGTAAATATTGAGGAGCTTGTTAAAGGAAGGAAGAAAAAGAGTTCAAAGAAATGGACAGGTCTGTGGAGGAAATCCAGAGTTCGGGGGTCTAGATAACTGAAGATGTGGCCACCAGTCTTGGACCAACTAAAATTTAGTATGTGCAGAAGTCTAGAATTGGAGAAGTGTAGATATCTCAAAGGTTGTCGAGTTCGAAGAGATTGCAGAGATAGGGGAGTGGCTTTCAGAAGCTTCTTTCAGGAACCATGCAGAGATTTTTTTTAAAATCTAACAATCTAATACAGCTCTCATTTCTGTTCATTTGATAATGAATCAAACTCCCATTCATGAAACCAATTCAAAGCTTTTTAAATCTATAAGTGGTTAACCTCTTATAAAAAGCAAGCACACTTCCTTTCAATCCCACATCAGACATAGCTATTCCTTTAATATCCTCTTTAAACTGTCAGTCAAACTGAACTCAGACCCGTTTCCATTGAAAAAATATAATCTTTTGAAACTCAGCCAAACATTCATAACATCATCATAATAGCGCTAGGGGAAATTCCAGCAAAGAACTCAATTAAAACTGTATGCTCAGATGGTATTTATTTTCTTACTGGATGGCCTATCATAGAACATCGAACATAGGACTGTACAGCACAGTACAGGCCCTTCGTCCCACAATGTTGTGCTGAACTAGTCTGAAACTAAGATCAAATCAATCTACTCCCAATCATTCAAAACATTCGTAAAGATTTTTTAAAAAATAACTCTCACTGACAGCTTTAGACTTTTTTTGTCATGGTTCTAGAGCAGGGATTCTTTTTTAATTCAATTCAATAGATACTCATGCACACTTCAAAATAGTTTACCTCTACTGCATAAATACACAACCTCCACACTGTGGGGTGAGACATTTTGACTAGCCACAATAGGGTGTTTGAACTCAGCACTAAGTCATCAGGGACAGTTAGGATTGTACAATAAGTACTATAAACACAATGATGCTCACCACCTCTGGACAAATAAAAAATATCAAGAAGGTTCTGGAGTTTTCCTTGGGTTATATTTTGAGGGTCAGGTATATTAATGCAAAATGGCTCCTGTGGATTGAAAGAAGTAGAATTTGTGAGAGAGCTAAATGTAAAGTATCAGGCCGATTGCATGTTTTTTGTTCTATGGTTCATTAACTTACATATTAATCTTCAAAGAAGGATTAAGTGAAGGAAGGACTGCTTAATTGAAGAGATCCTAATGATGGTGTCTTTTTAAAAGCAGTAATGTCCCCTAAAGCTACTCAGTAAACAAGTGCAGATTAATGTGAGTGCAAATGAGACAGTTAAAGTGATATCACTGAGAGTTAAAGTAATTAAATGGCACTTTTGCTTAATTATTTTTTTGCTGGTTAGTGCTGATAGTCTGACACCGCAATTTGATGAAGAACGCAGCTGTCCAGTTTGAGTCCAAATTGTCTTTTCCATTGTAAATTCTATGGCGGGCAATGATTCCATCAATGGTCTTCTCCTTGGAGGCTGGAAATAACTAATGAAAAGGATCTGGATGTTTATCCAATATCGCCAAGTCAGAAGTAAGATGATTGGAAACTAAGGCGATGAGGCTTACTGCCAGGTTCTCAATCTGACCTCACTTTCCATCTCCCCATCCCCAACAAGAACTCAACCTCTCATTTCTACACTCCTTTTACCTGTTATCCTGTCATCTCCACAGCAGTACTAGTAATCCTACCATATGGAGAGGGCACAAGGTGGGCTGTTCCCTCTGGGCTCCCAACCCAAATTGCCAGTTTCTCATCTTCATCATGGGCTGCTCCCCATCTTTTAATGTCCCTTGCCCCTTCAGTGAGTCACTGTAGCACTTTTGTTGTTCTCCACCTCCACCTTCTACTTGCTCTTTCTATTCGGCCATCTCTATTTTTTCTCCTCCTCCCCTCCATAAGACCATAAGACATAGGAGCGGAAGTAAGGCCATTCGGCCCATCGAGTCCACTCCACCATTCAATCATGGCTGATTTCAACTCCATTCACCCGCTCTTTCTCCATAGCCCTTAATTCCTCGAGAAATCAAGAATTTATCAACTTCTGTCTTAAAGACACTCAACGTCCCGGCCTCCACCGCTCTCTGTGGCAATGAATTCCATAGACCCACCACTCTCTGGCTGAAGAAATTTCTCCTCATCTCTGTTCTAAAGTGACTCCCTTTTATTCTAAGGCTGTGCCCCCGGGTCCTAGTCTCCCCTGCTTATGGAAACAACTTCCCTACATCCACCCTATCTAAGCTATTCATTATCTTGTAAGTTTCTATTAGATCTCCCCTCAACCTCCTAAACTCCAATGAATATAATCCCAGGATCCTCAGGCGTTCATCGTATGTTAGGCCTACCATTCCTGGGATCATCTGTGTGAATCTCCGCTGGACCCGCTCCAGTGCCAGTATGTCCTTCCTGAGGTGTGGGGCACAAAATTGCTCACAGTATTCTAAATGGGGCCTAACTAATGCTTTATAAAGCTTCAGAAGTACATCCCTGCTTTTATATTCCAAGCCTCTTGAGATAAATGACAACATTGCATTTGCTTTCTTAATTACAGACTCAACCTGCAAGTTTACCTTTAGAGAATCCTGGACTAGGATTCCCAAGTCCATTTGCACTTCAGCATTATGAATTTTGTCACCGTTTAGAAAATAGTCCATGCCTCTATTCTTTTTTCCAAAGTGCAAGACCTCGCACTTGCCCACGTTGAATTTCATCAGCCATTTCTTGGACCACTCTCCTAAACTGTCTAAAACTTTCTGCAGCCTCCTCACCTCCTCCATACTACCTGCCCCTCCACCTAACTTTGATTCATCGGCAAAGTTAGCCAGAATGCCCCCAGTCCCGTCATCTAGATCGTTAATATATAAAGAGAACAGCTGTGGCCCCAACACTGAACCCTGCGGGACACCACTTGTCACCGGTTGCCATTCCGAAAAAGAACCTTTTATCCCAACTCTCTGCCTTCTGCCTGACAGCCAATCGTCAATCCATGTTAGTACCTTGCCTCGAATCCCGAGTCCAAATTCTCCTCCAGCTCCTCCTCATCATTGTCCTCTTTCACCTCTTTCTCCACCTCTGTCTTTTCCACCTTCCTCCTCCTTCACCAATCTCTGAGATCCCAGTCTCTGCTCTGTCTCGCCCACAACCTAGGCAAGTGTAACCCGGTAGTAGCTTATAATTGTGGGCTGCACAGCATTCTGTCATTTTATTTGCTTTTTTCCGAATGAGTTGCCAAGAATGATGCTGAGGAACCTGAATGAGATACATGATTTAAATGACTCGATGACTGAAAACTCTAAATTATGCTTTTTTTATTGCAGTTTGTGCAGAATTTATATCTGCTTCAACATTAATTTAATGGAAAATTCCAGTATAGTCTATCCAATGGACTGATCTATCCCTGAAACCAAAGAGAAAATGCTGGAAAATGTCAGTAGGCCTGGCAGCATCTGTAGGGAGAGAAAAGAGTTAACGTTTTGAGTCCAGATGACCTTTTGTCAAAGCTATAAGATAGAGAATGTGGGAAATATTTATACTGTGGAGTGAGAATGAAAGATGAGTCATAGCCACAGAAACCCAGGGAAACGGGGTGCTAATAGCCACAGAAACCAAGGGAAAGAGTGCTAATGGCAGCCCCCAGAGAGGACAAAAGACGTGAAAGGCCAAACAGCAGAGAAACTAACATCAGAGGGTAAACTGTGACAGTTGCAGATGTGGGGGGAGTGGAAGGGGGAAGCAAAGGGGAGAAAGGGTAAGGAAAGGTTGATAAGGTGGGGGGGGGGGGTAAATATATATAAAGAAAGACAAGAAGGAAAAAAATAGTAAGAGACAGTTAAAATGAAATGGGATCAGACCAAATAGGTCGAGGTGGGGGAAGAGCTAATCATCTGTAGTTGTTGAATTCGATGTTGAGACCGGAAGGCTGTAGCATGCCTAACCGGAAGATGAGATGTTGTTCCTCCAGTTTTGCGTTGAGCTTCTCTGGAACATTGTAGCAGGCCAAGGACAGACATGTGGGCATGGGAGCAGGGTCCTGTGTTAAAATGGCAAACAATGGGAAGGTCAAGGTCCTGAATGCGCACAGACCGAAGGTGCTCAGCAAAGCGATCACCCAGACTGCGTTTGGTCTCTCTGATATAGAGGAGACCACATTGGGAGCAACAAATGCAATAGACCAGATTGAAAGAGGTCCAAGTGAAATGCTGCTTAACCTGGAATGAGTGCTTTGGGCCTGGGATGTTAAGCATAACATCCCAGATCTGATCTATCTGAACTGTTCTCATCAAATTTTACCAGGTGCCTCATATAGAATTACATAGAACTGAAACAGGTCATTTCAGCCCAACTATGCCAGTGTCTATGCTCAATAGGAATCTCCTTCCATCCCTCTTCATCTCACCATTTCAACATCTCCTTCTATTCCTTTGTTCCTTCTGTTTTTACCTAGCTTACACATAAATGTATCTACACCCATTCACCTCAATTATTCCTTGTGAGGGGGAGTTCCACATTCTCACCACTCTCCGGATGGAAATCTTTCTCCTGAATTCCCTGTTGGGCTTACTGATGACTATCTTATGCCTGTAGCTGGTCCCTAGTTTTGGTCTTCCTCACCAGTAGAAACATCTTCTTTGCAACCACTCGATCAAATCTTTTCATAATAATAATCTTAAGCATCTATATTTTCCCAGCCCCCTCTCTCCCTCTCGTCTCTTCAGTCTTTCCTGAGAGCTATAACCTCTCAGTTCTGGTACAGTCCTTTTTTTTTTTTGCATCTGCCTCAATTGTCTCTATATCATTTCTGTAATAAGGAGACCAGAACTGTTTACTGTCCTCTTATAGGTGGTCTAAATATGGTTTGATACGAATTTACATAACTCCCCTGCTATTCAATTCCTTCCCTCTATAAATGAACCCCAGTGCTCTGCCTTTTTTAAATGTCTTAATAAGCTGGTGCTGTTACTTTCAGAGACTTATTTATCTCTAGCTCTAGATTCCGTTCTCCTCTACCCCATTTCGCCTCTTCAGGTGGAATTTGATGTTCTCCCCCAAGGCAAGTTGAGATACAGGCAAGTTGAGAGACCCTACTCTCGTCCCATCTCTTCCCCAATTGAGTCTGTGGCAGGAAGGCTCATGAATGGCCTTCCAGCCCCGTTGCCCAATTGATGCCCACTTAAGGGCTTCACCGCACTGCCTCTGGTATTAGCTCAGTAATGTGGGGAATTTGCCATGCAGCGAGTACAACAAGCAAAGTTTACCCTTCTTTTTCAAGGAGCTTGTGGCCTCTTTAATTTTCCCACCAAAAAATACCACCTCATACTTGTCATGTCATTTGGGTGCTTTGTCCAAATTTGAGTCCTTGGCTCATTGTCTGCTGATGCTTCATCCTGAGCCATTTCCTTGGCAGGTTATTTTGTCAGTGGTGGTTTGCTATTGTCTTCCACTTTCTTAGGCAAGGTGGCGGGCCAGGCCCCAAGTCTACCTCTGTCAGAATGGGAATCGAACCGTTGACGTCCATGTTATTCTGAATGACTTTCCAGCTACCTAGCCGTCTAAGCCATATTGGCTCCATACCTCATACTTAAATCATTTAAAAATTAATTTGCCATTGACACTCATTCTGCGGGTTTACTATGTTTTGGTACATGCTTCGTGAAAATTAACCGTACCCCTCAATTTGTTGTTATCCACAAACTCTGTAAACTGTGTTCCCAAATCCTCAAAAGAAAAGAAGCTTTCAGAACCAAAGGTGATCATTTCACCCAATATGTGGCTTTTTTACTCGGTCATATTGAAAATATTGTAGAAATATCTTTGCTCATTGTTTCTACTTTTCACTGTATAAAAATGATGGATATTATTTGGTGATGATTGAGTCACTGAGGTGATCTTCTTTCCCCCCCAGCTGGGTGGGAGGTGACTGGACTCCATGCTCCAGCACCTGTGGAAAAGGCACTCAGTTTCGGAATGTGACCTGCGTCTATCAGCTGCAAAACGGCACTTATTTCAACACGAGAAATCTCTACTGTCTTGGTCTGAAGCCGTCCGCAGTGCAGGGCTGTGAAGGGCGTGATTGCCTTTTACTGTGGGAGGCCTCGGACTGGTCAAAGGTATGTGCTTTTCAATGACTAAACTGGACCAACAAGGTCATATTTCGTAATCTGAACTCTCTCATGAGGCATCTCATCTGTCACCCATCACCACCCTGCCAGTAAATGCATTATTTATCAAGCACTTAAAGAATTATACGCATTGCCTGGGTCCCATAGACTGTATTTGAATTGTGAGATTTGTTCAGCTCTTACTATATACTCTTTGTTACTTTACAGAGTTCAACAATAAATGTGTGTTAGTTTTGTCATATTATTTCAAGCATGTTATTGAAAAATGACGGATACCTGCATTATTCCAGTTTTTTTAGTATGTTGATTCTCCATATTTTGAAGAAGGTAGTTTATTTTAATCATGTTACTATCCTATAAAGCTGATCGCATCAATCAGGCACTCCCAGCATTCGCAGGGAGCGAGAGCCAGGAAAACAGAAGCCTGATTTACTTTTTCGTGTGTGCATGGTCCATGTGTCAGGTCCTGTGGGCTACTGACATCTCCCCAGCTCTGAACATGGCTCCGTGCCTGGAACTCTTGATTAAGAAATCAACCCATCACTACAGCAAAACATTTAAGCCGAAGCTCAGCTTCAGTCTTTGGAAGCAAAGTTCAGAAAGATCCTCCAGAGGAGTGGGCAAGTTGCAAATCATCACTGGTGTCATGAAATGTCAGATATTAAGGAATTCCAAGAACGATTCTAACTCCCCTGCTCTTATTGAGCTAGGTTGTAGATTTTAGCCTTCAGTTCTGAGGGAATGTTTGTTTATTCCTCTGTCTCAATTTCAGTTTTCCAACATTTGTTGTTTCTATTATTATTGAACTGATACTGGTTCAGCGGAATGAAGGAAAGCTGTGCAGTAAAAGCGCTGTCCCTGTCTGGAAGTGACAGGACCAGATGACTGGTGTCTGCTAATTAGTCTATCTCCTGCAATGGGGTCGGGAAAGCGGAAATAAAAAAACAGTGAAGGAATATATTGACAGAACCATGTAAAGCAAGACTTTATTCAACCCACTGTGCCTGGACCAGCTCACTACAAAAACTCTCACTTATCCCCTGTTCTCACTCTTTCCCTATTGCCCTCCAATTGATTTCCCATTTTAAGGATATAGTCCGTTCCCTTTTGATAGTTGCCAGTGATTCTACTTCGACCACCCTTTCAGACTCAGCATTCTCCATATCGCAACAACTCATTGTGTAGAAAAATGTTTTTCCTCATCAGACCCCCTGGCTTTATTGCAGTTTTTGTTTTATACATTTAGAATACCCAATTCATTTTTTCCAATTAAGGGGCAATTTAACGTGGCTAATCCACCTAGCCTGCACATCTTTTTGTTGTGGAGGCGAAACCCACGCAAACACGGGGAGAATGTGCAAACTCCACCCGGACAGTGACCCAGAGCCGGGATCAAACCTGCGACCTTGGCGCAGTGAGGCAGCAATGCTAACCACTGCGCCACTGCGCTGCCCCCAGGCTTTTTTGCAGCTTATCTTAAATCTGTGCCCTCTGATTGCTGACCCTCCTGCTCCTGATTACATAGACTCACCCAAAGGGGGCCACCTAAGAAACACATCAGTGTCATATTGATCTTGATGCTTTGGACACATAAAATGCACATTTTCAGCTGTCAATCTTGCTGAAAAACTACATCCATCCAGGAATATGCCTTTAATTATGTCAATTTGATTTTCTCTTTGTCAATGCAGTAGGGGCAGTTTTACTCCACCTGGAGAAGTTCATGGTCAATTCCAGCCCCATATGCCCTGCGGTCACAACACAGGTGAATTAACCAATAATTCTTACAAACATTCCCAAAATCTTTGGCCTTGGCTGCCCAATAATTACAGTCACCAGGTTTTGTAAGTTGAAATACAATTATTGATTATTAAAGCAAGAACAAATATGAAATACACAATAAACACAGCTGCCTAATGACAAGTTAATACCAGACTCCTCCCTCTACCCGCACTCAAGGCAGACCAACACAATGGGGTGGAAAGGGGTAAAAATAATAAGGTTGAAGGTCAACAGATAAGAGTCTTTGCTTGAGATGGTGATCTTTCAGTAGCTTTGCCTCAATCCCTTTCTTCAGTTCAAGGCTTTTACTGTGGATAAAGTCTCTGGTTTACAGCCTGGAATGATCTTCCTTGCAGTTTAACAATATCTTACAGCTTCTCCAGGAGAGGCCCTTGGCTTCACATAAGCCTGCTCTGCAGAAAGAGATATCAGTTGCTGGATTCTGCTTGCATCAGCCTTTCTGCAGAGCGATTTGGCTCCTACAGTGGTCTTTTGTTGAGAATTTGCTGGTTATTTCTGGAGACAACAGAGTGGGAAAAAGAAAGATCTTCTCTCTTTGCTGCCAAAGCAAAACAACTGAAAGCCCCTTGGGTCTCTGAACCATTTCAGTGGGAACAGATCCAATCACCACCTGTGCAGAACACAGCCTTTTGGGCCAATTCATTGGCCATCAGCCAAATCAATCAAACCGAGACTTAACCAATCTCTGTTGTTGGTGCCGGCCAGTCCACAACTCCAGTCCAAAACAGCGCAGGCTTCTGCTCGAATTAAAGACACAGGCCACTTTCCTAAAGACACACGTCCATAAATCATCCATGGACCAATAGTGTAAAGGCAGAAACAAAAGAAAGGGGAAATTAGAGAATAAATAGGAAGGACACTTATAGCAGTGTCTGTTATTAACAAGAGGCTTGAAAATACATTATGCATCTGGCTACTTCCCTTCAACCATGGTTACAATGTGGTCTATGTCAGCCACGAGACGTCTAAATCATGGCAATGATACTTTCCTTTTACCCTCCAGGAATAGCCATGCGCATATTGCTTGGGCAGCCTGGGGCTGCAGATTGTTCTCCTAAGCATGATAGGAATGGGATTGTATCCATTAATCTTGTAGAACCATGAGAACCAAATGACAACAAGGTGCCTTTCAGAGGTTGGGGCAGGGAGAGAGGTTTTAGTGATAACAGTGAGTCAGAATGCTCCTTTAGCACAGGTATGCTCTCTGGGCCAAGACTGACATGTAAACAAGAGTGAAGGTTTAAAACATTAAAACCCTCCGCTGCAGCTGAGTCAGACTGCTGCACTGTAAACACTTCCACAGAACTTGAAATACATATTGTTTATGTCTCTCCCTCTTGCTGGCAAAGTAGGAAGTGAACCATCTCTTCTACAGTGTTCTGTGCTCCTTTATGTTATATTTGAATAGACCTCATGTTCATTGAAATGTATTGTCTATCTAAACTTCAGGGAATATAGATCCTATGAAGGAAAATTTTATATCTGTCAACTTCAGCTCCGAAGGGAGCCGCAACTAAATGTGTTCCGCCAAATCTTGAAGCCAGGATAAAAGCGATTTTTTGAGGATTTGCAGGAGTGAAATTTCATATCAGTGAGACAGATCAAACATCCAAACAGGAGTAATTTTGCTTTATTTTGAAGCCTGTTCCTTTAAGTTCACCCTGGCTGTTTAAAAACCAGCAGTGACTCAGATTGCTGTGACAAACCGATTCCTGGCGAGAGGAAGGATTCGATCTTAAAGAGTACCGTGTGATTGGTTCAAATTGCAGGTGATTGAAGGTCTCGTTTTAAATTTGAATGGTCAAATATTCAAAGTCACTGCAGCACTTTAATCTGATATAGAAGGCTCATTCTGTTTAATTACAGGAGTCTGTTTGCAAATCTCAGACGAAGGAGAACTGATTAGTTTGAATATCCAAAAAAAGATGGTTTCAAAAAGACCTAAGATAGCAATCGCGGCTTGACTCTGTGCTGAATGTGATAAGACAAACTCGATTAAGATTATATAAGCACACAACGTACAAAATAAGATTCTTTTTTTAAATATACATATTTAGAGTAGCTAATTATTATTTTTTTTCCAATTAAGGGGCAATTTAGCATGGCCAATTCACCTACCCTGCACATCTTTGGGTCGTGAAGGTGAGATCCACTAAGAGACGGGGAGAATGTGCAAATGCCACACAGACAGTGACCTGGGGCCGGGATCGAACCGGGGTCCTCGCTGAGGACCCTGGTTCGATCCCGGCCCTGTGAGGCAGCAGTGTTAACCACCGCACCAGCCATACAAAATAAGATTGTTGCTTAAAGTGTAACAACTGTAAATTGTAAATTCTGCCCCATACTGTGTCAGTTAACATTCATAAGAAAATCTACTGCAATGTGGAATTCCCCATGATGACTCGAGACAAAGGTAGATAAATATTGAAAGGAAAGGTTTTATAGATCATGTTGCTCAGAACTTGTATAGTAGCAGGAAATAGGTGGCGAACGATTAGCATATTGGGAGTACATTGCGGAATGTCAGCGAGATATAACCACCACCTGGTGAAGATCGTGTGAGCAATGATTGAGTCAACATCCCCGCATTTAATAAAGTCATGAACAAGCTTCTACCAGGGTCCATTTACCAAGTCCTTTGGAGAATTGGCAACGTGAACAAAACGTGAAGCTGCACACAGGCGAAAGATACATAAATGTCATTGGACACCATTGGGGCAGTAGCACCTATGACTGAGCAGTCTTCTTCAAAATATTATTATGATCCCGATATGGCTTCCCTCATCTCATTAAAATCACTAGATACTTTCTCTGTTAGCGATGCAAACTCGCTCTACCTACCAACATTGTTTGAACAAACACTCCCCACATGGTCTTTGGTGAATTTCATTGCTTAGTCACTTTATCAAATGACATTTTTAAAAAGTGTCCACATCTTTCTTGTCAAACATTGGCAGTGCTTGAATATATTTAAACATATTCCAACTAAGCTTCTGAGTAGGAAGTGTTTCTCCTTCCTCAAGACCTTACTCAGAATATCAACTTCAAATGTTAGAATTCCCAAGCCAAACAAGGAATTATACTTTAATATTCTGAACGAGCCCCAATTTTATTACGATCCCAGACCAAACCCCAACGGTCGCCTACGATACTGGGCAGAAACCCAATATTTTACGTTAATTTTGTAAGACTGTGAGGAAAAGATACCTCACCCCAGGAGTGGTTTCATGCAAAACAGGGATATGGTACATTAAAACAAAAAGTATGTTTGGAACGGTTTCTTTCTTTCAGGATTTGAAGTTTAAATAGGAGTAATTGGAGATGGCTCTTTCCGTTGCAAACAAATTCCTGTGTGGGAGTGGCCACTCAGGCTGATTTACAAAGGGTGACTAAAACAAAACTTTTGTGCTTGGCGGGCAAACTGCAATTTATTGCTGACACAGTATTAAAATATCTTGAACATCACATAAGAAAAATAGCTTACAATTACTCCTTAAACAATACTAATCGATACAGTGACCCTTAACTGCTATCTTTATTCCCACTCAAACAACAAACCATTTCAGCTCTCAGTCCACTTTCAAATACAGTTAGCCCTCAGGAATATCTGCTGTACATGAGATGTTGTTTGTATACTCTACTTTGAGACAGAGAGAGCTTTTGACACCGCTTTAAAATAAAGACCTGAATCCTGTCAGAAACACTGGACCTGATGCTGGAGAAGGACACGCTCAAGCTGGGTGTAATGTTTTGGACCTGGATATGAACTCAGAACATTTACATTGGGCCATGGTGCTGAGAAAGGAGTAAATGCATTTTTGCACAACCACATCGTTGGGGTCATTTTTGCTCGTGAAAAAAATGATGAGAGATTTGTGGGCAGCACAGACTCAGGAAAAGATCTCTACTGATGCTATTGCCTTGTTAGTACCAGTGATAACAAAAAAATCCAGTAAGAAAACCGCACTGCCTGCCTCCAGTTTGAAAAGTATGAAAGATCTGCTCCACAAAGGTTACTGGCCACAGAACAGCATGGAGGCAACCTGCCTGTGACTGGATAGAAGGGGTCACACTGCTCATTACCACTTTAAGTTGTATTTTTGTATCATCTTTAACATAGAAGAAATCCCAAGGTTCTTTATTTTTGGTGCAAAATGGAAGTCGAGCCTGTAGATCGAATAGTCATGTGATGACACGGCTACTTAAAGGGTCACATGACAGAAGCGCTGGGGTTCTCCCCGGAAGGTGGGCAGAGTACAAGCTTGTAGAACTGCTGAGACTATTGAACAAATTATTGTTGTTCTGAGTCCTTGGTGTAGGAGCGGTTTCAAGACCTGTGTATTGAGTCAGCTTCCACATGGGATTCTTCCCTGTGGCTCAACTCAGTACAGAGATCAACAGACACATCAGCAATCTGGATAAGATGGCTTATTTATTAATCCAACCTTGGTTACGTGTACACGGAGATGAGGTTTGGATAATGCCAAGATATATTGACTCAACACTGATAAAAACACATCAATTATATAATTTCCAAAAATCAATAGCCCACCCCAGTTGGACTCGATCCATTGACTGAAGCTGTCATGTTTAAACCTTATCCAATAAAATTGCGATCAGCCCATGATTGAGCCTCATCCTTTTAGCTGTGTTTACAAACATGCTTGACGTCAATCTTAGCATTCTAAGTTGTTTTTTCCCCATCTCAACATCCTGCGCACCCATTGTTCATGAGCGCCAGGATGACAGAACTGGCATCCTGTTCACTCCATGGATTGTTTCAGAAAGCCAGGATATCAAAAGTGACTTCCTTTTGGCTTCCAGAGGATATCGGAGGCCACTGATAAAAACTTGTGTTTACTAGTAATTTGCCGATCACGCATCTCGTGTGTCTCAAAAACATGGCCAAGTTAGCTAGCCTAAATCCCATCATGCATTGTGGCCCCTGCTTGTAGCAAGAGTTTGTTACTTATTACTGCTATGCCCTAAAAATACATGTTTAATGGTTAATAATGATTACTCAGTACACTTCCTATAATTAATCTCAATCTTTAATAAACTATCTTATGTAAAACTACTCTAGTGGCATCCTAGCTATTCAGTTTTAAGAGGCCTCACTGCTGGAGCCCCCTTCAAGCCACCTTTTTGGCCCTTGGCTAACCCAAGAATAGGCCATTAAATAGACATATTAAACTTGCTGGAGTCTGGCCTAGGTGTGTAATGTCAAACAGGTAAGAGCTGTAACAGTTCCTTTTTACCTAGGGGGTGAGTGTCTTTCTGCCATTCCCTAATGCGGCGCCTGAGGCAACAGAGCATAATAAAAAGACGAGCAATATAAACAGCTGCAAAATTACAACAATGCGCGATATAATACGTATCCATGGATGGATATTGGTATTCAGTCCCCAATTCCATATTCTAGAGAAAAAGTTCCTCAGCCTTCTCAGCATGAGTCTTGATGAGATCCCACTCCTTGTTCCAGAGGTGGTCAATCTGCATTGCCTCCTTAAGTCCTTCCCAGTCGGTCCACAAGTGCAGGATGTGTGAAAGTCCCATCTGGACGTATCGGTGAATCCGTTGGTCATCGTCAGTTCGCTCGAGGTCATCTGCTTCCATGATGGACACAGGAAACCAATCGGAGACTCAAAGAAAATCGGCTGCAAAACAACATCCTACCCAGGATCGTCGAAGCGAGATGGAAGCATTGAAGACTCCTCAGTCAACTGCTCACGACTGGTAATGTAGATGTGAACTGCCGTGTTTTCAAGCAAGAGTTCTCTTTTTACGTGCATCTCAAAGTACAATCCTGCAATTTTGCAGACCTCCATGATTCATTGATAAAAGCGTTGATTGGTCTTAAAGTCTTCAGACGTTAACCTGCAAGTCAGAGTGAATGCACAATTATTCACAGTTAAATTTGCAACTGTTCAAGTAGACAAGTGATCACTGCTAGACGCAGCAGTATGTGAATGACTGGAACTAGTACAACGATTATACGATACAGACACCAATGATACAAACACCGACTATACAGGCACTGGCTATATACCGATGGCGCACAGGCTGCCATGAATGCAATCAGTACAATCTCCGGAGAAACAATCCAAGACTCAGGCCACAGCTCCGTACACAGCGAATTACAAAAAAGATTCCACTGAAACGGTGGTGGAGCTAGAAGATACGGGTGCCCTCGAGAGTGTGAAACAATGTATAAATACCAAGTCGGAAGTCGACAGAAACAAAGTCTTCAAAGCGAAACCAAAGGCTGCTTCAGACGATGACTGTACGGGTTCTGGAGGCAAATGTCTCCTTGGAAAGAAACACGACGGTGATGTCAATGACTGCTCATCAAACATCGAACAGAAGTGATGTGTCAGAACAATAGAAAACACGAACGAACAGTCCGAAGAGCAGGACAAAGGAGAGTTTGAAAAGCACGGAAAGAAATCAAATAAGCCAAAAAGCACTGATCTTGAGTGACAAACCAAAAACAACTGGCACAGTGTAGCATATCATTGCCTCACAAAAGAAGATGGTGACCTTTTGGAATTGAAACAGCACCATGAGCTAGAAATGACGGAACTGGAGAGGACACAAGCTGTGCTGCGGGAGGAGAGGGAACTAGAAACCCTGCAACTTGCCTCTCAGTTTCAACGAGCAGAAATAGTGCACCAGAAACAGCTTATTGAGAAGGATCAGCAAGTCATAAACCAGCTGAACACAAAGATGAATTCCCTTCAGCACAGTATTGAGTCTCTAGGGAGAGAGAGAGAGTAGCCACATGAAAGGGAATTGCCTTGAATCGGAAAACAAACTCAGTCAAAAAGAGCACTTGAAGCAAGTGAACACAACAGAAATGCTGTGTTTAAACTGCATAAACTAGTCCAGTTGGATCAGGAAATCAAGTAACTTAAAATCCAGAAGAAAGAGCCAACTAGAAAGACAGGAGACATGGAAACCTGCCTGCAAGAGAAAAAGGCAGAGCTGCAAGTGGTGGCGGATAATCTCAGAGATACCACAGAACAGCAGTTGAATGCAATGAACAGCACACTCAAGCAACTAGAGAAAAGCTGAAAGGGCAGTCTGACTATGAAGACGTTAAAAAGAGCTGAGTATCCTGAAGTTGATGGAAGGGTCTGGATCACAGGATACATCCAAAAACCTCGAGGTACTTCTGCTGGCGAAGAAGCACTCATTGCAATCTGTAAATGCAACTTTGTGTATCGCCAACAGTGACCGCAGTGATCCTGTTCCAGCATTAGATCTAGGACAACAGCTCCAGCTCAAAGTCCAGCGTATGCAAGGTATAGAAACCGAGAATCAGAAACTGCAGGACACACAAGGAGTTTGAAGAATTCAAGAATCAGGAAGTAGCAATAAAAGCACTTAAAGAAAAAAATCAACGAGTATGAGCAGACCTTGAGGAGCAAAGCAGAAAACCTTGCTCTTGGGAAAGATCAGAAATTACAGAATGACTTCATGGAAAAGAAAAGGAAGTTGCAGGAGACTCAAACATTTTTGGCCTCCAAATTTGAGGAGGCTGATCCCAAGATTCAAGTGTCAAGATTCAGACTGAGCTACGTGATTTAAAAGCAAAGTATGATGCAGAATCAACTGCCAAAGTGGATGAAGTTGAAGTTATCAGGACAGCTCTGGAAAGAGCCAACCAGAGGGCAGAGGTGGTCCAAAGAGAGACAGAGACCTTACTGATGTACCGTCAATTACCACGAGACGAGAATGGTGCAACAATCGAGGCTTTATTGAACAAGATGTTGTGCCTCCTGTAGCAGGAACCAAAATGGCTGCAGTGCAGGAGAGCACACACTTTATACGCCACCTGCTGGGCGGAGCCAGCAGGCAAGATTTACTGTCGTACCTGTAATATATGGGCAATGCTGTAGTACATACAATATACCACTAATGGTGTTTACCACATTCACCCCCTGTTTAAAAAAAAGTCCGGTGGGGGTGAAGAAAACATTTACAAATTAAGTCTGTCGGGGGCTTTGACCCTCCGCCGCGATTGCCTCAGTCCTGGTGGTGATGTAGGCGCCGACCTGGTCACCTGCGACTCCGGGAGCGTGTTGTCCTCGTCTTCGTCACCCCTGAGTTGATCCAGTGGGAGGACGGATCCTGCTGGGGTGGGGGCTGCGGTGAGGTTCGCTGGAGGGAGGGTGAGTGGCGCAGGGGTGCATGAGGCAACTGGGGGGGGGGGGGAGGGAGTGGTGTCAGGTCGGGGGTAGTGGGTGGGGACCCAGTGGGTGGCAGGTCCCGGAGGGAGACGGTGTCTTGGCGCCCATCGGGGTGTGCCACGTAGGCGTACTGCGGGTTTGCATGTAGGAGGTGGACCTTCTCAACCAGGGGGTCCAATTTATGGCTCCGCACATGCTTCCGGAGGAGGACGGGTCCAGGAACTGTCAGCCATGTTGGGAGTGAGATCCCGGAGGTGGACTTCCTGGGGAAGGCAAACACACGATCATAAGTGGTCTCATTAGTGGCGGTGCAGAGGAGCGACTGGATGGAGTGGAGCGTGTCAGGGAGGACCTCCTGCCAGCAGGAGACCGGGTGATTTTTAGACCGCAGGGCCAGCAGGACGGCCTTCCAGACCGTCCCGTTCTCCCTCTCCACCTGCCCGTTTCCCCAGGGGTTGTAGCTGGTCGTCCTGCTCGAGACGATGCCCTTGCTGAGCAGGAACTGACGCAGCTCATCGCTCATGAACGAGGATCCCCGATCGCTGTGGATGTAGGTGGGGAAACCGAACAGAGTGAAGATGCTGTGCAGGGCTTTAATCACCGTGGCAGAAGTCATGTCGGGGCATGGGATGGCGAAGAGGAACCGGGAGTACTCATCAATAACGTTGAGGAAGTACACGTTGCGGTCAGTGGAGGGGAGGGGCCCCTTGATGTCCATGCTGAGGCATTCAAAGGGGCGGGAGGACTTCACCAGGTGTGCTCTATCTGGCCGCTAGAAGTGCGGCTTGCACTCTGCGCAGACATGGCAGTCTCTTATCATGTAAGAGTGCCTTTAAGAAATGGATGTGTAAGCAATGTACCTTTAAGAAAACAGTGATGTCAGAGAGTGGGTGGAGCTCAGCTCAGCTCAGCCATTTTGCAGTTTGGTTTTGCAATTTTAAAAGTGCCTGGCTGGTTTTGCTGAGAGCAGTTTAAAAGTAGAAAGCCAGTTTGAGACAGCAGCTTGAGAAGTTCTGTTTTGCTGTGATCTGCTTGAAGGGAGAAAGCCAGGTTTGAGAAAGCAGCGTGGGTGTGTCTGTGGGTTTCCAGAGAGCTGCATGAAGAAAGCAAGGTGCTGGAGCTGAAGTCACCGAAGCTAATATATCTCTGCCATTCTACAGAAAATATATATATCCTTTAACCTGATGTGATTCTGTTTAAAGGTGTTAAGTCTCTTGGAAGTTTGAAGGAACATTTTAAGGAATTATTTACTGTTGCAATATTTTCTGAGTTATCTTTGAAGTAAGGGGTGTTAAGAGATCCAATGTTTATTCAAGATGTTAAGTTGAGTTCATGGAATAAACAGTGTTTTGTGTTTAAAAACCCACGTGTCCATAATTGTAATCTCACACCTAGGGAAAAAGCCGTGTGCCAGGAAAAGCAACAAATCCATTAAAGGGTTGGTTGAACTCCATGATACATTTTGGGGTTCTGAAAATGCCTCCCCGTAACACTCTGATGACGGTCCTGACCTCCTCAATGGAGTAGGGCAGGTTGTGGGCCTTGACAAAATGGAAGACCCCCGGGTGGCAGAGGTCATAGTGGAGAGCCTGGAGTCGGTCCACCTGTGCGCTGGCACATGTACCGCGGGATAGGGCATCAGGGGGCTCTTTGAGCTTCCCCGGGTGATACAAGATCTCATAGTTATAGGTGGAGAGCTCGATCCTCCACCTCAAGGTCTTGTCATTTTTGATCTTGCCCTGCTGTGTATTATTAAACATGAAGGCAACCGACCGTTGGTCAGTGAGGAGAGTGAATCTCCTGCCGGCCAGGTAATGCCTCCAATGCTGCACAGCTTCCACAATGGCTTGGGCCTCCTTCTCGACAGAGGAGTGCCGAATTTCGGAGGCGTGGAGGGTGCGGGAAAAGAAAGCCACTGGTCTGCCCGTCTCATTGAGGGTGGCAGCCAGAGCCACGTCCGATGCATCGCTGTCCACATGGAAGGGGAGGGACTCATCGACCGCGTGCATCATGGCCTTCGTGATGTCCGCCTTGATGTGGTTGATGCACTATCAATTACGACGAGACGAGAGTAGAGAGTAATCGAAGCTCTATTACACAGAGATGTGTGGCCTCCTACAGCTGCTGCCGAAATGGCTGCAGTTCGGAGAGCACACACATTTATACTCCGCCTACTGGGCGGAACCAGCAGGCAGGGATCTACCCCCATACCTGTAGTACAGGGACCTTACCGTAATCCCCTCGTATGCAGTGCAGTATATACAATATAATACAACAGTGGTGACTACCACATTCACCCCCTGTTAAAAATGAGTCCAGCAGGGGGGGGTGGAAAACTATTTACACACAGGTTGTCATTAAAATTTCAGAGAAGGTTACAAATTTAGACGGTCGGTCGCCTTGATCCGTCGTTGAGAGTGCCGCAGTGCTGGTGGCGAGTCAGGCGTCGGCTCGGTCGTCGATGACTCCGGGAGCGTGTCAACATCCTCTTCATCCCCGGGTGGGACCAGGGGAGGACGTCCTGAGCGGGGGCTGTGGTGGGGTGCACTGGGGGAAGGGAGGGTGGTACCGGGGCAGGGGGGGGGGGGGGACCCAGCTGGTGCTACGTCCCTGAGGGAGACTGTGTCTTGGCGGCCGTCGGGGTACGCTACCTAGGCGTACTGTGGGTTTGCGTGGAGCAGCCGTACCCTCTCAACCAAGGGTCCGCCTTGTGGAGCCGCACGTGCTTGCGGAGGAGAACGGGTCCTGGAGCTGCCAGCCACGTTGGGAGCGAAACCCCGGAGGTGGACTTCCTGGGGAAGGCAAAGAGACGTTCATGGGGGGTTTCGTTAGTCGCCGTGCACAGGAGCGACCGAATGGAGTGAAGTGCGTCGGGGAGGACCTCCTGCCAGCGGGAGGCCAGGAGATTTCTGGACCGTAGGGCCAGCTGGATGGCCTTCCAGACCGTCCCATTCTCCTGCTCCACCTGCCCGTTTCCCCGGGGGTTGCAGCTGGTCGTCCTGCTCGAGGCAATACCCCTGTTGAGCAGGTACTGGTGCAGCTCATCGCTCATAAATGAGGATCCCCGATCGCTGTGGACATAGGTGGGGAAACCGAACAGAGCGAAGATGGTGTTGAGGGCTTGATGACGGTCGCAGATGTCATATCGGAGCATGGGATGGCGAAGGGGAATCTGGAATATTCGTCGACCACATTGAGAAAATACGTGTTGCGGTCGGTGGAGGGGAGAGGCCCTTTGAAGTCCACGCTGAGGTGTTCAAAGGGGTGGGAAGCCTTCACCAGACACGCACGCTCTGGCCGGTAGAAGTGCGGTTCACACTCTACGCAGACCTGGCAGTCCCTGGTGACAGCCCTGACTTCCTCGATGGAGTAGGGCAAATTGCGGGCCTTAATGAAGTGATAAAAGCGGGTGACCCCTGAGTGACAGAGATCACCGTGCAGGGTCCGGATTCGGTCCACTTGTGCGCTGGCACATGTACCTCGGGACAGGGCATCAGGGGGCTCATTGAGCTTACCGGGGCGATACAAAATCTCGTAATTAAAGGTGGAGAGCTCGATCCTCCACCGCAAGATCTTATAATTTTTGATCTTACCCCGCTGTGTGCTGTTAAACATGAAGGCAACCGACCGTTGGTCTGTGAGGAGAGTGAATCTCCTGCCGGCCAGGTAATGCCTCCAGTGCCGCACAGCTTCAACGATAGCTTGGGCCTCCTTTTCGACGGAGGAGTGCCGAATTTTGGAGGCATGGAGGGTGCGGGAAAAGAATGCCATGGGCCTGCCTGCCTGGTTGAGGGTGGCGGCCAGAGCGACGTCTGATGCATCGCTCTCGACTTGGAAGGTCAGCATCTCGTCAACCGCGTGCATCGCGGCCTTGGCGATGTCGGCCTTGATACGGTTGAAGGCCTGGTGAGCCTCGGCCGTCAGTGGGAAACCGGTGGAGTGGATGAGTGGGCGGGCCTTGTCCGCATAGTTTGGGACACACTGGGCGTAGTACGAAAAGAACCTCACGCATCTTTTGAGGGCCTTGGAGCAGTGGAGAAGGGGAAGATCCATGAGGGGGCGCATGCGATCGGGGTCGGGAACTAGAACTCCGTTCTGAACCACATAGCCAAGAATGGCTAATCGGTTCGTGCTGAACACACACTTCTCCTTGTTGTAGGTTAGGTTGATGAGTTTGGCGGTGCGGAGAAATTTGGAAAGGTTAGCGTCGTCGTCCTGCTGGTCATGGCCACAGATGGTGACGTTGTCCAGGTACGGGAAAGTGGCCCGCTGTCCATACCAGTCAACCATTTGGTCCATCTCCCGTTGGAAGAACGAGACCCAGTTAGTGATGCCGAAGGGAACCCTAAGGAAATGGTAAAGGCGGCCGTCCGCTTCAAACGCAGTGTACTGGCGGTCTGCCTTGCGAATGGGGAGCTGGTGGTAGGCAGATTTCAGGTCTACTGTCGAGAAGACCCGGTACTGTGCAATCTGATTGACCATATCAGATATGCGTGGGAGGGGGTACGCGTCGAGCTGCGTGTACCAATTGATGGTCTGACTGTAGTCAACGACCATCCTGTTTTTCTCCCCCGTTTTCACCACTGCCACTTGGGCTCTCCAGGGGCTGTTGTTGGCCTCGATGATACCTTCCCGCAGCAGCCGCTGGACTTCAGACCTGATGAAGGTCCTGTCCTGGGTGCTGTACCGTCTGCTCCTGGTGGCGACGGGTTTGCAATCCGGGGTGAGGTTTGCAAACAGAGTAGGCGGGTCGACCTTAAGGGTCGTGAGGCCGCATACAGTAAGGGGTGGTAGGGGCCCACCAAATTTCAGGGTTAGGCTCTGTAGGTTGCACTGGAAGTCCAGGCCGAGTAGCAAGGCGGCACAGAGGTTGGGGAGGACGTGGAGCCGGAGGCCGCTCAACTCTACCCCCTGGATGGTGAGGGTGGCGATTCAGTACCCCCGGATTGCCACGGAATGGGTTACGAAGCCCAGGGAGATCCTTTGGTTAATGGGGTGTACCGCGAGGGAGCAGTGCCTTACCGTATCGGAGTGGATGAAGCTCCCGGAGTCCAGAAGGCAGGATATCTCATGCCCGTCGACCGTCACCTTTGTCGACGCGGTCGCGAGGTTGTGCGGTCGGGACTGGTCGATTGTGGCGGAGGCGAGACGCGGCTGGTTGTCGGCGGTTGCAGGCGATGAGCGGCCCGATGTGGTGCCCGAGGGGCAGGGGTCCTGAGGCGGGGAAGACGGCGGCGCCCACGGGCCGCATGTGTCCTGAGGCAGGCAAAATGGCAGCACCCACGGGCCGCACGTGTTGTGAGGGGAGCAAGATGGCGGCGCCACGGGCCGCATGTGGTCTGAGGCAAGGAAGATGGTGGCGCCCACTGGCTGCATGCGGATGGTGCAGGGACAATAGCGGCGATTGAGCGGGCCTGGCACACTGCAGCGAAATGTCTTTTCTTGCCGCAGGTGTTTTGTCTGTCCGCAGAAGTAGCACTTGGGTCCCCCGGAGTTGGTTGGCTGCCGTGCGGCGCAGGCGTGGGGGCGGTCGCTGATGGGGCCCACGCTGGGGTGGCCGCTGGTGGGGTCCACAATGCCCAGGAGGAGTGAACCATGCGGTCTGGGGCATACGCCTGAACGTTGTGTGAGGCGACTGTGAGCGAGAGCGCTAGTTTCTTGGTCGCCACAAGGTCAAGCGTAGCCCCTTCTAAGAGGTGCTGGTGGATGTAGGCCGACCCTATGCCCGTAATTAGCGTGTCTCTCATTAGCAGATTAGAATGTTCAGCAGCCGAAATGGCCTGGCAATCACAGTCTCTCACCAGGGCGAGCAGGGCACGCCAGAAATCTTCCGCAGACTCACCGGGAAGTTGGTGCCGTGTGGACAGGAGGTGCCTGGCGTAGATCTTGTTGGTCTGCTGAGTGTAGATCTCCTTCAGTAGCGCCATGGCTGCTGCGTAGGTAGGCGCATCCTGGATGAGGGGAAAGCCATTGGAGCTCAGCCGCGTGTACAGAATCTGGAGCTCCTGTGCTTTTGGGATTGGGTCTGTTGCAGATCCAATGTATGCTTCAAAGCAAGCTAGCCAATGTGCGAAGTCCTTTTTGGCGTTGTCTGCTTGAGGATGCAGCTGCAGGCAATCCGGCTTGATACGGAGATCCATCTTTATAAAAACTCTGTGTAAAAAATTGATGCACTATCAATTACAACGAGACGAGAGTAGAGAGTAATCGAGGCTCTATTACACAGGATGTGTGGCCTCCTACAGCTGCCGCCGAAATGGCTGCAGTTCGGAGAGCACACACATTTATACTCCGCCTACTGGGAGGAGCCAGCAGGCAGGGATCTACCCCCGTACCTGCAGTACAGGGGCCTTACCGTAATACCCTCGTATGCAGTGCAGTATATACAATATAATACAACAATGGTGAACACCACAGTGGTTGAAGGCCTGGTGGGCCTCAGCCGTCAGGGGAAAAACTGTGGACGTGATGTGTGGGCGGGTCTTGTCCGCATAATTAGGGACCCACTGGGCGTAATATGAGAAAAACCCCAGGCAACGTTTCATAGCCTTGGGGCGGTGGGGGAGAGGGAGTTTCTGCAGGTGGCGCATGCGGTCGGAGTCAGGCCCTAGGACTCCATTTTCCACTACATAGCCAAGGATGGCTAAGTGGTTGGTGCGCAACATGCATTTCTCCTTATTGTAGGTGAGGTTAAGGAGTTTGGCGGTTTGGAGGAATTTTTGGAGTTTCGCGTCGTGGTCCTGCTGATCGTGGCCACAGATGATGACGTTATCTAGGTACGGGAAGGTGGCCCGCAGTCCGTACTGGTCAACTAGTCGGTCCATCTCTTGCTGGAAGACCGAGACCCCATTGATGACGCCGAAGGGAACCCTAAGGAAGTGATAGAGGTGGCCATCTGCTTCGAACGCAGTGTATTGGCAGTCCTCCGGGCGGATGGGGAGCTGGTGGTAGGCGGATTTCAAGTCTACTGTGGAAAAGACTCGATACTGCGCAATTTGATTGACCATGTCAGATATGCGTGGGAGGGGGTACGCGTCGAGCTGCGTGTACCGGTTGATGGTCTGACTGTAGTCAATGACCATCCTGTGCTTCTCCCCAGCTTTCACTACCACTACTTGAGCTCTCCAGGGGCTGTTGCTGGCCTCAATGATCCCCTCCCGCAGAAGCCGTTGGACCTCGGATCTGATGAAGGTGCTGTCCTGCGCACTGTACCATCTGCTCCTAGTGGCGAAGGGCTTACAGTCCGGGGTGAGATTCGCAAACGGGGAAGGTGGATCGACCTTCAGGGTCGTGAGGCCGCAGACGGTGAGGGGGGGCAGGGGTCCGCCGAATTTCAAAGTCAAGCTTTGGAGGTGGCATTGAAAATCCAGACCGAGCAACAGGGCAGCGCAGAGGTGGGGAAGGACGTAGAGCTGGAAGTTGCTGAATACGCCCTGGATGGTGAGGGCCGCGATACAGTACCCCCAGATTTCAACAGAATGGGAACCGGAGGCCAGGGAGATTTTGACGGGGTGTACCGGAAGGGAGCAGCGCCTTACTGTAGTGGGGTGGATGAAACTCTCTGTGCTCCCGGAGTCAAAGAGGCAGGTCGTCTCGTGCCCGTTGATCTTCACTGTTGTCGTAGCGGTCGCGAGGTTGCGGGGCCGAGACTGATCCAGGGTGATGGAGGCGAGCTTCGGGAGATGCTGGGAGGTCCCGGGCTGATCAGCGGTGGCAGAGGTAGCAGTAGGCAGCGAACAGCCAGACCTGAGGCGCGGTCCAAAATGGCGCCGAAGATGGCGGCGTCCACGGGGCGCACATGGTGGGCGGCATCAAAGATGGCGGCACCCACGGGCCACACGTGGCTTGCGGTGGGAAAGATGGCGGCGCCCCTGGGTTGCACGTGAGGGATGTAGAAATGCCGGGCCTGGAAACAGCGGCGACCGACCGGGCCTGGCAAACGGAAACAAAGTGCCCTTTCTTCCCACACCCATTGCAGGTCGCACCCCGCGCCGGGCAGCGCTGCCTGGGGTGTTTGCTTTGTCCACAAGAATAACACTTGGGCCCCCCAGAGTTGGCTGGCTGCCGCGTGGCGCAGGCTTGCGGTGAGCTGGAGTCGGCAGCTGGTGGGGCCACGATGCCCACGAGGGTGCCGGGCGATCGGGGGTGTAGGACTGCACGTTACGGGAGGCCATTTCTAATGAATTAGCTAGCTGCCTAGTCCCCGCGAGATCGAGCGTACCTCCTTCCATTAGTCGCTAGCGGACATACGTACACTTCATGCCCATGACATAAGCGTCTCTAATTAAAAGTTTGGTGTGTTGGACTGCCGAAACTGCCTGGCAGTCACAGTTCTTCCGAGGATCTGTAGGGCCCGTAAGAAATCGTCCAGAATCTCCCCGGGGAGTTGCTGTCTCGTGGCCAGGAGGAGCCTGGCGTACACTTGATTCACCGGTTTAACGTAATGTCCCTTCAGGAGTGTCATCGCTTCGGAGTAGGTGGGCGCATCCCGAATGAGGGGAAAAATGTCAGGGCTCACCCGTGAGTAGAGGACTTGGAGCTTCTGCGAGTCCGCGGGTTCTTCAGTGGCTGCTCTGAGGTAGCCTTCAGAGCAGGCTAGCCAGTGGTCGAAGGTGGACGTGGCATTTGCTGCGTGAGGGCTCAGCTGCAGGCGATCAGGCTTGATGAGGAAATCCATCTTTTAAAATCTTGTTCAATAAATTGATGCACCGTCAATTACCACGAGACGAGAATGGTGGAACAATCGAGGCTTTATTGAACAAGATGTTGTGCGTCCTGTCGCTGGAACCAGAATGGAAACAGCACAGGAGAGCACACACTTTGATACGCCGCCTGCTGGGCGGAGCCAACAGGCAGGGATTTACCGTCGTACCTGTAATATGCGGGCAGTGCCGTAGTACATACAATATACCACTAGTGGTGTTTACCACACTTACGTAAGCAACTTTCCTCAGCTAACAAATCCCTGCAGCTGGCCACCCAGATCCAGAAAGCTCTTGGCAGGGAACAAGCAATCAAAGTGTTAACACGACCAAGTCAGGAAGTTGAACTGGCAGCAAAAGACCATGAGATAATACAATTAGTTGAGGATATACAGAGGTTACAGGCAAACCTACCCCAAATTCATGAAACTTCAGCAAGTCAGGTCTCACAACTAGACCAGTTCACGCTCAAGAAAAATATAGATCAAGGTGCGTATAGATACCAAGGCTGTCTTGAGAGAGAAAACAGAAAAGAACAAGAGTTCTTCAGCAACAGGTCTTTCAAGAAGCAAGAAGTCAATGGTCCTTTAAAAATAGAGCGAAGAAAACATGAAGTCGATACATTTTGCAATACCACAAGCACAGGAGTAAGACCACTTCAGGCAACAAAGGCGGTTCAGCAGCAGAATCATTTGGAAGCCATGCAGTTTTACATGACTAAAATAAATGTATATGTGTCTAGTTTGAATGTACATGATTATGATTCAAAATCATTTCAAAAGAAAGGAGGATGTGATGATAGGTAGACTATCATCTATATAATATGAGTAGAGCATCACCATCTGTATGTGTATTATACCTTATATGTTTTACTGTTGTAGTTCTAGCATCCGACCAGCAGGTAGTGCGAGTATGCAGGCACATGACCCGGAAGCACCATGTGTTCCAGGACAAAGTGTTAGTAAGGAGTTGATAGCAGTCGCATGTTAGAGTAGCTCTGTCGTATCTTAGTGTAAGGTAGTGTGAGACCATTATTTCCAACTGTATTCATATTAGACATTACAGTAATCCTTTAGAGTAGTGTTAGTAATAAAAAGTTTTGTTGTAAAAAAAGCCTGATGTTCTTTGTAAACACAACCACATCAAGATTTAACATCAGCATAATCAAAGAACATGACAGAGATGGGAGAGATTCAGCATTAGACGAACGCAACTGAAAACGTGACCTCCATTGGTGACAGAGGGAGTTGCACAAGAGGGTAGAATCACAGGTACAGAATTTTGAGGAAGGATTTGTAACAGATAGTCCAAAGATGTGTTGGTTAGGTGGATTGGCCATTATCATTGCACTGGGACAGGGTGGGGGATTGGGCCCAAGTGGGGTGCTCTTTCAGAGGGTCGGTACAGACTCGGTAGGCTGAATGGCCTACTTCTGCACTGTTTGGATTATATGGATAGGGGGAGCAAGGGAGGAACAAGGCAGGGGAGAAATTTAAATATAGAACATAAAACATACAGTGCAGAAGGAGGCCATTCGGCCCATCGAGTCTGCACCGACCCACTGAAGTCCTCACTTCCACCCCATCCCCATAAACCAATAACCCCTCCTATCCTTTTTGGACACGAAGGGCAATTTAGTATGGCCAATCCACCTAACTTTTGGACTGTGGGAGGAAACCGGAGCACCCGGAGGAAACCCACGCAGACACGGGGAGAACGTGCAGACTCCGCACAGACAGTGACCCAGTGGGGAATCGAACCTGGGACCCTGGTGCTGTGAAGCTACAGTGCTAGCCACGTGTGCTACCGTGCTGGGATGGAATTGGGCCAATTTGTGCTATGAACAATTACTCCGTGCTATTGGTGCACTTATGCTCTGAATAAACTTGAAAAAATGCCAAATTTCACCAAGTAAACATCCAGTCCTTCACACGAAGAAGGCTGCATTTTCAAATTCAGGTTCTTTGATATCTTGCGGTTTGATTTTCATGCTTTTAGATGCCGGCTCCCTTTTCTGCGATGGCAATCCGTTTGAAAATTAAAGTTTACAGTTGTGTTAAGTCCTCTGCTATTGACCAGCATTCAGCCTTCAATAGGTTTTGATGAAGTTGGCCAGTAACAAAACGGGTTTTGCATTTCCAGGAGGTTTATCATGCTACTATTCAGTTCTGTCCTGGACAACGGCACAAGCTGGCAAAAAAAAGCTGTTTTGTCTGTCATTCCCATTTCAGCCTTATTCCCATTTAGTAACTTTTGAGTAAAACAATCATTGGCGGAGCTTTAATGATGACAAATGGTGTTTGAGTGATTGTTTGTTGTATCACCAAAGCCAAGGCAGGCAGATTTCCAATTGCCGCACTCTGATGCTGGTTCCAGCATTCAGACCCGAGTGCTGAGTGACTGAGAGAAGACTTAATTCAGGACAGCTCCCCGAGATGAAAAGAAACACGCAAATAATCAAAACCCAAAATTAAAACCAAAGTTGCTCGAAATACATAGCAGACGGGCAACATTTAAAAAGATAACCAGGTTAATATTTTAGATGGTAATTTGGTGAAGGGAGGGAATTTATTGTGCTTCCCACTAAATTTTCGATTACTGACGAAAGAGCCAGAGTAAACCTCAGTGTGTTATAGGGCGGCACCGCGGTTAGCATATCTGCCTCACAGTGCCAGGGACCCGGTTCGATTCCCACCTTGAGTGCCTGTGGAGTTTGCACTTTCTGCCTGGGTGCTCCGGGTTTCCTCCCACAGTCCAAAGGCATGCAGGTTAGGTGCATGCTAAATTGATGTACAGGTTAGGTTATGGGGTTGCGGGGATAGGGCGGCTGGGTGATGGGGGCAGTGGGCCTAGGTAGGGGCTCTTTCTGGGGGTCAGTGCAGACTCGATGGGCCAAATGGCCTCCTTCTGCACTTCGATGTATATGAGCTGAATGCACTGCCTGACGGGGTGGTGGAAGAAGATTCAATAGGAACATTACAAAGAGAATTGGATAAATAAATGGGAGGGAAAACATTTGGAAGAAAGCAGGGAAGTGGGACTAATTGAGTGTCTCTTTCAAAGATCCACATCGGCATGATTGACTGAATTACTTCTTTTTGCACTCTATGATCCACGCTATAAAATGTTACATCCAGTTAAAATCTTCTTTCTTGCTGTCAATTTTGTTCAACACTCTTAACCATTTACTTTTTTAATATAAATTTAGAGTACTCAATTATTTTTTCTCCAATTAGGGGGCAATTTAGTGTGGCCAATCCACCTACCCTGCGCATCATTGGGTTTTGGGAGTGAAACCCACGCAGGCACGGGGAGAATGTGCAAACTCCACATGGACAGTGACCCAGGGTCGGGATTCGAACTTGGGTCCTCAGCGCCGCAGTCCCAGTGCTAACCACTGCGCCCCATGCCGCCCTCTCTTAACCATTTGCAATCCAACTTTTCACTCCTGGCTTTGTCCCTGACATCAATAATCGACTTCTGCATTGCTCTACGAAGCAATGTTCAGAAGGGTTTCATTTAATGCGCTTGCTAATTTCATTCCTCGCTGATTAATAATTTATGGCAGTGAAACTGAACGTTCCAATTTATTGGAATGAATCATTATTTCAACAGACTAAAAATGGTCACAAGCACACAGCGGGTAAACAGACAATCACAGCCTGATGAGGACTGGACCACTTCCAAAGAGAAAATCTTTCATTGCGTGGGACGCTCATAATTTTTTGGCCTTTCACAGTCGTAAAAATATCCTTGCAACACCATGTCCTGAAATGCACCCAGTAAGCATCACAAACAATCACTGAGATGAGCTATTTATTTCCAAATTGTGCATTTAACTGAATTCAAATTCTCAAACTAATGTTTTCTGATTCTTAATCCTGTAACATAACCCCTCTGCTACTATGCCCCAGTGTTGTGTATTGTGCAGCAGCTAACACAATAGAAAGGAGATGTGATTGTATTTTGTTGGTGGGTCATTAAAACCATTCACAGGCAGTCTACAAAACCACAGGAGTGTTGGGATGTACAGCGAGGGGTGCGACATCTAAGTCAAAGGACGTAGCACTGAAGGTCTGTCTGGCCTAGTAAACCTGCCATCTAAACCTTGCAAAAACCTATGCAGGCTCTGAAAAAGCTGACAATTCCAGAAGCTTAAGTTGAAGCCAATGAAATGAAAAAAAGTAGTTGTGGAGGTTTTGTGATATAAACTATTTTAGAATACGCAGCATTACTCAATGCCAACCTCCCCCTCGCCCCTGTTAACACTAGCTCTCAGCTTCCCAACTCCCTCAATTGGTATTGTCTTTCTGGGCCTGAGCTCTGCTGTTTTTAATACCTTAAAGACTGTTTAAATACACCTAAATTCAGAGTAGACATTTTTCAGATCAACCATATAGAGAAGACATTGGGTGCGATCTACCCGAATGGGAACAGATTCCCAGAATGTGATTAGCCAGGTCGTTCCTGGTGCTTGATGAGCCGAGAATCACCATGCTATCGAACGGCCATTCAGGTAGATTAGGGGCCACAGCATGGAACGCGTGGCCGAGGCCATACTTCATCCCGTTTTCTGCACTGAGGAAGTACGCTCATCGGAACTTCACAGTGCAGGGGGAGATTGGGACACCATTTTTAAATGGCGTCCCTAACTCTCGACAACCCACCCCCCCTCCCGACATGACTCCCCCTCCCAAGCCCCAACTGACCAATAAGGAGATCCTCAGGCCCTGCTGCACCTGCCAAGCAACCCCCCCAATCCGCAACATGGAAAAAATGCACCCTGGCAGTGCTAGACTGGCACCCAGGTTGTACTGCCAGGCTGGCAGTGCACGGCTAGCACTGGCAGTGCCAGTGTGCCACCTTGTCCAGAGGGCAAGCAAGTGAGCGCCTCCAAATCCCCTGGGAGGCCCCCACGAGTGCCATTTCATCTGGGCCCCATTTGTGGAGACCAGCACTGAATGGCGCTTGCCTGAGATCTCCAAGGCAAGGGAGTTTGATTTCACGCCTTGGGTAGATGGTGAGAGAGCATATTAGAGTGAGATTAGCTCATTCTTAAACTGAGACTAGCTCTAATATGCAGATTTTGCAAAAGTGATCCCACCCACGATGGACGGGATTCACATTGCAACGTCTCGAAAGATTGCATTAGATCTTGCGAAGCGTGGTGAGCCTGTTAGATCCCGGAAGAGGGATCGCCTGGCATCTACCAGTCATGTTGCGCCACGCCACACTGTCTATTGGGCGTAACGTGGCCAGTAGACCTTGCCCAAGGTTTAAATGGATAATTTAAATAGTAGAATCCTAGAGAATAGGGTGAGCAGATGAAAAAACGTAAACATTGAGAAAGTGGGGATGGGGAATTGCAATATTAACCCTAATCAATTTCCTACAGTGCTCAACGGACTGTGGCCGAGGAGTCCACCTGAGGACAGTGAATTGCACCAACCCACAAAGCAAGTGTGATCTTGCTACTAAACCCAATGAGGAGGAGGAGTGTGAGGACCACACAAACTGCTACAAGTGGCAGACAGGAGATTGGTCAAAGGTGTGTAACTCTATTTCTACCTGTTATTGTACCTGTGTGGTAACTTATCACCACAGTTTTATTGTCTTGCATTTGTTCATGTTGCCCACTTAGATCTAGTAGAAATTTGCAGTTTGGGCTGTGGGAGGAAACAACGGAGCACCCGGAGGAAACCCACGCACACATGGGGAGGATGTGCAGACTCCGCACAGACAGTGACCCAAGCCGGAATTGAACCTGGGACCCTGGCGCTGTGAAGCAATTGTGCTATCCACAATGCTACCGTGCTGCCCAATAATAATCACTTATTGTCACAAGTAGGCTTCAATAAGTTACTGTGAAAAGCCCCTAGTCGCCATATTCCGGCGCCTGTTCGGGGAGGCCGGTACGTGTATTGAACCCGCGCTGTGGCCTTGTTCTGCATTACAAGCCAGCTGTTTTGCCCACTGTGCTAAACCAGCCCCTTAAGTATTGAGATGATAAGCGATGGGTGTGATATTGGAGTCAAAGGACATGCACTGACATTGTACCTGGCCTGTTGAGGCTACACCTCATGGGGCTTTCGTCTCCATATTACAGGAAAGATATATAAACAGAGGAGAGCTTCAACATTGATCCCTGAACTCACAGGCTACATTAGAATGAAACTTAGTCGACGCTGAGACAATGATTTGTCCTGGCCAAAGCGCAACTGTTGTTACTCTTCCAGTCCTTATAGGGAAAGTGTTGAGCAGACAACTAATTTTGGTAAAAGGAATTTGTTTTGGAGCAACTTGAGAGATTTTTGGTGGAGATCGGGGAGTTTTATTTGAGATCAGAAGATTATTGATTCTACTCTGCGTTGATGAACCTTTTACAGCGCTGACCTCAGTACAAACATTTTGCGCTCCTTCATTTCTAACAACAAAAGCTTAAAAGACAGCATCTGCTGTTTGAATCTACGAGAGATGTGAAGAAAGCAGTCTAATCTGGAGTCAGTGTCCAAAGCAGCCAATCTGGCATTACTCATCCCGATTCACAGGCTAATTGGCCAATGATTGCTGTTGTTCTGAACAAATCCTCCACAGGTAGCAAACTGCATTTGCAATGAGGACACAGCTCCAAAATGCCCAGTTCAGGGTTTAACAGGCACACATTTGGATGTGTGTGAGAAATTTATTCACTAAAGTTGGGATTTATTTATTGTAGGTGTCAGATAATTATTGGGGCAATTTATACCCTTAGGAGACTTTAATGAAGCAATCGAAAATTGCTTTTAACGTTGTTCCAAATTTAACATGTTCCACATGAGTTTCCCAGGGCTGGAGTTTCAACAGTTCAGGTGAGTGTTTAAACTTGTCATTGAAGGTTTTCAAACGGACAAGTTCAGGATGCGAGGTGGGTTGGATCTGTTTGACAGCAGAGTAGGAAGACCGTCACTACGCAGAGTATCAATGATCTGGGCAGAGTGGGATATGCACATACACAAAAGATGGGATACAGGAGGGACACAGGATGGGGAAGGGAGGAACAGAGCTCATTGCCAGGGCTTCTACCTGTGGGGGTGGGGTGGGGGGGGGGCACAGAAACAAGTCCATTAGCCAAGTAGCCGCTCAATCAATCAATTGAGCGGCACGATGGCACAGTGGTTTGCACTGCTGCCTCACAGCTCCAGGGACCCAGGTTCAATTCCAGCCTCTGGTTACTGTCTTTGAGGAGTTTGCACTTTCTCCCTGTGTCTGTGTGGGTTTCCTCCGGGTACTCTGGTTTCCTCCCACAGCCCAAAGATGTGCATGATAGGTGGATTGGCCATGCTAAATTTTCCCTTGATGTTCAAAAGGTTAGATGGGGTTACTGGATTATGAGGATAGGGTGGAGGCATGGGTTTAAGTAAGATGCTGTTTCCAAGGGCCGGTGCAGACTCAATGGGCCAAATTCTATGATTCTAATCTGGAGTCAGTGTCCAAAGCAGCCAATCTGGCATTACTCATCCCGATTCACAGGCTAATTGGCCAATGATTGCTGTTGTTCTGAACAAATCCTCCACAGGTAGCCCTGGTTCCCATCCTGAATTTATTCTCAGGATTCTATGTTCTTACGTTCCCTCCTGATCTCAATCCTCCCTTGATAATGAATGGATTGTGAGAGTGCACATGAGTGAGAGTACGCATGGGAGACAGCGAGCGTGTGCGAGCAAGAGAGAATGTACATGAGTGAGTGAGAGAGAGCGGACGCATGTGAGTGAGGGCGGGCAGGCATGTCGGTGGGTGTGCCCACCCCGGAGACACGGAGTGAAAAACACACGCGCGCACACATGCACACAAAATCTGTCTCTGAGTGTGTACCACCAGAGTCAAACACAAGGGTGGTGTTCATTAAACTCTATTCCTTAGTATGGTGCTGATCTCCCCCCCCCCCCCCCCCCCCCCGCCCCCCCTGCAGCCTACTCTGTTTCTCCCTAACTCTGCTTCTTAAATAAAAGGGCAAGTGAGGTTTTATTGGTTAGCCCTGCTGCTAGGCACTTTTAAATAGTCATTTTTATTCATTACTCTTTTTTCAAGATGGCCAATTTATTGCTTTGACGTGGATTTTTTTCACTTCGAAAGTTGTGTCTGTTTTTTTTTTTTGCCCTCACTTTTTGTTTAATGTTGGGCCAAACCAGATCTCAGGCAGCTGCTGTTGGGTTTCTTGCTGAAGGGGAATTAGAGGTTCACAAGAGTCCGATTGATTTTTTTGGGGGGGGCAGGGGTCGGGGACGGTAAGGGTTGGAAATGCTCCGCACATCTGGCTGTTCCTGTGCAGAAAGAAACAAAAGGTCAGTGATCCTTCGTCAGAACTCGTGCAGATCGTGGACCTGAGGCATTGACTCTGCTTCTTTTTCCACAGATGCAGCCTGGCTGCTGATTATTTCCAGCATTTTCTGTTTATATTTCGAATTTCCAGCATCCGTAGTACTTTACTGTCCGATCATATGCTCAGTACTGGGCACTTGTAAGTGTGGGTAGTATCCATTTAAAATGAGAAAATATTTATCCTCAATGCAAAGTGTGATTTTACTGTTCAGGACTTGGCTTGGAGGAGACAGGATACCTCCTGCGAACATGGCTCACAGCATCCTTAAGGAACCAATGAGGTGAAGGAGCCCTGAAAAGAGAATCACATGACCACAGGTCATCAAGTCACTTCCTACATTGTATTCATGATCGAGGCACAACGCTCTCTTTGCCTCCAACCGTGCCTTTTTGGTTGCTGGAGAGTACCATGTCCCTCTTCCTCCATAATGCATTCGGCAGTAATTCCTGTGAGGCATCATTTAACCTGGGTGCCACCTCAGCGCTACATCCACCATCGATCCTGATCATCTCCATTAGCGGATATTCCTTCTCGAGATCATGTCCTCCACGTCAGCAGCATGTCCGTCATCTAGCTTCAAGACACAAAGTCCAGGGGTGAAATTCTCCGGAAACGACGCAATGTCCACATACTGGCGCCCAAAACGGGGCAAATCAGACGGGCATCGCGCCGCCCCAAAGGTGCGGAATGCTCCGCATCTTTGAGGGCCGAGCCCCAACCTTGGGCGCCGGACGAATTTCTGCCCCGCCAGCTGGCGGGAAAGGCCTTTGGTGCCTCGCCAGCTGGCGCCGAAATGACATCTCCGGGCGGCGCATGCGCAGGAGCGTCAGCGGCCGCTGACAGCTTCCCACGCATGCGCAGTGGAGGGAGTCTCTTCTGCCTCCGCCATGGTTGAGACCGTGGCGGAAGCGGAAGGGAAAGAGTGCCCCCACGGCACAGGCCTGCCCGCAGATCGGTGGGCCCCGATCGCGGGCCAGGCCACCGTGGGGGCACCCCCCGGGGCCAGATCGCCCCGCGCCCCCCCCCCCCCACCAGGACCCCGGAGCCCGCCCGCGCCGCCTTGTCCCGGTAAGGTAGGTGGTTTCATTTACGCCGGTGGGACAGGCATTTTAGCGGCGGGACTTCGGCCCATCCGGGCCGGAGAATCGAGCGGGGGGGCCAGCCAACCGGCGCGGCGCGATCCCCGCCAGCCCCCGGCGATTCTCCGACCCGGCGGGGGGTCGGAGAATCTCGCCCCAGATGTCAACTTAGTTGGCACAGTTGAGTTAAGATTGCAGATGCCAACCTGCTCTATTGATTTCTGGAATTGACCCACACACTGCCACCCATTTGGTAGCGAGAATATTCCCCTTGTTAGAATTCCCTATGATCCTGAAAATGCAGGGGTGGGCCTCCATTTTGCTTCTTAGCAGCTGATTTTACAACTGAGTGGTTAGCTGGGCTACTTCAGAGGGCATTACGTAATGCGTATATAGAGCTATGTGCTTTCCCAGGTCAGGTTTCCTTTACTCCAGCGCATTGGCGAGACAGTTGAATCTTCAATGACAAACCAGAAATTTGTATGGCCCTTTTTCCTCAAGTTAACCCACAAATTCCCAAAGGGGTTCTCAAAAGCCTGATCATGAGTTAATTCTGGGCAAATGAATGCAAGGTACACTATGGCAACCACATAGGGTAGGAATTTGCTATAGAAAGCTACATGCTCATTCTGAATAAAACCAGAAAATGTTAGAAATATTCAGTATCTCTGGTGAGAGATCAATGTCCTTTTCTCAACAACTTGAATGTCATTAGCATCCCAGTGTTCTTCACAGAAGCATTTAAAAACGAAGATCGAGACTCTCCTACCCATGATCGCCCCAACGCCGCTGCCAGCGAGAATGGAGAATCTGGCGCTCAGCCAAAACTCCATTCACTGCAGTGGGACCAAAGATCCCGCCAGCGTGAACGGACAGCAAATTCCGGCTAACATCTGCCACTGAACCACATAAGGAGCCACTAGGTCAGGTGACCAGTTCATGAGATATGGGAGCAGAATTAGGCCATTCAGCCCATCGGGTGTGCTGCGCCATTCTATCATGGCTGATGTGTTCCTCATCTGCTACCCACAATGTTACAGGCCAAGAGCTGAAAAGTACAAGGAGTGAAAGTTTACCTTTGCCGCAGTCACATAGGATGTCGGGGCGGGGTTTTCCACACCCTCCATGGCGTGATTCGCTGTGGTGGAGTTGGTCCACCATTGGCCAGCGGCAGGATCTTCTGTTCTGCATCGGCAGGACCGGAAGATCCCGCCGGAGAGAACGGCCGGAAAACCCCGGCCCATTTCCGATGCTGTGGCAGAGGCAGAAACCTGATTGGAGCAATTCAAACGTGGAGTTTCGGGAAAGACGGGAATGGATTTTGAAGGCAACTTTGGAGTGGAAAGGGAGGTTGGAGACTGGACGGTACTTTGAAAGGCGCCAGGGTCAGAGGTTGGTTTACTGAGGAGAGGGCTGTTAACCACAGAGTTAAGGATGAGGGAACAGGGGATGGGTCTCATGGACAAGCTGAGCTCAGGGAGGGCAGAAACTGAGAAAGACGTGAGTTCAGAGCTAGGGCAGGGGGGAATCATTAAAGGAAGTTTGGTCAGGTGGGCTAGTGGAAGGGAGGGATGCAGCTGACCTCAAACTTAGTGACGAACAAATCCATGAGCTCCTCACATTTGTTATTAGAGGTGAGGGGAGGGGGTTTAAGAAGATGGCTGACAGTAGAGAAGCCTTTGCATTCCAGGAGGATCTTGTAATAGTGAGAGTTGATAGTGTTTTAAGTGGTCCAGTCAGATCTGGCAGCAATTGATGGACCAGTAGTCTGCTAAATCCTTTCAACCCCTTACCCTTTGAACTTAAAGGAGCAGAGGTGATGGCCATGCCAGGGAAGCAGCCAGGGTACGAGAGAGTAATGGTTTCATTGGATTTGGATTTATTGTCCCATCTACCGAGGTATAGTGAAAAGTATTGTTCTGTGTACAGTCCAGACAGATCGTTCCATATATGAAAAACATAGGACGTACGATAGATGCACAATGTAAATACATAGACATTGGATGAAGCATACCGAGTGTAGTACTACCCAGCTGTGTGGAGAGATCAGTTCAATCCATGAGAAGGTCATTTCGGAGTCTGGTAACAGCGGGAAAGAAGCTGTTTTGAATTGGGGACGATCGCATCCAAGCTACAGAAATGTTGTGGCGAGGAGAAGACCAAAGTATAAATATTTGAGATTTTGAAAGAGCAGAATTGAGTATATACTCACTTGAACACTGGACCCTACATTTTAATTATATATTTGTTGGTGCACTTTATGCCTTGCAAGTATTTTCATAATTAGCCGAGCGGAGCATTTATTTATAGAACAACAGGTTAGTGTCTATAATTGATGTGACATGGGGCTTAGGTTTGGTACCTTGGAGAGCTTTGAGTGATGCAGTCTTGAAAAGAATGCGCTGTGTACTTTTTATTAGTCTATTAAGCGTATTTAATTATTGAATTAAACCAATTATGTAGCACACAAATTAAACCAAATTCCTGTTTCTGGAGGAATAAATTTAGGTGAAATGTCCTTCAAGCTACCGAGCCAACACATTAAACAGCTCAAGCTTAATTTGGTTTATAAATCAGTATGGTGTTTATAACCAATCAGCACCACTTACAGCAGCATCAACAACAACTGCACTTGTACATGCAGGATACATGTGGTATAGTGGCAATATCGCTGGCCATACCCTGGGCCAGAAATTCAAGGGCCAGGAATTCAAATCCCAACACAGCAAATTCAATAAAAATGATCATTAAATTATCACTGATTTTCATAAAAACCCATTGGTTCATCAAAATGCTGTCGGCCAAGACCTGGCCTACATGTGACTCCAGACCCAGAACAGTATAGCTCTCCCTGAACTGCCTTCTTACAATGGCCACTCAGTTCAAGGGCATTCATATACATTTTTAAGAGTAACATATGCTGACCTTGCCTGAACCCCATGAAAGAATAAAGAAAAATAAAGCATCCCAACGTACTTCACCGGAACCTCATCAACTAATCAAAATTGCCTTAGTGTTGGGTGGGGTTACTGGGTTATGGGGATAGGGTGGAGGTGTAGACCTTGGGAAGGGTGCTCTTTCCAAGAGCTGGTGCAGACTCGATGGGCCAAATGGCCTCCTTCTGCACTGTAAATTCTATGATCTATGAACTAAGAATTTGAGATCGAGCCACACCCTGGGATATTAGGACAGGTTGATAAAACGGCTAAGATCATCTTAAAGGTTTAGGAACGATTTTCAAAGCGTAGGATCCATCAAAGCCATCAATTGTGAGTGAAGAAAACTATGGACGCACAGGGGGTCAGACTTGGAGGAGCACAGAGATCGCCAAGGTTTGTAGGGCTGAAGGAAGTTGCAGCATGCGCACGGTGGCCCACCTCGGCGCGGGCGCTGCCGACATGGCAGAGCCACACAGCAGGCCCACACGGAGGAAGGTTGGTCCCTCCCAGATCACGGTGGCCCCTGAGCGCAGGCCTGGCCAACGCTGAGGCCCCCGCCCGGAGTCAGATACTCCCCGCCCCCCCCCCCCGGCCCGCCACCGCGGCCGTGGGTCCCAGCTCCCTCCGGGTGGCACCACGTGTAAGCCACGCCGGCGGGAGTTCGGCCGGTCGACCGCAGAGAATTGCCGCGGGGGTCTGTTCCAGACCGGCACCGGAACTGGCGGGTCCGCGGGGAATCGAGGAAGCGGCGTTGTGCCGGATTTCCGCCGTTAGCGGCTATTCTCCGCCCCCGCACTGGGCGCGATTCCGGCACGGAGGGTCGGAGGATCCTGCCCAGGGGGTAGCAAGGAGAGGAAGGGACTTCAAATCAAAGCATTTCAGCAGTGCAGCTAATGTAGGTACATACGAGGGTACAGGGTAATGGTGCACATAAGAACATAAGAACTAGGAGCAGGAGTAGGCCACCTGGCCCCTCGAGCCTGCTCCACCATTCAATGAGATCATGGCTGATCTTTTGTGGACTCAGCTCCACTTTCCGGCCCGAACACCATAACCCTTAATCCCTTTATTCTTCAAAAAACTATCTATCTTTATCTTAAAAACATTTAATGAAGGAGCCTCTACTGCTTCACTGGGCAAGGAATTCCATAGATTCACAACCCTTTGGGTGAAGAAGTTCCTCCTAAACTCAATCCTAAATATACTTCCCCTTATTTTGAGGTTATGCCCCCTAGTTCTGCTGTCACCCGCCAGTGGAAACAACCTGCCCGCATCTATCCTATCTATTCCCTTCATAATCTTGTATGTTTCTATAAGATCCCCCCCTCATCCTTCTAAATTCCAACGAGTACAGTCCCAGTCTACTCAACCTCTCCTCGTAATCCAACCCCTTCAGCTCTGGGATTAACCTAGTGAATCTCCTCTGCACACCCTCCAGTGCCAGTACGTCCTTTCTCAAGTAAGGAGACCAAAACTGAACACAATACTCCAGGTGTGGCCTCACTAACACCTTATACAATTGCAGCAGAACCTCCCTAGTCTTAAACTCCAACCCTCTTGCAATGAAGGACAAAATTCCATTTGCCTTCTTAATCACCTGTTGCACCTGAAAACCAACTTTTTGCGACTCATGCACTAGCACACCCAGGTCTCTCTGCACAGCAGCATGTTTTAATATTTTATCATTTAAATAATAATCCCTTTTGCTGTTATTCCTACCAAAATGGATAAGTCCATTCATAAGTCCACAAGAAATAGGAGCAGGGATAGATCATTCAGCCCACCAAATCTACCCCACCATTCAATAAGACCAAGGCTGCTAACTCCACGAATTGTATATGGTGAAGAAAGAAGCCTGAAGCTTGACTTTTACCCAACTGTTCCAGCTGTGTCCATTTATAGTTGAGCCAATGATCATCACCTATCTTTAACAATGTTAATGGATCCCGCTGCTGGTGAGGGCATTTAATGAGGCAAGGGAGCAGGGTGTTCTTCCCCCAACAATGTCACAGGCTTCGATTTCATTTACCCTGAAGCGGGAGAAGGACCTAGAGTAATGTGGGTCATACAGACCAATCCCCCTACTATATGTCAATGCTAAATTTCTGGCCAATAATTTGACCTCGAGGATAGAGCACTGCGTTCTGGGGGTGATAGGGGAAGACCAGACTGGGTTTGTTAAAGGCAGGCTGCTAATGGCCAATGTTAGAAGGCTCCTGAATGTGATCATGATGTCCTCCGAGGGGGGGAGGCAGAGGTGGTGGTCGCTATGGATGCAGAGAAGGCCTTCGACCGGGTGGAATGGAATTATTTGTGGGAGGTCCTGGGACGGTTTGGGTTTGGGCAGGGCTTTATTGACTGGGTTTGGTTGCTGTACCAGGCACCGGTGGCGAGTGTGCGGACGAACCGGGTGAGTTCGGACTACTTTAAACTGTACCGGGGGGGGGGGGGGGGGGGGGGGGGTAGGGGGGGACAAGGCAAGGATGTCCCCTCTTCCTACTGTTGTTTGCCTTGGCTATAGAGCCTGGCGCTGAGAGCGTCAAGGGAATGGAAGGGGCTAGTTTGGGGGGGGAGGGGAGGCGGGGTGGAACACAGGGTCTTCTTATATGCAGACGGCCCAGTCCTATATCTTTCAGACTCATTAGGGGGGGTGGGGGAGATTATGCGGATCATAGGGGAATTTGGCCGGTTCTCGGGGTACAAATTGAATATGGGTAAGAGCGAGGTTTTTTGTGATCCAGGTGAGGGGGTAGGAGAGGAGACTGGGGGAGCTGGCATATAAAGTGGTGGGAGGGAGGTTTTGCTACCTGGGTATTCAGGTGGCATGGGGTTTGGAGCAGCTAATAAATTAAATCTGGCCTGGTTAGTTCAACAAATGAAGGAGGACTTCTGGAGGTGGGATATTCTCCCGTTGTCACTGGCGGGGAGGGTACAGACCGTAAAGGTGACGGTCCTCCCGAGATTTCTGTTTGTTTTCCACTGCCTCCCTATTTTTATACCAAAAGCCTTTGTTAAGCAGGTGAATAGGGTGATATCTGGGTTTGGGTGGGCGGGTAAAACCCCGTGAGTAAGGAAAGTACTGTTGGAGCGGAGCCGGGGGGTGGGGGTGGGGTGGGGGTGGGGGGGGGGGTGTGTGGCTGGCACTGCCGATCTTTAGGAACTACCACTGGGTGGCAAATATAGCCACGATTAGGAAGTGGGTAGTGGGGGAGGGGTTGGTGTGGGAGTGGGTGCAGGCGGCCTCATGTAAGTTTGGTAACGGATCCTCTGCTGTTCTCGCTGACCCGGTGCGACTCCACATGCCCAGTGGTAGTGGTGGCCCTGAGAGTTTGGAGGCAGTGGCGGAAGCATATAGGAGTGGAGGGTGCATCAGCATGAGCTCTAATCTGTGGTAATCACCGGTTTGTCCCGGGGAGGATGGACGGTGGGTTTCGGAGGTGGCAGAGAGCAGGGATTGAGAGGCTGGGAGATCTGCTTATTGATGGGAGCTTTCCCTGTTTGGAGGATTTGGAGGAGTTTGAACTGCCGGGAGGGAGTCAGTTTCTGTATCTGCAGGTGAGGGATTTTGTGCAAAGGCAGGATTCAACCTTTCCGCTTCTACCGCCGCAGGGGCTACGGGACAGGGTAGTTTCTAGAACAGAGGTGGGGCGGCGTAGGTATCAGAAATCTATAAAGAACTTATGGAGTGGGAGGAAACCCAGATAGTTGAGATAAAAGGTAAATGGGAAGATGAGCTGGGTAAGGAGTTAGAGGCGGGCCTGTGGGAGGATGCTCTGAGTAGAGTCAACATGTTCTCATCATGTGCCAGGCTCAGCCTGATGCAATTCCACCGGGAACGCATGACGTTGGCCCAGATGAGCAGGTCTTTTGGGGTGGAGGACAGGTGCGCGAGGTGTGCAGGATGGTCTGCAAACCACGTCCACATGTTTTGGGCATGCCCGAAGCTTAGGGGATTCTGGCAGGGATTAGCGGATGTCATGTCCACGGTGCTAAAACGAGGGTGGTGCCGAGTCCAGAGATGGCGAACTTTGGAATGTCGGAAGACCTGGGAGTCCAGGAGGCGAGAAAGGTTCACGTTTTGAGCTTTGCCTCCTTGGTAGCCCGGAGATGGATCTTACTAGTGTGGAGGGACTCGAAGCCCCCAAAATCAGGAACATGGGTTAGTGACATGGCTGGGTTTCTCAGACTTGAGAAAATTAAGTTCGCTCTGAGAGGATCAACGATAGGGTTCGTCCGGAGGTGGCAGGCCGGGTATCCTTGGAAAAGAAGCACACAATGTCTGTTGGCTTGATCGAGGCTTCCATGCCCGGTGGGCACCATGGGCACCGTGGGGACTGGGGTCCTTCATCAACCCCTATAATCTCCTTTTGTTTCAATAAGATGACCTCTCATTCTTTTAAACTTCAATAAGCATTGGTCAAACCTGGTCAACATTTCTTCATAAGCCTCACGGCACCGAGGACCCTGAGGGATCGATCCTGGCCCCGGGTCACTGTCCGTGTGCAGTTTGCACATTTTCCTCCTGTTTGCATGGGTCTCACCCCCACAACCCAAAGATGTACAGTGCACGTGGATTGGCCATGCTAAATTGCCCCATGATTGGAAAAAAAAGAATTGGGCACTTTAAATGTATTTTAAAAAGACTTCCCTATTTATATACTCCACCCCCTTCGCAATAAAGATCAACATTCCATTTTCCCGCCTTCCTAATTACTTGCTATACCTGCATGCTAACGTTTTGTGATTCATGTTTGAGGTCGCCCAGAACCCTCTTATTGCAGTATTCTGCAGTCTCTCTTTGAAAAAATAATATTCTGCTTTTCCATTCTTCTTGCCAAATGGGACAAGTTCACATTTCGCCACATTATGCTCTATCTGCCATTTTTTGCCCACTCACTTAACCTATCTAAAACTCTTTGTAGACTTCCTGTATTCTTCTCACAACTTACTTTCCTATCTATTTTTGTATCATCATCAAATTTGGCTGCAATGCAATCAGTCCCTTCATCTAAGTCATTAATATGGATTCTAAATTGTTGAGGTCCCAGTACTGATCCCTGCGACACTCCACACTTTGGGCAGAATTTTCCGGTTTTGAAACTGCGATGGCAGGAAGGCACCTGCCCCACTGGCCAGAATGGCAGGATCACACACCAGATCCTGCACTTGGAGCCTCATTAATTATGTACCCGTAGGTTCCCCTCCGATTCACCTGGCAGGCCAATAGCTAATTCAACCACCCACCTTCAGCTGCAAGGATCGCCACCATATTTAAATACCAGTCCATCATACTCATATCACTCTCTCCAGCCCACCTGTCTTCATCAGACCATGCGGGATGTCAGCAACTCAGAGGGAAAAGGCTAGCAGCCTCACAAAAACGGCTGTTCCTGGATTTCAGCCACCCTCCTCCCGGACCCATCATCTGCGATGTGCCCATGCCCCACCTAGCCCTCTACCCACCGCATCTGGAGTCTTTGTATATCCCTTCCAGTAAACAATGTGGTATCCCTTTGATCCCCTTATTTGGGAGCTTTTGTGATTCATGTTCGAGGTCGCCCAGATCCCTCTTATTGCAGTATTCTGCAGTCTCTCTTTGAAGCCATGCCGGGGTCCAGGTTCCCTCCCCACGGTCTTCCCGCTGCCTTCCTTTGTTCATCATCTGTAATCACCTCCTTGCCCCCTTTATCTTCGTCAAGCCACCCACCCACCTCCTTCTGGCCTCACATCGCACTCCATAACTTGTCGAACTTCGGACTTTGTTTCGGAGGTTACATGAGTCCCACTGCACCATGCTGTCCAGATAGACGCTGGTGTGTGACACGGGGTCCAACAGCATGGTGCTGTCATAGAATCCCTGCAGTGCAGAAGGAGGCCATTCAGCTCATCGAGGCTACACCGACCCGCTGAAAGAGCACCCGACCTAGGCCCCCGCTCCATCCTGTAACCCCACCTAAGATTGCAAATCTTTGGCAAATTAGCATGGCCAATCCACCGAACCTGCAAATCTTTGGACTGTGGAAGGAAACCGCTTCACCTGGAGGAAACCCACGCAGACACGGGGAGAACGTGCAAACTCCACACAGACTGTCACCCAAGGCTGGAATCAAACCCAGGTCCCTGCCGCGGTGAGGCAGCAGTGCTACCACTGTTCCACCGTACCACCCATGAAGACCAGCATGGAGATGGAGGGGAGGAACCAGTCTGCCTTGGCAGAGTGGTGCACCGCGCATCAGGAGCAGTGCAGAACTATGGCAGAAAGGCTTTGTTGCACTCACCTTGAAGTCTTTACCAAACTGAGGACCGCATTGTGCATGCCACTCTTTAGCAATTGAGTTTTAGACTGATGTAATTTCATGCTGGCATGATGCAAGATTGGAATGCTTGTCACGATTGCAACAGGCAGCTGTTTTAATGAGCATTCATGGGACGCAAGTGAATTAGCATTCCCAGCCAGCGGGAAGACTAATCCGCCATTGGGAGAATTGCAATCTGATTTAACTCCAGGTTTCCCTCTTTTCGGCTCCCCATAAATTCTCCAACCATTGTTCCCTGTTAATTAGCCAATCTTCTATACATGCTAATATATCACCCCAAAACCCTGAATTCTTGTGCATTCACCTCTTAAGTTGCATCCTATTAAACAACTTTTTGGAATCCAAATACGCTATAGGCATTATGCTCCGTTTCATGTTCTTCCACCAGAGGGGAATCGCATCTGATTTGTACTCATGTTTGGAGTGCAAATCAGGAAGCAATTAACAGTCCTTAACCATGCACACTGATGCATGGTGAGGATTTTGAGGGATTCCCTAGGAAATCCCACTATCGGGCCGCTATTTTGAGCAGGCGGCCTGATAGTGAGGTCCGGGGGCTGCCCCCCCCCCCCCCCCCCCCCCCCGCAATGCAATTCAGCCCCTTCCCTTGGGAATATCTGGGTCACCATCTCCCTCCACAGTATGAGGGTGACCTGCACCCCCCCCCCCCTCCCCACCCCACCAGAGACCCCATGAGAGTGACCCCCACCAATAACCTCCTAATTAGAGTGACTCTCACCAGAGACCCCCCATAAGAGAGGCCCCTGCTTGGAAGCTAGAGAGCAGACCAGACAGAGACAGTGAAAAAAAGGCACTGCTTTCACACTCACCTGGGCAGTACATCTGCTGGCTCAGGCAGAGAAAGCAGCACCTGCCAGTTCCTGGAAAGAGAAAACCAGTCAACTGGGTTTAAACCCTCTCAGATCTTTGATCTGCAAACCTTTCATTCATTTCCCTGTGAAAGTGTTTCTCACTCATTTTTTTTGGCATCCTCTGTTGGTTTCCAAACTTTTCCGAAGCTTCTGGCCTACCACTAATCTTTGCAGCATTTTAGATCTGTTCTTTCAACTTAACACCATACTTAACTTCCCTAATTAGATATGGGTGGAACATCCTTCACATTGAGTCTTTCGTTCTCAATGGTGTTCGGGGCAGGGGGTGGTTAATCTAAGCAGCACTGATCCCTCCACTCGTCACCCCTGTGTATATGGAGAAGGTGTTTGATTTGTTTCCCTCTTTCTAAGCAGTGGCTTATATCCCAACCCCTCAGTTTTGGTGCGATACAATTTTCCATTAATAACCCCACAACAAACTCAGGATAGGATGAACTCAAAAGGGTCAGCTCGTTGCGCACCTTCAAACCACGAAAGGAGGGTCGCAATGTCCCATCCACACTCAAAGACAGTAAAGAGAGGGGTAGAGAAAATAAAGATTTACAGTGCAGAGACCACAGGGGAAATAAATACAGGTTCACATAGTCCAGAATCAAAGTCCAATGAGGCATTCACAGAGATCAACAGGCTGAAAACTGATGCAGTCGAATTCGCTCTTCTGGTGGTGTTGACTCGATGAAGCAGGCAAAGTCCAAAATTACCAAACCTACCCCAACATCGTAAGTGTCCTGAACCCCATTGCATTTTATTTCAATTTTGCTCTGAAGGCAAAAAATAACTCACTTTCGTCTTTGCAGCAGTTTTCCAGATTGTTTCAATTAGTGCGTAAATATTATTGGAGTGCGATTCAGCGGACTGTAAATGAAGTCCGTTTTCGGGCGCTTTTGGTGGGTTGATTCTCAGTGGCTGTGGTGTCGAGAATCACCCTTGCTATTCAATGGCACTTTGCCTTTCATTTTGGCCATTTGGCCTCAGGGTTTCTCCCGCTTGAGGCTGCACTTGGAGTGATGTCCTGCTGGCGAGCTGATCTTGTCAGCAGGAATGGCTCTTCGCAGATTTCATAGAATTTACAGTGCAGAAGGAGGCCATTCGACCCATCAAGTCTGCACCGGCTCTTGGAAAGAGCACCCCACCCAAGGTCCATATCTCCACCCTATCCCCATAACCCAGTAACCCCACCCAACACTAAGAGCAATTTTGGACACTAAGGGCAATTTATCATGGCCAATCCACCTGACCTGCACATATTTGGACTGTGGGAGGAAACCGGAGCACCCGGAGGAAACCCACGCACACACGGGGAGAACGTGCAGACTCTGCACAGACCATGACCCAAGCCGGAATCGAACCTGGGACCCTGGAGCCGTGAAACAATTGTGCTAACCACAATGCTACCGTGCTGCCCTAAAGGGTGGCACCATTTTGATTGGCAACCACAATCTATCCCCACCCTTTCAACCTCCCCCCTCCCCAACCTCCTGGACCCAAAAAACTCCCGTGACCCCTGGAATCCCCCTCCCGTCCCATGGGCAAAGCCTCCCTGGCCCGATCCCTGGCAGTGTTAACCTGGCACTTGGCACCCTGTCAGTGCCCCTGGCACACTGGCAGTGCCACCCAGACACCTGCCTTCAGGCAGGTTGAGAAGGACAATATGGATCATTTGCCATGGCCACAGGCACATAGGATTTTATTTGATAAGACCTGGCTCAGTGCTGTGGCAGGGGTAGAAGCCTGATTGGTGAGATGATGAGAAAGATGGGCGTGAATTTGGGAGGCGTCATTGTTTTTGAAGAAAGGGTAGTTGTTAAGGGGATGGCAGATTGCAAGGACAGAATGGTCAAAGATGGATTTTTGAGGAGTAGGGTGATGAAGGAGAGGGGGTTAGTCGTATTACACTGTAATTACAGCACCAAAATAAGCCATTCAACCCGGCTTGTTTATGCCAGTGTTTAGGCTCCATCTCAACCACCCGCCAGCCTATTTTATCTAATCCGATCAGCATATCATTCTAATCCTTTCTCCTTCATGTTCCAAACTATTGGTCTCAACTCCATGTAGTAACATGATCTATGTTTTAACCATTCCCTAATTTCTCCTTAATGACTATTAGATTTGTTAGTGACTATCGATATATTTACAGCGCAGGAGGAGGCCATCAGGTCCACCACTCGCCTTCTCATCCCTGTACCCCTTTTTTCACATGATCATCCAGTTTCTCTTTGAAGTAATTGCTCACCATTGTGGGAAGTGAGCTCAAGGTCATTACCACTTACTGTATATAAAAGCTCTTCCTCATGTTCTTCCCCACATCTCTTGACCAAAGTCTTATATCGGTGTCCCCTTGTCCTTGTATCATCAGCTAATGGGAAGAGATTTTTCTTTTCTACCTCACCTAAGCTTGTTATAATCCTAACTTTAGCATCAAATAGAAACATAGAATCCTGCATTGGAGAAGGAGGCCATTCAGCCCATCGCATCTGCACCGATTTTCTGAAAGAGCACTCTACCTAGGCCCACTCCTCCGCCTTATCCCTGTAACCCCACCTAACCTGCATATCTTTGAACTGTGGGAGGGAACCGGAGAACCCGGAGGAAACCCACGCAGACACAGGGAAAACGTGCAAACACACAGATAGACTCCCAAGGCCTGGTCCCTGGTGCTGTGATGCAGCAGTGCTAACTACTGTGCCTCCTCGCCACCTTTTGTAACCCATAATTGTGTACTCCACAAACAGAAACAACGTCGCCATAACTGCCCCACGTCAATCCTTCTCATAAGTAGAAATATCCCTACTTAATATTCAAAATTGAACTGGCTGACAGGCCAATGATTGTTTTGCTTGCACTTTACATAAATGATACCTAAGAAATCATTTTCATTCCTTTCTGGTGACATCAATCATGTTCTCATTCCATCCAATCATACAGACCAGTTTTGAAATATTTGTATCAACAATTGTAAACTTGTGGGAGATTAAGTGAATGGAGCAACACCAAAATATCTTCACTATCAGCATTGAGCCAATCTGCTGAATCGAAATCGAGAAATGACCATGAAGTGGTTTCAGTTTTAGCACATGAGCTGAAAATTTGGCTTTGAATGTTCTGCCCCTGCCATTTTCTCACTCACTTTGCCATTTGCAGCATTGCAACTTGAAAATAAAATGCCGGTAGATAAAAATTATTTACTAGGCTTAGCATAAAGAAGTCTGATGTGGGCAATTGAAAATTCATGCTGTGCTCATTTTCATACTGACTGACCCACCCATCAAAGGGATTTGCACCAATTCCGTCCTTAAGGCAGATTATCAAGTTGGTGAAGGACAAACATTCTTTTCCAGTCATTTATCTATCAGGAACCTAGTTGTAGGATTATTTATAGAAGAGACCTGGAGCAATAGTATGGCAGCGGGGTGGGAACCAGAGCGCTAGCTTAGAAGGTGTAATAACTGAAGGGGAAATAGAGAACAAAAACAGAGAAAAACATCACCCTGTGTGCCCAAACGCAGTGGTTTGAAGTGTATTTGTTTCAACGCCAGAAGTATAGCGGGTAAGGCAGGTGAATTTAGAGCACTTATTAGCACCTGGAATTAATGGGCAGCACAGTAGCACAAGTGGATAGCACTGTGGCTTCACAGCGCCAGGGTCCCAGGTTCGATTCCCCGCTGGGTCACTGTCTGTGCAGAGTATGCACATTCTTCCTGTGTCTGCGTGGGTTTCCTCCGGGTGCTCCGGTTTCCTCCCACAGTCCAAAGACGTGCAGGTTAGGTGGATTGACCATGCTAAATTGCCCTTAGTGTCCAAAAAGGTTAGGAGAGGTTATTGGGTTACGGGGATAGGGTGGAAGTGAGGGCTTAAGTGGGTCGGTGCAGACTCGATGGGCTGAATGGCCTCCTTCTGCACGGTATGTTCTATGTTCTTGAGATGGTGTGGCTGCCACAGAAACATGGTTAAAGGAAGGTCAGGATTGGCCGCTGAATGTTGGAGGATATAGATGCTTCAGGAGAGATAGTGGGGGAGTAGCATTACTGGTTAAGGAGAATATTATAGCAGTACTGCGGGAGGGCACTTTGGAGGGCTCACACAATGAGGCAATCTGGGTAGAGCTCAGGAACAGGAAGGGGGCAATCACAATGTTGGGGTTTATTACAGGCCCCAATTTTACATTGGTGCAAAAGTAACAGGGTTGTTGTGGTAGGGGATTTTAATTTCCCCTATATTGACTGGGACTCACTTAGTGCCAGGGGTTTGGATGACAGAGTTTGTAAGGTGTATCGAGGAAGCCATCTTGATGCAATATGTAGATAGTCCAACTAGGGAAGGGGCAGTACTGGATCTGATATTGGAAATGAGCCTGGACAGGTGGTTGAGGTTTCAGCAGGGGAACATTTTGGGAGTAGCGACCACAATTCCATCAGCTTTAGGTTACTTTTGGACAGGGATGAGGGTAACCCTCGCTTTAAGGTGCTAAACTGGGCAAAGGCAAATTATGATAACATTAGACAGGAATTGAAGAATTTGAATTGGGTGCGGCTGTTGGATAATAAATCAATATTGGAGATGTGGGAGTCTTTTAAGCGACAGCTGATTAGGATTCAGGAAAGTCACGTTCCTGAGAGAACGAAGGATAAGTATGAGAAGTTTAGGGAGCCTTGGTTAACAAGGGAAGTTGTGAACCTCGTCAAAAAGAAAAAGGAGTCTTTGTACGGTATAGAAGGGTGGGGACAGTCAACCCTTGAGGAGTATAAACAAAGTAGGAAGGCACTGAAGCGGGAAATTAGGAGGGCTAGGAGGGGTCATGAAAAGTCATAGAATTTCATAGAATTTACAGTGCAGAAGGAGGCCATTCGGCCCATCGAGTCTGCACCGGCCCTTGGAAAGAGCACACTACCAAGCCCATGCCTCCATCCTATCCCCACACCTCTACTCTATCCCCGGAACCCCACCTACCCTTTTTTGGATACTAGGGGCAATTTAGCCTAGCCAATCCTCCTAACCTGCACATCTTTGGACTGTGGGAGGAAACCGGAGGAAACCCACACAGACACGGGGAGAACGTGCAGATTCTGCACAGACGGATACCCAAGCCGGGAATCGAACCTGGGACCCTGGAGCTGTGAAGTAAATGTGCAAACCACAGTGCTACCATGTCGCCCAAGTCCTTGACAAATAGGATTAAGGTGAATCCCAACGCTTTTTATTAATATGTAAAAAGCAAGAGGGTGGCCAGGGTAAGGATTGGACCACTTAAGGACAGTGGTGGGGGAATCTATGTGTTGAGCCGGTGGAAATGGGTGAGGTACTAAATGAGTACTTTGCATCAGTGTTCACCAAAGAAAGGGACTTTGTGGAAGATGATTCTTGGGTAGGGTGTGTGGACATTCTGGATCATGTTAACATCGAAAAGGAGGAAGTATTGGTTATTTTAAAAGATATTAATGTAGATAAGTCTCCTGGCTGGATGGGATTTACCCCCGAATACTGAGGGAAGCAAGGGGGGAAATTGCTGGGGTCTTGACTGACATCTTTGCATCCTCATTGGCTACAGGTGAGATTCTAGAGGACTAGAGAATAGCTAATGTGGTACCGCTGTTTAAGAAAGGTAGCAGAGATAATCTTGGAAACTATAGGCTGGTGAGCCTCACGTCGGGAGCAGGTAAATTATTGGGGGAGTATTCTCAGGGACAGGATTTATACCCATTTGTTCATAAACAATAGACAGCATGGTTTTGTGAAGGGGAGGTCGTGCCTCACTAACTTGATCATGTTTTTTGAGGAGGTGACAAAGATGATTGATGAGGGGAGGGCGGTGGATGTTGTTTCATGGACTTCAGTAAAGCCTTTGACAAGGCAAAGGGCAGCAGTAGAAGAGCGTTTTTCTGAATGGAGGGTTATGACTAGTGGTGTTCCACAGGGATCTGTGCTTGGGCCTCTGTTGTTTGTAGTGTACATAAACAATTTGGAGGAAATGTAGCCGGTCTGATTAGTAAGTTCCTGGATGACTCCAAGGTTGGTGGAGTGGCAGATAATCTTGAGGATTGTCAGATGATACAGCAAGACATAGATAGGTTGGAGACTTTGGCAGAGTTTAATCCAGAAAAATCTGAGGAAATGCATTTTGGTATGTCTAACATGGAGGGGAAATATACAGTAAATGGCAAAACTCCTGGAAATATAGAAATTCAGAGAGATCTTTGAAGGTGGCAACACAAATGGACAAAGTAATCAAGAAAGCATACGGAATGCTTGCCTTCATTGGACAGGGAGTTGAGTATAAAAACTAGCAAGTCATGCTACTGTTGTATAGTACCTTGGTAAGGCTACACTTGGTTGCCACACTACCAGAAGGATTTGGAGGCTTTGGAGAGGGTGCAGAGGAGGTTTACAAGGATGTTGCCTGGTCTGGAGGGTGTTAGCTATGTGGAGAGGCTGAATAGACTCAGACTGTTTTCATTAGAAAGACGGAGGTTGAGGGGTGACCTGATAGAGGTCTACAAGATTATGAGGGGCATGGGTAGAGTGGATGGGCAGGCACTCTTTCCCAGGGTGGAGGGTTCAGTCACCAGGGGGCATAGGTTTAAGGTCCGTGGGGCAAAGTTTAGAGGAGACGTGCGAGGCAGGTTTTTTATGAAGAGGGTGGTGAGTGCCTGGAACGTGTCGCCAGGAGAGGTTGCGGAAGCAGATACATTAACGGCGATCAAAAGACATCTTGACAAACACATGGATAGGGTGAGTATAGAGGGACACAACACAAGGAAGTGCTGAGGGTTTTGGCAAAGTTTGGTCTCATGACTGGTACAGGCTTGGAGGGCCGAAGAGTCTGTTCCTGTGCTGTATTGTTCTTTGTTCCTTGTTCAATCGCACCATCAGACTTTTAGAACATCCTTTGCTCAAAATCAACTGCACCAGCTCCCATTACAATTCACAGAAGCCACCTTCAGATATTGCCAAAAATCTTTGAGAGATGGTGTCACACCAGCCGCAGGCACTCTTATCACAAACGACCTTCAGTCAGTCTGAATCTGCAATGCACCTAATGAAACAAAGCCCACTATTTTTAATGAAGAGGTAGTGAGATGTACCTGGAAGGCGTGACCAGCAAGTGGAAGACTTGAGCAAGTCTAACTCAATAAAGGGCTGTTGGTATGATTCCAAGAAGGAATCATACCAACTAATCGTTCGGCTAATCTGAAATAGAGTTGAATTTTAGGAAGCTGTCTGCAAAAGCCCCAGACCAGCAGGTAAAGTATAGCAATGAATAGAAAACAACATTCAAATGCAGCAAAGAGAAGCCATGATGGAAACTTCATAGATGGAAAGCGATTGTTGCTGGTGTCAGCCTTCGCACTTTCTTAATATCCTATTTTCTTGTTTTTATCTTTTAAATGATGAATTTATGTAATTCTAAGTAAAATCTCCAAATCACATCAGTATGAGAAAGCCTACAAGTGTCTGCTAAACTATGAAATTAACCTTAGAGGAACGACATGAGTGAAGGCCAAGGTGCTGGGCCAGTAGGCGATGGATGCAGTTCAATGCAGAAATGTAAACTAAATATCAGGAAATCAGCAAAGTAAACATGAGCTACTTCAATCAGTAAATTGGAAAGTACAGATAAGTTGCAGGGGGGCACAGCACATATTTAACAATGTGTTCCTCAGACAAATTCTATGCCATTCTGGTTATTTAATCAAAGGAAAGGTCTAGTCCTGTTTTTATATTCCTTCAGAGGATGTGGAAGTCGCTGGATAGACAGTTTTTAATATCCTATTTGTGTTTGAGAATGTGGCGGTGAGTTGTCTTCTAACAGTCCATCGGGTGCACATACACCCACAGAGCTGTTAGGGAGGGAGTTCTGGGATTTTGACCCAGCAACAGTGAAGGAACAGCGATATATTTCCAAGTCAGGATGATGTGTGATTTGGAGAGGAACATGCAGGTGGTGGTGTCCCCATGTATCTGTTGCCCTTGTCCTCCTAAATGGTAGAGATCATGGGTTGGAAGGTACTGCAGCAACTTGGTGAGTTACTGCAGTGCTTTTTGTAGATGGTACATACAAATGCTATTGTGCATCAGTGGTAGAGGGAATTAATGTTTAAGGTGATGGATGGGGCACCAACCAAGCCAGTTGCTTTGTCCTGGATGGTTCTTGAGTGTTGTTGGAGCTGCACTCATCTAGTCAAGAAGAGAGTATTCCATCACACTCCTGACCTATGCCTTGTAGATTGAGGACAGGCTTTGGGGAGTCAGGAGGCGAGTTACTCACCACGGAATCCCCAGCCTCTGACCTACTTTTATCGCCACAGTATTTATATGGCTAGTCCAGCTCAATTTCTGATCAATAGTAACCCCCAGGATGTTGATAGTGGAGGATTCAGCAATAGTAATGCCATTGAATGTCATGGGGAGATGCCGGCATTGGACTGGGGTGAGCACAGTAAGAAGTCTTACAACACCAGGTTAAAGTCCAACAGGTTTGTTTCAAATCACTAGCTTTCGGAGCGCTGCTCCTTCCTCAGGTGAACCAATGTCTTGTACAACTTCACCTGAGGAAGGAGCAGTGCTCCGAAAGCTAGTGATGTGAAACAAACCTGTTGGACTTTAACCTGGTGTTGTAAGACTTCTTAATGGGGAGATGGTTTGAGTTATAGAGTCCTAGATGTTTACTGCATGGAAACAGGCCCTTCGGCCCAGCTTTTCAATGCTGCCCTGTTTCTATCACTAAGCTAGTCCCACTTTCCTGCATTTGGCTCATATCCCTCTATATCCACCCTGCCCATGTAACTGTCTAACTGCTTTTTAAAAGATAAAATTGGCCCCGCCTCTACCACTGCCTCTGGCAGCTCGTTCCAGATGCTCACCACCCTCTGTGTGAAGAAATTTCCCCTCTGGTCTCTTTTGTATCTCTCACTTTAAACCTATGGCCTCTAATTCTAGACTCCTCTACCTTTGGGAAAAAATGTCGACTACCTACCTTATCTATGCCCCTCATTATTTTATAGACCTCTATAAATTCACCCCTAAGCCTCCTGGGAAAATAGTCCCAGCTTATCCAGCCTCTCCTTATAATTCAGACCATCAATCCTGGTAGCATCCTCATCAATCTCTTCCGCACTCTTTTTAGTTTAACAATATCCTTCCTATAATAAGGTGACCAGGACCAAACACAGCATTCCATGTGTGGTCTTACCAATGTCTTGTACAACTTCAACAAGACATCCCAACTCCTCTATTCAATATTCTGACTAATAAAACCTAGTATGCTGAATACCTTCTTCACCATCCTGTCCACCTTGCGACGCCTTCAAGGAGCTATGCACCTGTACTCCTAGATCTCTTTGTTCTGTAACTCTCCCCAACTCCCTACCATTAACTGAGTAAAGGTTAGATCCTCCCTCGTCAGTTGGCCATGGCCTGCTACTCATGCAGTGCAAGTGTTACTTGACATTTGTCAGCCCAAAACTGAGCATTATGCAGGTCCCCCTACATATTGGCACGAGTTGCTTCAGTATCTGGGGCGTAACGATTGGTGCTGAACATTGTGCAGTCATCAGCAAATATCGACACTTCTGACCGTATGATGGAAGGAAGATCATTGATGAAGCAGCTGAAAATAGTTGGGTCGAGTACACTACCTTGAGGAACTCCTGCAGTGATATTCTGATGCTGTGATGATTGACTTCCAACCACCACAACTATCTTCCCCCAGATTCCTGTTGACTTCAATTTTGCAAAAACTCTTTGATATCTCATGTGGCCAAATGATGTCAAGGGCAGTCACTCTCAACTCACCTCTGGACCATTATTGGACCAAGGTTGTAAAGAATTCAGGAGGTAAAGGGTGCAGGGGAGGAACAACTAGGATGACTGTGCGTGTTTAGAATTAAAGTTATGAGGGAAGATTTGAAAAATTGGATATTTTTGGAAGAGGACACGGTAGCTCAGTGGTTAGCACTGTTGCTTCCCAGCTCCAGGGTCCCAGGTTCGATTCCCGGCTTGGGTCACTGTCTGTGTGGAGTTTGCATGTTCTCCCTGTGACTGCGTGGATTTCATCCGGGTGCTCCGGTTTCGTCCCACAAGTCCCGAAAGACGTGCTTGTTAGGTAATTTGGACATTCTGAATTCTCCCTCTGTGAACCCGAACAGGCGCCGGAATGTGGCGACTCGGGGCTTTTCACACTAACTGCATTGCAGTGTTAATGTAAGCCTACTTGTGACAATAAAGATTATTTTTTTAAAATGGACAGATTCTGTTCACAATGCCTATTTGAGGAGGCAGCATAAACCTTTGGCCCACATCCAGTTTCTTTCCTGGGGCTATTGCAAACAGAACCTGCCTTGGACACAAAGCAGGAGAACAATACCAGCAGATTTTGCCATAGTACGCTGTGACCAGCACCTCCAGCAGGGAAAAATCATCTTGTACAAAAATAGTTCATAATTTCCAGCCTTGTCTGAGTAATCAATGACTCTGTGATCAGTTACACCAAGCAATGTAAACATGTCAAATTAAACCATTCTACCATCTGGCAAGCTCTGAAGACACAAATCACCCTGAGCCTCGGCATTATTATGCTGAAATTCACAAGAAATACATCAGATGACTGCTTTTGTCACTTTGCGGTGAATTGCAAGGCTAGCTTGCGCTTGACTGAGCTGTTTTACACCCAACATCACTCCCAGCAGGAGATTGCAAAAACAGCATTAGGTGACATTGAGATGCGGATGGATGGCTCAGTGCTGGATATTCCCCACCAGGGAGTCAGGATTTACTGTGGAGAAACATCTGCCCTGAAACCCCGAACAGATGATCCACTGAAATTTGGAAGATATTGAAGGCAATTGATGTCGGCAAAATATCAAATTTGGGGAAGATTTCACATACCAGGCAACACATCAAACCTCAGCAATTTTTTGGGGAGTGAGGGAACACAGGTGGGATTTTCCTGAAAGGATAATAGTCCCTGAAATTATGCAGAGTTTCTCCTGCTGTCTCACTGTAACCAGTGAAACACCATCCTTTCTGAATTTGCGACGGTTAAAGAATAAATTATTGTAGAAGGTGAGCAAAGTGTGCAGGATGCAAGCAGATGCATTTCTGATGTCGGAAGTGATTCAGAAGTAACCCAAGAAATATGGTCCATGCAATCAATCTCTTTGGACAATTGAAGATGTTTCCCCATCAGTGTGTGTCGTTTCCCCATCAGCGTATTTCCTTTTCCCATCAGCGTGTATCGTTTCCCCATCAGCGTGTCATTTCCCCATCAGCGTGTGTGGTTTCACCATCAGTGTGTGTCGTTTCCCCATTAGTGTGTCATTTCCAGATCAGCGTTTGTCCTTTCCCCATCTGTGTGTGTCGTTTCACCATCAGTGTGTGTCGTTTCCCCGTCAGGGTGTGCCGTTTTCCCATCTGCGTGTGTCATTTCCCCATCAGCGTGTGTCGTTTCCCCATCAGCATGTGTCATTTCCCCATCAGTGTGTGTCATTTCTCCCATCAGCGTGTGTCATTTCCCCATCAGTGTGTGTCGTTTCTCCCATCAGCGTGTGTCATTTCCCCATCAGCATGTGCCATTTTTCCATCAGCGTGTGTCATTTCCCCATCAGGATGTGTCAAAGAACAAAGAAATGTACAGCACAGGAACAGGCCCTTCGGCCCTCCAAGCCCGTGCCGACCATACTGCCCGACTAAACTACAATCTTCTACACTTCCTGGGTCCGTATCCTTCTATTCCCATCCTATTCATATATTTGTCAAGATGCCCCTTAAATGTCCCTATCGTCCCTGCTTCCACTACCTCCTCCGGTAGTGAGTTCCAGGCACCCACTACCCTCTGCGTAAAAAACTTGCCTCGTACATCTACTCTAAACCTTGCCCCTCTCACCTTAAACCTATGCCCCCTAGTAATTGACCCCTCTACCCTGGGGAAAAGCCTCTGACTATCCACTCTGTCTATGCCCCTCATAATTTTGTATACCTCTATCAGGTCGCCCCTCAACCTCCTTCGTTCCAGTGAGAACAAACCGAGTTTATTCAATCGCTCCTCATAGCTTATGCCCTCCATACCAGGCAACATTCTGGTAAATCTCTTCTGCACCCTCTCTAAAGCCTCCACATCCTTCTGGTAGTGTGGCGACCAGAATTGAACACTATACTCCAAGTGTGGCCTAACTAAGGTTCTATACAGCTGCAACATGACTTGCCAATTCTTATACTCAATGCCCCGGCCAATGAAGGCAAGCATGCCGTATGCCTTCTTGACTACCTTCTCCACCTGTGTTGCCCCTTTCAATGACCTGTGGACCTGTACTCCTAGATCTCTTTGACTTTCAATACTCTTGAGGGTTCTACCATTCACTGTATATTCCCTACCTGCATTAGACCTTCCAAAATGCATTACCTCACATTTGTCCGGATTAAACTCCATCTGCCATCTCTCCGCCCAAGTCTCCAGACAATCTAAATCCTGCTCTATCCTCCGACAGTCCTCATTGCTATCCGCAATTCCACCAGCCTTTGTGTCGTCTGCAAACTTACTAATCAGACCAGTTACATTTTCCTCCAAATCATTTATATATACTACAAAGAGCAAAGGTCCCAGCACTGATCCCTGTGGAACACCACTGGTCACAGCCCTCCAATTAGAAAAGCATCCCTCCATTGCTACCCTCTGCCTTCTATGGCCTAGCCAGTTCTGTATCCACCTTGCCAGTTCACCCCTGATCCCGTGTGACTTCACCTTTTGTACTAGTCTACCATGAGGGACCTTGTCAAAGGCCTTACTGAAGTCCATATAGACAACATCTACTGCCCTACCTGCATCAATCATCTTAGTGACCTCCTCGAAAAACTCTATCAAGTTAGTGAGACACGACCTCCCCTTCACAAAACCGTGCTGCCTCTCACTAATACGTCCATTTGCTTCCAAATGGGAGTAGATCCTGTCTCGAAGAATTCTCTCCAGTAATTTCCCTACCACTGAAGTAAGGCTCACCGGCCTGTAGTTCCCGGGATTATCCTTGCTACCCTTCTTAAACAGAGGAACAACATTGGCTATTCTCCAGTCCTCCGGGACATCCCCTGAAGACAGCGAGGATCCAAAGATTTCTGTCAAGGCCTCAGCAATTTCCTCTCCAGCCTCCTTCAGTATTCTGGGGTAGATCCCATCAGGCCCTGGGGACTTATCTACCTTAATATTTTTTAAGACACCCAACACCTCGTCTTTTTGGATGACAATGTGACCCAGGCTATCTACACCCCCTTCTCCAGACTCAACATCTACCAATTCCTTCTCTTTGGTGAATACTGATGCAAAGTATTCATTTAGTACCTCGCCCATTTCCTCTGGCTCCACACATAGATTCCCTTGCCTATCCTTCAGTGGGCCAACCCTTTCCCTGGCTACCCTCTTGCTTTTTATGTACGTGTAAAAAACCTTGGGATTTTCCTTAACCCTATTTGCCAATGACTTTTCATGACCCCTTCTAGCCCTCCTGACTCCTTGCTTAAGTTCCTTCCTACTTTCCTTATATGCCACACAGGCTTTGTCTGTTCCCAAGAGAATGACTCTGGGTCTCTGAATTACTAGTCCAGCGACAATACTACTACCCACTGGCTCCCCTACTACCCACTGGCTCCCCTACTACCCACTGGCTCCCCTACTACCCACTGGCTCCACTGTCATTTCCCCATCAGTGTGTGTCATTTCTCCCATCAGCGTGTGTCATTTCCCCATCAGCATGTGCCATTTTTCCATCAGCGTGTGTCATTTCCCCATCAGGATGTGCCATTTCCCCATCAGCGTGTGCCATTTCCCCATCAGCTGGTGTCATTGCCCCATCAGCGTGTGTAATTTCCCCATCAGTGTGTGTCCTTTCCCCATTAGTGTATGTCGTTTCTCCCATCAGCGTGTGTCATTTCCCCATCAGCATGTGCCATTTTTCCATTCAGCGTGTGTCATTTCCCCATCAGGATATGTCATTTCCCCACCAGCGTGTGTCATTTCCCCATCAGCTGGTGTCATTGCCCCATCAGCGTGTGTCATTTCCCCATCAGCGTGTGTAATTTCCCCATCAGTGTGTGTCATTTCCCCATCAGTGTGTGTCATTTCCCCATCAGCGTGTGTCATTTCCCCATCAGCGTGTGTCATTTCCCCATCAGCATGTGTCATTTCCCCATCAGCGGGTGTCATTGCCCCATCAGCGTGTGTCATTTCCCCATTAGCGTGTGTAATTTCCCCATCAGTGTGTGTCATTTCTCCATCAGTGTGTGTCATTTCCCCATCAGCGTGTGTCATTTCCCCATCAGCGTGTGTCATTTCCCCATCAGCATGTGTCATTTCCCCATCAGCGGGTGTCATTGCCCCATCAGCGTGTGTCATTTCCCCATCAGCATGTGTCATTTCCCCATCAGTGTGTGTCATTTCCCCATCAGTGTGTGTCATTTCCCCATCAGTGTGTGTCATTTCCCCCATCAGCGTGTGTCGTTTCCCCATCAGCGTGTGTCGTTTCCCCATCAGCGCGTGTCGCTTCCCCATCAGCCTGTGTCGTTTCCCCATCAGCCTGTGTCGTTTCCCCATCAGCCTGTGTCGTTTCCCCATCAGTGTGTGTCCTTTCCCCATCAGCTTGTGTCGTTTCCCCATCAGCGTGTCTCCTTTCCCCATCAGTCTGTGTCGTTTCACCATCAGTGTGTGTCGTTTCATAGAATCATAGAATCATACAATTTACAATGCAGAAGGAAGTCATTCGGCCCATCGCGTCTGCACCGGCTCTTGGAAAGGGCACCCTACACAAGTCCACACCTCCACCCTATCCCCATAACCCAGTAACCCCACCCAGCACTAAGGGCAATTTTGGACACTAAGGGCAATTTAGCTTGGCCAATCCACCTAACCTGCACATCTTTGGACTGTGGGAGGAAACCGGAGCACCCTGAGGAAACCCACGCACACACGGGGAGAATGTGCAGACTCCACACTGTTTACCAATGAGTGTGTGTCCTTTCCCCATTAGTGTGTGTCGTTTCCCCCTCAGTGTGTGTCCTTTCCCCATGAGTGGGTGTCATTTACCAATCAGTGTGTATTGAGTTGCAGAGGCCTGGGCTGTGTGGACGGAAAATCAAGACCTAACCATCATTGCTCTGCATCTTATTGATTTATTGAGTTCTTTGAGAAGGTGACTGAACAGGTAGATGAGGGTAGAGCAGTTGATGTGGTGTATATGGATTTCAGCAAAGCGTTTGATAAGGTTCCCCACGGTAGGCTATTGCAGAAAATACGGAGGCTGGGGATTGAGGGTGATTTAGAGATGTGGATCAGAAATTGGCTAGCTGAAAGAAGACAGAGGGTGGTGGTTGATGGGAAATGTTCAGAATGGAGTACAGTCACAAGTGGAGTACCACAAGGATCTGTTCTGGGGCCGTTGCTGTTTGTCATTTTTATCAATGACCTAGAGGAAGGCGCAGAAGGGTGGGTGAGTAAATTTGCAGACGATACTAAAGTCGGTGGTGTTGTCGATAGTGTGGAAGGATGTAGCAGGTTACAGAGGGATATAGATAAGCTGCAGAGCTGGGCTGAGAGGTGGCAAATGGAGTTTAATGTAGAGAAGTGTGAGGTGATTCACTTTGGAAGGAATAACAGGAATGCGGAATATTTGGCTAATGGTAAAGTTCTTGAAAGTGTGGATGAGCAGAGGGATCTAGGTGTCCATGTACATAGATCCCTGAAAGTTGCCACCCAGGTTGATAGGGTTGTGAAGAAGGCCTATGGAGTTTTGGCCTTTATTGGTAGAGGGATTGAGTTCCGGAGTCGGGAGGTCATGTTGCAGCTGTACAGAACTCTGGTACGGCCGCATTTGGAGTATTGCGTACAGTTCTGGTCACCGCATTATAGGAAGGACGTGGAGGCTTTGGAGCGGGTGCAGAGGAGATTTACCAGGATGTTGCCTGGTATGGAGGGAAAATCTTATGAGGAAAGGCTGATGGACTTGAGGTTGTTTTCGTTGGAGAGAAGAAGGTTAAGAGGAGACTTAATAGAGGCATACAAAATGATCAGGGGGTTAGATAGGGTGGACAGTGAGAGCCTTCTCCCGCGGATGGAAATGGCTGGCACGAGGGGACATAGCCTTAAACTGAGGGGTAATAGATATAGGACAGAGGTCAGAGGTAGGTTCTTTACGCAAAGAGTAGTGAGGCCGTGGAATGCCCTACCTGCTACAGTAGTGAACTCGCCAAAATTGAGGGCATTTAAAAGTTTATTGGATAAACATATGGATGATAATGGCATAGTGTAGGTTAGATGGCTTTTGTTTCGGTGCAACATCGTGGGCCGAAGGGCCTGTACTGCGCTGTATTGTTCTATGTTCTATCTGTATATAACTGCATTTGACGACTGTTAACAAACTCCCTTTTTTGTTACTGGAAGTCCCCAATGTTTTGGCTCAAGCTACCATAATCTCAATAACTATAGAGGCAACCTGGTGCCTTCAATGTAATAGTGCATTCATGACTGTTTAACTTTGATGTGTTTCAATCATTGATGTCCCTGCAATAACCCATTGTACTATTCGTGGTATATTCCCCAATGTGATAACTCCCAAAACAGGAGGAAATTCCAACCTGCAGCTGCCAAGTTCAGAGATCTGCAGGGCGAAATTCTCCCGAAACGGCGCGATGTCCGCCGACTGGCGCCCAAAATGGCGCCAATCAGACGGGCATCGCGCCACCCCAAAGGTGCGGAATGCTCCGCATCTTTGGAGGCCGAGCCCCAACATTGAGGGGCTAGGCCGACGCCGGAGGGATTTCCGCCCCGCCAGCTGGCGGAAACGGCCTTTGTTGCCCCGCCAGCTGGCGCGGAAATGACATCTAGGGGCGACGCATGCGCGGGAGCGTCAGCGGCCGCTGACAGTTTCCCACGCATGCGCAGTGGAGGGAGTCTCTTCCGCCTCCGCCATGGTGGAGACCGTGGCGGAGGCGGAAGGGAAAGAATGCCCCCACGGCACAGGCCCGCCCGCGGATCGGTGGGCCCCGATCACGGGCCAGGCCACCGTGGGGGCACCCCCCGGGGCCAGATCGCCCCGCGCGCCCCCCAGGACCCCGGAGCCCGCCCACACTGCCTTGTCCCGCCGTTCAAAAGGTGGTTTAATCCACGCCGGTGGGACAGGCAATTTATCGGCGGGACTTCGGCCCATCCGGGCCAGAGAATCCAGCGGTGGGGCCCGCCAACCGGCGCGGCCCAATTCCCGCCCCCGCCGAATATCCGGTGCCGGAGACTTCGGCAACCGGCAGGGGCGGGATTCACGGCAGCCTCCAGCGATTCTCCAACCCGGCGGGGGGTCGGAGAATGACGCCCGGGAACTCCCAAACTCCCCTAAAAGAAGCTCATCCCCTCACAGAGCTTGTGCCCTCATGTGTCCAAAGGATATAGTGGTAGATTTGGCTGAATGAGTAATTTATTACCTCAAATAAATATAGGACACCCAAGCACCTGGCCAAATCTATCCCATAGCAGTGGGTTTACTGAAAAGGGGCTGAGGAAGGGGTGGAGGGGGTGAGCGTACTGTGACACCGAGAGTGGTCATTTTGATGGTCAGGATTCTATTGGCTAATGAGGCACCCAGATTGGAACTAAGCTCTTACCCGCCCCCACCAGTCAATTACTAGTCAGTGACAGAAAGAGAACCTTTGAAAGCTGATGGTCACTCATATCTTTCTTTCAATGTTCCTGCAGAACATCCTAGTTGTTAAGGCAGCCTTCACGAGGCAGGTTCATCAACTGAGTGGGGGCGGGTGCAGTTGGCAGTACTCTCTTCGAGTTTCCTTGCCCGTGTTTGACCTGATGCTATGAGACTTTCATGGCATCTGGAGTCAATGTTGAGGACTCTTGAGGCAACCTCCACCTGACTATATACTCATTTGCTATCACCGGTGGATCTGTCCTGCCAGTGGGACAAGAAATACCCAATAATAGAGATGGGGATGTCTGGGCTGAAAATTATGATTCTGTGCCTCTGCACCCCCTCCAGTGCAATCACATCCTTCCTATAATGTGGCGACCAGAGCTGCACACAGTACTCCAGCTCTGGCCTCACCAATGTTCTATATAACTCCAACATAAAATCATAGAATTTACAGTGCAGAAGGAGGCCATTCGGCCCATCGAGTCTGCACAGGCCCTTGCAAAGAGCACCCTACTGAAACCCATGTATCTACCCTATCCCCGTAACCCAGTAACCCCCGCTTAACATTTTTTTCTTTGGACACTAAGGGCAATTTAGCATGACCAATCCACCTAACCCGCACATCTTTGGACTGTGGGAGGAAACCGGAGCACCCGGAGGAAACCCACGCAGACATGGGGAGAACATGCAGACTCCGCACAGACAGTGACCCAGCCAGGAAACAAACCTGGGACCCTGGAGCTGTGAAGTAACTGTGCTAACCACTATGCTACCGTGCTGCCCACCCAACATGACCTTACTTTTGTAATCTATGCCACGATTGATATGTCTTTTTCACCACCGTTTTATCCTGCCCTTCTGCCTTCAGAAATCTATTTACAAACAAGCCAAGGTCTCTTTCTTCCTCAGGACTTCCCAGTGTTGTACCATTTATTGAATATTTCCTTGTCAAATTAATCCTTCCCAAGTGTAACACCTCATACTTTTCAGGATAAAATTCCATCTGCCACTTTTCTGCCCATTTGACCATCGCGTCTATATCTTCCTGTAACCCAGGACTGTCAGCCTCACTGTTAACCACCCGGCCTACCTTTGTGTCATCCGCAAACTTACTTATCCTACCCCCCACATAGTCATCTAAGCCTCCCACAGCAACCTGGGACACAATTCTGCAAATTGCACACATATTTGCTCCTAATATCCCACTGATTACCTGGGGGTCTAAAATAAACACCCAGCAATGTGGCTGTCCCTTTTTTATTCCTAAGCTCTACCCACAAAGCTTCATTTACGCCACCTCCAAGATGTCATCTCTCCTAATTGCCGTAATTGACTCCTTAACTAATAGTGCAATGCCTTCCCCTCTTTTGCCCCTCCCCTGTCCCTCCTGAAGACTCTGTATTCCAGGACGTTAAGCTGTCAATCCTGCCCCTCCCTCAACCACGTCTCTGTGATGGCTACTATATCATAATTCCATGTGTAAACCCTCGCTCATAACTCATCCATTTTACCTGTAATACACCGGGCATTAAAATAGAGGCCATTCAGCCTTGTCTTACTCTCCTGGAACGTACGACCGCTGTATCCCTCTGACTTGATTGCTTTTATGTTGTATGCTGTGTCCCTATTCTGCTAACAGTCTGCGTCCCCTCCCCGTGTCAAATTAGTTTAAACTCCTCCCAACTCATCCCAGGCCCTGGGTGATACCTTGGCACCCGAATGCCACCCAGGCACCCTGGCAGGTGCATTGTCAGGATGGTGGTACTGGGGTAGCATCTTGCCCACACTGGGCATTGGGCCCAGAGGTGCTCTGCCCTTTATGAGGTGGGATGTGGGGGCCACTATGACCCCCTTAAAAGTGATTGGGGTGTTAAGATGGGGTGCGGGGGCCACGGTGGGAGGTCTCAAGAACATTTGAAAATGGCACCCCGATCTCTTCCTGCACTGGCGAGAAGAGCTAGTTAGTGCAGGAAATGGGACTGAGTGCGGCCTTGGCGGGGCGTTCCTCGCCGAGGCCCCAAGATGAAAGTCCTGCTGGATAACGGGGTAATTCTTGGCAGTGCTGGAACCAGGGAACACCAAGCTAAACACACTCGACACGGGACTCCGTTTCATTTCAGTTAAATCGGGTCCTATGAATTTTTCCAGGCTGTTGCTTGAGACTGTGGAACAACTCTCCTAATGTTGGCACAAGTCACTAGATGTTAATGCAGCGGACTTTGAGAGGTCGACATGGGCTGGGTATGTCTGGCATACATATGATTTTGATGCTTAGGTTGATAGCAATTCTGGTTTTATTCTTATGGTAATTGTTTTGTAAGCAGTTCAATATAACTGAGTGGTTTTCCCAGCCATTTCAAAGAGTATTTAATAATCAGTGACTTGATGTGTGCCTGGAGTCCCATGTAGGCCAGACCAGGTAAAGACGGCAGATTTCCTTCCCGCAAGAGCATTAATGAAGCAGTTGAATTTTTAGGGCAATCAGACGTCTTCATGGCCACCATTATTATTGCTGGCTTTTAATTTATTCCCAGTATATTTAACAAGTTTAATTCAAATACCATGGATTTGAATTTACATCTCTGGATTATTAGTCGAGGCCTGTGGATTATTTGTCCAATAACATTACCACGTGCTACCGTAAATTTATCTGACCATTATTGCATCACTATTGTGGGACTTGCTTTTTCACACATCGGATACTGTGTTCCCTACATTTGGACAGTAGCTACACTTCAAACATACTTCACTGCCTGTGAAGTGCTTCGGACATCCTACAAGTAATATTCTAAATAAATATATTTGCCTCGCTTCAATTTTTGCAACAAAGACAAATTCAGCACAGATCAGAGGGGCCAAATGGCCTTGTTCATGAGCAGTAACTTGCTACAATTATATGATCTCTCTGGTAATATTTAAACTATATATACTTATTGACCACATTAATGTTATGCCACAGATGTACCTCCTTAATCTCAGACCACACACAGAGTGTAAAACGGCACCATTTCCATTCATCCTTCAGGAAACACTGCAACTTGATAAAATCCGATACAAATTTCTATCAGTTAAGTGGGAGGGACAATCTTCTGGTTTGCAGTGATCTGGTTTGAGTGGAATAGTCTGATAAATCAGCTGGTTCATTTCAGTCGATTATTTTGAAGTGAAAATGACTCTTTTGTTCCCTGATCTCAGCAGGTTGTCTGAAGGACATCATCTTGTCTGGGAGCAGTGGGATATCAGTCAGTACTGGAGCAGCTGCTACTCAATGAGACAGCAGCGATGTTACAGATTTGCCATTTCTTTCTTTGGTTGTAGCAAAGAGCTTTATTTATATAGCAAAGAGCTACTTATATACTTCGAGTATCAGCCACAGCTGAAATAGCATTCGCATCATTGAGACTAAGTCCCACTCCACTCATGGAGCTGCATTCCATGATTTGTGCTATTTATTAACTTTGTCATCCCGATCCCATCCCGTCCTCCAACTCCCACAGTATTTCCATCATTTGTGAGATGTGTAGCAGGCAAGGTTTGTGCCTGCTGCCTCCCTTAGCAGGCATGAGGCAGCGAAGAAGGCATGCAGGTAGCAAAGCAATCTGGTTAAAAGCCACGCTTCAAACCACTGGCACATCGGTGTATTTCAATTCAGGGTTGTTAAATCCTCTACTCTCAAATCTCACTCCCTTTCAGGTCCACTCCCATTGCCTGTATGAGTCCCCCTCCCCATGTATCCTCTATATTCATTCTCCCAGTATCCAACTAATGAAGCATTGTCAAGTCTGAAAAGTCTTTGAAATACACCCAAAACTGACACAAAAAGCAAAGAGGCTTTGAATATCTCCTTCAAAAATAATAGTTCATCTTTCGATCTCATAAAAGTGTCAATTAACCACAGTCATTCATTGTATCGGTAAATAAAGCTTTAATCTTCTTAACACCACTTAACCTTGTCCAAATAACCAATCTGGCATTGAGAAAACAGATCAAAGAAACAATTTAGTGCAAGATAATAAAGAGGTCAGTCAAACAAAGCTAGCATTCCCCTTCATGCCGTGTAATTAGACCAATTGCTGAGCTGTGTCATTGGTCATTCTTCGAATTCCGCCAAGCATTCATAATGAGGCCATCTGGAAATCAGATACCTGGCCAACTGTTGAAACTGTTTCCATGGATGCATGTTTACGAGGGGACATGGGAACCATGAAAGGACTTGAATGGGACATTGGCAAAAGCTTTTGAACTTATCTGTCAAAAGATTACTGACTCCTCAGCAGGCTTCCCCTCAAAGTTCATGAACTAACTTAACCTGACGGGGCTCCAACAGCCTTCAGGAATCCATCCAGCCAAAGGCGGGAAATTTGTTTTTCCAGCAGGGATTTAAATGCCATCCTGACATCACTTTAAGTGAGCATCCAGGTGCAACCAACCATGACTTTCCCAAAGCAAACAAAATGGTGGGCGACAGGTGATGTTGGGGAAATTGAAAACTGCCGCCCCACACGTTTCCGGCCTAGCAGAGTCAGCTTTGCTCTGGGTTAGGCGATGAAAACCCAGCTCCTGTGCACAAAATCAAGATTGACACTCCAATCCTATACTTTCTGGGGTGCCAGCTTTCAAATGAGACCTTAATCTGAGGTTTTGCTGCCCTCTCAGAAGGATGTGGAAAAAAAATCCCATGGCCATTATTTTGAAGAAGAACATGTGACTTCTTCCCGGTGTCCTGATCAATAATTATCCCAGAACCGTGAACACTAACACTGGTCATTATCACAGTGCTGTCTGTGGGAAATTACAGTGCGCAAATTGCCGGCCACATTCCTACATTTCAACAGTGACTGCACTTCGAAAGTTCTTAATTTGCTGTAACGTGCTTTGGGAGATCCTGGGTAAAAGCGGCTGGATAAACCCAAGATGGTGGAAGCAGGTCCGATAGTGACGTTTAAGGGGCATCTTGACAAATTCATGAGTAGGTTGGGACTAGAGGGATACGGACCCCGGATGTGTAGAAGGTTTCAGGTTAGACGGGCAGCATGGTCGGCATAGGCTTGGAGGGCCAAAGGACCTGTTCCTGTGTTCTACTTTTTTTTGTTCTTTGTTTTTTTTTAATTACGTCATTAGGACATTCCAAAGCCCTTCAAGTTGATTGGACGGCATTTAAATTGCAGTCACTATCATTATTTAAGCAAATACAGTTTGTAAACAGCAAGATGTCATGGTTCAAGTTCCAGTATGAATGAATTCTTGGGTTGTCTGGCATCAGCCATTCCCCGAAATGGTCTTTGTGCTTTAACTTCACAGATGTTGACCGTCAGTGCTCGAAATCCAGCATAGCATGGGGAGGAAACCGGAGCACCCAGAGAAAACCCAGGTCCCTGGAGCTGTGAAGCAGCAGTGCCATTATCACTCTGCCATCATGCCGCCCTCTCCTTATCTGGATAAATGGGAGGCATGTGGCATAATGGTTAGCACTGCTGCCTATTAGCGCCCAGAACCCAGGTTTGATTCTGACCTCAGGTGGCCATCTGTGTGGAGTTTGCACATTCTCCCCGTGTCTGCATGGGTTTCCTCTGGGTGTACCGATTTCCTCCCACAGTCCAAAGATGTGCAGATTAGGTGGATTGGCCAACCTAATTTGCCCCTAGGTATCCAAAGGTTGGGTGCTCTTTCGAAGGGCCAGTGCAGACTCGATGAGCTTAATGGCCTCCTTCTGCACTATAGGGATTCTATGATTCATGTTTTTTGCGTATGCATCTCTTCAATCTGTAGGTTGCCGAAGATAAGAAAAAGTTTGATTTAATCGTAAACCCTGTTTCTTTACAGTAAGGTGAAACATGCAGAGAAATAGATATGGAGCGAGTCTTTTCATTCAGTTGGCACATTTTAAATTTGCACAATAGTATAAAGTAGAGAACATGCAACCCCCCACTTCAAAGGTTCATCCTATTTTGTTGAAACAGAGCCATCACTCTATGGGGTGTCCTACAGCCCGGAGCAGAGCCACTCTCCCTGCACCCTCCCCATTGTCTTCAGGAATCTTTTTCAACCACCTGCCTGGGCAGCCTCTCTTTTCCGAAAGCTCGACTGTTTCCTGGTGTTTGTGCTCTGTTCTTAAAAGCCTCTTTTTCTGCGTCCTCTCTCCCAGAATGGGAAATTCAAAGAGTTTGACAGCAAAAATGGCTTATTGATCAGCCTCTGAAGGAAGCAACTTCCGATCAGCATGTTATTTACCCTCTTTTCAACAGAGAGCTGCTTATGCTTTAATTTGTGAAAAGCCAACATTGCTTTCAAAAACCTGACATCAATAATAACTCTTGAAATGAAAATGGAAATCGCTTATTGTCACGACTAGGCTTCAAATGAAGTTACTGTGAAAAGCCCCTAGTCGCCACATTCCGGCGCCTGTTCGGGGAGGCTGGTACGGGAATTGAACCATGCTGCTGGCCTGCCTCACTCCTTCTCAGGGCAATGATAAAAACAATCTAGAAAGGTGCAGCCGCCAGGAGTAAATGAGGTGAATGGAGAGTGAGCCAGAATGCGCCTTTAGTTCAGTCTACAGGCTGTGGTTTAAGGTGACCTTCAGGATTTCAACCCTCGTCAGCCTGCTTTTGCCTCTCAAAGAAAACTAGTTTTGATTGCTGTGCCGATATCCCTATTTTGGTTCAGTTGGAAGAGGGACATGTTGGTAGACGGAAATTGGTTGGAGCGCAATATTTGGACCTGTTGGAATCAGACGAGTTGATTGGAGGTCATAGCTAGAGGTTGCTGCATCTAATCAAAACACCCTCACTTTCTCTCTCACATTGTTGCATGTAAACTTGAGACAAAAGCTTTATGAGCTCATGGTTTTTGAGTGTTGTAGTCACAGATGTGTTAATGTAGTGTTTGTCCCAAATAAGTTCTCTGTAACAAATAAACAGCTCTCATGCAGCTTGTAAATGCTTTTAATCTTCTGAGGAACTTTGTGGTGCAATTTCCAAGTATCCAACAGTGAGCACTTCATATTTCTCATAAGAGATCACTTTTTATTGTCTCAGAAAGAGCGAATGCTGGAAGTACTCAGCGGGTCTGGCAGCATCTGTAGGGAGAAGAAACAGAATTAACAGGCAGTAGAGAGGGCAGCTCACCAGTGGCCAATGACAGGATCTTCTGGTCCCGCCGTTGCCAAAGGGGTTTCCTGCTGAACACGCTCCTCAATGCCACAAAACCTGCAGCGGGGGTGCGCAGTCGGCAGGAGCATAAGACACCGCCAGCATGAATAGCCAGAAAATCTGAACCACCATTTCAGGTCCGTTTGACTCGTCATTGGAACTAAAAGAGAGGGGAAATGTGTTGGATATTATATTGTAGCTGGGAGAGATTGCAACAAAGATGGAGCAACCTTAGGAACATGAGACAAATGACCTGGTGTGAGAGGGTTTTTGCATTGAGACAACAAATGTATGGGATATTAAAACAAGGGGGTTAAGGTTGAGGAGGAAGATCACAGCCCATCGTTGCTGAACTCAAAATTGAATTCTGAGGGCTGTAATGTGTCACATTTTATTGTCTGTGTTTAGTTTACTCAACATGTAGTTTAAATAATCCAGTGCTCTTGCTATTATCAAGGTGACATGGACTGGATGAATGAGCTGAATTAATCTGAAATGACAGAAGAAAGGAATCAACCTGGGTTACTGATCATCTGTCCACTGTCATTAACTCATCTCACACACACTGTTAGACTCATTAGGACAGGTTTTGCAAATTCACCTACTCGACAGCGCGGTTATCAGGACACGTCGGTGACCTCTGTGCCATAATTCCCATTCAGCATCACCGCTGCAATAGTCCCAGCACCAGGATCTGTAACATTTTCACAGTAACTTCCCAAGTCGGTTCCCTAATTTAATCCATCAGTTTCTATTATACAGAAACACAGAGCAGTAAAGATACATTGCATTCTGTATGAGCTCGTTTAAAATGATCTTTTGTTCAATTACATTACCTTCGCCCGAATTCACTGGCGGTTTGCCGGTGGCAGGATTCTATGATCCTGCCGGCAGCGCACCTCCGCTCGTGAGTTTCCCGGTAGCGCGGGGTGGCTTCAGTGGGGATTCAGGAGCAGAGGATCCCACCGCCAGCGAATGGTGGGCCACTGAGAAACACACGACTGGGAGGCTGTTGAATTCCACATGTTTTCAAATTATGTTTCACTCATTAATTTTGTAATTCTTATGTTTATGCAAGAGATTTCTGATGGAAAGTTATTGACCTGAAACTTTACCGTTTTCTCTCTTTACAGAAGCTACCTGACCTCCTGAGTATTTCCAGCATTCTCTGTTTTTATTTCAGATTTCCTACATCTGAATGATGTTCAGTATGAATAACTAATTGATATTTCCCCTCTGTCTGTGGTGGTGTATTTTTCAGTGTTCCTCCACATGTGGCAAAGGCCTGCAATCGCGAGTGGTTCAGTGCATGCACAGAGTCACCGGCCGCCATGGCAACGAATGTCCATCTTTACTTAAACCACCAGCTTACAAACAATGTCATCAGAAGCCCTGCAACAAAAGTATCAACATCAACACAATCACCTCCCCCCGGCTTGGTGAGTTTCACTACACCTGTTGTACCATAATGGGGGATTGGAGATGATACGGTTAAGATACGAGCCAGAATCCTGACAGATCATTAGGGGAATGGTAGGTTAACACTGATACAAAACACAAATGTAACCTGATCTTCATTCTGGAGCAAGATAGCAAGATATAGACTGCATTCAGGAGTCATTAGGAATTAGGAGCAGAAGTAGACAATTCGGCTCTTCGAGCCTGCTCCACCATTCAATCAGATCATGGCTAATCTCTTCCTGGTCTCAAATCCACCTCCCTGCCTGTTCCCCATATCCTTTTATCAAAAATCTATCTATTTCCTTCTTGAAACCATTTAATGATTCAGACTTCGCCACACTATGGGGCAGCGAGTTTCACAAATTCACCACCCTCTGCGAGAAGTAGTGCCTCCTCATCTCAGTTTTAAATCTACCGTCTCTCAACCTATATCTGTTACCTCTCGTTCTAGATTGTCCCACAAGGGGGAACATTTGGTCTACGTTTACTTTCTCAATTCCTTTTAGTATTTTATATAACTCGATCAGATTCCCTCTCATTCTTCTAAATTACAGCGAGTATAAGTCCAAACTGTTTAATCTCACCTCACACGTCAACCCTTTCATCCCCGGAAACAATCTGGTGAACCTCCTCAGAATTGTCTCCAATGCCACCACGTCCTTCCTCAAATAAAGAGACCAAAACTGGACACAGTACTCCAGATGTGGTCTCACCAACACCCTGTACAATTGCAACAACACTTCTTTACTTTTATACTCCAGTCCTTTTGCAATAAACGCTGAAATTCCATTTGCCTTTTTAATCACATTTTGTACCTGCATACAGACTTTCTACAATTCATGAACAAAGACACCCAGATTCCTCTACCCAGATGCACTTTGAACCTGCTTTCCATTAGATAATCATTTGCTTTTCCATTTTCTACGGCCAAAATGGATAACCTCACACTTATCCACATTAAACTCCATCTGCCAAATTCTGGCCCATTTTCCAAGCCGAACTATATCCGTCTGTAAACCCTTTATCGTCTCTTCACTGCCCCTGCTTTCCCACCTATTTTAGTATCATCTGCATATTTTGCTGTGTTACACTCTGTCCTTGCTTGCAGATCATTTATATAGATTGTAAACAGTTGAGGTACAAGGACTGACCTCTGCGGCTCCCCACAGAGAGCTATGTCTTTATTTTAATGCAAACTGTTATCGGGATGGGTCTGGGTATGAATAAATGCAGACTGCAATTAGGTCTGGCTAGGTCTGTGTATATATAAACACAGACTGTGAACGGGATGAGTTTGTGTGTATATTTTAATACAGATTGTAATCGGGAAGGGTCTGGGTATGAATAAATGCAGACTGTGATTAGGTCTGTGTATATATAAATATAGACTGTGAACGGAATGGTGTTGTGTAAATTATAACACAGTTTGTAATCGGGATGGGTCTGGGTATAAATAAATGCAGACTGTGATTAGGTCTGGTTGGGTCTGTGTCTATATAAGTACAGAGTGTGAACGGGATGGGTTTGTGTATATTGTAATGCAGATTGTAATCGGGAAGGGTCTGGGTATGAATAAATGCACTGTGATCAGAGTTTGCCAGGTCTATTATATTTAGATCAGACCACCAAATGGCTGTGGGATAATTGGAACTTTCAAGACTGAGATCAACAGATTTTGTTATTCATTAAAGGTCTCGAGGGATTTCGAGCAAAGGTGGGTAAATGGGGTTGAGGTACAGATAAGCTAGTGCTCAGTGTTGGACAGTTTGATGAAGTTAGAGACTGGAAGCCATTGTTGTCGATTCAGAGCGCCTGGTAACAGCCTGTCTTGATCTGTCAGCTGCCTTGACGTACAAGTGCACGGGAGATCGGTGGACGGTGTACTGCAGGGTGATCCGAGAGAAGAACCTGTGTCAGGATATGCGATGGTATCAGCGCTGCTGCCAGACCTGCAGAGACTTCTACGCAAACAAACAGCACCCCGGCAGCTAATCACAGGTTTTACTGCAGCGCGAGATAAGCTAAGAGGAGCTTTACTTTGTCTGATCCTGAGCAGCACTGGGAGTTATATAATTTCTAAAACTGGAAGAGAACAGTGCTGGGGCATGCTGTGGGCTCCGCAACACTGTTACCCACACTCTTGCACAAGATCTCTGCAGTTTTGGATCATGTCGTGTAAACTGCTGCTACAGCGTCAGAAGCCAAAGCAGTGACCTTCTCAAGACCCGCTGCCTGTGAACACTCTGTGATTCTGCATTTACCCATTACTGCAACTTGAGCAGCCTGACTTTAATCAGTGGGGACGAAGAGGTTAAACAGCAGCCTCTTCCCCCCCACCCCCCCACCCCCTAAAAACAAAGGTGCTTAGAATCCCTGACTGCATGTTTTTGAGAAGTTAATATTATGGGCTTGAATTGAAGAAAACAAAGGACAATGAAGGAGCTGGAGAGGCATCACTTCAATGGACAGCTCAGGTGGAGATGTGTTTAGAATGCCAATCCACTCCTGCCATCCTGGACCATATGACTAACGTAACGAGCCTCTCCATCCAGAGTATTGATCAAACCACTTGCTTCAGGAAATTTTTAACTTGATAACTTCATTTATAGCAACATGAGTATTTACGGTTTTTAGCAAAGGCAAACTTGAATGATCCTCTTTAACCTTTTCACTACTGTTCTACCCCAGTCTTCCTATTTGGTAGCATTAATCCTGTTAGTCACTGAATGGGACCGCAACAGCCCAGTTTAGGAAAAGCAGATGCAGTACATCTGACGGTACCACTTTGGCAGTGGTCAGGAGCAGTGTTCCTGTTAGCAGAAGCAGTGAACAACCTCTCTTCTGTTTCCCCACCTTTTTGGACAATACTCTTATGAACTAGGTTGAGTATACAGAGATTGGGTACACTTCCAAACAAGGGTACAATCTTTGAGTGCTAACAGCCAGATGCTGGATTTTCCTCTTTTATGAGTACATAACTGATGTGAGCTGGCCCTACCCCTGCATGGTCATCAATGTAACCTTAGTTCCCTCACACATATAACACCAACTGGAGCACTCTTGGGGGGGGGGGGGGGAGTAACAACATGGCATTACCGACAAACTTAACAATTAGGTAACATTCCCATTAATTGGGCCCAGATTGAGAGAAATGGCTCCTTTAGCATGGAAAGATGGTTATGCCAATGGTATCATTTTCCCATTGAGAGGAAATGCTGATCTTGACACAGTCGGCCATTCCTACACTCCCAGGTGAACATTTATGCTCTTAAATCTCATATGAGCATAAGTGAAACAATCGCAATTTTTTACTTCTCGCACTTGTCACTCTCTGCATATGGGTGTGTGGACTCATTGAGGCCACAGGTGGACATGAGCTAATTCAGAGCTTCACTATATGGAGATCCATGTCATCGAAACAATACCAAAGCGAACCTCGGTTCAATTTTCCAATATAAGCTTCAGCCCCCTGTTTTGTTTGGGCAACAGGAGAGCCTATCCTCCAGTTGTTTGATTAGGGGTCATACAATTGGCTTCGCAGCAGTTTTTAAATGACTGTAATCCGCGTTAAAATATTCCTTACGCAACACTTTTCGAACTCACAACCACTGCCATCTAGAAGGACAAGGGCAGCAGATACCTGGGAACACCACCACCTGGAAGTTCCCCTCCTAGCCGCCCACCACCCTGACGTGGAAATATATCGCCGTTCCTTCACTGTCGCTGGGTCAAAATCCTGGGGTTCCCTCCCTAATTGCAATGTGGGCATATCTAAACCTTAGGGCCTCCAGTGGTTCAAGAAGGCAACTCACCTCCTTCTGTAAGGCAATCACGGATGGCCAATAAACACTGGCCTAGCCAGTGATGCCCACATCCTGTAAATGAAATTTTAAAAAGGGGTACATTTTGGTGGAATGGAAAAGCTGTTAAGTTATTCACAAAGTCAGAGGAATTTGTCGCATTCTTTCCAGTCAATGCAGTCAACCAGCTTTCATGTACTTGTTTGGAAATGAGGAGCAAGTTGAATGAGAGTGTGCTTCACACTGCTGCACACATTTTGAGCAAGGCCCATCAAGTTGGAAATACACCAATCTGCTGGAAGTATCAGTTTGTGTGTTTTCCCCTTGAGGCAAGGGACTTGTGTCTATGGCCTCGGGATGCAAAGGGACAACCTCTGATTGGATGCCTGGCAGAGTGGCATTGATTCTGAATGTCGACCATAGGGAAGTTACGTCGAATTCACAGCATAGAAACTGCTCTGTGACAATGTTTATGCTGTATTGGAACTCCCTCTCATCCAACAGCATATCATAGAATCCCTACAGGTTAGTGCAGAAGGAGGCCATTCGGCCCATTGAGTCTGCACCGACCCTCTGAAAGAGCACCCTACCTGGGCCCAATCCCCCACCCCATCCCCGTAACCCCACCTGGAGGCAATTTAGCATGGCCAATCCACCTAACCTGCATATCGTTGGATTGTGAGAGGAAACCGGAACACCCAGAGGAAACCCACACAGGCACGGGGAGAAAATGCAAACTCTACATAGACAGTCACCCGAGATTGGAAGCAAGCCCGGGTCTCTGGCGCTGTGAGGCAGCAGCGCTAACCATTGTGTCACCATGCCACCGCCCAATATCCTTCTACTCCTTTCTCCCTCACATGTTTACCTAGCTTCCCCTTAAATGTATCCATGCTGTTTACCTCAACTACTCTTTGAGTTATTCACCTCAATTACTCTTTGCAGTAGCAAGCTCCACAATCTAAAGTAAATTTTCCTGAATTCTTATGGAATTTATTTATATTAATTCCCCTAGCTCTGGACTTCCCTATTCTATCTGCTATGACTAAGTATTCTCTCCATGGGAGGGTATGGGAAGTGGCTGAGTTGCCCATTTCCCCCATTCTTACCACTGATAATTCCAACCCTCTGGTATTTGTTAGCTACCCTTGCAGCAAGAAGCAAGGTTTTGAACCTGCCTCACTGATAATTCGTAATATCTACAGGCAGAGTTAGTCCCAGTAAGTGCACTGGAGCTTGTGGGTGTGGGTGTGAGGGTACCTGCGGGTGGGCACAGCCTGCCAATGTTGTAGCCTGGCCAAGCTGTTGTCAATTCTCTTGCATCTCCTCTTTTTTACTCCAAGTCAATTCCTATTCGGCAAAACCCTTTGTGTCATTGTGAACACTCCAAAGTTAGTGGAAATGACAAGACTTTGGCACAAACCCTTTGAGCAACAAAGTGTCACATGGGCACATGGAAAAAGAAACTGACAAATAGAAATAAAGAAAACAGCAATGTGTTTGTTCACAATCTTAACTAAAAGCACTTGACACAGCTGTGCCCTCCCAAACAAAAGATGTCTCGTTTTAATTCCAAAACCAACTCTGGGAAATGGCATGAATGTCTCAATGACATCAGAACTTCAATTGAATATTGCAACTATCGAACTACTGGACTGAGAACTGGATCAGAAAATTAAGTGGGCCACTACAAATTCAGATACAAAAGAATTGGTCTGTTAAATCCGCCTTGTGCCTGTTCACCGGCACTCCTTAGTGTGAGCCTGTGTGTGAAACTCAGTGAATGATGAGGCAAGATTTAATGCATAAAGCAGGGGGTTCAGGAAATTTGGTATCATCTTGGAAGCCACACAAGGTCGCATTATCAGATACATGCACACTCATCACAAACACACTCATTCCATAGCCCCATACACCCTTTCCCTCAACTGTTACAACCATGTGAAGAGGGGGAAAAATTTACTTCCCTCATTTACCACTCCAGGTCTGGCAGTGACAGGGTTTAGTTGTGTATTTAATAAGGATGTACTTTCCTTATACTGCAAAAGATCCACGATGCTCACTTTCAGATTATAAGGAATAAGTCAGACAGGTTTTCTGAGTTTAAATCAAAGAATAGCCACATTAATACTGTAGCTACCAGGGCAGGTCAAAGGCAAGGAATCCTATGGAGAGTAACTCACTTCCTGATACCCCCAAAGCCTGTCCACCATCTACAAGTCACAAATCAGGAATACTCTCCACTTGCCTGGATGAGTACAGCTCCAACAACACTCAAGAAGCTTGACACCACCCAGAACAAAGCTGCCCGCTTGATTGCTCCTCCTTCCACAAACATTCAAACTCTCTACCACTGACGAACAGTGGCAGCGATGTGTACCATCTACAAGATGCACTGCAGTAACTCACCAAGGTTCCTCAGACAGCACCTACCAAACCCACGACCACAACCGTCTAGAAGAACAAGAGCAACAGATATCTGGGAACCCCCCCCACCTGGAGGTTCCCCTCCAAGTCACTCACCACCCCGACTTAGAACTATATTGCCGTTCCTTCACTGCCGCTGGGGAAAAATCCTCAAACTCCCTCCCTAATAACATAGTGGGTGTACCTACACCTGAAGGATTGCAGCAGTTCAAGAAGGCAACTCATCACCACCTTCTGAAGGGCAACTAAGGATGGGCAATAAATGTTGCCTAACCAGCGACGCCCACATCCCATAAATGAATAGAAAATAAATAAATAAATAACGAGATAAGTGTATTGACCCTACTTCCCGAATGGAAAAAAAAAAGTAAATCCTAACCCTTGTTTATACGTCACACACATTCCCTGGGTTCCACACACACATTAATAAAGCTTGTAGAATGGAGTGCATGGATTGGTTTTCCATGTTTTAGCTCCAAAACATCTTGATTTGTAATCGATTTTCTATTCTCTGGATGGTTACTCTGCAATATCCGTGCACAATACTTCCAAGAGACCGAAAGAGAGGCGATTCCTTGCAGCCTTTCAGTATATCCTTCCGATCTCTGCTCTCTCGCTTGGTGAACAGTTCAAGGCCTTGCTGGCTGAATATTCCAGAGGAATTTGAATACCACGTCTGCTAGAGTCGTTGCATTGGAGAGCAAGTACCTTTTTGGTGTCCCATCTCAGAAATCTTTAAAAAGTATGAACAGTTCAAGGCCTTGCTGGCTGAATATTCCAGAGGAATTTGAATACCATGTCTGCTAGAGTCATTGCATTGGAGAGCATGTACCTTTTTGGTGTCTCAGCTCAGAAATCTTTAAAAAATAATAGCGTAATAGTCAACAAGAGATGGGGTCTTTCATGTTCCCCTGAGTGCTTGAGTCTTCCTTTTCATCCCACTTGCATGGAATGCAAGTTGTATATTATGGCCGGCTAGATGTCCTCTCATTGTCTTAATAAGGTTACAGTTTATTGGTGTAAAAAAAAATCCAGCCAAAAAAGGAGGTTTCTAAATTGTAACTTTCTTTTTGAGTAAACACACCCTTATAACACCATCACTTACTTCCCTGTCCTCCCACATACATCATACATGTTGTGGTTTTAATTCTTCTTTTTAAAAATGTATTTTAATTAGCATAAATTAAGAATAAGCAGGTAATTTTTTTGATTGCCCGCTGCTCACTGAGCTTCGTGCATCAGGGGCACCTATCAGAAAGATGTGCCAGGACGAGACAATCATAAAGCCGTGCTGGCAAAGACACAATAAGACAGAGCAGGTGCCTCGTGGGCCCTTCTGCTCATCGGCCTGCTGGAGTTTCACATGTAGCACAGCTCTATGAAAATAACGTCGGGATCTTGAACAGTGGCCCAACTTAACCACTAAACATACACTTAGTCTCCAGCAAGTGACAGTAGTGAAAAGGTTATACTGTTTCTGTGGGTGGCAGACCTTGTAATCTGCGAGGTATATTTTTTGGTGTTTATTTTATTGGTGCTATTTTGTCTGCAGTCTTTACTTGTTTTATTTCAGTTTTACACAGTAAGCAGCGTACTATTCCAAATGTACTGTTAAGTGCGAGTTGTGCAAGTGACTGCCACTATTATTCTACAAGGTGCTATCCTATTGAAACAATAATTTTTGTCAGAAGGTGCTTGTTATTACCATAATGTGATACTGAGATATACTCATCATGACTAGCTTTTTATTTACAAAATGGAACGTCATTGGCAGTTTTGCCAACACACATATTGTATTGATGGTCTGCAGTATATTTATGTTTTTCTTGAGTCAGACAAAGAATGCAGAAAGTACTTGAGAATTTGCAACAAGGCTAATGAACCCAGGCAGCCAGTCCTCCCTTTAGCGGAAGAATATTTTGCAGAATGATTTGTATTAAATTTATTTTCATCAATCAAGTGTCCCGTCGTGCTTTAATTGGGTGTCTGAGTTTGGATTTCTGTTCTGCCATTATGTGGATAATATTATGGGAGAATCATTGGGTGAAAAATGACTATATCCATCTAGTTTCAACTTCTATCTTCCTGATAGTCACCTGATTAAATGACCATAGAGTTTTTGATGAATCATGGCAATCAATGTATAAATTAGTCTGCAACAAAGTCAGAAATGAGAAGAGCAAATCCTAGTGGTGACGAACTTCAGAGCTCATTGATCAAGAATCACCTGGTCCTTTCCAACATGTTGCACTCGCCTTATATCAAGTCACAAATTATTCAAACACTGTGTTACGAAATGTTAGTTGACTATGATGGATTGGTGGAGATGACGGTGGATAGGCAATGGCAAACATTCAAATAGCGCACGGGTGAACTGCAGCAATTGTCCATTCCAGTCTGGCGGAAAAGTAAAACAGGTAAAGTGGCCAAACAATAGCTTACAAGAGAAATTAGAGAAATTATTAGATCCAAGAAGAGGCATACACATTGTCCAGAAAAAACAGCAGACAGGAAGATTGAGTGCAGTTTAGAATTCAGCAAAGGAGGACAAAGCCATTAATTAAGAAAGGGAAAATAGAATACGAGAGGAAGCTTGTGGGGAATGTAGCCATCTGGGATGGCCACTTACAAAGGATCCTGGGAAATATGGCCACCTGCAAAGGACCATGGGAAATATGGTCAACCCAGGAATCAGACGCTCAGAGCTTATGTATATTGGCAACTCAGATAACTAGATGCTATCGAAACCCCCAGCTACTTTGCATTCTAATGGCCCATTTCCCCAGAACAAAAGACCTGGACTTGCCTAAAGAAAAAGCCATGGTCAATGACAGCTCAGGACACGCCTCGCCATCAAGGCACCCGCCCCTTTATTGGCCCAAATCGAAGGCAATAATCGAAGCCTGCTGAATTATTCGGTTCAAAGCTAAGGACCGCCTAAAAGAGCGCGAAACCCCAGAAGGATAAAGAGAGACACTGCCATGTGTTCAGTCTCTCTTGGCCCCCTCGCATTAAGTTTCTCTTGGCCCCGACCTACGCCTAAAAACCAAGTGCAGCATCACGACCAGAAGACAAGTTCAAGACCAACGATCGCTACCAGAGGATGAGCCCAGCAGAAACGAAGTCACTTCTCCAGACCCAGCCACGCAAGATCCGAACAAAGGCCTTGTTCCCCTGCATAAAGCCGGGTGCCTGAAGTTAAGTACAGGTTGCTGTAGTGTTCGGTGTAATTTAGCTTGTAGTGTTTTATGTTGCATGTTGAAGGAACTCTTGTGTGTAAATAAACTATCATTGAACTTGAACTAACTAACTGGTTGTTTGGTCTTTGATCGATATCCGGTAAAACCTTGTGGTGGTATCATTTGATACCTGGCAACTCTGAAAAACAGTGTCATCATTAATAACTGTCATATCAGTATCCAGTTAAAAAGAGCAACATTATTGGCGTCTTCGGTGCAAATTAGCAACATTATTGGCGTATCCAGTGCAAATTGGCAACATTATTGGCGACATCTGACGGGATTCGACCAAGAAGTGATTTTGTCACTCCGAGAGAACCCACAAAACTTTGCATTAGAAACCCAATTGAGAAAAGTGAAAGAAACCACAAGTGTAAGGCCCGTATCGATCAAATCTCCAAGATTCGGAAGTGTATTAACTTGCATGCGTGCTTACAGGGATATAAGGTAAACTCGTTAGATTTTGTTGCGTAAAACTATCGGGAGTATTGTGAACCGGAAAATAGCCTAGGCGATACTCGCTGTTCGAATTGCCGCCTTATTCCCCCTGTTCTAAATTAACGGTAGGAAAATAAATAATAGAAGCAATGGCAGCAAAGGCAATGGAACGCCTAATGAACCCGTAGGAACCAGAGGTCGCAGCGACCAGTAGAGCAGAGCAGTGCCCCATATGGGAAGAGGAATTGAGAAAGTATTTGAAAGGGAAAGGATGGCCCCTTTGGTCTGAGTTTTGTTCAAATGAAGAGTCAGTTCCAGGAAGCATAGGACAAACCTGGTGGGACAAACTAACCGAGGTACATAAATAGGATGCAGTGAAAGTTTGTAAGCCGATGGCAATCGTGTCCTGTCTGGCACAATTGCAAGGCACAGAGGAGGTCATGAGGACGCTCCACAGACAGCTAGTTGAGAAAGAGGAGAAGAATGAGGGAAACTTTAGTGAATGTGAGAAAATTAATGAGCAACTCCGGGAACAGTTGGCAGCTAAAGATAAAGAGATGGCTGATGTCAAACGGGCACACCAATCTTGTATAGTTCACCTTAGCAGCTTTCAGACCCAGTACGATAAGGCCTACCAAGATACACAGTGCGCAATTTTGGTACGAGAAGTGATGGAACAGCAGGTAGAACAGCTAAAGAAACAATGCGCAGATTTGAAGGCAGCTGTACAAGCGCTCCATAGTTCCACAACGGAATAAAGACAGAGTACAGTAGATCACAATGTAGGCAACAAATAGCAAAGTTACAGTCACTGCTTTCAGTGCAAAACGGCTTCAGAGATACCTTTGGACCGAATTTAGATCAGGAGGATGGCACCAGTTGGCAAGAACTAAATGAAACCGCCCATAGATATGTGGAGGATACAGAAAATCACAATAGAGCCCCCCAGGCCCCGAAAAGGAAAGCACCCGCACCACCGACTGCACAGGCAGCACACCCCCCCATGAATCCAGTCACCACACAGCACAAGTCATCGGATCGGGATGAGCCTGATTTCGTTTACACCACCCCACTAACCATCACCCAATTGAGAGATGCCTGCGCCAAAATTGAACCATTCGAACCCACCGCAGACCCACATAATTTCTTTGAGAGAGTACAACAGCAAACAGTTATGTACGGTCTGGACGAACCGGAGGATGTTAAGCTTATAGTCATGAGTCTTGACCCGTCCGCTAGCTCAGCTTTACCAGAACCCCAGAATGTAGGAGGAGGAAGCCCAGTCAGGACTACTCAGGACCCCGCATGGGTAAATGAGGGCAGAAATGAAGGTCAACACCTCAGAGTACAGGCACCATGAGGTTGCTATAATTGTGGACAAAAGGGACATTACGCCCGTGAATGCAACGCCCCCCCGAACCAGCAACGGAACCAGCAATCGAACACCCCACCCAGGAACAATTTTAGGCCCATACATAGCATTAGCGCCTGATCAGATAATGCAGTGATTAATAGCACAGATTGACGGTGTTCGGACTCCCCAACATGGGTCTGCGACACACTCTGGGACAAATCAGGCAGACCAAGCGCAGTCCGGGGACACCCAGTAGAGTTCCTTTGGGACACAGGAGGGTCCAGCCCCACTTCAAACTCCTCCACAATGTTTCAGCGCGACAAATGGCCCACCACAGACACCATCACTACACTACACTACACCATCACTACACTACACTACACCATCACTACACTAAGGGCACCACAGTAGCATTGTGGATAGCACAACTGCTTCACAGCTCCAAGGTCCCAGGTTCGATTCCGGCTTGGGTCACTGTGCGGAGTCTGCACATCCTCCCCGTGTGTGCGTGGGTTTCCTCTGGGTGCTCCGGTTTCCTCCCACAGTCCAAAGATGTGCAGGTTAGGTGGATTGGCCATTCTAAATTGCCCTTAGTGTCCAAAATTGCCCTTAGTGTTGGGTGGGGTTACTGGGTTCTGGGGATAGGGTGGAGGTGTGGATCTTGGGTAGGGTGCTCTTTCCAAGAGCCGGTGCAGACTCGATGGGCTGAATGGCCTCCTTCTGCACTGTAAATTCTATGAAATTGTGAAATCACTCTTAGTGGTTTACAGGACATGTACCACAGGGATACATTACGGCCCCCGTAGATATTCAAATCGGCAACACCAAGCACCCCATTGTTTTAGTGGACTGGCCCCAAACAGCAGGGCACATTTTAGGAATCGACTTCATGAGCTGACACAACCTTTCCTTTGACCCCGTGAATAAGCGTGTATGGAAAATGGCCAGAATAGCAAGAGCCCCAGCCATGCTCACAGTAGGAGACTACGAACATAGAATCTGCTCAGAAGGTGACTATTGGTTTGATCCGCAAGCCATTCGTACAGATAGGACGATTAGAGAGGTCCTAAGAAAACATAAAGCATGCTTCGCCCAGCACAAGCACGATTGTGGAAAACGTCCGGGAACAGACACAATTACAGCTCCCGATCCCAAGCCCCAGAAGCAATACGGTTTCCCACAGCAAGCCGAGGGTGAGATTGCAAAAGTTATAATAGCTTACTAGATCAAGGAGTAATTCGGCCAGTAGCCTCAACAAACAATGCCCCAATTTGGCCCATAAAGAAACCCAACGGTTCATGGAGATTGACCATTGACTACCGAGAGCTCAACAATATCACCCCATTAGCAGCCCCCACTGTTGCCACGAGTTACGAAACCATGCTGAAGAGGGAGTACATACTAAGTACTTTACTGTGCTGGACATTAGCAACGGCTTTTGGTCCATTCCCTTAGATAAGGCCTGTCAATACAAGTTTGCATTCACATTTCAAGGACAGCAGTATACGTGGACATGCCTCCTGCAAGGTTTCCACAGCTCCCCCTCCATCTTTCACCGGCAATTGGCCAACGGACTTTCCAAATGTTCCCACCCCGAATGCCTTATTCAGTATGTAGACGACTTACTCCTACAGACGGACACAAAGGAAGAGCATGTTAAGCTTCTTTCCGAATTGCTAGGTCTCTTACAATCAATTGGATGCAAAGTCAACCCGAAGAAAGCCCAGATCCTGAAAGAAAAGGTCCTTTACTTAGGTATCATTATCACGTGCGGGAAAAGAGAGATCGAACAAAAACGGATTGAATCAATAGTTAAATTACCCCTGCCCCACAATGTCACTGCACTCCGATCATCCTTAGGATTAGTTGGGTATTGTAGGAACCATATGGATGGTTTTTCCACAAAAGCAGCCCCACATTCAGAACTTCTTAAAAAGAACGCCCCCATGGGAATGGCTTCCTCAGCATACGGACGCCATCGATGAATTAAAACGCGCCCTAGGCACAGCCCCCGTTTTGCAGGTACCAGGCCCACACTCTCCCTACGCCATAGAAGTAGCGACCACCGACCGAACCCCCTCTGCAGTAGTACTACAGGGAAGGCATGACCGTTTAGGACCCGTAGCCTACGCCTCACGAGTTTTGGATCCCGTGGAGCAAGGATTTTCAGCCTGCGAATGGCACTTGCTCGCAGTCTTTTGGGCAGTTCAATATTTTGCATATATCACAGGCCTCAACCCCGTAACGATTTTAACCGAGCACACCAACGCAGCTGTACTGTTAGATGGTAGGTTAAAGGACAGTTCAGTTAGCCAGATCAGAGCAGCTCACTGGACACTGTTATTACAAGGAAGGGATATCACAGTTAAACGGACAAAGACCCACACATCTTTAGCGGACAACCTGCAGTATGAAGGAACCCCTCATGAGTGCCAGGTGATTGCAGCCAAACACCACACAGGACCCTTTATTCCGAAATCACTACCCACACAAGCAGGCACCAGAACATAGAATCCCCTGACCACGGATAACTCTTTAAAAATTTATGTAGATGGTTCCTCCACCATTGACAATGGAAAAAGAATAACAGGATGCGGTATTTATGTGGAAGACACGCAGGGACGCGCATTAGAGGAAATTAAAATTAAATTAAAATTGCCAGGCCACTTAGGATCACAAGCAGTCGAATTAGCAAAAATAGCATATGTAGTGCAGCTCCCAGATTCTTTCCTGAACCCCGCAGATATATATTCGGACAGTTTATATGTCTGCAATAGTTTGACAGAATTCCTGCCCCTGTGGGAATCTAGAGGATTCATATCCACTGATGGTAAACCCCTATCCTCAGCCCCATTATTGAAGCATATTCTTGAGACAGCAAAATACTGCACAAATGGCATAATCAAAGCCAGAAGCCATCATCGTTCCTCCCCACCCGGTATCGTAAAGGCAGACGCCTTAGCCAAGTCAGGATCACGACACGGTCACTTTTGGCAACCCCCCGAGAGTGAACTGATACACGCAGTCCAGGTTTCACATACCAATATCGAAGATTTAGCCCAGGCCCAAAAGGCAGACGACAATCTTAAGCAAGTTTGAGACGGAAACTACCCAGCCCCCACAACAAATTCAAGGACTCACTGACGGTACAGGACAATATAATTTTAAAGAATGGAATTTATGTGGTCCCCACCCAGGACAGAAACCAGATAATTTGCCAGTTTCATGACGGACGTGGACATCAGGGGATAGAAACCACCATTGCCCACTTAAGACCTTTGTGATGGTGGCCCGATTTAAAAGCAGATGTCACGCATTACATTGAGAATTGTTTAATCTGCGCATAGAATAATCCTGAAAGGTACTCCAGGAAAGGACAATTACAACACACCCGGCCTGTTAATGGCCCATGGACGAATTTACAGCTCGATTACATTGGTCCCCCACCCCCTGCAGAAATGGTTTTAAATATGTGTTGGTAGTAATCAACACCTTCACAAAATGGGTGGAAACATTTCCCTTCAGGACAAACACTGCGAAGGCACCAGCCAAAATCTTAACACAGCAGATATTTACACGCTGGGGACTCCCCCGCAGCATTGAATCAGACCAAGGTTCCCATTTCACCGGCAGAGTAATGCAGAATGTGCTAACGATTTTTGGAATAAAACAAAAATTCCACATTGCTTATCACCCCCAATCCAGCGGTATTGTGGAACGTATGAATCAGACCCTGAAAGCGACTATTAGGAAAATGGTGCAACAGCATAACACCACATGGGACACAGTTCTCCCATTCACCCTTATGTTTATTAGGAACACAGTATCAAGTTCCACAGGATTCACCCCCACACCCTCATGACCAGACGACCCATGAAAGGACCTGAATATTTATTAGGACTTGATTTGGCCAGCCCCACAGTCACCGCCCTCACCCACGAAAAAGCAGTCCAACTCATGGAAAATATTAAAGCAGCCCAGCTCGCTGCAGCTGTCCGACTAGGCACTGGGAAAAAGCAGAGTAAAGCCTGCTTTGATAAAACAGTCCACCCAGTAGAGTATACAGTCGGTCAGCAAGTGATGGTTTCCCTGTATAATCCCAGTTCGTTCTTCGCCCCTAAATTTGCAGGACCCTACTCCATTTCGGATAAAGCGAGCCCCTCTGTGTACAAAATAACGTACCCCAATGGAAAAACGGGTTGGTTCCATATCAACCAGCTTAATGTTTATGGAACCCAATGTAGCCACTCCCACCACGTCTCCCTAGCAATGGCAGATTATTCCGCCCCACCCATCGACAACTTAGAACAGCCCCCCCCCCCCGCCAGGGCAGCACGTCCACGCCCACAGACCCGACCTTGTCTCCGCCCACAGGTACGCCTTTCCACCTTGATCTTGATTCGGACGACAGCGACAGCCCCTGGAACCACGACCAGGACATGTTTGGCCCCCTGAGCCCCCTTTCACTGCCACAGCCAGAGCCGCAGCCACTGCCCGACAATGGAAATTTGCTCTATGCAGCTACTGCCCCTCATGACAAACGAACCCCCCATTGGCACCGCGACAACTCTTGTCGATTAGTAAGGAATGGTGATTAGGATCCCACGACGGCCCACGTGGCCACGGCACAGAAACGACAGACACGAGTTTGGCAACCGGGAGATGGCGATGACTCAGAGTCTGACTCCGGTTATGGTAACCCTTTCGCAACGTTTTTTGATACGGAACCCTGTGGTGTCCAGATAAGAAAAAGGAACCGCATGTGAATTACGGTGTCCTATTTCCTGATGGAAACTGCCCGCTTTCTTTCTTTCTTATTGCCACATGGTTTTAACTAATGTCGGCCAGTTACAAAATTTCTTGATTTCTTCATGGTTACTCTTCTGACGCCATTTACTGCCCAATGACTGTTAAAGGAAAAAATTGTTGGATCCCATATGTTACAAATTCTTTCCGCTCATTCGGTCACCCAGGTAGGGAGTAATGGCACTAATCCCTGCCCTGCCGGAGGACCCCCAATGCATCCGCTCATCCAAGCTCGGGTACTGGAGCAATGGCACTGATCACTGCCCTACCCGGGGAATCCCACCCATTCTTGCCCTGCCACGGCCCACACGCACCTCATGCTTCGATCACTTCTGGAAGTGATCTGGAATGGTTCTTTACACTCCTTACTGTCCTTGGCAGGTCTTTGTTTCCCCTTATCTGCTCTTCAGTGTGGTTTAAAGAATGGCTTTTGCCACAGCCTGTACACTCAACTCTTTACCTTCCGCGACTCTTTGGTCGCTACCCCAACTGCTATTTACATGGTTGACACACTTGGTTGTTACACATTTGCTGCTATACGTGAACTACCTCTGGACCCTGGAGGGAGAAATTATCCACCCACTCACCGCATCGACCACAAGCTGCGGGATTCCTTGCACTTAAACATAAATTTTTTTCGGATGTCTTGTCTCTAAAATGGCTATTTCAAAAAATAAAATGAGGGGATTCACACGTGGTGACGATTCTAATGAGTAATTGAAGTTGAAGAGAGAAAGACAAACAAAACGAGATGTTAACCAACGATAATAACAGATATTATGCTTGCACCCTCAGGAATATACGAAGAATGAAGAACAAAAAGACAAGATGAAGTCAGGACTGATGACCTCCATTGTGATCATCGCTGGACTCCTACAACTGCGCGCGTTGACAGCCTTTGTACCCCACACCACACCGGCCCCGGACATGACCATACAACATGAGACCCCAAGCCGCCACACCTCACATGAAAATAAACACTGATACCCCCACATGATGCGAAAACATCGTAAAATAGTATTCCCTTACCTATACAGTAGAAGCCCGTTTGGTAATAGCGATACTCTGCAGTGTCGTTCAGACACTTAGACTCCACAAATGCCGAAGGAGAGCCTCCCGCTCCCCGATATACACACTCCAAGCCTCTTGGAATCCAACAAACATCACAAACCTTTTTCACTGACAAAATAAAAAGATTGTACTTCTTCTATGACTGTAATAGGTTACTTCTATGACTGTAATAGGTTAAGTAGAGATGTGATGCTGCTGTTTATTTCTTTAAAATTTTTGTATTGTACATAAGTTCCTTTTTGATATTTGCCAGCAGGATGAGAGTAGCTTAGGGAATGATAGTTAGAGTTTCCCTGGTGTAAATAAGTTAAATGTGTAATGATTAAATGTTTTACAGTGGCCCCTTCGAGTTTATGAATTTATGATGTATTGATAAAATTAGGTAAATGCTCCAAAAACATAGGACATAGTAGTGTAGAACCTGTCCTTGACTAAGGGTAACCGGCACACCAAGGACGGATGAGGATCAACAGTGTGATCCACCACGCTTCGCGTTCAGGATCAAAAGGACGGGATGTAGCCATCTGGGATGGCCACTTACAAAGGATCCCGGGAAATATGGCCACCTCAGGACTCAGACGTTCAGAGCTTATATATATTGGCAACTCAGATAACTAGACGCGATCGAAACCGCCCCAGCTACTTTGCATTCTAATGGCCCATTTCCCCAGAACAAAAGACCTGTACTCAGGTAACAGATACAGAAACAGACTCATCGGCGCCACTCCCTTGCTCAGGGAGCCCAAAAAGCCAAGGCCAATGACCGCTCAGGACACGCCCCGCCATCAAGGCACCCGCCCCTTTATTGGACAGAATCGAAGGCAGTAATCGAAGCCTGCCGAATTATTCGGTCCAAAGCTAAGGGCTGCCCAAAAGAGCGCAAAACACCAGAAGGATAAAGAGAGACACTGCCATGTGTTCAGTCTCTCTTGGCCCCAGCGCTCGTTCTCTCTTGGCCCCGACCTACTCCTAAAACCAAGTGCAGCATCACGACCAGAAGACAAGTTCAAGACCAACGATCGCTACCAGATGGATGAGCCCAGCAGAAACGAAGTCACTTCTCCAGACCCAGCCACGCAAGATCCGAACAAAGGCCTTGTTCCTCTGCATAAAGCCGGGTGCCTGAAGTTAAGTACAGGTTGTTGTAGTGTTAGGTGTAATTTAGCTTGTAGTGTTTTATGTTGCATGTTGAAGGAATTCTAGTGTGTAAATAAACTATCATTGAACTTGAACTAACTAACTGGTTGTTTGGTCTTTGATCGATATCCGGTAAAACCTTGTGGTGGTATCATTTGATACCTGGTGATTCTGAAAAGCAATATCATCATTAATAACTGTCATATCAGTATCCAATTAAAAAGAGCAACATTATTGGTGTCTCCGGTGCAAATTGGCAACAGGAATATAAAAGCTGACTATAAACACTTCTACATGAAGAGAAAAAGATTGTTGAAGACAAATGTAGGTCTCTTACAGACAGAAACAGGGAAATTTATAACGGGGAACAAAGAAATAGCTGACCAAATGCGTACATACCTTGGTTTGTCTTCACAAATGAGGGCACAAATAAAATACCAGAAATGTTGGGGAACAGAAGGTTTAGTCAGAGGGAGGAACTGAAGGAGTAGTGAAATGGTGTTGGAGAAATTGATGGGATTGAAGGCCGACAACTCCCCAGGGCCAGAAAATCAACATCCCAGAGTACTTAAGGACGTAGCCCTGGAAATTGTGGTTGCATTGGTGGTCATCTTCCAAGATTTTAAAGACTCTAGAACAGTTAGTACAGATTGGGGCATAGCTAATGTAACCTCACTATTTATAAAGGAAGGTAGAGAGAAAATCAAATTATAGACCGTCAGCCTGACGTCTGTCGTGGGGAAAATGCTAGTGTCCATTATTTAATAGCTGAACACTTGGAAAACAGTGGCAGGATTGAACAGAGTCAGTATGGATTTACAAAGGGAAAACCATGCTTGACAAGTTACTGGAATTCTTTGAGGATGGAACTGGTAGAGTTGATGAGGGGGAACCAGTGGATGTGGTTTATTTGGACTTTCAGAAGGTTTTCAACAAAGTTGAAGTCACACTGTTGATCCAACAGTGAACAAAGTGAACAAAGTTCACACTAAGAGATTAGTGTGTAAAATTAAAGCGGATGGGATTGGGGTTAGTGTATTGAGATGGATAGAAAACTGATTGGCAGACAGGAAACAAAGAGTAGGAATAGATGGGTCTTTTTCCAAATGGCAGGCAGTGACTAGTGGATACCGCAAGGATCAGTACTAGGACCCCAGCTATTCACAATATATATATTAATAATTTAGATGAGGGAACTAAATGTAATATATCCAAATTTGCAGATGACACAAAGCTAGGTGTGAGGAGGATGCAGAGATGCTTCAGAGTGAATTGGACAAGTTGAGTGGAAAAATGTATGGCATATGCAGTATAATGTGGATAAATGTGAGGTTAACCATTTTGTAATGAAAACAGGAAGGCAGGTTATTATCTGAATGGCTATAGATTGAGGGACGGAAATGTGCAACAACACCTGGGTATCCTCGTACACCAGTTATAGAAGGTAAGCATGCAGGTGCAACAGGTGGTGAAGAAGGCAAAATGGTATGTTGGCCTTCATAGTGAGAGGATTCAAGTGCACGAGCAGGAATGTCTTGCTGCAGTCAAACAGGGCTGGTGAGACCATAACTGGAATATTGTGTGCAGTTTTGGTCTCCTTACCTGAAGAAGAATGTTCTTGCTCTGGGGGGAGTGCTCAAAACCTGGAGTGAATCGAAAAACCTAATTATCTCCGACATGGTTTTGGATTTACAATTCCCCCCCCCCCCGGCCCGCCCCACCCCCCTCATCCCGGTGGGTACAGACATGATGGACCAAAAAGCCTGTTTCTGCACTGTAGAGATTCTATGGAAATGACAGGATGGAGGATCTGCTGGTGATAGAGTGATGTTTATTCACAAGTGATTTTCCCAGTGGACCTGTCTTACTTAATCCCTCTGCTTATCCGTGCCCGCTAGATGCCGGCAGTTTGTTACTCTTCCTAATTCTCCCGCTACATCTAAATGTTTCTCCAAGATCCAAAGATCCACAGCTGAGGCTGATGCAGTTTTCTGCCTTCCACACCCTGTTTCCGGAGATGACTTTGGCGGGTGTCCCCTGGGGGGACGGGGGTGCTGGTACTTGAGGGTGCCGGCATATCTTTGAGCAGCACTCGTGTTGCAGTGCTGCCCTCCTTCGTGTGCGGGGCTGGAGGTAGGTCATTCACAGCGAGGGAGTTGCCAGTTAGGCTAGACAACCCCTTGGGTGGAGGACCCCAGGCTGCATTCCTGCCGATCCTCTTCCCTTTGCGTGCTCCTCCATGGGATAGAAGGGCAGCTGGAGTGAGATCCAGAAGCCCCGCCATCCTCTGGCGCAGACGCTCATGGATTCCCGCTAGTGCCTGCAGTGTTGTCAGTTAAAGCCCTGCACCATGAAACTGAAACTCATGCCCTCAGCCATGGAGGTCTTGACTGAGTCATGGAGTGGTCAACCCCTGCACCTCTTGCACCAAGGTCTCCATTCTGGATGCCACCCTCAGTGTTGACCTCGTTGCGTTGGAGTGAAGGCACCATCTCCTCGGACAGAAGGCAATGAGACTCCTCCAGCCGGCTTGGCAGTCCGAGGGGAGATGCTGTCATCCCTTCCTGATGCTTGCGACTCTGCCTTTTCAGTTCTCTGGCATCCTTCTGAGTGCCGGATCCCTGGGACGTCCTTGCCTCCACCAGCTGTGGATCTTCAATTGTGAGGTGCTCACGGGTGAGTGAACCAGAAGCCTGCCTACTACTACTTGGTGGAGGGTATGGGTGATAGATGGTCTCGAAGAAGCCTCCCTCAGATCTGTTCTGGTCTGTGGTTTGCAGGGACTCAAGAATGGTCCGGGTTGCTCGTTTGATTGCCTGCAAGGGAAGGGAGATGGCATGAGTTCACCATAGGGAATAAATGATGGGAGATGTTATTCACAAGAGGAATGATTGTTACTCCTGAGGGTTCTCACTTTTGCTTGCTGCTCCCACATCACTTTCAGCACAGGCGTGGCCATGCTCCTCCCTGGCCAGCTCAAGGGCTCTTTCCTCCTGTAGGGTGAGAGTGTGGAACTTCTGCATCACTCCAGGTGGCTGTACCTTCTCACGCCAGTTGTACCGGATTTTGTCCTGCAGGCATACGGATGGGAGAAGAGTGTAAGGAGGAGTCGTACCAGTTCAGATGGTTGAGTGGCATGTGTGGGACTTGAGCGGGAGTAGGAATGTGAGAAACTGAGTTGAGACTGGGGCACTACAGTGGTTGGCTGGTTAGGGGATTGTGGGGGGGGGGGGGGGGGGGAAAGAGGGCCTCGTGACAGGCGGTAAGGTAAAGTCGCCATAGGCCCAGGTGACCACTAGATGCTTTCCCCTTAGAGGGGGAGAACTGACTGGTGGTGATTTAACCTGAGTATCACTGCACCTCAGGCGAGGGGCAAGGTCGTGAAGGCGGGGCCTTCATGAAAATCATCAGCAGGGCCGGGAATTGAACCCGCGACGCTGACCCATCACAACCCAGCTGTCTAGCCAAGTGAGCTAAACCAGGTGGACAACCCGTGCGGTGGACTGGATGCGCAATCACCGTATAAGTGCGAGGGATGGGTGAGGGGGTGCAGTGAGTGACTGCAGGTGGTAGACTTACCCTGGCCGCGTGAAGAAGGTCATTCATTTTTGACAGCACTGCAGCACTCTTCTGCAGATAACTGACACTGGCTAAGGCTGCAATGACCTCCCAGGCGGGGGTAGTCACCTTGTTGGGGGTCCGCCTCCTGGAGTGTGGGTACAGGACATCCTGCCTCTGCTGGACTCCATCCAGGAGTCTGGTCAGGGTTCCCTCCAAGAATGTTGGGGCAGGCTTACTGGCTGCCATTTTCTCGGTTGGATCTGGATCAAGTGCTGGGGAAGCATTTATATGTTCCCCAGTGATTAAATTTCCTCGGGGCGAGCGAATCAGCGGGAATCCGCCGGGAATGCAGTGGGCTTCACCTGGAGGAAAAAAGCTTCGTTTGAGAGGCTCAAAATTCGGCCTACGTTGTCGGCGAGATTCACACCGTTGTTCTCACCGGAACTGACACTTTGCCATTTCTTGGTAAGATTCCGCCCAATGTTGAGCCGGTTAGAATTATATTCACTGGAGTTTAGAAGAATGAGGGGGGATCTCATAGAAACCTATGAAATTCTAACAGGACTAAACAGGGTAGACACAGGAAGGATATTCCCAATGGTAGGTGTGTCCAGAACCAAGGGTCACAGTCTGAGGATCCATTTAGGACAGCGATGAGAAGAAATTTCTTTACCCAAAGAGTGGTGAACCTATGGAATTCTCTACAAAGCAGTTAAGGCCAAAACGTACGTTTTCAAGAAGGAGTTAGATACAGAACTGGGCGAAAGTGATCAAAGGATATGGGGAAAAGTGGGAACAGTTTACTGAGTTGGATGATCATTAATAAATGGTGGAGCAGGCTCGAAAGGCCGACTTCTCCTATTTTCTACATTTACCATAGAACCATAGAATTTCTACACTGCAGAAGGAGGCCATTTGGCCCATTGAGTCTGCACCAACCCTCGTAAAGAGAACCCAACCCAGGCCCACTCCCGCATCCTATCCCAGTAACCCCACCTAACCTACACATCGTTGGACACTGGGGTGCAATTTAACATGGCCAACCCACCTAACCTATACATCTTTGGACTGTGGGGGGAAACCGGAGCACCGGAAAAAGTGCAAACTCCACACATACAGTCACCCAAGGCTGGAATTGAACCCACATCCCTGGCGCTGTGAAGCAGCAGTGTTAACCATTGTGCCACCATGTCGTTCCTTTCTTTCTATGAAAGAAATATATAATTTGCATTGGAATAAATCAGCACTATCTGTTCCTACCATTTCCATAGGAAAAGTATTCCATAGATTGACCACTTTCTCACTGAATATTGGGCTGAATATAAAGGCCAGTGTAATGGCACTGACCCCTGACCAGGAAGCTGATGGTGAACCCACCACTGTGCCAGTGGCCAGGACCCCCAACGAGATTGAATCCCAATCAGGCATTTACTGGCCAGGGGAATCCTCGGGCCTTTGGGGGCGAACATTCCGCCTCTAAGAGCTGCCGGCCAATCAAAGACTGGGTAGCTCTTTGGTCCCTGCAGCACCAACTTTCCACCTGATTAAACAGCACCCCACACCCAACCTCATAAACTCCCAACACCCAACCTCATAAACTCCCCACACCCAACCTCATAAATTCCCCACACCCTACCTCAAACTCCCCACACCCTACCTCATTAACTCCCCACACCCTACCTCATTAACTCCCCACACCCAACCTCATACATTCCCCACTCTCTACCTCATAAACTCCCTGCACCCAACCTCATAAACTCCCCACACCCAACCTCAAACTCCCAACACCCAACCTCATAAACTCCCCACACCCAACCTCATAAAATCCCCACACCCTACCTCAAACCTCCCACACCCAACCTCGTAAACTCCCCACACCCAACCTCAAACTCCCCACACCCTATCTCATAAACTCCCCATTCCCTACCACATACACTCCCCACACCCAACCTCATAAACATCCCACACCCTACCTCATAAACTCCCCACATCTTACCTCATAAACTCCCCACATCCTACCTCATAAACTCTCAACTCCCTACCTCATAAACTCCCCACACCCAACCTCATAAATTTCCTCACACCCAACCTCATAATCTCCTCACACCGAGCCTCATAAACTCCCCACACCCAACCTCATAAACTCCCCACACCCAACCTCAGAAACTCCCCACACCCAACCTCAGAAACTCCCCACACTTAACCTCATAAATTCTCTACACCCTATCTCACTAATTCCCAACACCCAACCTCATAAACACCCCACACCCAATCTCATAAATTCCCCCACCTCACCTCATAAACACCCCACACCCAACACATAAATTCCCCACACCCAACCTCATAAACTCCCCACACCCAACCTCATAAACTCCCCACACCAAACATCATAAATTCCCCACACCCAACCTCATAAACTCCCCACACCCAACCTCATAGACTCCCCACACCCAACCTCATAGACTCCCCACACCCAACTTCAAACTCCCCACACCCCACCTCATTAACTTCCCACACCCAACCTCATACATTCCCCACTCTCTACCTCAAAAACTCCCCACATCCAACCTCATACATTCCCCACACCCTACCTCAAAGTCCCCACACCCAACTTCATAAACTCCCCACATCCTACCTCATAAACCCTCCACACCCAACCTCATAAACTCCCAACACCAAACCTCATTAACTCCCCACACCCAACCTCATAAACTCCCCACACCCAACATCATAAATTCCCCACACCCTACCTCATAATCTCCCCAAACCCTACATCAAACTCCCCACACCCTACCTCATTAACACCCCACACCCAACCTCGTAAACTCCCCACACAACCTCATAAACTCCCCACACCCGACCTCATCAACTCCCCACACCCAACCTCGTAAACTCCCAACACCCAACCTCATAAATGCCCCACACCCTACCTCAAACTCCCCACACCCTACCTCTTAACTCCCCACACCCAACCTCATACATTCCCCACTCTCTATATCATAAACTCCCCACACCCATCCTCATAAACTCCCCGCACCCAACCTCATAAACTCCCCACACCCTACCTCATAAACTCCCCACATCTTACCTCAAACTCCCCACATCCTACCTCATAAACTCCCCACACCCAACCTCATAAACTCCCTACACTTAACCTCAAACTCTCAACTCCCTACCTCATAAACTCCCCACACCCAACCTCATAATCTCCCCACACCCAACCTCAATCTCCCCACACCGAACCTCAAACTCTCCACACCCAACCTCATAAACTTCCCACACCCAACCTCATCAACTCCCCACACTTAACCTCATAAATTCCCCACACCCTATCTCATTAATTCCCCACACCCAACCTCATAAACACCCCACACCCAATCTCATAAATTCCCCCACCTAACCTCATAAACACCCCACACCCAACACATAAATTCCCCACACCCAACCTCATTAACTCCCCACACTCAACCTCAAACTCCCCACACCCAACCTCATAAACTCCCCACACCCAACATCATAAATTCCCCACACCCAACCTCATAAACTCCCCACACCCAACCTCAGACTCCCCACACCCAACCTCATAAATTCCCCACACCCTAATTCAAACTCCCCACACCCCACCTCATTAACTTCCCACACCCAACCTCATACATTCCCCACTCTCTACCTCATAAACACCCCACACCCAATCTCATAAATTCCCCCACCTAACCTCATAAACACCCCACACCCAACACAAATTCCCCACACCCAACCTCATAAACTCCCCACACTCAACCTCATAAACTCCCCACACCCAACCTCAAACTCCCCACACCCAACATCATAAATTCCCCACACCCAACCTCATAAACTCCCCACACGCAACCTCATAGACTCCCCACACCCAACCTCATAAATTCCCCACACCCTACCTCAAACCTCCCACACCCAACCTCGTAAACTCCCCACACCCAACCTCAAACTCCCCACACCCTATCTCATAAACTCCCCATTCCCTACCACATACACTCCCCAGACCCAACCTCAAACACCCCACACCCTACCTCATAAACTCCCCACATCTTACCTCATAAACTCCCCACATCCTACCTCATAAACTCCCCACACCCAACTTCATAAACTCCCTACACTTAACCTCAAACTCTCAACTCCCTACCTCAAACTCCCCACACCCAACCTCATAAATTCCCCACACCCAACCTCATAATCTCCCCACACCGAACCTCAAACTCCCCACACCCAACCTCATAAACTCCCCACACCCAACCTCAAACTCCCCACACTTAACCTCATAAATTCCCCACACCCTATCTCACTAATTCCCCACACCCAACCTCATAAACACCCCACACCCAATCTCATAAATTCCCCCACCTAACCTCATAAACACCCCACACCCAACACATAAATTCCCCACACCCAACCTCATAAACTCCCCACACTCAACCTCATAAACTCCCCACACCCAACCTCATAAACTCCCCACACCCAACATCATAAATTCCCCACACCCAACCTCAAACTCCCCACACGCAACCTCAGACTCCCCACACGCAACCTCATAAATTCCCCACACCCTACTTCAAACTCCCCACACCCCACCTCATTAACCTCCCACACCCAACCTCATACATTCCCCACTCTCTACCTCATAAACTCCCCACACCCAACCTCAAACTCTCCACACCCAACCTCAAACTCTCCACACCCAACCTCATACATTCCCCACACCCAACCTCAAACTCCCCACACCCTACCTCATAAACTCCCCACATCCTAACTCATAAATTCCCCACACCCACTGCATAACCACTTCCTTACCTTGCAGGTCAGCTGTTCGGGAGAGAGAGGGAGTTTCAAAAAGCGCGGGAGCTGCGAGGCAGAGGGGACAGTTTAAAAGGGCGCGCTGTGGGTGAGGTAAGTACTGCATAACCACTTCCTTACCTTGCAGGTCAGCTGTTCGGGAGAGAGAGGGAGCCAGGACCTTGGAAACAGCGCGGGAGTTTCAAAAAGCGCGGGAGCTGCGAGGCAGAGGGGACAGTTTAAAAGGGCGCGCTGTGGGTGAGGTAAGTACTGCATAACCACTTACTTACCTTGCAGGTCAGCTGTTCGGGAGAGAGATCAGTTTTGGGAGCAGGCCTATTGGCTGACTGTAAATCAGGAAGGATACAAAGGGTGTGGCTGAAGTGCCTTTAGAAACAGAGTGCTGAAGGCAAACAGAGTGTATCTGAGTTTGGGTAAGGCTGAGTTCGGGTAAGAGGTGAGTGAGGGCTGTGTTTTATTTTTGGAGTTTGGTGTTTGGGGTTGAGTTCCCCCCCCCCCCCCCCCCAAAAAAAAAAAATCCAATTAATTAAGTAAAGTAATTAACTAGTTAAGGGAATTTTGTGCTCACCTGAAGGAGGTGCAGAGAAGCAGACCTGTGAGGGAGTCTCTGGAGCAACTACATCACAGCCAGCAGGTAAGTGTTTGGCTTGTAACTGGCAAGTGATTTCTCTCTCTTTGACTTTCTCCTAGCTGTGTAGTGTAGTTCAAATTTAACTTCAGGTTTAAGTCATGGCAGGAGAGCTCAGACCCGTGTCATGCTCCTCTTGTGAGATGTGGCAAGTCAGGGACCCTTCTGGTGTCCCTGACTCCTTCATCTGCAAGAAGTGTGTCCAACTGCAGCTCCTGTTAGACCGCTTGACGGCTCTGGAGCTGCGGATGGACTCACTTTGGAGCATCCGCGATGCTGAGGAAGTTGTGGAAAGCACATTCAGTGAGTTGGTCACACCGCAGATTAAAATTACTGAGGCAGATAGGGAAAGGGTGACCAACAGACAGAGGAAGAGTAGGAAGGCAGTGCAGGGATCCCCTGCGGTCATCTCCCTCCAAAACAGATTTACCGTTTTGGAAACTGTTGGGGGAGATGGCTCACCAGGGGAAGGTGGCAGCAGCCAGGTTCATGGCACCGTGGCTGGCTCTGCTGCACAGAAGGGCGGGAAAAAGAGTGGCAGAGCTATAGTGATAGGGGATTCAATCGTAAGGGGAATAGACAGGCGTTTCTGCGGACGCAAACGAGAATCCAGGTTGGTATGTTGCCTCCCTGGTGCAAGGGTCAAGGATGTCTCCGAGCGGCTGCAGGGCATTCTGGAGGGGGAGGGTGAACAGCCAGCTGTCGTGGTGCATATAGGCACCAACGATATAGGTAAAAAACGGGATGAGGTCCTACAAGCTGAATTTAGGGAGTTAGGAGTTAAACTAAAAAGTAGGACCTCAAAGGTAGTAATCTCAGGATTGCTACCAGTGCCACGTGATAGTCAGAGTAGGAATGACAGGATAGCTAGGATGAATACGTGGCTTGAGAGATGGTGCAAGAGGGAGGGTTTCAAATTCCTGGGACATTGGGACCGATTCTGGGGGAGGTGGGACCTGTACAAATCGGACGGTCTGCATCTGGGTGGGACCGGAACCAATGTTCTCGGGGGGGTGTTTGCTAGTGCAGTTGGGGAGGGTTTAAACTAATGTGCCAGGGGGATGGGAACCGATGTAGGAAGTCAGTGGGGACAGAAACAAAAGGCAGGAAGGGAGAGTGTGTAAAGCATGACCAGAGAAAGCAGGGCAGAGAGCAAGGAAGGTCTACATTAAACTGCATTTATTTCAATGCAAGGGGCCTGACGGGCAAAGCGGATGAACTCAGGGCATGGACGGGCACATGGGACTGGGATATTATAGCTATGACTGAAACATGGCTAAGGGAGGGGCAGGACTGGCAGCTCAATGTTCCGGGCTACAGATGCTATAGAAAGGATAGAACAGGAGGTAAGAGAGGAGGGGGAGTGGCGTTTTTGATTAGGGAGAACATCACGGCAGTACTTAGAGGGGATATATCCGAGGGTTCGCCCACTGAGTCTATATGGGTGGAACTGAAAAATAAGAAGGGAGAGATCACCTTGGTAGGACTGTACTACAGGCCCCCAAATAGTCAGCGGGAAATTGAGGAGCAAATATGTAAGGAGATTACAGATAACTGCAAGAATAATAGGGTGGTAGTAGTAGGGGACTTTAACTTTCCCAACATTGACTGGGACAGTCATAGCATTAGGGGCTTGGATAGAGGGAAATTTGTTGAGTGTATTCAGGAGGAATTTCTCATTCAGTATGTGGATGGACCGACTAGAGAGGGGGCAAAACTTGACCTCGTCTTGGGAAATAAGGAAGGGCAAGTGATAGAAGTGCTAGTGAGGGATCACTTTGGGACAAGTGACCATAATTCCATTAGTTTTAAGATAGCTATGGAGAATGATAGGTCTGGCCCAAGAGTTAAAATTCTTAATTGGGGCAAGGCCAATTTTGATGGTATCAGACAGGAACTTGCAGAGGTAGATTGGGGGAGACTATTGGCAGACAAAGGGACGGCTGGTAAATGGGAGGCTTTTAAAAATGTGTTAACCAGGGTGCAGGGTAAGCACATTCCCTTTAGAGTGAAGGGCAAGGCTGGTAGAAGTAGGGAACCCTGGATGACTCGAGATATTGAGACTCTGGTCAAAAAGAAGAAGGAGGCATATGACGTACATAAGCAACTGGGATCAAGTAGATCCCTTGAAGAGTATAGAGATTGTCGAAATAGAGTTAAGAGGGAAATCAGGAGGGCAAAAAGGGGACATGAAATTGCTTTGGCAAATAATGCAAGGGAGAATCCAAAGAGATTCTACAGATACATAAAGGGGAAAAGAGTAACTAGGGACAGAGTAGGGCCTCTTAAGGATCAACAAGGGCATTTATGTGCAGAGCCACAAGAGTTGGGTGAGATCCTGAATGAATATTTCTCATCGGTATTCACGGTGGAGAAAGGCATGGATGTTAGGAAACTAAGGGAAATAAATAGTGATGTCTTGAGAAGTGTGCATATTACAGAGGAGGAGGTGCTGGAAGTCTTAAAGCGCATCAAGGTAGATAAATCCCCGGGACCTGATGAAATGTATCCCAGGATGTTGTGGGAGGCTAGGGAGGAAATTGCGGGTCCCCTAACCGAGATATTTGAATCATCGGCAGCCACAGGTGAGGTGCCTGAAGATTGGAGAGTGGCGAATGTTGTGCCCTTGTTTAAGAAGGGCAGCAGGGAAAAGCCTGGGAACTACAGACCGGTGAGCCTAACGTCTGTAGTAGGTAAGTTGCTAGAAGGTATTCTGAGAGACAGGATCTACAAGCATTTAGAGAGGCAAGGACTGATTCGGGGCAGTCAGCATAGCTTTGTGCGTGGAAAATCATGTCTCACAAATTTGATTGAGTTTTTTGAGGGAGTGACCAAGAAGGTAGATGAGGGTAGTGCAGTAGACGTTGTCTACATGGACTTTAGCAAAGCCTTTGACAAGGTACCGCATGGTAGGTTGTTGCAGAAGGTTAAAGCTCACGGGATCCAGGGTGAGGTTGCCAATTGGATTCAAAATTGGCTGGACGACAGAAGGCAGAGGGTGGTTGTAGAGGGTTGTTTTTCAAACTGGAGGCCTGTGACCAGTGGTGTGCCTCAGGGATCGGTGCTGGGTCCACTGTTATTTGTGATTTATATTAATGATTTGGATGAGAATTTAGGAGGCATGGTTAGTAAGTTTGCAGATGACACCAAGATTGGTGGCATAGTGGATAGTGAAGAAGGTTATCTAGGATTGCAACGGGATCTTGATCAATTAGGCCAGTGGGCCGACGAATGGCAGATGGAGTTTAATTTAGATAAATGTGAGGTGATGCATTTTGGCAGATCGAATCAGGCCAGGACCTACTCAGTTAATGGTATGGCGTTGGGGAGAGTTATAGAACAAAGAGATCTAGGAGTACAGGTTCATAGCTCCTTGAAGGTGGAGTCGCAGGTGGACAGGGTGGTGAAGAAGGCATTCGGCATGCTTGGTTTCATTGGTCAGAACATTGAATATAGGAGTTGGGACGTCTTGTTGAAGTTGTACAGGACATTGGTACGGCCACACTTGGAATACTGTGTGCAGTTCTGGTCACCCTATTATAGAAAGGATATTATTAAACTAGAAAGAGTGCAGAAAAGATTTACTAGGATGTTGCCGGGACTTGATGGTTTGAGTTATAAGGAGAGGCTGGATAGACTGGGACTTTTTTCCCTGGAGCGTAGGAGGCTTAGGGGTGATCTTATAGAGGTCTATAAAATAATGAGGGGCATAGATAAGGTAGATAGTCAACATCTTTTCCCAAAGGTAGGGGAGTCTAAAACTAGAGGGCATAGGTTTAAGGTGAGAGGGGAGAGATTCAGAAGGGCCCAGAGGGGCAATTTCTTCACTCAGAGGGTAGTGAGTGTCTGGAATGGGCTGCCAGAGGTAGTAGTAGAAGCGGGTACAATTGTGTCTTTCAAAAAGCATTTAGATGGTTACATGGGTAAGATGGGTATAGAGGGTTATGGGCCAAGTGCGGGCAACTGGGACTAGCTTAATGGTAAAAAACTGGCGGCATGGACTGGTTGGGCCGAAGGGCCTGTTTCCATGCTGTAAACGTCTATGATTCTATGATTCTATGATTCACCCAACCTCAAACTCCCTACACCCAACCTCATAAACTCCCCACACCCAACCTCATAAATTCCCCACACCCTACCTCAAACTCCCCACACCCTACCTCATTAACTCCCCACACCCAACCTCATACATTCCCCACTCTCTACCTCATAATCTCCCCACACCCAACCTCATAAACTCCCCACACCCTACCACAAACGTCCCACACCCAACGTCGTAAACTCCCCACACCCAACCTCATAAACTCCCCACACCCTATCTCATAAACTCCCCATTCCCTACCACATAAACTCCCCACACCCAACCTCATAAACACCCCACACCCTACCTCATAAACTCCCCACATCTTACCTCATAAACTCCCCACATCCTACCTCATAAACTCCCCACACCCAACCTCATAAATTCCCCACACCCAACCTCATAGACTCCCCACACCCAACCTCATAGACTCCCCACACCCTACCTCATAAACTCCCCACACCCTACCTCATAAACTCCCCACACCCTACCTCCTAAACACCCCACACTCTACTTCATAAACTCACCACACCCGACCTCATAAACCCCTCACTCCCTCCCTCATAAACTCCCCACACCCTACCTCATAAACTCCCCACACCTCACCTCATAAACTCCCCTCGCCCTACCTTATGAATCCCAACACACCCTACCTCATAAACCCCACACTCCTAAACCCCCCCACCCCAATCTCCTAACCACCCCACACCCTACCTCATAAACTCCGAAGCCCCCCCACCCCAATATCCTAACCACCCCACATTCTACCTCATAAACTCCTAACCCCCCCACCCCAATCTCCTAACCATCCCACACTATACCTCATAAACCCACCCACTCCTAACCTCCCCACCCCAACCTCCTAACCACCCGACACCCTACCACATAAACTCCCCACACCCTACCTCAGAAACTCCCCACATCCTACCTCATAAACTCCCCACACCCTACCTCATAAACTCCCCACACCCTACCTCATAAACTCCCCACACCCTACCTCATAAACTCCCCACACCCTACCTCCTAACCACCCCACACCCAACCTCATGAACCCCCACTCCCTACCTCATAAACTCCCCACTTCTAACCTCATAAACACCCCACACCCAACCCCATAACCACCCCACACTCTACTTCATAAACTCCCTACACCCAACCTCATAAACCCCCCACTCCCTACCTCATAAACTCCCCACACCTCACCTCATAAACTCTCCATGCTCTACCTCATGACCCCCCTCACCCTACCTCATAAACCCCACACTCTTAAACCCCTCCACCCCAATCTCCTAACCACCCCACATCCTACCCCAATCTCCTAACCATCCCACACTATACCTCATAAACTCGCCCACTCATAACCCCCCCCACCCCAACCTCCTAACCACCCCACTCTCTACCTCATAAACTCCCGCTCCTACCCCCGCCAACCCCAATCTCCTAATGCCCTGACCTCCTAACCCACTCAGCCCCAACCTCCTAACCCCCCCATCCCATCTCCTGCCCCCACCTCCTAACCCTCCCAACCTCCTAACCCCCCTACCCCCAACCTCCTAACCCCCCTACCCCCAACCTCCTAACCCGTCTACCCCCAACCTCCTAACCCGTCTACCCCCAACCTCCTAACCCGTCTATCCCCAACCTCCGAACACTCCCAATCCTCAACCCTTTGATCTCCACAACCTTGTAACCCACCAGCTCCCAATTTCCTAACCCCCCCCAACCTCCTAAGCACCCCACCCCAACCTCCTAACCCCCACCCCCATCTCCTTTCCCCCACCTCAAACCTCCTAACCCACCCTAATCTCCTCAGCCCCAACCTGCTAACCTGCCCCCAACCTTCTAAGCTTCCCTGGGATGGATTGCATAGTTTCTGCAGACTAGATTTGAATTTGCCTTCTCCAAGTGCAGTCCATGTCCCCTGGTTTTCCTATTCTGGATAAGATGAACAACTTGTCATCTTCCACATTATCCAGCCCCTTTTCCATCTGTTCAAATTCCTTTATGGCCTTGAGCTCCTCTAACCACCCCACCTCTGTCCTGTGGGTGTCACAGTGGTTAGCACTGCTACTTCACAGTGCCAGGGACTGTGGTTCAATTCCGGCCTTGGGTGACTACCTGTGTGGAGTTTGCACCTTCTCCCTGTGCCTGCTTGGGTTTACTCAGGGAGCTCCAGTTACCTCCCACTGTCTAATGAAGTGCAGGTTAGGTGGATTGGCCATGATAAAATTGGCCCTTAGCGTCTAGGGATATGAAGGTTAGGTGGGGTTACGGGGATAGAGCAGGAGAGTGGATCTGGGTAGGGAGGTCTATCAGAGGGTTCGTGCAGAACCAATGGGCCGAATTGTCTCCCCTGCACTGTAGGGATTCTATGGATTCTATCCCACATGTCTGTCATTTGCTTCAGTCAACCGACCTACTGAGAACTCTGCATTCCTCCAATTCTGGACTCTTATGTACCCTTAACGTTTTTCCCTCCGTGCCTTCAGCTGCTTCAGCCGTAAGCTCTGAAATTCCTTCCTCAAACCATTCCACCTTTCTCTGCTTCTTTAGGTCACACTTTCAAACCTACCTCTTCGACCAAGCACAGATTGCTTAGTGTCGCGCGTTCCGGTCAAATACCTTAGGTCAGTTCTGCTACATTAAAGCTGCTATAGGAATGCAAGTTGTTGCTGTTGATCACCATTGAAGGGGGAAAACATCCCTTCTTTCCTGGAGAGTGGAAAGAAAAAGCCTGATGCGAAACAGACAAAAGCAGGAGAGCCATGGGCAGAGAGTGAGTGAGGACGGAGGGAGCTCGTCCGTGGACAAGTCAGAGTCAGCACAAGCTGAACATGGAAATTCAGAAGTGATGATGATGCCACAGAGTGACGGATTGCTGATAAACAGGTTGGAATTTCACCAAGTCAGGATGACTTGAGAGCCCTTTAAAAAGGGCAGGCGGGACCAGATTCTGGGATTCACAGCACCATTCCAGGAGTTTCCAATTTCTGGGGGTGCTTTTTAAGATTACAGGCTGGTTCAAGTCAAAAGCCAAACCCCTGCACTCCTGACCCCCCAGTTCCTTTGCGGGGATAGTCTGCCACTTTTTTCATGGAGTTGGACCAGGGTTTTAAAGAGTCTTGGTTCACAGTCCCTCTGAGATGATGTCTTGAACCCTGGTCTGTAAAACGGGACCTTTTAAAAAGGAAGTTCAAAATGTTGCAAGTCTTGCCTAGGTATGCCTCCCACCCCCCCTCCCCGCCAAGCTGTGGCACTTCCTTGCCCATTGACCCACTATACTCCGTATAAAAGCAATGAACCCGAAAGTGATGGTAGGATGTTTTTATGTTTTTAAAGCACTCATTCATATATTTCTGCTACGTTAAACCCGTTCACTACAATCATGCAGACCTTTGACATTTTCCATAGCCAGAACTGCAAGTACTTGAAACCTCTTAACCTTGTGTAAATAAATATTGTGCAATTGACAGCAGAGATCAGAGAGCCAGAGATGCCAATCAAGCAATGTTTTACCTTGGCTTGGTTGTTTCAACGGACTAATCAATTTCTGGGCTTTCAGTTGAGCCTCATTTTGTATTCTTCGTTGAGAGCCCAGACAGCCATTAAAGTACAAAGAAATCTGGTCATGGAAGTGCCACAGCTTGGCATGCAGGTGGGTGGAGGGGAATTATTTGGCATGGGGGCCTGAGGGCTTATTTAGGGGAATAGCTTGGTGGAGGGGCATGAGGAGCTATGGGGTGGATGGAGGGGATGAGACAGCACGGATGAGACATGTGAGGGCTGGAGGAATTTCTGCTTTCATTGTAACTGGGACAAAGCCCCACAGCACCAAAGCGAGCCTTTTAAACAGTCCGCCTCTACACCCGTCAGCACTGCGGCTGCCTCCGAACGTTTTCCAGAGTCAGTTGGTCCACCCACTTCTGTTTGCACCATCAACACCCCCCCCCCCCCCCCCCCCCCCACAATGAAAATCCCCTCCTTGTGGGAACGTCCTCCCGAGTCGGGCAGGCCGAGCCGGGAAATTTCTCGACTCCGACTCCCGGCCCTTGAGGATGAAAATCCAGGCCTCTGTTTGTTTAATTTAGTTTGTAGGAACCAGGACACAATGAGCACAGTTTGTCACTTTTGTTGATCACTTTGTTGGTCGTTGATAGCAATTGCCGTTAGCAATTCCATTGTTTTAGATAACTTGCTTAATATTTCTGTATCTTTAATATCTTTTATTATTTTAGACGTCAATCTCTTCGGGTTTTGTAAGTCGGTGTCTCAGTATCTGGGGTTGCACGGTAGCACAGTGGTTAACACTGTTGCTTCACAGCGCCAGGGTCCCAGGTTCGATTCCCACTCGGGTCACTGTCGGACCGGAGAATCATGTCCATTGTGTTCCTTATTAGGAGCATAGGGAGCAACTACATGCCAAGCGCTGGGTGAACAGAGGACCTGGGACACACATGAGCATAGCCGTCTGAGACACAGCACAGAGCCATAATAACGCATCACCTCAGTGTGAAACTGCTGTGTAAAAAAAGAGGGAGCCAAGGCATTGGCTCAGGCATTGGCTTAGAGCTGCTATCACGTGAACATGGAGGATAGATTTTATGAGGGGCGAGGCTTTGGTCTCTTGAGAGGAGCACAAGGCTGCTGGTCTTCGTGCCTACCTCTAGTTAAATCTGCTTGGTTTGGCTCACAGGAGCACTTTTTCCAGATGAAGGCAGGACTCCAGCTCTCCTCTTCACACAGCCTCGATCAGGGCCCCAAGGCACGGTAGCACAGTAGTTAGCACTGTTGCTTCACAGCACCAGGGTCCCAGGTTCGATTCACGGCTTGGGTCACAGTCTGTGCGGAGTCTGCGCGTTCTCCCTGTGTCTGCGGGGGTTTCCTCCGGGTGCTCCGGTTTCCTCCCACAAGTCCCGAAAGACGTGCTTGTTGGGTAAATTGGACATTCTGAATTCGCCCTCCGTGTTAGGCACCGGAATGTGCCGACTGGGAGCTTTTCACAGTAACTTCATTGCAGTGTTCATGTAAGCCTACATGTGACAATAAAGATTATTATTATCTTTGATGTAAGTTTTCTTTTTTTTCGCAGCATTCAGAATCAATGGGGGCGATTTTGAGTGCCCATTAGCCATCAGCGAGAACGACGACTTGGGCACAAAATCCGGATAGAATCAGTAAACGCGGTTCTCTCTGGCAAGATCATAATTTCTGATTTTCAACCCCCTTCACCAGTGGGGTGGCGCAAAACAGGCCATGGAAACCCGGAACCTCATTTTTATACATTAGCATGTCATTAACGAACACTCACTCCGAGACTTCCCTCTTCACTGATTATTCATCGGGCATGGTCACTGTACAGTCCTTGTGGACACAAAGTCCAGTCTTCATACTGAGGACACCCTTTATCCCCCATTATGTGGCACTTCTACTAAATGTGCGAAATGCGATAGATTCAAAGAGAAGGATTTGTGATGAAACACCTGACCAATGGGGGGGGGGTTCCCGTGCCAGCCAGTGTCTGTGGGCACCTCTCAGAGCCTAATAACTCTGCATTTGTTGATGGGCTCATTACCGGCAGGCAATGCAGAGCAACATCAGAATTTGACTAGTCCCCTTCAAACGGGAAATAGATGGTCCGAACGTTGGGGCGCGTGTGCATGAGGAATGATAGGCGACTAGGGAAGGAGGGAGAGAGGCAGAGGCAGAAGATCCTGGGTTTTATTTTTGTGAGAAATGCCGCAACCAGCAGGTTTCTCGACCCAGGGCTGAGGGAAAGCCAGCCAGCAACAGCAAGGTGAGACACAAGGCATAAGGGGCCGGCAAAAGCCACGCGCCAAGGTGAGATAGTCAGACAGCAGCCATCGAGCAGCGAGGCGAGCAGGCGAGGGGCTCGACTCAACCAAGACAGGGCTGAGGGCAGATCAGCCAACAACAGCGAGGCGCCGAATCGAACCTTAACAGGATCAGGAGATGTCGAGCGAGGCTGGACATTGGCTTGAAGACCCCAGGTAAGCGGGTTTAATGAAATTATGAGAATGGGAGAGTGTGACGGGTGGGGGACATGTTGAGGGGGTGGGTGGGGTGGGTGGCCATCTCCAACAAGAGAGAATCTAACCATCTCCCATTATCGTTGCTGAATCCTTGCCTGGTGGTAGCCATTGACCCGAAACTGAACTGGACTATCCATATAAATACTGTGGCTACAAGAGCAGGTCAGAGGCTTGGAATTCTGCAGTGAGTAACTCACTTCCTGGCTTCCCAAAGCCTGTCCACCATCTACAAAGTACAAGTCAGGAGTGTGAGGGAATAGTCTCCACTTGCCTGGATGCATGCAGCTCCAACAACATTCAAGGAGCTCAATACTATCCAGGACAAAGCAGCCCGCTTGGTTGGCACTCAATCCACTACATTCACCTTTTCCATCACTGACACACAGTGGCAGCCGCGTGTACCATCTACAAGATGCATTGTAGGAACTCACCCATGCTCCTTCGACAGCACCTCTCAAATCCATGACCTCTAACACCTAGAAGGACAAGGGCAACAGATGCATGGGACAGCACCACCTAGAGGTTCCCCTCCCAATCACTCACTATCCTAACTCAAAATATATCGCCATAACTTCACTGTCGCTGGATCAAAATCCTGGAACTCTCTCCCGAACTGCACTGTAGGTGTACCTACATTAACTTCAGTACAAGGAAGTGGCTCAGCACCACCTTCCCAATGGCAGGTAGAGATGGGAAATATCTGCTGTCCAAGCCCGCAGCCACAGAATAAATAAATATAAAAAATGACCACGCATAAGTTGGTTTTGAGTAACTATGGAAAGAGACTGATGCACAATCAATAACTTTCGAGACAAGGGGAGTCATATCTAATCGGCTTTAATCAGCTAGAACTGTACTCAGCAGCTTCGATACAGAAAGTGAAGGCTGCTGGGACGGCATGGGTTCTTATACCCTGCCTCTCATGGCGGGGCTATGTACATTAGCCAATGGTAGACTCCTAGGTCTAGCCAGGTATGGAGGTACCGTGATGTCGCGGGTAACAGAAGAAGTGTTTATGGTGCAGCAATCAGACGATCGGGTGGCCTGGTCGTCCTTTTGGAGCGTCTGAGTTTCGGCGATGATCCTGGTGGGGGCCCCGGCGGTTGTGGCTCCGGGAACGTGGTGTCTTCCTCCCAGGCAGCTTTGTCACCCCTAGGCGGCGCTGTTGGGGCGAAATGTGGGCAGGGGGGAGGGGCGCCTGTAGGGGGCGTCGGTGCCTGTTCGGCGCTGGGTAGGGGCTCCGGCAGCAGTACTGACCCTCCGGTCAGGTGCTGCGGGGGGGGCAATGGTGCGGGTGCGCGTGGGGCTCCGGCGGGCGCCAGGTCCCGAAGGGAGACCGTGTCTTGGCGGCCGTCGGGGAAACGCTACGTAGGCGTACTGGGGGTTGGCATGCAGCAGGTGGACCCTCTCGACCAACGGGTCCGACTTGTGCGCCCTCACATGTTTCCGCATCAGGACGGGTCCGGGTGTCGCTAGCCAGGTGGGGAGCGCGGTCCCGGAGGAGGACTTCCTGGGGAAAACAAGGAGACATTCGTGAGGTGTCTGGTTTGTGGTAGTACAGAGCAGCGACCGAATGGAGTGAAGGGCCATTGGGAGGACCTCTTGCCAGCGGGAGACTGGGAGATTCCTGGACCCTCTCGAGACAAGGGGAGTCATATCTAATCGGCTTTAATCAGCTAGAACTGTACCCAGCAGCTTCGATACAGAAAGTGAAGGCTGCTGGGATGGCATGGGTTCTTATACCCCGCCTCTCAGGGCGGGGCTATGTAAGTTAGCCAATGGTAGACTCCTAGGTCTAGCCAATGGTCATTCACCTCTCAGGTGCTGCAATACCTGGTATTACCACAGAGACCAAAAGATGTCAAAAGTAAAAATGCTCAACTGGAACACAAATCAACTGGGGACCATTCAGCCCCTTGAACCTGTCCCACCATTCATTGAGATTATGACGTTTTCCCTTTTTCCCGTTCTTTTCCTCTTTCTCCAATGAACAACATTTGCTCTGCAGCACCTCTACAGGAACTGCCTCTCTCTCTCTCGCTGCTACCTCTCAATATGGGTTTCCCTCTCGCTATCTCTCTTTCTCCTTGTGTGACTCTCTCTGTTTCGGGATTGCTCTGCCTTTTCTCTCCTTTTACTGTCTGTCTCGCTCATTGTCCCTTACCCTTTCTGACTCTCCATCTCTTCCTGTGTCTCTCTCTGCTTCTTTCTATTCTTCTCGTCACATTTCTTCCATCTTTTTCCTCTTTATCTAAACAATCTGTAACCTTCTTTGTCAAAATTACCAGTTATTCTTTTGAATAAAGACAAAGAAAAGATATAGAAAGGATGGATTAACATACATTTCCATTTGCTTAACTAATTATACCATTTTAAAACATAATTGCTGGGTTTTTAACAAAGCTGTTCATTAGCTGCTGGTTCCAAATATGACAAAGCCATTGGAATTCCAAAGAGATTGTAATTACAGAGTAAAACCTGAGATCCTGCCAGCCCTTCCACTCCACTTTAATAGCAGTCAAATATTTAGACTTTTCGAATCAGAGGTTTCAACTTACACCTGAATGAAGTTCAAGTGCTTATGGACATACACAAAATGCCAACATTGGCACAGGCACAGTGAGACAAGCAATGCTCTCCTATTCTGTAACCTCTCTGGTTCTCTACAGCAATGCACTGCATTACTGGAAGATGCGTCGGTGATATTTCAGGATAGTGTTGACCTGGCAGTGAGAAATTTAGCCACATCAGCCACCATGCTGCTTTACTCAATTTGTCATAGTATCACCAAAATTGCAACACAGAAGGAGGCCATTCCACCCATTGCATCTGTTCCAATATTAGCTCCGGTAGGCTTCTAAATCCTGGAAAACTTTGGAAAGTGATGAAAGTGTGATAGAGCATTTAGTTTACATATAGGACCATAGGAACAGGAGTAGGCCATTTGGCCCATCGAGCCTGCTCTGTCATTCAATGAGATAATTTACCTCAATACCACTTTCCCATGCTATTTCCATATCCCATGATGTTGTTAATCCCCAGAAATCTATTAATTTCAGATTTGAACAGGCTCAATAATTGAGCTTCCACACCCGCCATGCGAGGTTCTCGAACGGCGATAGATGGTTAGAACCACGCCGTTGGGAACTCGGCCGCTTGGGAGTGGACTGACCCCTCCACCCTGGGAAAGTGCCTGCCCATTCACTCTATCCATGCACCTCATAATCTTGTCCTCTATCAGGTCACCCCTCTGTCGTGTTGGGTGTTCCGCTATCCAAACGAACCAACACGGTTGTAGATGGTACAACTCTGTTTTATTATTCTTGATAACAACAACTGTTAACTTCTGGCTGTGGTTCGTACTTTACCCGTTAACCTGTGGACCAGCCCTAACACTGTCTTAGAGAGGCACTCAGCACATGGTGTATGTCTGAGTGCACGCTGTGAGCTCTGTGCTCTGAGCTATCTCCTGCTGGAATGAGAGGGAACTGTGGTGTTCCCTGTTTTATAGTGCGTGTGCTCTCACTGGTGATTGGCTGTGATGGCGCATGTGCGTTGATTGGTCCGTTAATCTGTCCATCAGTGTGTGTGTGTAAATGCACCATGAAATATTTATATGAACATCATGACATCCCCCCCCTTTTTACAAGAATATGTGCCTATATGGTAATACATATTGGTGTGTACTGAGTGCAGCTGAATATGTGTGTGCAATATCTACAACATGTACATGAGGCTAAACTATATACATAGGAAGGTGTCAGGTGCAACATAGCAACGAGGTTGTACCACAAACAAAACAAGTGCAATCATCAAATAGCGAAAGAGAACTCCTGGATCGACAAAAAGAGAAACACATTAACATTGTTGCATAACAATTCAGTGAGTCCAATGTGCAAACAGGCTCATAAGTCCAGCCGAGTAGGTGAGTGACGAATTCGGGTTGACTGCCTCAAGGGTGGGTCAGGATCCACCGGCTGAGGAATGGGCCTGGCCACTGGTGATAGAGGAATAGGCATAGTGGCAGGAAGCACCACAAAGTCGACATCAGGGACAACAGGAGGGTGTGGCACCGGTGCATGATCACGTAGCAAGCGCGGAAGCAGCCGAAGGGCCCGCCGATTACGCCGACGAATGGAGCCATCAGGCATGCGAACCAGGAATGAGCAGGGAGCCACGCGACGGAGAACTTCGGCAGTTGCCGACCAGCCACCCTTTGGTAGGTGTATGCGGACGTTGTCTCCAGGTGCCATGGCAGGAAGATCAGTTGCCCGAGTGTCATGTGCCACCTTCTGCTGAGCACGCTGCTGTCGCATCCTTTGCAGTACTGGAGCATGGTCGGGTTTAGGAACATGAATGGATGGTACAGTGGTCCTGAGGGCGCGACCCATCAACAGCTGGGCTGGTGAGAGGCCTGTGGACAGTGGAGCCGAACGATAGGCCAGCAGGGCTAAACAGAAGTCAGATCCGGCATAAGCAGCCTTGCAGAGAAGCCGCTTCACGATATGGACGCCCTTTTCCGCCTTGCCATTTGACTGGGGATGCAGAGGGCTGGATGTCACGTGTGTGAAGCCATATGAAGCGGCAAAAGAAGACGATTCTTGGCTCGCAAAACAGGGCCCACTGTCCGACATGACGGTAAGCGGAATGCCATGGCGAGCGAAGGTTTCCTTACATGTTCTGATTACAGCTCATGATGTCAAGTCGTGCAGGCGTATGACCTCCGGATAATTTGAAAAATAATCAAATATGATGACGTAGTCCCTGCCGAGCGCATGAAAAAGGTCCACACCCACCTTCGCCAACTCATGGGGCTGAAGCGTCTCAGGGGGTTGCGCCGGCTGAAACCTTTGACAGGTGGGGCAGGTGAGCACCATGTTAGCGATGTCGTCGCTGATGCCCGGCCAGTATACAGTTTCTCGGGCCCTCTGCCTGCACTTTTCAACCCCGAGATGGCCTTTATGTAATTGTTCGAGGACCAGTCTGTGCATGCTGTGTGGGATCACAATCCGGTCCAACTTTAGGAGGACACCGTCAATGACGGCCAAGTTGTCCCGGACATTGTAGAATTGTGGGCACTGTCCTTTGAGCCACCCTTCCGTCATGTGGCGCATCACAAGTTGTAGAAGGGGGTCAGCCGCAGTCTCCCGGCGAATACTGGCCAGACTTGCATCATTAACTGGCAGATTGGCTGATGTGAAGGCCACATGCGCTTCGACCTGACAGACGAACCCCCCCCGATTCGGGCGGTGTGCTCACTGATCTGGACAGGGCATCCGCGATGATGAGGTCCTTTCCCGGGGTGTAGACCAGTTGGAAGTCGTACCTACGGAGCTTGAGCAGAATGCGCTGGAGGCGAGGTGTCATCTCATTAAGGTCCTTTTGTATGATGCCGACCAGGGGGTGATGGTCGGTTTCCACGGTGAACTGAGGGAGACCATACACATAGTCGTGGAATTTATCTATGCCGGTTAACAAACCCAGGCACTCCTTCTCAATCTGCGCATAGCGCTGTTCTGTGGGGGTCATGGCCCGCGAGGCTTAGGCGACCGGGCCCATGATGCAGTGTCGTACCATTGCAGGAGTACCGCCCCAATGCCGGCATCAGTCGAGATCTTTGTATCTCGAGCAGTGTCGAAGAACGCCAACACCGGGGCTGTGGTGAGCTTGATCTTGAGCTCCTCCCATTCCTTCTGGTGTGCGGGCAGCCACTGGAACTCCGTGGTCTTCTTCACCAGGGGGCAAAGAGCCGTTGTGTGGGAGGTTAGGTTGGGAATAAACTTCACCAGGAATTTGACCATCCCGAGAAAGCGTAGCACTGCCTTCTTGTCTGCCGGCTGTGGCATGGCTGTAATAGCTGTCACTTTGTCTGCATCCAGACGCACCCCTGACCGGGATATGTGGTCCCCCAGAAACTTTAGCTCAGTTTGGCCAAAAGAACACTTGGCTCGGTTGAGGCGCAGGCCATGTTCTCGTATCCGAGCAAAGATGTGCTGGAGACGACTGATGTGCTCCTGTGGTGTGGTGGACCAGATGATGATGTCGTCAACATAGACGCGCACCCCTTCGATGCCCTCCGTCATCTGTTCCATGATTCGGTGAAACACCTCGGATGCCGAGATGATGCCGAACGGCATCCTATTGTAGCAGAACCTGCCAAAGGGAGTGTTGAAGGTGCACAGCTTCCTGCTGGACTGATCCAGCTTTATCTGCCAAAAACCCTTTGAGGCATCAAGCTTTGTAAAAATTTGTACAAAATTTTAGTGAAATCGGCACCCGCTGTGATTTCGGCATCGGAACCGGTTCTCCGCCCAATCAAGTTTCCCGATTCCGGTATCAGCCAACGGAGAACCCCGCCCACCGTCTCTACCTCCTTTGTTTTTGAAGTGCTGTTGAACTGTGTCCAGGAGATTCATTTCCCAGAAGCCATGGTATCACCGTGCCAACAGAGACTAATTCTCAACCTTCTATTCCTCAGTCATCGTTTCGCCTTCCTTTCTTGGAGAATTTACTCCTCCTATTGGCTATAAAATACTAATGGGGCGGGATTCTCCGCCGGCGGGATTCTCTGTTATGCCGGCGCCCATGGGCTTCCCGACGGCGTGGGGCTGCCCCACAATGGGAAATCCCATTGACCGGCGGCGTAACGGAGAATCCCGCCGGCGGGTCGAAGCAGAAATATGGCGCAGCGGGCGGAGAATCCAGCCCGGTCTTGCATTGCCCCACCTCTGTAACTAGAACCACATAAAGATTAGTATTCATCCACTTTCCCCTGGGTCTCTCAGCATTTACATTCCTTCCAGAATAGAGAAGCCATAAATAAAGTCACATTCTTTCGTCAACTTATTTTAACCCAAGCCCCACACTAAGGCTGTTAAAATTGACCACTTCCTGACATAATATCTGAAAATAAAAGGTCCCCACTGGTACAGATCAATTAAAACAATGGTTTATTTAAATATAGTCTGAACTTAAGATGACACTATTTTCGCCATGCCTTCAAATTCACTGAAAAGAACCCACCCTGTTGTATTGTGGCCATTAAGAAATATACCATTGCTTCAGCCCGAGACTGTAAGGAACTTTGTCGTAAAACAGTAAAACCAATTTGTTTCTTCACAAGCAACGTCCTCTCCTTTAAAGTATTCCATCTAGCAGAAATTCAAACTGAACGTTTTAATTTAAACTGTGGTTGCAGAATTAAATCCACAAATAATTCAGATTCTTAAAAAAAAATCATAGTTATCAAAATCTTACAAGGCTGAAGGAGAAGTTGTTAGGTTTCGGTTGGGAAGTCCTTCAGGTAGACCCCATATGAAATAATTGCACCTCAGGAAGCATTTAGTTCCCAAATATTGCGCACTTTAAGGAATTGTCAAGTGCAGGGGCCCCTTTCAGGTCCCAACCCTGCACTGACCACCCTGCCAACTCTGGCCACAGCTCTAAGGTCACTCTGTCCAGTCGTTATCGATCCTCCGGGTGGCCGGTGCCAGCAGCTCTGCTGGGGGTGGGAGGGTAAGTATCGCAGAGACCCCAGGCCAACGGCTGGCAAACCAACTCCACACAGTTGCCGAATTTTTTAAAAATAGATATTTTTATTCAAGTAAGGAATTTACACAACATATAAATAATCAATCAATAATAAAATAAACAAAATACAATCCTCTTAATTTGAGATTTTTCTCTTCTTTCTATTGAAACATTTGCTTTTTTCCTCCCATCTTATCACATTTCCCCTACCCCCTCACTTTACCTGCTGGCAAAGAATGGATCTATAAATAGAGACAAGAATAGCTTCCAGATGCCTACGCTGAGGGAAGGACCCATCTGTTGCTGGGAAGGTCCCTGTGACACGTTCAATCAGTGCACAAATCACAGAATCATAGAATCCCTACTGTGCAGAAGGAGGGATTCGGTCTACTGAGTCTACACTGACCCTCTGAGCATCTAGGCTCACTCCCCTGTCCTATCGCTGTAACCCCATAACCCCACCTAACCTTTTGGACACTCCGGGACAATTTAGTTTGGCCAATCCACCTAACTTGCACATCTTTGGACTGTGGGAGGAAACCGGAGCACCCGGAAGAAACCCACACAGACACGGGGAGAACGTGCAAACTCCACACAGACAGTCACCCGAGGCCGGAATTGAAGTCGGGACTCTGACACTGCGAGGCAGCACGGCTAACCACTGTTCCACCGGCTGTTAATTATTCAGAAAGACTAGCCGCTGCTTTTGAGCAGGTGATACCAGTCTCTGGAAAGATCACACAGAAGGAGGACACCCATTGACCCACTGATTCAACGCCACCTTATGCCCCAGTATCATTCTGATGAAGCTGCACTCCATGCCTCTGAGTACATTGGTTGGAATCTTCGCAGTCCCATAAGGATGGGCTTGAGGAGGGACCAGGCGAAATTCACATAAGGTGGCGTTGAATCGGTGGGTCAACGGGTGTCCTCCTTCTGGGTGATCTTTCCAGAGACTGGTCATCACCTACTGAGCAATTAACTCAGTTACTCCTGAGTTGCCACACTCCGGCATCTGTTCGGGTCCACTGTGGGAGAATTCAGAATGTCCAAATCACCAAACAAGCACGTCTTTCGGGACTTGAGGGAGGAAACCGGAACCCCTCGGAGGAAACCCACGCAGACACGGGGAGAACTCAAAAGCCCAGGACTACGTGCTGAGGGATGCACTAAGACTTGGGGCAGCTGCACAGAGCCGCAATGGGGGAAGGTCGCCGTCAAAGACCTTTCAGCCATTGTAAACTGAGGGGAGTGGGAATTGTACACAACCCCCTCGGGTCTTATGACTCACATTGAATGTACACAGTGAATGTTACAAGGATCACAATTGTATTGATGTACCTCAGAGTGCAGCTTGACGTATGTAGAAAACCTGAATATTATTTCACTTTGTGTAATGGTTATTTTGAAATGCTTGTCAGGTTCATTCAGATATTTTACAAATAAAGTATATCTTTCCAAACAAAATGGAGTTAAATCACGAAGCAGTCAAACCATTCTCCCAAAATGTGGTGCATTCTCAGACTCAACAGCAGCTTCAAAGACTGGCTTTGGCACATTATTGGGCAAATGTATCAAGGCCAACGGAGTTGAGGTGCAGATTATCCAAGATGTAACTAAACGGTTGAAGAAGTTCAAGGAGCTGAATGCGATCCTTTTGTTCCAATTGCTCTTAGGAGGCCTCTTTGCTGCAATTGTACAGGGTGTCGGTGAGACCTTACCTGGAATACTATGTACCGTTTCGGTCCCCTTATCTAAAAAGGGATATAGTAACATTGGAGGCAGTCCAAAGGAGATTCACCAGGCTAATGCTAGGGAGGAGAGGGTTGTACTGTCAAGAGAGACTGGGTCTGTATTCCTTGGAGTTTAGAAGAGTGAGGGGTTACCTTATTCAAACATATAAGATCCTGAGGGGGCTTGACAGGGTAGACAGTGAGATGTTTTCACTAGTGGGAGAGTGTCCAACAAGGGGACATAGCTACAAGATAAAAGGCAGGTCATTTAAAACTGAGGTGTGTAGAAATTTCTTCTCATGGTGGGTGGCGAATCTCTGACATTCTCTGCCCTGGAGGGTAGTGGAAGCCGGATCATTAGAAGTATTTAAAGTGGAGATGGATAAATATTTGATAGATTGAGGAATAGAGAGCTATGGGGAAATGGAACAGAAAAGTTGAGGGCGACATAGATCAGCCATGATCATTTTGTATGGCAGGGCAGGCTTGGGTGGCTTGTTCCTGCTTCTAATTCTTGTGTTTCCTAACCCCAACAACCACTCATAATCACTCCAGAAGTTTATGTAAGACTGTGGAATTGTACGTTTCTACATATCAATGTCATTCACATTGATATTCATTCAGCCCAAAGTGTATTTATAGTTTGACTGATGTTGTTGATATCTCCTGGGCAACTTGTAATGAGCCTGAGGCATACATGTTCAATAATGTGCTGGTAAATGCTCGTGGAAGTGCCATCCCCGTGGATTGGAGTAAGCAGATGTCACAGTCTGCCATCCCTCAGCGGGGTGTGACTGGGCCAATGGGCATCATTCTGGGCCACAACAATGGGTACAAGTGTATTCAAACTTGCATCTCCTTCCACATTTCATCATCTTCTTCCAGTAATTTGACATGAGAGGAATACCCCCTGGAATTCCCGTGTCCAGTATATTGATTTTAGTTGTGAACTTGCGGCTCTCTTTCTTGAAGGGGAAAAAAAGCCAAAAATGAACAAACTGCCAGAAACGAAGCAAACCGTGTAAAGTTCAGCTGCAAAAAAATCCAAAGAAAAACTTTATACATGCACATAACACTAATACAGCTGTTTCCTATTCAGATACAGCCTTGCAGTCAGATCAGGACATAGTCTGACCCTGCTTGGCCCTTACATACAGGCAGTCTAAACAATATTCCCTGCGAGCAACTCTGAATCACGCCAACACTAATTTCTATCATGTTGCTATTCAGAGTAATATTCAAACTGAGCACTCAATCTTGCATCTCTGACCAATTGAAAATCCGCCACATTTGGTGTTGGCAATTCCTCCCTGGGCCTTGGTTATCCAGTACATCCAGGCCTCCCAGAAACTGCAAGTAGAAAGATAGTGTACGATTTGCAGATATTCTAAATGACATAGTTTAACTAGTTTGTGGCCGGGTCTAAAGATACCCTTCAAATAGGAAACCCCAACAGCAGAGGTATCCCTGTCCTGAAACCAGGGCATTAGACCATGAAGTGTCACTATACTGGCCTCACCTCAGAAATTTCCCTTTCTTTGTCCCACTACCAATCATCACTCCATTTAATCACTAAGATTGAGCAAAACTCCAGATCTTTGGTAAAAGCAAATTATTGTGTCACTCTGACAGTCATCCAGACTCGAAACGTTAGCTCCCTTCTCTCTCCACAGATGCTGTCCGATCTGCTGAGATTGTCCAGCATGTAATAAGAACAATAATAATCCTTATTGTCAAAAGTAGGCTGACATTAACACTGTAACAAAATTACTGTGAAAAGCCCCTAGTCGCCACATTCTGGCGCCTGTTACGGTACACTGAGGGAGAATTCAAAATGTCCAAATCACCTAACAGCTGGTCTTTCAGGACTTGTGGGAGGAAACCGGAGCACTCAGAGGAAACCCACGCAGACACGGGGAGAACGTGCAGACTCCTCACAGACAGTGACCCAAGCTGGGAATTGAACCTGGGACCCTGGCGTTGTGAAGCCATAGAGCTAACCATCATGCTGCGGTGCAGCCCTTTGGTTTTTATGTTTGGTTTTTACTCCAGATCTTAGGATGTTGGGACGATATAATTTTAATGCCTATTCTATGTCAGTCAAAGGGTATTAAAACACATGCAGAAACTGACCAATTACAACACTATACTGTGTTCCAAACGTCAGTTTCCTCTTGCTGTGTGTGTCACTACTTATTACAATTTGGACCTGTACTTGCCGTTAATTATAATAAGACAGGACTTGTATAGAGTTATCTAAAATGTGCAGCAGAGATACTGACCATTCAATCTATGCTGGGTTTCTGCTCCACATGAGCCTACCACTCCTTTTGTTCCTTTCTCCCTTATAGATGTTTCCCTTATATATCTCCATGCCATTTACCTCAAATTCTGTTTGTGGTAGCAAGTTCCACATTCTGATCACACTCTGGGTAAAGACTTTTCTCCTGACTTCCCGACTGGATATATTAGTAACCTAAATTTATGGCTCTTTTTTTCCTTTTGTCCCTACGATTTTCCCATCAAATCTCTTCATATTCTCAAGGGTCTCTACACAAGGCCACCCCTCACCTCTTTCCTGGAGAAACACGTCCCAGCTTCTCCAATGATGCATTTCCAAAACAGCCTTCACGACCTCAGAACACCCAAAAGTTCTTTGCAGCCAATGAACTTCTTTTGATGTATATTCACTGCTGTGATATAGGATTGAGGGCAACCGATTTGCACAGTGCGATCCCACCAATAATCCGAAAAATTATCACACAATCTGTTTCTGTGAAGTTTGGTGAGGGATAATTATTGTCCAGACAGATGCAGCAACACTCAGAGTGAATGTGTAATAACCCTCATAAAACCCACGGGGACACACCAATTGATCTCCCCGTGGGACTCGTGGAATACGAGCTCCCCCGCTGAGGGGCAGAAGCCCATCAGCTGTGGCTCGTAGACATCATCTCATAAAAACCAACCCGGACTGGGACCGGCTAGATCAGTAGTCCCGTTTGGGAACTTGGAGCTGTAAGATGCGTTGTGGCCTTTACTTTTGTTGTTGAATCAAACTTCTTTTGGGTTTACCTTCTCTGGCCTCCTGAATGTTTATACTGGCGACGAGGAAAACTACGGCTGCTGCCGAAGATGGATGACGGGCTGAGCCACTTGGAGAAACTGGGCATCATTCACCCGATCCAATTCACAGAGTGGGCAGCATCAGTGGTCCTGGTGCTGAAGCCTGATGAGTCCAATCGCCTGTGTGGTGAAGATAAAATATCCATCTGCCTGGATAGGTACCCCATGCGACTCATAGTTAGCTGGGGGCTTTTCCTTCACAAAACTGGATATGAGCCAAGGGTATCTCCAGTTGAAGTTAGACACAGCGTCTGGAAAATATTTCACCGCCAACACCCACAGGGGTATGTACGAGTACACCTGGCTTCCATTCGCGGTGTCATCGGTGTGTACAGTTTTCCGCGGGTGATGGAAAACATCCTCCGAGGGCTCCCCAAGATGGCTATTTACCTGGACGACGTGCTCATTACAGGAACCACTGAGAAGCAACATCTGGGCAACCGAGAAGTGGTCCTTCGACTGTTTTTTGACATGGGTGTTCGCCTGAAATGGTGGAAATGCACCTTCCAGGCGAAAGAGGTCACATTTCTGGGATACTGCGTTAATAAGGTCGAGTTATACCCAGTTGAGGAAAATGTCCAGACCATCAAGGGAGCTCCCACACCTAGAAACAAACAGAGCTGAAGCCATTCCTCGGACTTGTTAACTATTGCGGGATGTTTATCCCGAATCTGGCTACCTTGTTGGCGCTTCTTCACACACTCCTAAAAAAGAAGCAGTAATGGGAATGGAAAGTGCCGAAAATGGAAGCATTTGCCAGGGTGAAGTGACAGCTGCTATCTTCAAACCTGTTGACAGATTATGGCCAGTCTACCCCGCTCGCCCTCGTGTGACACCTCTCCATATGGCATTGGGGCAGTGCTGTCCCATCGGTGGGAAAGGCAAGTGAAAAGGAAGGTCTGGCCGTGATTTTTGCAGTTAAAGAATTTCATCAGGACATCTACAGACATCATTTTACTGTAATCATGGACCATAATCCCCGACTCAATCTATTCAATGTCAATAAATTGATACTGCCGATGGCTTCGGTCAAGATGCAATGGTGGGCTTTGCTGTTAGAACATAGAACATAGAACGATACAACGCAGTACAGGCCCTTCGGCCCACGATGTTGCACCGACATGGGAAGTCAAAAAACAAAAGCCATCTAACCTACACTATGCCATTATCATCCATATGCTTATCCAATAAACTTTTAAATGCCCTGTTGGTGGAGTTCGAATACACATTCAAGTATCATCGAGGTGCACAGATTGCACACGTAGATGCCCTTATTCAATTCCCGCTGCCAGTAACCTTCCCCACCCCCGCCAGTAGCGGATGAAGTTGTGCTAAGATTAGACTTTATGGAGACATTACCTGTCACGTCCGCACAAATCCCCGCGTGGACCCAGAAGGACTCTACATTGGCAAAACAGCGCCACCTCGCCCTGCAGGCGGATTGCAGGGGAAGTTCCCAGAGGAATTAAGGCACGACGTAACAAAACAGCAGGACCTCAGTGTGGAGGATGCATCCTCCTGTCAGGTGTCCATGTGGTTATCTCGCAGCCAGGTCAGTGAACCATCTTGGAGGACGTGCATAACGCACACCAGGGGATTCTAGAATGAAGATGCTCGCTCGGAGTTACATGTGGTGGTCAGGGGTTGATGACTACATGGAGCGATCAATGCAGCAATGTGCAACTTGCCAGGAGCACCAGAAACTCCCTCCATCAGCCTCGCACCAACCGAGGGAGTGGCTGGGACACCCCTGGGTGCATTTGCATGCTGACTTCACTGGGCCCATCAAGCGGTCAGTACTTCTGCTCCTGATCAACGCCCACTCAAAGTGGGTGGACGTGCACCGAATGTCTTGAAGCACTTTGCGTGCCACTGTAGAGAAGTTGTGCCAGTCCTGAGCATCCACGGGATTCCAGAGGTGATTGTCACTGACAACAATAGGACCCCCTTTACCAGTGAAACACATCTGAACCGCCCCATATCACCCATCTTCTTATGGTCTGGCGGAATGGGTGGTCCAGACATATAACCTCAGCATCCCACTCATCCCCCTCACCTTCTTACCTCACCCTCTGTCTCGCTTCCACACCTCCACCTATCTCCCTCCCCTACCCTTCACCCCTCTCCCCCTCTTTCCTGTGGCCCATTCTCACACTCCCCACCCACTCCCTGCTCGATTCTCCCCTTGCACCCTTCCCCCTCCCATTTCCCCTCCTCCTCCCATTTTGCCTCCTCCTTGACCCATCCAGACCCTTCCTGTTTCCCCACCCACTAGCTTCATCTCCTCACTCCACTTCCCTTCCTCTCCCCAACTTCCCCTACCACCCTCTCCTCTCCCCCTTCCATCCTCCCCTCTCACCATCCACTCCCACTCCTTGACCCACTGAATCCCTCTCAAACATTTCTCCCCCCTACTCCTCCTCCCCACTCATCCTCACCCCTCCTCCCTCCTTCACCCACATCACCCTCTCCGTCCAACATCCCCCTCCCTACACACATTCCAATTCCCTTCCTCCCCTCACCACCTACCCCCTTTTTCCCCTAGCCTACCTGCACCCATCCTCCTCCTCCTTCCTCTCCCTGCTCCCTTTCCCCTTCCTATCCTATCCTATCCTCCCCTATACCCATACCCTCCTCCTCACTCCCTCTTCTCTCACCTGTACACCCTCCCTCTCCTGCATCCACTCCAGTCTCACCTTCACACCTCCCTTCACCCCTACCTCAGACCCCTCTCCCTCTACCCTCCCCACACCCCCTTCTCTCTCCCATACCTTTTAGACATCAAATGATAACTTAAAAACTGATTTTGAATGCAGAGTACTGCACCTGAGTGTCAAAGTTGTCAGGAAAGGCTCCCTCCTATCTCCTGAGACCACAATTGCCCAGATCAGGAGCCCCAAGGCCCCAGATCTCTGCCAGCAACATTCGGGAGCTCGTGCTCAGCTGTCATCCGCTGATCCAGATAGTTACCCATTGCCCACGAGAGGGTCCTCAGTTGTGAACTCCTGCTCTTTACTGTTTGAGTGTTGGAAACTGGCTGCAGCCGTGGTCAGCCCTTTATGGGTGTCCACAAGATTTAAAGATGACTTGAATGCCTCTCATATGCATTCTCACCCTCCTCCTACAAACCCTGCACAAGGGCTACTCCAGACCTGGCCCCCTCCAGCCCCCCCAAACAACCTCAGCCCCCTTGAAGGGCCACCAGCCTCCTAGAGCACTGGGCCATCAGCAATGGTGCCCTTAAGCAGCATGCCGGAAATGGAGAGGGCGACTCACCTCCTTACTCTCTCTCAGTGTCCATGGCATCTGGTCACTGCTTTTGTCGAGGAATACTAAATGACACCCACGTGACTTCCCGTTTGGGGGGGGGTTGGGGGTGACTCCTTGGAGGCTGCTGCATTCGACTTTAATCTCGCTTATGAGATTAAAGTAAATGCAAATAAGGTTTGATCAGGTTCTCACCCATTCGGGGCGAGATCCTGATCACGCCAGCAGGAGCGGGCCGAGAGAATGGCAAATTGTCGCCCAGCACAATTCCTGTTTTAGGGTTCTCCCACTATTCTGCCAATGTAGCGGTATTTGTGCTGGCCACAACGTGGGCAGAGAATCACCCTTTAGTCTCCAGCAGTTCTTGCACTGTTGCTGCAGGGACTGAAGTGCCGCTGGCCAATCAGATTGGCTGGTGGGTCTCCAATGCGGGACTTCCTCCTGAGTGACTCACTAAAGGTTAGCATTCAGGTTCAGCAAGAAATTAGGAAGGCAACTGGTATGTTAGCCTTCATCATGAGCGGACCTGAGGACAGGAGTAAGGATGTCCTGTTGCAGTTATATTGAGTTACAAGATATACTTGCCATTGAGAGAATGCAATTGCGATTCACAACATTAGTCTCTGAGATTGCCAGATTATTTTATGGGGACAGATTGAGGAAACTGGGACTGTATTCTCTAGAACTTCAAAGAATAAGGGTGACCTCATTGAAACTTACAAAATTCTTGCGGTGTGAGAGGACTCCGTTATTTTGCAGTTTTGTTTTGGCTTCAGCGAGGAAGTACCCATCGAGTTCAGTTCGCCAATGCTGAAAGGCTACTTGTGGATCAGGACGCCAGTTTTAAAGGCAGCCCTGATCTTTCAAAACTCCCCCCCCCCGCTCCCATGCGCCTCCGCTGTGGCCTCAGGAGCCCCACTTCACCCACCTTACCTCTTCTGGACACCTCAAGCACCCCCTCTCATCCGACCTCTTATGGGAAGGCCCCCCACCTTCCCAGGCCCGACTACTGGCATTGCCAACCTTGCACCTTGGTGCTGCCAGCCTGGCACCCTGGCAGTGCACCTGCCAGCCTAGCAGTGCCACCTGGGCACTCTGGCAGTGCCAGTGTGGAACTGCCAGGGTGACAGGCTGACAGTGGTATGGTGCCAGGCTGGCAGTGCCATGGTGCCCAGGTGCCACATGACTTTGTGAACAAGTACCAAATGGCACCCAGTTGATGTCTCGCTGGCATCCTGTACATATGTGCTTTTGGTGCCAAATTTGGGGGAGAGCTTCTCCCGTTCTCTAGCTGCTGGCAAGTAAGTCAAGAAGACTGTAAAGATGGGTCATTTTATTACAAGAAAGAGATGGCCAGAGCCACAGATAGGCAGTATGCCTACTGGCCAGGATCTCACATCTGAATCAGCTGGAGAGAGCTGCACAGGAACGTGCATGGCGGGACAGAGCAGTGCTAGTGGTCACTCTGTACAGAGCTCCAGGGCCTCTGGTGAACAGCTTACAAAGAAACTTAATTCGGGAATAAAGCAGTATAAAGATGATTCCTTGAGGTATGGTTTTGTCAATTGTGCCAATGCAAATAAGGATGCAAAGCCCATGTGTGTTATATGCAGGGAAGTACTGGCAAATGCGAGGAGAGTTGCAGATTTTGAAGGAGAAGTAGTGAGTGAAAAATTCCTTTTGACATTGAGACCCCAGAGTCAGTTATTAACTTAGAGCTGACTCCAAATGAAAAGACTATGCTGCTGTACCTGACCCATGAGAGCACATTGAAACACACCAAAAGCCGATGTGGTGTAGCATCACTTCCTTGTTTTATACTCTGTGCCTCTCTTTATAAACCCAAGGACTCTATAACTCTTCTTAACTGTTTCAACTTGCCTGGCCGCCTTCAGAGAATTATGCACTTGAACCCCAAGACCCCTCTGCTCCTATACTCCCCCCAAAGTTGTACCATTGAGCCTATATTGTTTCCCCATGTTTCCTCTACCAAAATGCATTATCTCACATTTCGCTGCATTGAAGTTCGTCTGCCGGGTGTGTGCCCATTTGGCCAACTTGTCAGTGTCCCTCTGAAGTCACTCAGTGTCATCCTCACAATTCACTATTCTCTCCAGCTTAGTATCATCTGCAAATGTAGAGATTTTGCCCTCAACACCCACCTCTAAATCATTTCTATATATCAGAAAAAGCAAGGTTCCCAACACTGAGCCCTGGGACACCACTTACAACTCGTCTCCAGTCTGAGAAATGTCCGTCTATACCTGCCCTTTGTTTTCTATCTCTTAGCCAACTTCTAATCCATGCTGCCAAGGACCAATCAATCCCAACATTTTTAATTTGCTAACCAACCTGCCATGTGGTACCGAATCAAATGCTTTCTGAAAGTTCAAATCTACAATATCCACAGCATTACCTTCATCCACTGCCTGTGTCATCTCATCAAAGAACTCAATTAAATTTGTCAGACATGTCCTGCCCTTGACAGAGCCATGTTGACTGTCTGGTATTAACTTATTCTTCTCTAAGTTTATATTTATCTCATCCCGTATTATGGTCTCCATCAGTTTTCCCATTATTGTTGCCAAGCTGACAGGTCAGCAGTTTCCTGGGTTATCCTTTGACCCTTTCTTAAACAATGGTGTCACATTCACAATCCTCCAGTCCCACAGGACTAATCCTGGGTTCAGAGAGGCCTGGAAAATGTCTGCCAATGGCTCCCCAATATATTCCCTTACCTCTCTCAGCAATCTAGGATGCATCCCATCCAGGCCTGGTGACTTCTCTACCTGCAGTGCTGCCAGCCTTGTTAGCACCTCTTCTTTATCTAGCACTATACTGCTCAGGTGCTCAACACCCACATTTTCAACTGGGCCATTGTCACCATCTTCTAATTTGGCAAAGACAGAAACAAAGTGGCCTCCGTTTCAATGCGAAGTTCACCCTGCTTGTCCATTATGGGCCCCACTCTCTCCTTCACTAATCTTTTACCATTAGTATACTTCAAGAACATTTTGCTACTTGTTTTAGCACAGCCTGCAATCCATTCCTCATGCATCCTCTTAGCTTTCCTTAATCCAGCCTGAGCCTCTCTGCTGCATTTAAGTTACTCTTTCTGATTTCTATTGCTATTATAATTCCAGCATGCATCGTATGCCTCTTTTATTTTAGTAATTTTATCACCAATATCCTTAGTCATCCAGGGTACTCTTTGGATACCTGTATTTATTTCTCATGGGGTATGTATCTAGTTTGCACCCTATTCATCTCTACTTTGAAAGTTTCCCATTTTTCATCCACTGTTTAATCCACAAAAATGCGTTTCCTATCAACCTGCTCCAGTTTAACGTTTAAACCCCTAAAATCTGCCCTTTTCCAGTCTGGGATTTTAATCCGTGACTGATTTTTATTCTTTCCAACTTAATATTAAATTGTACTATATTATGATCGCTACTTCCCAACTGCTCCCCCACTCTGATGTTCTCCACCTGCCCTGCCTTATTTTCTGACCAGATCCAGCACAGCTTCCTCCCTGGTAGGACTGAAAATGTACTGTTCCAGAAAGTTCTCCTGCACACACATCAGGAATTTTTCCCCTTCCGTGTCCCACACTCTATCCATTTCCCAGTCTACCTTAGGGTAATTGAAATTCCCAACTATCACAATCCTACTTGCCCTGTAATTTTCCATAATCTGCCTACAAATACTCTCTTCCACTTCCTCCCCACTATTTGGAGGTTTATAGTAAATACCAAACAAGGTCACCGCTCCCTTCCTGTTTCTCACCTCCAACCTTATAGATTCTAATTCAGGAACTGCATCTCGTTCAAGAGTTATGATACTGGGCTGGATTCTCCACCCCCCGATGCTGAAATCGCGTTCGGCGACGGGGCGGAAAATCCGTTTTGACGCCGAAATCGGTAGCTACGGCGATTTTCTGATTCTCTGCCCCCTGAAAAGCAGCATGCTCTCGGGGTACGCCGCACCAAGTATCCACGGCCATTGCCTGAGGCCTGCCCCGCGCTGCTCCATCCCCGACCAGCTGAGTTCCCAACGGCATGGGTTACATGTGCTCACACCGTCCGGGAACCTCGCGTGGCGGCTGCAGACTCAGTCTACTGCTGCCACAGTCGGGGGAGGGCTGATCCATGGACAAGGGTGGGCTTCATTCGGGGCTGTGGGCACTGTGGGCGGGCAGTCCGGGGTGTGCGAGTAGCTGAAGGGGGGCACTACTTTTGCGGCCCGGGTCCGCGGGCTGAGTCTGCCATGAAGCACGGCGCGGCCGTTGCAGACTGCCGCCACGTGCATGCACGGCCACGGAGCCGGAAATGTTCAGGGCTGTATTGGCAGCTAGAGCTGCGAGCTCTACACTGCCTCCCTGCTAGCCCCCAGCAAAACAGGGAATTGGTGGCTATTTTGCGCCAGTTTTCCCAGTGTAAAAGACCACCTTTTTCACACCAGCGTGGGGACTTAATCTCCCAAACGGAGAATCCAGCCACTCTCTTTGAGCAGCTTCACCTGCTCCCTTTTTACCCACCCTGTTTCTACTAAAGACCTTATAACCCGGGATGTAAGGTATCCAATCCTGTTCTGCCTTGAGCCACATTTCTGTCAATGCTACTATGTCTTACGCTGCTAGAGCAATTTCTGCCTCCAGTTCCCCAATTTTGTTCATTTACATACATACAATTAACCCTCTCCTTATCTCTTTATTGCTCTTTGGGAAGCGACCATTTCTTTGTTCACTGTCAACACTGAAGACTTCTCTCACTTCCTTTTCCTTATTCCCCACCTTCTCTCTTTTGCCCTCACTGGTATTTCTAAGACTAAGCCACCCCTCTGCCTTACAATTTTACCCCCATTACACTATTTACTCTCTCAGCCAGGAATTGGTTCCATTTCGGCTCAGATGAAGTCCATCTCTTCTAAACAGCTTTCTCCTTTCCCAAAACTGATCCCATTGACCCAAAAATCTAAACCCCTCCTTTCTACACCACCCCTCAAGCCAACATTTACCCCCTGATCTACCTTTGCCTAAATGGTGAAGCAGGTAGTATTTCTCAGATTACTACTCTGGACGTCCTGCATTTCAACCAACTCCCTAACTCCTGAAACTGGTCCGGCAAGACCTTGAAACTGTCGCTCCCTATGTTGTTGGTTCCCACATGAACAACACCCTCTGGTTGTTCATCCATTCTTTCCAGACGTTTAATCCTTTTCTGGTTGGCAGGCTAGAACAAGTGGTGTTGCCCATGGATTAGAGCTGAGACCTCAACTTTTTACAATTCATATAAATGACTTGGATGAAGGGACTGAAGGTACGGTTGCTAAATTAGCTGATGATACAAAGGTAGGTGGTAAAGTAAATTGTGAAAAGGATGTAAGGAGGTTACAAAGGGATATAGAGAGGTTAAGTGATTAGGTAAAGATCAGGCTGATGTACAAATTGGCCATTTTGGCAGGAAGAATAAAAAAGCTCATTATCTAAAATGTGAGCTCTGAGATGCAGAGGGATCTTGGTGTCCTAGTGCATGAATCACAAAAGGCTAGTATACAGGTACAGCAAGTAATTAGCAAAGCTGATAGAATGATATAATTTATTGCGAGGGAAATGAATACAAAAGAATGGAGGTTATGCTTCAGTTGTACAGGGTACTGGTGAGACCACATCTGGAGTACAGTGTACAGTATTGGTCTCCTTATTTAAGGAATGATGTTAATACACTAGAAGCTGTTAAGAGAATGTTTACTAGATGAATGGCTGGGTTGTGTTATGAGGAAAGGTTGGGCAGGCCAGGTTTGTATCCACTGCAGTTTAGATGAGTAAAAGGCAACTTGATTGCACACTTTAAGATTTTGAGGGGTATGGACAGGGTGGATGTGAAGAGGATGTTTCCTCCTGTGGGAGAATCTAGAACTAGGGATCGCCATTTAACTGCTCAACCTTGCAGATGAGCACAACTCACTGATCCCAGTTCTTCAATCGAATCATCATCCAGGCCTTACAACACCTTAATCCACCTTCCCATTGGTGTTCAATCATTCCAGATGTGCATTTTAAGACCCTCAGCTGCTGTTCTGTCCACTCAGCGTTTGACCCTGTGTGACCCTGATTAAATGGATACTCCTTTGTGCCAAAATGCCTCTCCATCATCACTATGTCACCTTCACTGGTGTGTGTCACACAATTGTAGCATTAGATCGACACTGTGCTGTGTGAAAGTTCCCTCCTGCATCTTGTGCTGCTCAATTATCTGAATGGTTTGTGTGCATAAGAAATGGAACAAAAAGCTCCTGATCACTTCTTTTTGTAGTTTGTGTCAAGTTGCAGCATATCGCAGAGCCTGGAGAAGCAATCCAAGCAATTCCTCAACATAAGGGTATTCACATTTGTGCTGATTTACCAAACCCAATCGAACAGAGACATGAATGAGGAGAAGAATCAATTCTGTTGTGACAGTCGAGAAATTCTTTCGATAGATCGATGAACTGGACCTTTGACCTCTGACTGGGTCAGCCGCCCTTTGCTGCTGAATGAGCGGCCACAAGAATTAGCTTCACTCGCCCTTCTGTACATTAACGTCAGGCACAGTCATTGTAAAATGAAATTACCCCACTAAATCACATTTGCCAGGAAATTATCAGCATAAGATTTGTGACTTCTCCATTAACTGAAAGGGGAGCCTGATGTTTCCAAGATTACTTTGATATTTATGATTGTTTCCTTTTTGATCCTTCTGCAATGAATGTCTTTTTGAAAGAGGCTGGCTTGGCTAATAATGGCATTTCATTAATGTACCAGTGATTTACCCAGTGACCAATAGATCATTTTATAACTAGCTGAAGAATATGTGGAAAATCTGCATGAGTTCAGGAGATAAATGGCTTTGCCCATTACCGCTCATTGCTGGCATGAGATCGTCACATCTGCAGCAACGATGCAAGTCCCTGAGACTTTTGTTCTTTACACAACTGCCTGATTTGGCAAATGTTGTCCACTGTACCTTAAATGAGGAGTTCTTCAACTCCCCCCATCCCCCGCCTATTCCAGAAACATTGGAATACAAGTCGGCCATGTAGCCAGTCAAACCTCTTTATTGATTAAATTAGATGTGCCTGATCTTTATCTCATCTTTAATTTCCTGCTTTATTTCCCATTTCGATTGCTTTCATTTCCCCCCCCGAAAAAAAATTCCACTACTTCCAGCTCCAGTCCCAGTCTTAAAATCTCCAATTAACCTCCAGCATCCATGGCTTTTTTTTTTTAAAATAATTTTTATTAAAGGTTTTCATAAAATATCAATAACAAAATGAGAAAGAAAAAAGAACCCAACAGGGTTAAGTACAAAACACAATCTAAAAAAGCAACCCCCCAAACTCCTCCCCCCCGTACCTAAATAATAAATAAACATTAACACCCTGACTTAAGACAACAGGTGTATACACCCCCTCAGACCCTTCCAGTGTAAATAGCATAAACATAAACAAAAATAAAGTAAACCCCCCCCCCCCACCCCCCGAGCTGCTGCTGCCATTGACCAATGTCTAACGTTCTGCCAGAACGTCTAAGAACGGTTGCCACCGCCTAAAGAACCCTTGTACCGACCCTCTCAAGGCAAATTTCACCCTCTCCAATTTATTGAACCCTGCCATATCGCTGATCCAGGATTCCATGCTTGGGGGCCTCGTATCTTTCCACTGAAGGAGAATCCTTCGCCGGGATACCAGGGACGCAAAGGCCAGAATTCCGGCCTCTTTCGCCTCCTGCACTCCCGGCTCCTCTGCCACCCCAAATATTGCGAGCCCCCAGCCCGGTTTGACCCTGGATCCTACCACCCTCGACACCGTCCTCGCTACGCCCTTCCAAAATTCCTCCAGCGCTGGGCATGCCCAGAACATATGGGTGTGATTTGCTGGGCTCCCTGAGCACCTAACACACCTGTCCTCACCCCCAAAGAACCTGCTCATCCTTGTCCCGGTCATGTGTGCCCTATGCAGCACCTTAAACTGTATGAGGCTGAGCCTCGTGCATGAAGAGGAAGAGTTCACCCTCCCTAGGGCATCTGCCCACGTCCCCTCTTCGATCTCCCCTTCCAACTCCTCCTCCCACTTACCTTTCAACTCCACCACCGAGGCCTCCTCCTCCTCCTGCATCACCTGGTAAGTTTCCGAGATCTTCCCCACTCCCACCCACACCCCCGAGAGCACCCTGTCCTGTACTGTGTGTGGCAGTAGCCGTGGGAATTCCACCACCTGCCATCTGGCAAACGCCCTTACCTGTAAGTACCTGAAGGTGTTCCCCGGGGGGAGCCCGTATTTCTCCTCCAGCTCACCCAAGCTCTCGAACTTCCCGTCCATAAACAGGTCCCCCAACTTTCGTATGCCTGCCCTGTGCCACCCCGAAAACCCTCCACCTGTTCTTCCTGGGGCGAACCGGTGGTTCCCCCGTAATGGGGTCCACGCCGAGGCCCTAACTTCCCCCCTATGCCGCCTCCACTGCCCCCAAATTTTGAAGGCCGCCACCACCACCGGGCTCGTGGTATACCTCCTTGGAGGGAGCGGCAGCGGTGCTGTTGCCAGCGCCCCCAGACTCGTACCCACACAGGACGCCGTCTCCAGCCTCTTCCATGCAGCCCCCTCCCCCTCCATCACCCAATTGCGCACCATTGTCGCATTGGCAGCCCAGTAGTACCCACAGAGGTTGGGCAGCGTCAGCCCCCCCTATCTCTACTCCGCTCCAGGAGCATCCTTCTCACCCTCGGAGTCCCTCGCGCCCACACAAACCCCATTATACTCCTGTTAACCCGCCTGAAAAAAGCCTTTGGGATAAACACGGGGAGGCACTGGAACAGGAACAAAAACCTTGGGAGCACCGTCATTTTGATTGACTGCACCCTACCCGCCAGGGACAGCGGCAACGCGTCCCACCTCTTGAACTCCTCCTCCATTTGCTCCACCAGCCTTGTAAAGTTAAGCTATGCAGGGCCCCCCAGCTCCTGGCCACCTGGACCCCCAAATATCTGAAACTCCTCTCCGCCCTTTTTAGTGGGAGCTCGCCAATCCCCCTCTCCTGGTCCCCTAGCTGAACTACGAACAGCTCGCTCTTCCCCATATTGAGCTTGTACCCCGAAAAGTCCCCGAATTCCCTAAGCAGCCTCATTACCTCTGGCATTCCTCCCACCGGGTCCGCCACATACAGCAGCAGGTCGTCCGCATAAAGCGACACCCTATGCTCCTCCCCACCCCGCACCAACCCCCTCCAGTTCCTCGACTCTCTCAGTGCCATAGCCAGGGGTTCAATCGCCAGTGCGAAGAGCAGGGGGAACAGGGGACACCCCTGTCTCGTCCCTCGGTGCAACCGAAAGTACTCGGACCTCCTCGTATTTGTGGCCACACTCGCCATCGGGACCTCGTACAACAGCCTAACCCACCTGACAAACCCCTCCCCAAACCCGAACCTCTTCAGCACCTCCCACAGGTACCCCCACTCTACCCTATCAAAGGCTTTCTCAGCGTCCATCGCCACCACTATCTCCGCCTCCCCCTCCCTCGCCGGCATCATGATAACGTTCAAAAGCCTCGGCACATTCGCGTTCAACTGTCTCCCCTTCACAAACCCCGTCTGGTCTTCATGGATGATCTGCGGCACACAATCCTCAATCCTCGTGGCTAAGACCTTCGCCAGCACCTTGGCATCTACATTTAGCAAGGAAATCAGTCTGTAAGACCCACATTGCAGGGGATCCTTGTCCCGCTTCAGGATCAAGGAGATCAGTGCCCGGGACATCGTCGGGGGTAAAGCCCTCCCTCCCTTGCCTCATTAAAGGTCCTAACTAACAGCGGGCCCAACAGGTCCATATATTGTTTTAGAACTCGACTGGGAAACCGTCCGGCCCCGGTGCCTTCCCTGCCTGCATGCTTCCTATCCCTTTGATCAGCTCCTCCAGCCCAATCGGGGCCCCCAGTCCCGCCACCAGTCCCTCTTCCACCTTTGGAAACCTCAATTGGTCCAGGAAACGGCCCATCCCTCCCTCCTCCCGTGGGGGCTCGGATCGGTACAATTCCTCGTAGAAGTCACTGAAGACCCCATTGATGCCAACCCCACTCCGCCCCACGCTCCCTCCCCTGTCCTTAACTCCCCCGATCTCCCTAGCTGCATCCCGCTTCCGAAGCTGATGCGCCAGCATCCGGCTTGCCTTTTCCCCATACTCGTAGGCCGCCCCCTGGGCCTTCCTCCACTGCACCTCCGCCTTCCTGGTGGTCACCAGGTCGAATTCGGCCTGGAGGCTGCGCCTCTTCCTCAACAATCCTTCCTCAGGCTCTTCCGCATACCTCCTGTCAACCCTCACCATCTCCCCCACCAGCCTCTCCCTCTCCCCCCGCTCCCTCCGCTCCTTGTGGGCCCTGATGGAGATCAGCTCTCCCCTCACCACCGCCTTCAGTGCCTCCCATACCATCCCCACTCGGACCTCCCCGTTGTCGTTGGTCTCCAAGTACCTCTCTATACTTTCTCGGACCCGCTCGCTCACCTCCTCGTCCGCCAACAGCCCCACCTCCAAGCGCCACAGCGGGCGCTGGTCCCTCTCCTCCCCCATCTCCATGTCCACCCAATGCGGGGCGTGGTCCGAAATGGCTATTGCCGAATACTCGGTATCCTCTACTCTCGCTATCAGCGCCCTACTCAAAATGAAAAAGTCGATTCGAAATAAGCCTTATGGACATGTGAGAAGAATGAAAATTCCATAGCCCCCGGCCTTGCAAATCTCCAAGGGTCCACCCCTCCCATTTGGTCCATAAATCCCCTCAACACTCTAGCCGCCGCCGGCTTCCTACCCGTCCTAGACCTGGAGCGATCCAGTGCAGGATCCAACACCGTGTTAAAGTCTCCCCCCATTATCAGGCTCCCCATTTCCAAGTCTGGGATCCGACCCAACATACGCCGCATAAAACCCGCATCGTCCCAATTCGGAGCATACACATTGACCAGTACCACCCTCTCTCCCTCCAACTTACCACTTACCATTATGTACCTACCACCATTATCTGCCACAATGCTCGACGCCTCGAATAACACCTTCTTTCCCACCAAGATCGCCACCCCTCGATTTTTGGCATCTAGCCCCGAGTGAAACACCTGACCTACCCACCCTTTCCTCAGTCTTATCTGTTCTGCCACCTTCAGGTGTGTCTCCTGGAGCATAACCACATCCGCCTTGAGCCCCTTGAGGTGCGCGAACACACGGGCCCGCTTAACCGGCCCATTCAGTCCCCTTACATTCCAGGTTATCAGCCGGATTAGGGGGCTACCCGCCCCCCCCTTCCCCGATGACTAGCCATGACCCCTCCTCGACCAGCCACGCGCCCGCACCCCACACCCGGCCCGTTCCCCACAGCGGCATTCCCCCGTCTTGACCCACCTCACTCGCTCCAGCTCCTCCTTGATCTTAGCAGCAGCAACTCGATTCCCCGCCCCCACCCCCCCCCCCGGGCTAGGACCCATCCTAGCTGGTTTACTCCCCCCATTGCACTTCCGCAAGTCAGCTGGCTCCTGCTGACCCCGGCCACTCCCACCTCCCCTTTGACTCCTCCCATTGTGTGGCCCACCCTTCTCTCCCGCTCCCCATTCACAGGCTCTCCCCCTCCGTTCTAAGCGCAGGAAACAATCCTTGCTTCCCCGCCCCGGTCCTGCCCCCCGCCAGTCTTCGGCGCGGGAAAAAAATCCCGCGCTCTCCACCTACCAGGCCCCGCAACCAACCAAAACAGTGCCCAACCCGCCCCATCCACCCTCCCCAACCCGAAAGAGATAAACACAGAGAAAAAGAAACCCAAAACAATGCAAAGGCCCCCCACCCCAATCCAAAAATAGGCATAACATATCCACCGCAGTCCCCAATCGCCCATCCCGACCCTCAGTCTGTGTCCAGCTTCTCGGCCTGAACAAAGGCCCACGCCTCCTCCGGAGACTCAAAATAATGGTGCCGGTCCTTGTAGGTAACCCACAATCACGCCGGCTGCAACATGCCAAACTTCACCCCCTTCCTGTGCAGCACCGCCTTCGCTCGATTGTACCCGGCCCTCCTCTTCGCCACCTCCGCACTTCAGTCCTGATATATACGAACCTCCGCGTTCTCCCACCTGCTGCTTCTCTCCTTCTTGGCCCACCTGAGCACACACTGCCGATCGACGAACCGATGGAACCGCACCAGCTCCGCCCGCGGAGGCTCGTTAGCCTTGGGCCTCCTCGCCAACACTCTATGGGCCCCTTCCAGCTCCAGGGGCCCCTGGAAGGACCCTGCAGCGAGTTTAACATGGTGACCACATAGGCCCACACGTCCAGCCCCTCCGGGAGGCCCAGAATCCGCAGATTCTTCCGCCTCGACCGATTCTCCATCTCCTCGAACCGCTCCTTCCATTTCTTGTGGAGCGTCTCGTGCGCCTCCACCTTTACCGCCAGGACTAAGATCTCGTCCTCATTGTTAGAGATCTTTTGTTGAGGCTCTCGGATCGCCAGCCCCTGGGCCGTCTGTGTCTCCAGCAGCTTATCAATACAAGCCTTCATCGGCTCTAGCAGGTCCTTTTTAATCTCTCTGAGGCAGCGCTGGATACCCTCCTGTTGCTCCTCCCCCAACTGCCTCCACGCTGCCTGGTCTCCACCCGCCGCCATTTTGTCCTTCTTCCCTCACTTCTTCTGGTCCACCACCACCTTTTCTGTCACCCCTCTCCTAGTTAAAGCCATATACTGACGGGGAACTATTATTAACTCCTTCCCACACCGGGAAACGTCGAAAAAGTGCCCTTGGGGGCCCTGAAAAGAGCCCAAAAGTCTCGAGAGGGAATACTTTTGGCAGTGTTCGCTTCACCAATCTGCCCCAAAATGTCCGTGGAAACTCCTGAAAAAGGTCTGAGAGTCAGCTCCAGACGGGAGCTGCCGAATGCGTGACCTACTCCTCCATGGCCGCCACCGGAAGCCTCGTCCCCGCTTCTTCAGTGGCCCTGGTGAGATCTTTTCACAGTTATAGAAATCATTTCATAAAAATCATTTCATAGAATTTACAGTGCAGAAGGAGGCCATTTGGCCCATCGAGTCTGCACCGGCTCTTGGAAAGAGCACCCCACCCAAGGTCAACACCTCCACCCCATCCCCGTAACCCAGTAACCCCACCCAACACTAAGGGCAATTTTGGACACTAAGGGCAATTTAGCATGGCCAATCCACCTAACCTGCACATCTTTGGACTCTGGGAAGAAATCGGAGCACCCGGAGGAAACCCACGCACACACAGGGAGGATGTGCAGACTCCGCACAGACAGTGACCCAAGCCGGAATCGAACCTGGGACCCTGGAGCTGTGAAGCAATTGTGCTATCCACAATGCTACCGTGTTGTTCCCTCTGCTGTTAGAATTCACTTTTGATAAAGGTCCTCAGGTCAGTTTGCAGCTTTAAGCTTGCCCTTCCCCCGCTTGCATGCTGGAAGGGGCCCTGTTTATCCTGTTGCAGCCAAATCTTCCACTGCTTCTGCCGGGCCTGGCAGCCAAAAGACACAACACTCCTGGGGGACACCGTCAGGGGAGTGTTGCAGTCCTCTTGCCACACCGGGAAATGTCAAACAAATGCCGTGGGGGCCCTGCAAAAGAGCCCAAAAGTCCGTTCCAAGCGGGAGCTACCGAATATGCGACCTAGCTCTGCATAGCCGCACCCGGAAGCCTACCCATGGCTCTTTTGAGGAGAGAGTTCCAGGTTCCGACTGTCTTTTGTGATTCCCCCTTAACTGGCTAGCCCTAATTTTGAATTAACTTAAACATAATTATAAAACATTTATGATGTCTCTTTCTTTTCCATCCTTGGTGGGTTTTCGTTGCACTGTCTTGTGGGTTTTGGGTGACTTTGAATTTCTTTGAAGAGAGGTCACGTTCAATGTGTTGGTCATGAGCGAGGATTTCATGTGATGCATCAAAGCTAATAGATTGCAAATCAGATGTTGCAATCTCCTTGCCGAAATTCCTCAAATGCACTCCCTTCACATGAAGATCTGGAGCTGAATTTATATTACCTTGGCGGTGGGTGACCGTCCGATCTGGAGCTGCATTCTGCCCCCACCTTTGAAAGAAATTGCATAATATGTGTAGAGGACAATTAATGGCAGCTGGCAGGGGGCTGGACAACAGAATCCAGAAATGATGGGCACTGAGCTCCATTGGCCATGAAAGGCCAGGGACAGAGAGGATAGTCCGTTAACCAGAAGTAGGTCACGGCCACCCATTTAAGTGAAGGCAGCCCTGGCTCGTGACTGTGACAGCTGTGACAGAAGGCATTCTTTGGACACTTAAGAATTTTGTGCTGAAGAATTTGAATTCTTGTGAACTATCACAGTAGGTTAATAACTTGCTTGTATATATAGATGGCTTTTCTATCAGTTTGGAAGCATTCTGGACCTTTGCCAGTGAAGGAATGAGTTTGGATAGCAGCAGATCAATTCACCTGAGGAACAGCATGTATTCAGGGAGATATTGAACATCAGGCTTTTAACTCTCTTTGTCTCTCCACAGATGACCAAGAGAATAGAGCCAGGAGATAGAAAGAGCAGAAGACCAAGAATGGCTCCAGCATTCGACAATGACTCCTTGCGAGCCTGCCTCGGGCTACAAGTGACAGGCGGGAGGGAGGTCCTCATGCTTGCTGATGGGAAGAAGAGGCCACCCAGACTGAGCAAAGCAACCTGGACAAAGGTCAATGCGAATTTCTGCAGCCTTGGGGCTGTCCAGTGAACCTGGCTGCGGTGCCATGGAAGGCTCAATGACTAGAGATCCGTGAGGGTGATGGGCATATTCAGGAGATGAACATATGAGGAAGGATGAGATTTGGGTCGATTAAGGGATTGTCATGTGTGTTATTCAAGTGTGTACAATGCAGACATGTCACTCTGTATGGTCAGAGGGGTAACATTGTGGGGAGGGGACCAGAGGAACTGCAACACCTGTTACAGTGAGAGCACATCACAGTAATGCAAACCTGCCCGAGCCTCTGTCAGGCGGCAGATACTGAATGTAGAGTGCGAGTGGCGTGGTGATATGGCAGTGATACCGGCAAGTTTCCCACCATCCTGCACTTAATATCGCACAGCTGGCCTCCTCTTCCTGTTCCTCCTCAATCGAGGTAGTGCCTCCAACAAAATGTACACTTCCCATTTCAGATCCTGATTTGTCACTAAATGTTGCAATAATGATGAGAACACTTTCAACAATACCTCATTCTCAGCAGTCTCATCTGCTAAAGTCAGGTATTGTCACTCTTGCAGCCTTTATCCACCGATTTAACACTACCCGAAAAAAGACCATTAACTACCATTGGTCCAGTTTCTCATACACCATGCTTTGGGTAACATTTTATTCCTGTCAATAAGATTCAAAATTACCGTTATCATTTGTGAATTATGTTTTTAAAAATGGCGGGTGGCTGCCAATTCCGGTGCCTGTCCACCTAACTTATGAGGGCAGACCAGATTGATGATGTGGGGTTCACGGCCTGACAGCATGATGCCGCGTGTTACAACACCCTGGGCTAATGCACAGTCAATTCCAGGCCCTCAAGCCCCTGGGTCACAACACAAGTGAATTAACCAATAATTCTTATAAAAATACCCCAAATCTTTGGCTCTTGGCTCTCTAATTTTTACAGTCACCAGGTTTGTTGGTTCAAACATAAATACTGTTTATTTATAACTAGAACAAATATGCAATGAATACAGCTGCTTAACGTCAACCTAATACCTGACTCCCCCATTAACGGCCCCACCCACTACCCCCATACACAAGACAGACAAACATAGAGAGATGGAAAGAGGTAAAAATAATAAGGATTTAGGTCAAAAGATAAGAGTATTTGCTTCCAATGGTGATTCTACAGCAGTTTGACTCACAACTTGGTTAGTCATAGTCCCTGGTTTACAGCTGATCATGGTCTTCTTGGCAGTGTCATTCAATAAATATGGTACTTACAGGCAGCAGGCCTTCTAATAATAATCGCTTATTGTCACAAGTTGGTTTCAATGAAGTTACTGTGAAAAGCCCCTGGAGGTCACTTTAGTTCTTATCAAACTGGGCCTGCAACTTGAGGTTCACACCCAGGCCTATTTCTTTCATGAGACGCTTTGCCTCACATCAAACCCTGCTTCCAGCCCATGGTTTGACTTCAAGATTTTGCAGTCTTGAGAGAATAACACTCAGTCTTGCTGGAGAGAAAATCAGCCCTCAACGTGGCCTTATGGACAGGAAGAGATTTACCAGAATGCTGCCTGGTATGGAGGGCATTAGCTATGAGGAGCGGTTGAATAAACTCGGTTTGTTCTCACTGGAACGAAGGAGGTTGAGGGGAGACCTGATAGAGGTCTACAAAATTATGAGGGGCATAGACAGAGTGGATAGTCAGAGGCTTTTCCCCAGGGTAGAGGGGTCAATTACTAGGGGGCATAGGTTTAAGGTGAGAGGGGCAAGGTTTAGAGTAGATGTATGAGGCAAGTTTTTTACGCAGAGGGTAGTGGGTGCCTGGAACTCGCTACCGGAGGAGGTGGTGGAAGCAGGGACGATAGTGACATTTAAGGGGCATCTTGACAAATACATGAATAGGATGGGAATAGAGGGATACGGACCCAGGAAGTGTAGAAGATTGTAGTTTAGTCGGGCAGCATGGTCGGCACGGGCTTGAAGGGCCGAAGGGCCTGTTCCTGTGCTGTACATTTCTTTGTTCTTTGTTGTTTGGTTTAGCTGGATATTTGGGGAGCGAATTAGTTGAAATCCTCCGCCCAGATTGCAGAATCACAAGTGAAACTAAAATAGAGCCTGGTGGCTCTGAGAAACATTCCAGAAGGATAATACCCAATCATCACCTGTTACTGGGCAGATTATCGCCTTTAAGACCCATTCATTGGCCGTCAGTCAAATCAATCAAACCGAGACTCAGCCAATCTCCGTCATTGATGCCGGCCAGTCCACACTCCAGTCCAAACCAGCTTCTTCTCGAATTAACGGCACAGGCCACTTTCCTTAAAGACACATGTCCGTAAATCATCCATGGACCAAACATGTAACAGCAAAAATAAAAGAAAGGGGAAATAAGGGAATAAACCAGAAGAAACAGGAAGGACCCTTCCACGGGATTTTATTGATGGCAATACTGCAAGTTCAGTTTTGCAAACATGAAATTTAGCTCCTGAGAAAGGCTAATCACACATTATAACTGGGGATGGCCCCTTTGAACATAGAACATAGACTGCAGATGGAGGCCATTCGGCCCATCGAGTCTGCACCAACCCACTTAAGCCCTCACTTCCACCCTATCCCTGTAACCCAAACCCCTCCTAAACTTTTTGGTCACTGAGGGCAATTTATCATGGCCAATCCACCTAACTTGCACATCTTTGGACTGTGGGAGGAAACCGGAACACCCGGAGGAAATCCATGCAGACACGGGGAGAACATGCAGACTCCGCACAAATAGTGACCCAGTGGGGAATCGAACCTGGGACCCTGGCGCTGTGAAGCCACAGTGCTATCCACTTGTGCTACCATGCTGCCCAGTTGGTATATGAGCAGAAAATAATAAGTTTGTTATTCAGCATCATTTGTATATTTGTATATGAATCAAAGTTCCAAATCCCTAATTTCCCTGGGGTGTGGCCACATCAGAAATAATCATATTGAGTGTTGCTCTGTATGTTACTTTTTACAATTCCATTAGAAATACCAAATTGGAATTTTCCGACACACAATTGCAGCAGAAAATACATCTGCAAACTCTTGGAACTGTGGCATTGTCTGGCAGGCCTGGCCAAATGGAGGAGTCCAATATCTACAGAAAATACTGGACAATCTCAGCAGGTTTCGAGTCTGAATGACTCTTTGTCAAATGTCATCCAGACTCGAAACATTGGCTCCCTTCTCTCTCCACAGATGCTGGCAGACCTGCTGAGACTGTTCAGTATTTTCTGTTATTGTTTCAGATTCCAGCATCCACAGTAATTTGCTTTCAGCTTTGAATCCAATATCTATTTGTGCATATCCTAGCCTGTTGGCTTTGCAGCACTCCAGTCCACGCTAAGGTGCATAGCAGCTCCAGGTATCTGCAATGAAGACTCTGTGACACAGATTCTGTCGACCAGATCATCAACATGGGTACCACCATTACACGGGAGAACACCACCCACCAGGCACGCCTTACATACTCATGCGTCTCAGCCAACGTCATGTACCTCATATGCTGCAGGAAAGGATGTCCCGAAGCGTGGTACATTGGCGAGTCCATGCTGACGCTGCGACAACGGATGAATGGACATCGCGCGACAATCGCCAGGCAGGAATGTTTCCTTCCAGTCGGGAAACACTTCAGCAGTCAAGGGCATTCAGCCTCTGATCTCCGGGTAAGCGTTCTCCAAGGCGGCCTTCAGGACACGCGACAACGCAGAATCGCTGAACAGAAACTTATAGCCAAGTTCCGCACACATGAGCACGACTTCAACCGAGACCTTGGATTCATGTCGCATTACATTCACCTCCCACCATCTGGCCTGGGCTTGCGAAATCCTACCAACTGTCCTGGCTTGAGACAAGTCACACCTCTTTAACTGGGATTACCCCTCTCTCTGGATCTGTAAAGACTTAATTACCTGCAAATGCTTGCATTCAAAGCACCGTCTTGCATCTTTGACTTTGTCTATATATATATTTCTGGAACATACCTCTTCATTCACCTTTGGAAGGAGCAGCGCTCTGAAAGCTAGTGATTTGAAACAAACCTGTTGGACTTTAACCTGGTGTTGTAAGACTTCTTACTGTGCTCACCCCAGTTCAACGCCGGCATCTCCACATCGCAGATTCTGTAAGAAGTCTACTCTCTCTTTGTCAATGCTCAGATTCCCACCATAAAATCTGGATGCTGTAATGGAGAAGTCTCTTTACTGAAGGGTGGCTGCTGACTTGGGGATATATGAATCTCACAGGACTTTGCCCATCTCTTTGCCAGCACAATGTGAAAAATGAAATGAAAAAAAAATGAAAAATGAAAATTGCTTATTGTCACAAGTAGGCTTCAATGAAGTTACTGTGAAAAGCCCCTAGTCGCCACATTCCAGTGCCTGTTGGGGAGGCTGGTACGGGAATTGAACTGTGCTGCTGGCCTGCTTGGTCTGCTTTAAAAGCCAGCAATTTAGCCCAGTGTGCTAAACCAGCCCCTGTCCGCTTTCCTTCAAATTGATGGCCAAGGATGGAACAGCTTGCTTTTTGAACCTAGAAATAGGAATGCGTAATGACAAGGACCTGCCCAACAACAGGTAGAAATCTGCCTAGTAACAGCAGTAACATGAATGTAATAAGGCATGATGCAATCTGCCCAGGAACAGGTAGAAATCTGCTTAGCGGTAGCAGTAGACGGTCTTCAAAAGGCATAACGAGCTGCAATTTTAAAATTAATGAGATCAAGGTGGCTAGACAATGATATATAGTTGCCAGCACCCTCAGAAGTAGAGAAGCAGTTTGCACCTAACAGCCAGAGAGGCAAATTTGAAATCTAACAGCCAGAAACCTAGGCTAGCTTCTAAGTCTTAGAGTGAAGGCCGTGCAGAAACCTTCGTAAAGACAGTTTAAATATCTTTACTAGCCAAGAAAAGCCGTTTCCCAGACTTTACTATCCACACAGTATTATGTGGTAATTATGAGCTGGATTTGACTTATAGACTTAGTTAAATTTGGATGGTGCTTGGGAATGGGGAAGTCTTAAGAAGTTCAGGGATCATTGATTTGTTTGGAACAAGGGGTATAGAACATAGAACATAGAAAATACAGCACAGAACAGGCCCTTCGGCCCACGATGTTGTGCCGAACCTTTGTCCTAGATTAATCATAGATTATCATTGAATTTACAGTGCAGAAGGAGGCCATTCGGCCCCCTGAGTCTGCACCAGCTCTTGGAAAGAGCACCCTACCCAAACTCAACACCTCCACCCAACACCAAGGGCAATTTGGACATTAAGGGCAATTTATCATTGGCCAATTCACCTAACCCACACATCTTTGGACTGTGGGAGGAAACCGGAGCACCCGGAGGAAACCCACGCAGACACGGGGAGGACGTGCAGACTCCGCACAGACAATGACCCAAGCCGGAATCGAACCTGGGACCATGGATCTGTGAAGCAATTGTGCTATCCACAATGCTACCGTGCTGCCCTTAAGAACAAATAAATCTACACTATATCATTTTCCCGTAATCCATGTACCTATCCAACAGCTGCTTGAAGGTCACTAATGTTTCCGACTCAACTACTTCCACAGGCAGTGCATTCCATGCCCCCACTACTATCTGGGTAAAGAACCTACCTCTGATATCCCTCCTATATCTTCCACCTTTCACCTTAAATTTATGTCCCCTTGTAATGGTGTGTTCCACCTGGGGAAAAAGTCTCTGACTGTCTACTCTATCTATTCCCCTGATCATCTTATAAACCTCTATCAAGTCGCCCCTCATCCTTCTCCGCTCTAATGAGAAAAGGCCTAGGACCCTCAACCTTTCCTCGTAAGACCTACTCACCATTCCAGGCAACATCCTGGTAAATCTTCTTTGCACCTTTTCCAGAGCTTCCACATCCTTCCTAAAATGAGGCGACCAGAACTGTACACAGTACTCCAAATGTGGCCTTACCAAAGTTTTGTACAGCTGCATCATCACCTCACGGCTCTTAAATTCAATCCCTCTGTTAATGAACGCGAGCACACCATAGGCCTTCTTCACAGCTCTATCCACTTGAGTGGCAACTTTCAAAGATGTATGAACATAGACCCCAAGGTCTCTCTGCTCCTCCACAATGCCAAGAATTCTACCGTTAACCCTGTATTCCGCATTCATATTTGTCCTTCCAAAATGGACAACCTCACACTTTTCAGGGTTAAACTCCATCTGCCACTTCTCAGCCCAGCTCTGCATCCTATCTATGCCTCTTTGCAGCCGACAACAGCCCTCCTTACTATCCACAACTCCACCAATCTTCGTATCATCTGCAAATTTACTGACCCACCCTTCAACTCCCTCATCCAAGTCATTAATGAAAATCACAAACAGCAGAGGACCCAGAACTGATCCCTGCGGTACACCACTGGTAACTGGGATCCAGGCTGAATATTTGCCATCCACCACCACTCTCTGACTTCTATCGGTTAGCCAGTTCGTTATCCAACTGGCCAAATTTCCCACTATCCCATGCCTCCTTACTTTGTGCAGAAGCCTACCATGGGGAACTTTATCAAATGCCTTACTAAAATCCATGTACACTAGATCCACTGCTTTACCTTCATCCACATGCTTGGTCACCTCCTCAAAGAATTCAATAAGATTTGTAAGGCAAGACCTACCCCTCACAAATCCGTGCTGACTATCCCTAATCAAGCAGTGTCTTTCCAGATGCTCAGAAATCCTATCCTTCAGTACCCTTTCCATTACTTTGCCTACCACCGAAGTAAGACTAACTGGCCTGTAATTCCCAGGGTTATCCCTAGTTCCTTTTTTGAACAGGGGCACGACATTCGCCACTCTCCAATCCCCTGGTACCACCCCTGTTGACAGTGAGGACGAAAAGATAATTGCCAACGGCTCTGCAATTTCATCTCTTGCTTCCCATAGAATCCTTGGATATATCCCGTCAGGCCCGGGGGACTTGTCTATCCTCAAGTTTTTAAACTTGAGGGTATGTTCCACGTAAACTGTGTGTGCATTGAATTATTCATATATATGAATCATTAAGGGCAGCATGGTAGCACAGTGATTAGCACAGTTGCTTCACAGCTCCAGGGCCCTTTGTCCGATTCCCAGCTTGGTTCACTGTCTGTGCGGAGTCTGTACGTTCTCCCCGTGTCTGCGTAGGTTTTCTCAGGGTGCTCTGGTTTCCTCCCACAGTCCAAAGATGTGCAAGTAAGGTGGATTGGCCATGGTAAATCATCCTTAGTCTCCAAAAATGTTAGGTAGGGTTACTGGGTTACGGGGATGAGGTGGACTTGGGAGGGGTGCTCTTTCCAAGGGCCGGTGCAGACTCGATGGGCCAAATGGCCTCATTCTGCACTGTAAATTCTATGATTCTACGATTCTATGATATATAATATCCGTTACAAGACCCTTGGGTACACATCAATCAATTTCCCTATAGAATTCATAGAATACGAGCTTTAAAAGCCGGCCCGGAATGGGACCAGCATTTCCAGCAGTCTGGACTGGGACCTTTGAATTGTAAGCTGCGTTGCGGCCTTTACTTTATGTTAACTAATTAAATGTTATTGACCTTACCTTCTCGGGCCTCCTTAGCTTTAATGATATGCTTAATTGTCCGAGAGTATTATAGTCCTGTTCATGTGTGTTTGTATTTTTTTTTAATTGAATAAATTGTCTTTATTAATTGTCTCATGGTGGCTGGGCTATTTATTTTCACTGAGGTTTCACTTGGCTCCTGACACCAAAACAAAACAAAACTATACACTCCCACGAACCAGTGTTCCAAGTTGGGATACCCTCACAGATAACATCAGTGTGCTTTGCGATAGTAACGATTCTGTCATTGGATGGCAACACATGCAAGCCCTCCTAACAGAGCCCTCCAATGCTATCATGTGTGGCCAGAGGAATTTTGGGCGATGCTCTAGCCCCAAAGATACATCCCAACATTACTGCAGTGAGATGTGGACTGTGTCCAAAAGATTCATAGATAAAGCAGCAGACAGATACCTCATTCAATCCTGCCACCACCTGGAAAAGCACAGGTCCAGGTTTAATGGAGCTGGCACCAAGGGGAAGAGTGGGTAGTACACACGATGGGATTTCATTGAATTCTGCTTAATGTTGAGTCATTGTGTACGTGACAAATTTGAAAGCTACTTTCGCCAGGTGCCATGGATGGAAATACATATGGAAAGGGTCTGTAGATGATAGGATGTTAGTGATGGATTAGTTATTAGTAAGAGACAAACGGCAGCCTTCCATCTCATCAGACAATGGTTTGTGCTATGGTGGTTAACTCTGTTAAGCCTGTCTCCTGTGTTGTATTATGCCATGCAGCAAATCTGGAGATTCCTCTCCCTTCGCCAATCCCTGCCATAAATGTATGGCGACCCTGGGCAGCCCAAATGTCAGGATCCCCGTCTTGACCTCCCTAGTTGAGTGCAAAGGAATGTCAAGCTATGTTTGGCACCAGCTTGATTACAAGAGTTACTGGAAAGATGACAGATTTAGATAACCATCCACCTTTATATGGATACCACCATGGATACCACATGGATACCACCATTACACGTGAGAACACCACCCACCAGGTATGCGGTACATACTCGTGCGACTCGGCCAACGTTGTCTACCTCATACGCTGCAGGAAAGGATGTCCCGAAGCGTGGTACATTGGCGAGACCACGCAGACGCTGCGACAACGAATGAACGGACATCACGCGACAATCACCAGGCAGGAATGTTTGCTTCCAGTCGGGGAACACTTCAGCAGTCAAGGGCATTCAGCCTCTGATCTCCAGGTAAGCATTCTCCAAGGCGACCTTCAGGACGCGCAACAACGCAGAATCACCGAGCAGAAACTTATAGCCAAGTTCCGCACACATGCGTGCGGCCTCAACCGGGACCTGGGATTCATGTCGCATTACATTCATCCCCCACCATCTGGCCTGCGAAATCCTACCAACTGTCCTGGCTTGACACAATTCACAGCTCTTTAACCTGGGGTTGCCCCATCTCTGGATCTGTAAAGATTTAATCACCTGCTAATGCTCGCATTCCAAGCATTGTCTGGCATCTTTGAATCTGTCTATATATATGTTTCTGGAACATACCTCTTCATTCGCCTGAGGAAGGAGCAGGGCTCCGAAAGCTAGTGACATCGAAACAAACCTGTTGGACTTTAACCTGGTGTTATAAGACTTCTTACTGTGCTCACCCCAGTCCAACGCCGGCATCTCCACATCATCCACCTTTGGGCTGCACTCCAGATTTTTTGTTAGGGTTTACTCCCTTAGCCTTCAACTCTCCCAAGATATCCACTAGGTAGTATGAGAGCTTGGAGAATGCTGACTGTATCAATGTGCCACAAATATTATCCTCTGTGTCTCTTCAAACCACTGCTTCCCTTGCTGATCTTGAGGCTGAAAATTCATACAGGGTTCATTGGTCTAGCACTGGAGTTACAGCTGCTGTGTTTTTCTTCTTCAATGTAGACATACTATGATGTGGAGATGCCGGCGTTAGACTGGGGTGAGCACGTAGACATACTAATGAGACATAGCAATGTAGACTGACTGACAGACATGGACTAATACATCATATCCTGTCAGGGTATATGATGATTGACAGTAGTTTCTGATATGTACCCTTAAAGGAGCATGCACATCATATTGCAACAACAGTGGGAAACCAGTGGAACTCTGTGGCATCTCAACCTGCATTTTCTGCCCACAGAGGCAGGTTTTCAGTACGCAGAGCACAGCATCGTCCTTGAAAACCAAGCCGGGCTCCAATGCAACCCAGATTGAGTCAAGAGCTTGGAGTCAGCATCTGACTATTACTTTGCTACATGACTGGTGCTCAAGACATTGGTCTAAGCCTGCGCTATCAGCAACGATTACACAAGACATCCTAGATCTCCCATGGCTCATTCAACACAGTGAACTGCCTTGCAAATCCTAGTGGCAACTCCCTGGAAGTTTTCCTTTTGACAGGAAGGGAAGGCATTGAGATCGTTGGGCTGAGGTTGTGAAATACCTGCAGTGATGTACTGTGGCTGACATTAGCCTCCCAAAACTGCAATTGTCTTCCTTTGTGCTGGGTACGGCTATAGCCCCTGGAGAGCTATCCTTCTGATCACTGGAAGAGGATCATCCAATCAGCATTTCTGGTTGAAGGTACTTGCAAATATTTTAGCCTTGTCCTTTGCACTCCAATTTCCACCATCACTGAGGGTGTGGATTATTCATGGAACTTTCTGTTAGTTGTTTAAATTTCCAATGGATGTGAAAAGACTGCAGAGCTATGATCTGATCCATTGGTTGTGGGAACATTTAGCTCTGTCTCTCGCAAAATGCTTCTGCTGATCAGCGTGCATGCAGTCCTGAGTGGCAACTTCACAAATAAGTTGGCACCACATTTTCGGGTACAGCTGGTGTTGCCAGGCGCGCTCTTGCATACTCCTTCTTGAACTGGGGTTGGTTACCAAGTCTGATGATTGTGGTAGTGTAATGATGGATGTGTGAGACCATGGGGTTAAAAATTGTGCTGAAATATAATACTCCTGCAGCATCTCAAGGAAGACCATATTTGAGTCCCAGGGGAGGAAGCTGGGAAAGATTTCTATCTATTTCACTCAAATCACTTGCACCATTAAGGCATATCCGGGTCCCTGGAGCTGTGCGGCAGCAGTGCTAACCACTGTGTCGCCTCTTTATTTAGCTTAAATTTAGCCCGACTGTTTCCACAACAGTTTCCTCAACAAAGTGAGAATTGATAAATAACAGAACAAGTTCTGCTCAAAATGAATGTTTTGTGGTGTCACTTCCCTATTTAAATTGCTCATATATTAGTCAGGCATCAGGAGGTCATAGAGTCATGGAGGTCTACAGCATAGAAAAGGCCCTTCGGCCCATTGCGTCTGCCTGGTCAAAAACAACCACCTAAGTATTCTAATCCATTTTCCAGCACTTGGCCCATTGCCTTGTATGACTTGGCATCGTAAGTGCACATCTAAATACTTCTTAAATGTTATAAGGGTCTCTGCCTCCACTCCCCTTTCAGGCAGTGAGTTCGACACTCCCACCATCTTCTGGGTAAAAAGGTTTCCCCTCACATCCCCTCTAAACCTCCTGCCCCTTACCTTAAATCTATGCCCCCTGGTCATTGATCCCTCGACCAAGGGGAAAAGTTTCTTCCTGTCTACTCTATCTATGTCCCTCATAATGTTATACATCTCAATCATGTTTCCCCCTCAGACTCCGTATAAATGAAGAAATAAAAGAATGAATCATTCAGGCAGGGCAGGCTAATCCGACATGTTCTGGTAACCATTGATACCATTCAGTTTATCTGTAATGTACTGCTACACATTGCTTAGTCTCTGTTCCCTTTTAATCAGTAAATGTTGACGAGCATTAATGGAATACCACATTGTTGACCAAGCATGTTGGTGACACCGCGTTTAATATTTAATGTACCTGAGCAATATAATTGATCAACTCTTGGAGCACATGACTGGCATTCCGATAAATCTCCAACAGTCATGAATTCCCATGGCAACAGTGAAGAATTGCAATCAGCAGCAGCAGAGCCAATCGGGCCTTAACGCCGAGGGAGAGGATCTATCAAATCCTTTCTGTTATTTCTCGTTATTTATCTGCTCAGAGTTTCAGTCCGTTTCTGAATTAGAATTCCTTGCTTTTGAATACTTTATCATTTCTCTGGCCCACAAGAGAACATTGTCACTGATGTTCTCAAATATTTAAAAAAAGTATATCGTTTAATAATATTTCAATAGTAATATTTGCAACCTTGCAATTCTCAGATCCTGCATTTGTAGACTTGCTAATAATGTTTAGCAAATCATCACACATTGCAATTTCCAGGAGCTGGAGACTGTCAGTTCTACTTGCTATTGTCCACATTAAGGTTTCAGTTAAGTGGTGAACAGTGACCACAACTCGTATTTATGTAATGCTCCAAATGCAATACAAAGTGCTTCACGTGGAGTCGGAAAGACAGGCCAAGTTGTAATCCTTAACCAAGAGAGTCAAACTGAGTTGTACTGAGCAGCTCATTACCACCCCCCCCCCCCCCCAACCCCCATTTAACTGGAGCAAATAATCCACTCCTGTGAAGTGCCAAGGGGGTGCCGCTCTGCCAGAGGTGCCGGGCGGGATGCTCTGTCCCGCAGCACCCATTTTCAGGTGCGGCGACCCCCCTGCCGGCAGCCAGATTTTCCGTCCCGGCAGCCGGACAATGGGGTTTCCCATTGTGGGAAGGCCCACACCCTCGGGAAATACGCAGACGTGAGTGCGCTGCCGGCGAAACGGAGGATCCCGCCGGCGGACAATCCAGCTGGCCTTCTTTCAAGTGTGATATTAAATTGAGGCCCTCTCTGTCTTAAGGTCTTGTAAAATATCTCAACAAACTCTTTTGAATCAACAGCTGAGGGACCCTGCTATGTGCAAATTAGCTGCCATTTTTCCTTCATTATGTTATGACACTTAGAAACTTATAAAATGCTAACTGGATTTGATTCAGAAAGAATGTTCCCGTCGCAGGGGAGGTGGCGGGAGAGTGCAGAATTAGGAGTCATAGTTTGAGGATAAAGGTGATGTGTTGGGTGTTCTGGATCACATACAGGTCACCAACACTTGAAGTAGTGCAACACTATTTTATTAAAAGGTTAACTATTTAAACATACTTGAACTGTGGGTAAATACGATACCAGCTTTAACTAAAGACCTTTGCCTTGTCCTGACCAGTTGATGCACTCAGCACATGGTGAATGTCTGTGTTGCAGGCTGTGAGCTCTGAGCTCCTAGCGAGCTGCTACTCGAATGAGCGGGAACTCTGTTGTGTATGTTGATTGGTCCCACTGTGTGTCCATCAGTGTGTGTCTGCACCATGATATACTGGTGTATATTATGACATCCCCCCTTTTATATAAAAAATTGTGTCCACGTGACAATAAATAGTGTGTGGTGAATGTTCCTGACTACGTGTGTGCAAAATATTTACAGGACTATGTACATAAAACTAAGCTATTTACATGGGAAGGTGCCTGCAGCAGAAAAAAACAGTGTGTCACACAAATAACGAGATGAACACTATATACAAACCACTTGAACGATTAAACGGAAGAACAGAACAGACCAGAGAGTCCATTAGTGCAAAGTTCACAAATTAAGTCTCTGAGGTGGGCGACGAATTCTGGTTGACCACCTCAAGGGTGGGTCAGGAGCCACCAGCTGAGGAGCGGGCTGGACTGCATCAGAGTGAGGAGGATGCAGAGCAACCGGAATCTCTGCATAGTCCAGGTCAGGGACAACAGGAGGGTGTGGCACTGGCGGAGGATCACATAGCGAGCACGGAACGAGACGAAGGGCATGCCGATTACGGCACAGAATGGAACCATCTGGTAGACGAACAAGGAACGAGCGGGGAGCCACCTGCCAAAGAACCACAGCAGTTGCAGACCAGCCACCATCCGGAAGATGGATGCGGACATTGTCATCTGGAGCCAGAGCAGGGAGATCAGCTGCACGGGCGTCATGAGCGCCTTGTGCTGTGCACGAGACAGTTGTATTCGTTGAAGGACCGGAACGTGGTCGAGGTCTGGGACGGAATGGACGGCACCATCGTCCTCAGGGTGCGACCCATGAGCAGCTGGGCTGGTGACAGGCCAGTGGACAGTGGGGCCGAGCGATAGGCCAGCAGGGCGAGGTAGAAGTCGGATCCCGCATCGGCAGCTTTGCAGAGGAGCCGTTTGTCTATGTGGACGCCCTTCTCCGTTTTGCCATTGGATTGGGGGTACAGGGGACTGGATGTCACATGCACAAAGTTGTACCTCCTGGCAAAGTTGGACCATTCCTGGCTCGCGAAGCAGGGGCCATTGTCCGACATCACAGTGAGTGGGATGCCGTGACGAGCAAAGGCCTCCTTGCAGGCACAGATGACCGCCGATGATGTGATGTCGTGCAAACGTACCACCTCCGGGTAGTTTGAAAAATAGTCTACAACCAGAACATAGTCCTTGCCCAGCGCGTGGAACAGGTCGATGCCGACATTGGACCAAGGGGACGTGGCCAACTCATGGGGCTGCAGGGTCTCACGTGGTTGGGCCGGCTGGAACTGCTGACAGGTGGGGCAGTTGAGCACTGTGTTGGCGATGTCGTCATTGATGCCGGGCCAGTACACTGCCTCTCGGGCCCGTCGGCGGCACTTCTCCACGCCAAGATGGCCCTCGTGTAGCTGTTCCAAGACAAGCTGGCGCATGCTGTGCGGGATAACAATGTGGTCCAGCTTCAGGAGGACACCATTGACAACTGCCAGATCGTCTCTGATGTTGTAGAACTACGGGCATTGGCCTTTGAGCCACCCGTCTGTTAGGTGGCGCATGACACGCTGTAGCAGGGGGTCAGCCGCCATCTCGCGTCGGATTTGGACGAGGCGTTCATCCGTGGCCAGTAGATTGGAGGCCACGAAGGGTACATGGGCGTCAACTTGGCAGACGAATCCCGCTGGGTCACACGGGGTGTTGACTGCCCTGGACTGAGCGTCAGCTATGATCATGTCTTTGCCCTGGGTGTATACGAGCTGAAAGTCGTATCGCCGGAGTTTGAGCAGAATGCGCTGGAGGCGAGGCGTCATGTCGTTCAAGTCTTTTTGTATTATATTGACCAGCGGGCGATGGTCGGTCTCGACGGTGAATTGTGGAAGGCCGTACACACAATCATGAAATTTGACGACACCGGTCAACAGGCCCAGGCACTCCTTTTCTATCTGCGCGTAGCGCTGTTCCGTGGGGGTCATGGCGCGTGACGCATATGCAACGGGGGCCCATGATGAGGCCTCATCGCGTTGCAGGAGCACTGCCCCAATGCCAGATTGGCTGGCATCGGTCAAAATGTTTGTCTCTTTCGCTGGATCAAAAAGGCCAATACCGGGACCGTGGTAAGTTTGGTTTGAAGTTCTGTCCATTCGCTCTCGTGGGCAGGAAGCTATTGGAAGTCTGTCGTCTTCCTGACCAGGTTCCTGAGAGCTGTGGTATGAGAGGCGAGGTTAGGGATGAACTTCCCTAGGAAGTTGACCATGCCCAGAAATCGGAGGACCGCCTTCTTGTCCTCTGGCTTTTTCATGGCAGTGATGGCAGCCACCTTGTCCGCATCCGGCCGCACACCCAACTGGGAGATGTGGTCCCTGAGGAACTTGAGTTCCATCTGGCCGAAGGAGCATTTGGCTCTGTTGAGGCATAGGCCCTGCTCCCATATGTGTTTGAACACGCGCTGGAGGCGACTGATATGCTCCTGCGGGGTGGTGGACCAAATGATTATGTCGTCAACATCGACGCGAACACCTTCAATGCCTTCCATCATTTGTTCCATGATCCTATGGAACACTTCTGAAGCAGATATGATCCCAAACGGCATCCTGTTGTAACAATATCTGCCAAAAGGGGTGTTAAAGGTACACAGTTTCCTGCTGGATCTGTCTAGTTGAATTTGCCAGAATCCTTTCAAGGCGTCAAGTTTGGTGAAGAGCTTGGCGCGAGCCATCTCGTATGTGATCTCTTCGCGCTTGGGAATTGGGTAATGCTCCCTCATTATGTTGCGATTCAGATCCTTTGGATCAATGCAGATTCTGAGCTCGCCAGAAGGCTTCTTTACACACACCATGGAACTGACCCAATCGGTTGGTTCCGTCACTTTGGAGATCACTCTTTGGTCTTGGAGGTCCTGCAGCTGCTGCTTGAGGCAGTCCTTGAGGGGTGCTGGGACTCTGCGAGGTGCATGCACCACAGGCGTGGCGTTCTGTTTGAGTATGATCTTGTAAGTATATGGGAGCGTTTCCTGCCTTCGACGGTGGTGGTCGATGATGGCGTTGAGTTGCGCCCTGAAGTCAGCATCCTGCAAGGCAGACATGTCATCAGGAGAGAGAGAGTAAACGAGGTTTAGCAATTTGCACGCCTGTGCGCCAAGCAGAGAGTCCTTCGAGGAGCCCACGATCTCGAAAGGAAGGATGGCTTTTCGTGACTCGTGCGTCACTTCGAGTTGGCATGAGCCGGTAGCAGGAATGAGGTTGCCATTGTCGTCCAATAGCTGGCAGGCCGATGGGAGAATGGTTGGTTTGACACGAAGGCTTTGGAAAGCAGACCACGCCATGAGATTGGCGGAGGCACCAGTGTCCAGGCGGAATCGTATTTGGGACCGGTTGACCGTCAGGGTGGCACACAACTCATTGTCTGGAGCGATGCTGTATACCGACAGCGGCTGGTGTCTTTGCTTCGGGGACAGCCTGTTTTTCGTTATGACACCGACTTGAAAAGGCGCCTTCGGGTCCTCGGTGTCACTGCTGTGTGGGAGGTCGGAATCGGACTCGGTGACCATGGGTTGAATTGCCCGAACATTCCTGCGAGGCTGGCTGAAGCGATATGAATTGGAAGGCTGAGCTGCTCGACAGCAGGCAGCATAGTGGCCAAGTCTTCCACATCGTAGGCATTGTCGAGATTTTGCGGGGCATTGCCGCTTTAAATGGGCGGAGCCACAGTTGCCGCACGTCGTGACGTCAGCACGTTCACTGCGCCACCGCACATGAGGGATGCGGTCCTGCGTGGTGCGCGCCTGCGCGTTACGTTCCTCCATGTCGCTGTCCCCTCGTTTGGTGCGTACAAGCGCGGGAGTCCGCGAAAGGCGCGCGAAATGACCACCCTCATCCAGGCTGAGGCCCTGGAAGTGTTCAATCACTTGGACCCGTTCCGCCTCGTGGGGACCTTGCCGCGCCGTTTCAGCCGCTTATATATGGGAGTACTGACTGGTGGTATTTTCATGTAGGACACAGGTCTCGATGGTGGTCGCTAGGGTGAGTTGCTTTACTTTGAGGAGCTGCTGATGTAGGGGGTCCGACTGAACACCGAAAATTATCTGGTCGCGTATCATGGAGTCGGAGGTGGGCCTATAGCTGCAAGATTGCGCAAGGATGCGGAGGTGCATTAAAAAGGATTGGAAAGGTTCGTCCTTACCCTGCAAACGCTGCTGGAACACATAGCGTTCGAAACTTTCATTCACGTCTACGCTGCAGTGAGTGTCAAATTTGAGGAGAAACATCTTGAACTTCGTCTTGTCTTTGACATCTGCAAAGGTGAGAGAGTTGAAAATATGGATGGCATGGTCCCCGGCCGTGGAGAGGAGAAGAACAATCTTTCTGGTGTCGGAGGCGCCCTCCCTGTCCGTGGCTTCGAGGTAAAGCTGGAAGCGCTGTTTGAAAATCTTCCAGTTGGCCCCGAGGTTGCCGACGATGCGGAGCGGCGGCGGCGGGCTGATGTTGTCCATGTTGCAGAATGACGGAATGCTGGCGGAAGGCAGATCACTTGCAGGTAGGTCTAAGAAGTGCTAGTATGCAACCATTCCTGGTATCATGATGTGTTGGGTGTTCTGGATCACATACAGGTCACCAACACTTGAAGTAGTGCAACACTATTTTATTAAAGGTTAACTATTTAAACATACTTGAACTGTGGGTAAATACGATACCAGCTTTAACTAAAGACCTTTGCCTTGTCCTAACCAGTTGATGCAATTCAGCACATGGTGAATGTCTGTGTTGCAGGCTGTGAGCTCTGTGCTCCTAGCTAGTTGCTACTCGAATGAGCGGGAACTCTGATGTCCCCTGTCTTTATAGTGCGTGTGCTCTCACTGGTGATTGGCTACGGTGTTGTGTATGTTGATTGGTCCCACTGTGTGCCCATCAGTGTGTGTCTGCACCATGATATACTGGTGTATATTATGACAAAAGGGTAAACGTTTTTGGACTGAGGTGAGGAGACACTTCTTCACCCAGCGAGTGGGGAATCAGTGTAATTCACTATCACAGGAAATAGTTGAGGCCAAAACATTGTGTAATTTCAAGAAGGAATTAGATATAGCTTTGGGGGCTAAAGGGTTAAAGGGATAATGGGTGGGGCGGCACGATGACACAGTGGTTAGCACTGCTGTCTCACAGCTCCAAGGACCTGGGTTCAATTCCGGCTTCAGGTGACTGTGTGGAGTTTGCACTTTCTCACCGTATCTGCATGGGTTTCCTCTGGGTCCAAAGATGTGCAGGTTAGGTGGATCGGCCACGCTAAATTGCCCCTCAGTGTCCAAAAGTTTACGTAGGGTTACTGGGTTACAGGGATAGGATGGAGGCGTGGGCTTAAGTAGGGTGTTCTTTCCAAGGGCCGATACAGACTATATGGGCCTATTATGGACCAGGGTTTAAAGAACCCCAAAGTATATCATGGAATTCACCTGACCCACAACCTTTAATTGATTTTGGTTATGGGGAGCACAAGGGCCCACTTTACAGGTGTGATGCAACAGAGATCTAAAAGTATTTTTGAACAAAACAATGTTTATTCTATAAATCCAATTAACATTTTATTAAAACACAGTAAACAGTTTATCAACCAGTAACACACATAACTCCACAGATACAATACTCTATAGATACCCCTTAATAACTTCCCAAACAACATCCATAAGTTAAACCCTTTTAAAATAAAGACAGCAGGTTTAAATTCTCTACAGAAACAGGTATTACTTTGAAATCATCAAATGATCAGGAGACATTCTTTAGCTTGTAGAGAGAGAGATCATTACACAGCTGCTTGCTTTGAATGCAGCTCTCTAACTCTGAAAACAAAAGCAAAAACACACTGCTGCTCCCAGCTCAAAAACGAAAGTGAAAGACAGAAAGCCAAGCTCCACCCACACACTGACATCACTGCAGCTATTTGATAAACACCCATTTCTTAAAGGTACATCCACCTGACAGGGCCCAATGGCCTCCTTCTGCACTGTAGGAATTCTATGATATGGGGGAAAGTTGGGACCAGGCTATTGAACTTGCTGATCAGCCATGATCATAATGAATGGCGGAGCAGGCTCAAAGGGCCTCATGGCCTTATCATGCTTCTATTTTCTACGTGTGTTTCTATGTATCCTTGGCCAGACTCCTAGATGTTGGGCAGTGGTGGAGATACAGTTAGGGAACAGTAATATTTTGTTAAAAGTACATAAAGATTGAGATTCCATTTTGGAATAAAGCCACAAAATTCCATGGGCGGGATTCTCCTTTGCTGACGCAAATCGAAAAAGGCGATTGGTCGAAGAATCGGTTTTGACGCCAGAATCGTGGCAGGCACCAGGTTCACGCCCAATCACAATTCTCCAGTGCCTTGACAGCGGCGTCAATGTGTTCCCCTCCGCACATACTGTAAACACTGTTTGCAAATCATTAGTGGGCCTGACCCGGTATTCTCCAGGGCCTCCGTGATACTCCGCCTCTACCGGAGGGAATCCCCGATGGCGAGGTTCACTTGTGCTAAGGAGGAGTGGGCCGTGGGTGTGGGGTGGCCCGCCACGGGACTGGGTGGTGCCTAGGCACGGAACACCATTGCTGCAGACTGAAAGGCAGCCATCTTGCTGTGCACCCCACTGATCACCCACCTTGGCCCCTGGTTCTCAGAGTGTCACCAGCTGATGGTACCCCTGCCAGCAGGGGGGGTTCGCCGCCATCGCTAAGATGTCCCGGGTCCAGGGGGTGATCGACAGGATGCATGTCACCCTACAAACACCTGCAGATGACAGGCCAATCTTCATAAACCAAATGGGATTCCACTCGATGAACGTGGAGCTGGTGTGTGTGACCATGAGCTGCATATCATGCACATCTGTGCCCGTTACCCGGGCAATGTGCACAACACCTTCATCCTGGCACACTCAGTGATTCCTGGCCCCTTTGAGGCGCACCCCTGGCTGGGGGGGGTTAGCTCCTGAGTGACAGGGGTTACCGACTGCGGTCGAGGCTGATGACGCCTATCTGGAGGCCACAGACATACGCGGAGACCTGCTACAACAATGCCCCTGCAGCGACCAGGGACGTGATCGAGCGGTGCTTTGACATCCAGAAGATGCGGTTCAGGTGCCTGGCCCGCTCTGGAGGAGCCCTCCAGTATAGCTCTGGGAGGGGTGCCCACATCATGGTGGCCTGCCGCATCCTCCATAACATCGTGCAACAGAGGGGTGACATGCTGGAGGAGGAGGATGAAAGCCAGGCATGGATCAGGCATGAAAGGCTGCACAACGTGTGTGCCAGGGCCAACGCGTATCGGATGCTCTAATCGCCTCCAGGTTCACCAATGGGAGGGGGGTGGGGGGACTGCCCAGAGGCATGGACATGGCATCCCATGTTCACACCCCCCTCACCTTATCCCCTCTCCTTCCTGCAACCCCCCTAAGTACCTCACTACAGGATGCGGGGCCCCGGGTTGGCAATAACAGTGGGTCTTGTCCAACGGATGGAGGATGATGACAACCCGCTCTGCGATGAACTCTGGTGCTCCTTATCATTTGATAACGACTGACCCATGCCCATGGTAGCACTTTCCACCGTTCCCAAGGCGATCCCTGCGTACGAGCTGGTCACGCCATCACATGGGCCCATTGAATCCCTGGGGCGGCGGAGGTAGGATGGCCCGGGGAGATGGGGGGTCAGATGGGACACTGGAGCGGGGAGCACTGGCTGAACCACGGTCCCTGGGCCAAGCCCACCCCCAGAGTGGCAGGCTGCTGGGATTCCCGTCATGTGACCTGGGGCGCCTTTGACGGCGTCTTCTTGGATGAAACGACATGGACAGGCCGGGCTGCTGCTTGGGTGTCCCAGGTGGTGTGGTGCTGTCTGCTGGCCATGTGATGCGCCAGGGGTAGGAAGGGAATCCGAGGTGTTCTGGCATCTCCCTTGCGGGAATCACCGGCACAGGCCCCATCATCTCCTCCTCCCTCGGGGTGCCCGGTGGCCCCTGGGCTACTCCATGGGGCGGGGATGCAAGCAGAGTTAACCCCTGAGACTCCCCTGCCCCGTGGTACTGCCAGTCCTGGAGGCCCACTCTCGTCTCGACCAGGGTCTGCATGCTCGCAGCCATGGAGCACAGGGGGTGGACCTCCTCTGTTTGGGACTGTCCCACATCATGCTGTGACTGGGCCACCTCCGTCTGTGTCTGTGCCACGTCGGCCAGTGCCTGGGCAATGCCACCGATGCTCTCAGCCATGGCCTGATTCCCGCTGTGACTGAGTCACGTTCAGGAGCACCGATGCAATTTCCAGGTGGCATTGGCATATGGCTGGCTGCCTGTGAGAGGACAGTCTTGTCCTGGGATATGGCCACCACCTGCACAGATTGCCCCAAACCTGGGACATCTTGACCCATTGCTGAAACCTACGCCCCCAAGGTCTCCACAGCTGATGCCACCCATGAGATGTTGGCCTGAATGGCACGCATGGTCGGCACCAGCTCCTGCTCCTGCACGTGGTTGGACTCCTCTAACTGCAGATGCTGGATGCTCGCCGACAACTCATCATGTAGTGCTTGGCTCTGCGACTGCATCTCCACAATCAATGGGACCGTTCCAGAAGCCCGAAACGCATCGGATGGCAGCTAATCCCTGGGGTCGGCCCGACCTCCGTCTATCCGCCCCCTCGGGGCTTCCTACCTCAGCCTGCTGTACCAGAGCATGTATGTGGTGTGCACCAGATTGTGTCCCAGTAGCCTCTTCACTAACATGCCCAACCAAGGTGCGTGTCTCTGGGATGGTGGAGGGTGTTGGAGACAGCTGTGACGGGAAGTCAGTGTCATTCCCGGACTCGAGCTCCGGGGTGTCTTGGGATATGGGTCAAGGGCTCCCGTCTGTTTCTGGTCGACACTCGGGGTTCTGGCTGTGGCTGGGAGCGGGGGACAACAGAAGGGCCCACCCCATCACCAGCAGCTCCTGCAAGACACAAGACAAGATGTTGCATCGCGGGCGGGGGGCGGGGGGGGGGCGTAGGGGAGGGCAGTTTGGTGGTGCCGGGTATGGGGGTGGGGTGGGGGTGGTGGTGGGTGTGGGGGTGGGGTGGTGTGGCGGGGTGACACACGTGCCATGGGGAACCGCAACTCAACGGGGTCTCACTTCCTCATCTGATGCTCACCTCCGCCTCGGCGACTGCCCTTTTTTGGGGTTCATCGAGCAGATCCAGTGGCCTCTGCTCTGCTGCGGTGAGGGGACACTGGTCCGGCGGTCGCCCTCCAGTCATCTCACATGCCCGGCGGTTGTGCGCGACCTCCTCCTGGTGGGGAAGGAACAGAAAACTGTTGGATAGTCCGATGCATTCAGCCCAGGGGGTGGGCAGCTGGTGGTTTTGTGGCCAAGGCATCTGGCTATGGCAGCCTGTATGGGTGCCAGCATGTGGTGGAGGGTGCAGATTCGGCCGCTCTCTGGGTGGAGGGGGGGGGGGGGTGGGAGGGGGGGGGGTGTTGGTGCCAGGGGTACAGCGCTGCCTACTCACCCTGGCTGTACTGAGGAGGCTGTGCAGTCTTTTCCCCGCATTGCTGGCCGGTCCGGACGGTGCTGCTCATGGCGCTGACCACCTCTGTCACCTGTGCCCCGGCCTGGCGAATGGCAGTGGTTGGCAGCCTCCTTCCCATCCCGGGGTATAGGGTCACCCATCTCTCCTCCACTGCATCCAGTAGAAGACCGAAAAGGGCGTGAGGTCCTTAGCGACCCCATTTCAAGGTGTCCTCACTTGGGGGGTGGGGTTATGACTATGTCTGCAAGAGCTGGGGCATGTGGGGGACCCTCAGGCATACTTAAAGATCGGGGCAAGCTTTAAAAATGGCGCCCTGATCTCTGAGCAGCCGGTTCGCCGGTGAGTTCAGCTCCCACTACTGAAACAATTTCGAAGTGTGGGCTAGGCCTGGGAAAAACTCCCCAAGGCCCAACAAAACGACCAAGTCTGGGTGAATCCAGGTCTAGATCTCACCCAGAAAGCCAACAGGAAACACCCCGCCAAACTCTCCCAAGATAATACCAATATTCTGGTTGAGTCACGCCCTATATATCGATTTTGATATTTAGGGTAAATGTGAGATGCATGTGAATTAACAGACAAAAAGTGTTGAACCCACCACACTGCAGCATAAATGACAGATGGAATCAAGACAGGATCTATGGATTCCTCAAGAACGTAGCCAAAAGTCAATAAACACCAGGTCGAACAGTCTCATTGAAACTCTGTCTCTCAAGGGATTCCAAGCTTCCCCATTGAAGCTCTCTTCTTAGATTTCTGTTAAATAATTGCACGGACTGCCATTGCAATGGCCCACCACACAGGGTTTCAATCTTGCCTTCCGAGATTCCTCCTTCCGAGATTCCTCCTTCCTGGATTCCGAGTACATGCGCCACTAGTTTACAAGCACACTTTCAGATTTATGGCCGTGTCATACAGAACACAAGGGGGTACAGTTGGGGAGGGGGTGCAGTTAAGGAGGGTGCAGTTGGGGAGTGTGAAGTCATAGGGGGTGCAGTTGGGGGGTGCAGTCGAGGTTGGGAAGCAGTCGAGAGGTGTGAAGATGGGGGGTGCAGTCGGGGGGGGGGGGGCTGCAGTTGAGGAGTGTGCTGTCAGGGGGGTTGCAGTTAGGGGAGTGAAGTGAGGGGGAATTGCAGTCAGGGAGTTGTCATCAGAAGGGGGATCAGTTGGGGGGTGGGCTGTGTGTCATCTGGTGGGGGTGTGATGGAGTCCTGGAAAGGGATGGGGGATGTAGTCTGCTGGGGCTATACAGTCCATGGCCTCTAGTCCGTAGTCTGAGATGGGGAGTGTAGACGGGGGGGATCGCATAGGGGTTTGGGGGCTGTTCGGGAGTCACGTGGGTGATCGGTGGCTGGCGGGAGTTCTGTGGGGTTTGAGGGAGGGAGCCCTGTGGGAGGGGATCAGGTGGGGTGTAGTGCATAGGGTGGGGTAGTTCAAGATCTCATGGGATGTCAGGGGATGTTAGTACAATAGTTACCCAGGAGCTAGAAGTGGTTTTAATTATTGTAACTTTTTCTGGGTAACTGTTACTCTAGGACAGTCTGAACCATCTGAAATTTGCAATGGTTCCCAGTTCACAGCAATTGCCCAGCAGTGGTTTGAACTTCCCGGGCAATTGCCGTGCAATCCTTACCTGGGAATGTCCAGGGTGTGAGGGGGTTACTCTGGTGCGTCTTTGGGGTCCACCCAGATACATTAACCAGGAGCTCCGAAGTTACAGACTGAAATGAAAAAAACCAGAGAATGATATTGTCCCAATACATGCAAGAAAGGACTGATCAAGGGCAACAAAAGATCTAAATCTTATCGAATCAAAGATCTTGGGCGGGATGCTCCAATCCGTCGGCCCCGTTTTCTAGCACGGCACAGCGCGCCGCCGCCAGCAGCAGGATTCTCCGTTCCCGCAGCCGACCAATGGGGTTTCCCATTGTGGCCCACCCAACGCCGTCGGGAAAAGCTTGGGCGTGGGAGCGCTGCCGACGGAACGGAAGATCCCACCTGTGGTACTATTACAAATGTAAGAACTGTAAGGGTTAATGAAATGTATAACTCAACTATGGGGGCACTCTTTTCCCTCCGCCTCGGCCACAGTTTTCACCATGGCCGATGCGGAAGGGACCCCCCCCACTGGACATGCGTGGGGATGACGTCAGCAGCCGCTGACGCTCCCGTGCATGCGCGGACCTCCGCCACCCGGCGAAGTCCCTTCGGCCCTGGCTGGCGTGGCGCCAAAGGCCTTTCCCGCCAGCCGGCGGAGCGCCAACCACTCCGGCGCGGGCCTAGCCCCTCAAGGTGAGGGCTTGGCCCCTAAAGGTGCGGAGAAATCTTTGGGGCGGCCCAACGCCAGAGTGGTTCCCGCCACTCCATCCCGCCGGTCCCCCCCGCCCCGCCGGGTAGGGGAGAATCCCGCCCATTGACACCTCATGGGTGAGATGTTGAGAAGAAGCTTAGAGAGCAGACTGTAGGAAAGCTAGTGTGAGTGAGAGCAGATCATAGTTAATGTTATAATGTAGAGATTATAGAACATGGATTGGATTGGATTGGATTGGATTTGTTTATTGTCACGTGTACCGAGGTACAGTGAAAAGTATTTTTCTGCGAGCAGCTCAACAGATCATTAAGCACATGAGAAGAAAAGGGAATAAAAGAAAATACATAATAGGGCAACACAACATTTACAATGTAACTGCATAAGCACTGGCATCGGATGAAGCAGTCAGGGTGTAGTGTTAATGAAATCAGTCCATAAGAGGGTCATTTAGGAGTCTGGTGACAGTGGGGAAGAACATAGAACATTACAGCGCAGTACAGGCCCTTCGGCCCTCGATGTTGCGCCGACCTGTGAAACCACTCTAAAGCCCATTTACACTATTCCCTTATCATCCATATGTCTATCCAATGACCATTTGAATACCCTTAGTGTTGGCGAGTCCACTACTGTTGCAGGCAGGGCATTCCACGCCCTTACTACTCTCTGAGTAAAGAACCTACCTCTGACGTCTGTCTTTTCTCTATCTCCCCTGACTTTAAAGCTATGTCCCCTCGCGCTAGACATCACCATTCGAGGAAAAAGGCTCTCACTGTCCTCCCTATCCAATCCTCTGATCATCTTGTATGCCTCAATTAAGTCACCTCTTAACCTTCTTCTCTCTAACGAAAACAGCCTCAAGTCCCTCAGCCTTTCCTCATAAGATCTTCCCTCCATACCAGGCAACATTCTGGTAAATCTCCTCTGCACCCTTTCCAATGCTTCCACATCCTTCCTATCATGCGACGACCAGAATTGCACACAATACTCCAACTGCGGCCGCACCAGAATTTTGTACAGCTGCAACGTGACCTCATGGCTCCGAAACTCAATCCCTCTACCAATAAAAGCTAACACACCGTATGCTTTCTTAACAACCCTCTCAACCTGGGTGGCAACTTTCAGGGGTCTATGTGCATGGACACCGAGATCTCTCTGCTCATCTACACTGCCAGGAATCTTACCATTAGCCCAGTACTCTGTCTTCCTGTTATTCCTTCCAAAATGAATCACCTCACACTTTTCCGCATTAAACTCCATTTGCCACATCTCAGCCCAGCGCTGCAGCTTATCTATGTCCCTCTGTAACTTGTAACATCCTTCCGCACTGTCCGCAACTCCACCGACTTTAGTGTCATCTGCAAATTTACTCACCCATCCTTCTACGCCCTCCTCCAGGTCATTTATAAAAATGACAAACAGCAGTGGCCCCAAAACAGATCCTTGTGGTACACCACTAGTAACTGGACTCCAGTCTGAACATTTCCCATCAACCACCACCCTTTGTCTTCTTCCAGCTAGCCAATTTCTGATCCAACCTGCTAAATCTCCCTGAATCCCATGCCTCCGTATTTTCTGCAGTAGCCTACCGTGGGGAACCTTATCAAACGCTTTACTGAAATCCATATACACCACATCAACTGCTTTACCCTCATCCACCTGTTTGGTCATCTTCTCAAAGAACTCAATAAGGTTTGTGAGGCACGACCTACCCTTCACAAAACTGTGTTGACTATCTCTAATCAAATTATTCCTTTCCAGATGATTATACATCCTATCTCTTATAAACCTTTCCAAGATTTTCCCCACAACAGAAGGCTCACTGGTCTATAGTTACTGGGGTTGTCTCTACTCCCCTTCTTGAACAAGGGGACAACATTTGCTATCCTCCAGTCTTCTGGCACTATTCCTGTTGACAAAGATGACTTAAAGATCAAAGCCAAAGGCTCAGCAATCTCCTCCCTAGCTTTCCAGAGAATCCTAGGATAAATCCCATCCGGCCCAGGTGACTTATCTATTTTCACACTTTCCAGAATTGCTAACACCTCCTCCTTATGAACCTCAAGCCCTTCTAGCCTAGTAGCCTGAATCTCAGTATTCTCCTCGACAACATTGTCTTTTTCCTGTGTGAATACTGACGAACAATATTCATTTAGCACCTCTCCTATCTCCTCGGACTCCAAGCACAATTTCCCACTACTGTCCTTGACTGGCCCTACTCTTACCCTCGTCATTCTTTTATTCCTGACATATCTATAGAAAGCTTTAGGGTTATCCTTGATCCTACCTGCCAAAGACTTCTCATGTCCCCTCCTGGCTCTTCTTAGCTCTCTCTTTAGGTCCTTCCTAGCTAACTTGTAACTCTCGAGCGCCCTAACTGAACCTTCATGTCTCATCTTTACATAAGTCTCCTTCTTCCTCTTGACAAGTGTTTCGACTGCTTTAGTAAACCACGGTTCCCTCACTCAACCACTTCCTCCCTGCCTGACAGGTACATACTTATCAAGGACACGCAGTAGCTGTTTCTTGAACAAGCTCCACATTTCCATTGTGCCCATCCCCTGCAGTTTTCCTCTCCATCCGATATATCCTAAGTCTTGCCTCATCGCATCATAATTGCCTTTCCCCCAGATATTATTCTTGCCCTGCGGTATATACCTATCCCTTTCCATCACTAAAGTAAACGTAATCGAATTGTGGTCACTATCACCAAAGTGCTCACCTACCTCCAAATCTAACACCTGTCCTGGTTCATTACCCAGTACCAAATCCAATATGGCCTTGCCTCTTGTTGGCCTATCTACATACTGTGTCAGGAAACCCTCCTGCACACATTGGACAAAAACGGACCCATCTAATGTACTCGAACTATAGCGTTTCCAGTCAATATTTGGAAAGTTAAAGTCCCCCGTAACAACTACCCTGTTGCTTTCGCTCCTATCCAGAATCATCTTTGCAATCCTCTCCTCTACATCTCTGGAACTTTTCGGAGGCCTATAGAAAACCCCTAACAGGGTGACCGCTCCTTTCCTGTTTCTAACCTCAGCCCATACTACCTCAGTAGATGAGTCCTCATCAAACGTCCTTTCTGCCACCGTAATACTGTCCTTGACTAACAATGCCACACCTCCCCCTCTTTTACCACCTTCCCTGAGCTTACTGAAATATCTAAACCCCGGCACCTGCAACAACCATTCCTGTCCCTGCTCTATCCATGTCTCCGAAATGGCCTCAACATCGAAGTCCCAGGTACCAACCCATGCCGCAAGTTCACCCACCTATTCCGGATGCTCCTGGCATTGAAGAAGACACACTTTAAACCACCTTCCTGCCTGCCAGTACACTCCTGCAACTTTGAAACCCTACTCATGACCTCACTACTCTCAACCTCCTGTATACTGGAGCTACAATTCAGGTTCCCAAGCCCCTGCTGAACTAGTTTAAACCCTCCCGAAGAGCATTAGCAAATTTCCCCCCCAGAGTATTGGTACCCCTCTGGTCCAGGTGCAGACCATCCCGTTTGTAGAGGTCCCACCGACCCCGGAATGAGCCCCAATTATCCAGAAATCTGAAACCCTCCCTCCTGCTCCATCCCTGTAGCCACGTGTTCAACTCCTCTCTCTCCCTATTCCTCGTCTCGTTATCACGTGGCACGGGTAACAACCCAGAGATAATAACTCTGTTTGTCCTAGATCTAAGTTTCCACCCTAGCTCCCTGAATTCCTGCCTTACATCCCCTATTAGTTGCAGATAAGTGTAGATTATATGTTTACTATCAACTGTATATTATTTAGGAGTACCTGTCGAATCCAAATGAGTAGTGTTAATAAATTTATAGCTTTGTTCAAGTTAAAGCTATTTTGTGGTCTTTGTGAACACTACGCCAACCATCCTGAAGTTAGCAACACAAAGAATACCACACCACCGACGGAGAATCCCACAGCTTAAGTTTTGTCACATGGCCCACAGACCTCCAACACAAATGGGTTGAACCAAAATAATTGCATCAAAGCTGACAGGATGATATTGTCATGGTTACAATATGGATTTATAGATCTACCCTCTGAAGAGAACAATAAAACTGTTCCATTCAAACCAAATTTATCGATCAATTGTAGTGTAACTTTTAGTTTTGATTTATTCATCACATTTTCAATCAACTGCTATAAAAACAGTTCCGTTGGCTAACAACTCTGCTTTGAAAAGCACATTAAACTCAACAGAGCAAACCTTGCCTGATTACTAACTGCAAAATATCCAGTTAAAGTCACAGGGGCTGAATTCACTCGGGATAATGTTCTTCTGCCCCTTCTGGTTTGATTGTCTCTGATATGGTAAACGCTTAACTGTCAATTGTATCGATTAAGGTTCAGTGTATAATGATAATCTTTATAGTGTCACAAGTAGGCTTACATTGACACTGCAATGAAGTTACTGTGAAAGTCTCCTAGTCGCCACACCCCAGTGCCTGTTTGGGTACACTGAAGGAGAATTCAGAATGTCCAATTCACCTAACAAGCACATCTTTCGGGCTTGTGGGAGGAAACCCATACAGCCACGGGGACAACGAGCAAACTCCGCACAGACAGTGACCCAAGCCTGGAATCGAACCCGGGTCCCTGGCGCTGTGAAGCAACAGTGCTACCCACTGTGCTACCGTGGGCACATGGGTTGCGGAGGGCTTTGTCACCCATTGGATAATGACTTATGCACATGTAAATAGACACTTATTGACTCTACAGCAGTTCGGAACTATGCATTTGTAATTTTTGACATTGTGAATAAATCTAAAACTGAGTAAAGCGTGGGTTTCCTCCGGGTGCTCCGGTTTCCTCCCACAGTCCAAAGATGTGCGGGTTAGGAGATTGGCCACCCTAAATTGTCCCTTAGTGTCTAAAAGGTTAGATGGGGATAGGGTGGAGGCGTGAGGTGCTCTTTCCAAGGGCAGGTGCAGACTCGATGGGCCGAATGGTCTCCTTCTGGAATGTAAGTTCTATGTTCTATGAACTCTGGCCTCCTCTTTCACCAATGACTGTTAGAAGTGTAATACGGTAGCAGAGAATGGTAGTGGAAAAGTGAAGGTTGGAATCTAAACAATGTTATTTAAAAGATATAAGGTCGCAATCTGAGTAGCAGTTTTGAAGATTGCTCAAAGTGTAAATTGTCAGGGTATGATTACCTGCAAAGTTCTCGGAGCATGAACCTTATGACCAGCAGAGGAATGACAGTAGATATGTGGACACGGGTTATGATTCTATCAAGAAGGTAACAAGGTATGGCCTTGGCATTGTCAATTTGCCACAAAAGTAATATCCGACGCATTGTGAGCTGGATGCATTTCAGTTGCATACTGAGGAAGACTTGGATCTTCCATTAGGTTTAGTAGATGAAATTTACCAAAAAAGTGATCTATTGGATACTTACAAGACCTGGTCAGACTTTGATAGATTTTGAAAGCCATTCCGTGGAGGAATATATCATGGACTGTATAAAAGATTAAAGAAATTCAATTTGGAGATAACTTTTGAATTCCAGTGGAGACCTATAAATCAAGGCTGCTCAGAAAGCTCACCCAGCTCTTCCAGGTCACGGAGGTCTTCCACAGGATTTTAGAAACGCCTTAATTGTTCATATCTACAAAAACAAAGGCATCGACCAGTCCTGTGACAATCACAGAGGGATATCTCTCCTGTTCATTGCTGGAAAGGTTCTTGCCCGAATCCTTTGAACCCAGCTTATATTACATCTTGAGCAGGGTTTACTTCCAGAGAACCAATGTGGTTTCAGAAAATGTAGGGGAATCATCGACATGGTGTCTGCTGCTGCTCACCAATGGCAGGAGAAATGCCAAGAACAAATGCTGTCCTGTACACCACCTCTGTCGACCTAACCAAAGCCTTTGACACTGTGAAGGCCTTTGGAAGGTTATGAGCAAGTTTGGTTGCCCAGACAAATTCATTCAAATGGTCCGGCAATTCCACAATGGCATACAGGCCCACATCCTCAATAAAAATGAGTCTTTGGCTCCCTTTTCTGTCACCAATGGAGTGAAACAGGACTACGTATTGGTGCCGGCCCTCTTCATCATCATGTTCTCAGTCATGCTCACTTTCCAGGATGAGGAACCAGACATAGATACCAACCATCAAATAGATTGCAAGCTTTTCAACCTGCGATGCCTCCTGGCCGAGACCAAGGTCCTCGTTGATAGGCTGTGTCAGTTTCTATTTGCTGATGACTGCACTAAACACTGGAAGTGAGGCAGACAGGCCATACATTACGGACCTGTTTTCTGCATCCTGTGATAACTTCAGTCCCACCATCAGCACAAAGGCAGAAGTCATGTCCCAGCCTTCTCGAGGCAAACTCCATCAAGAGCTGACCAGAAACTGGCGACTGGGGACAAGTTCACCGACCTAGGCAGCATTCTCTCACACTCAGTTCATATTGATGATGAGACCCATGCCAGAAATGCCAAGGTCAGTGAGTCCTTCGGAAGACTTTGCCATTCATTTGGGAATATAGAGGAGTGAACCTAAAAACCAAGCTCAAGGTGTACTGAGCAGTCGTCCTCTGCACTCTTCTGTATGCAAGTGAGACCTGGACTGACTACCAATGGCTCCTCAATATAAAGTAGCAAGACCAAGCCCCAAACACGGTGGTCCTCAGGAGAAACGGCATAGTTAGCATCTTCATAATTTTTGACAAAACTGTTCTGATGGGCTGAACATGTCGGCAGAGCCCATGACAACCGAGTCCCCCAGCAAATCTTCTATGGTGAACTGCAGAACGGAACATGTTCCGTGGCGGTCAAATGCTTCAAGGATACCCAGAAAGCCTCCTGCATGGGCTTCAAAACTGACACTACATCATGGGCGACCCTTGCCCAGGACCGCTCAGACTTGAGAAGTGAAATTGCCAACGGTGCACCAGCATGCAAGCAACAATGGATAGTGTCAGCTCAAAACAAGCACAGGCACATAAAAACCGTGAGACCAGTGTCCCAGCTATCTACCAGCCTCATTGTCCCCATTGCACTGGAACCTTTTGTGCTAAGATAAATCTTACCGTATCCACACAGCTCGACGTCTGGATGACAAATGTAGATACTGAAGGGTGAACAATGATAAAAGATTGAAGAATTTCAAGTTGGAGATCATTTGTTCGGTGCTTGCATTTAAATGATTAGTTTGTGGTAGGCCCCCTAGCCTTATCTGGGGTGTGGTTTTCGAAAAGAGGCCTTTTTTGGAGCAGGTGTCTGCTGCCTTGAAATCAATTCCCGAGGAAACAGTCATTCCCAACATGCAATTTTAATCCTCAAACAGATTGGGCAAATCAAATTGACAAAGATAGCCTGAAGGAAGAGTTCAAACAGCATATTCAGGACAGTTTCTGAAAGAAATGCACAGGAACAAACCAGGAAATGGGTTATTTTAGAATTGGTAATGTCTCAGGAAATAGGATGAGTTAATGACCACATAGTAATGGATCCTCTAGGTAAGAGTGATCTTAACTTGAAAGAATTTCATATTCAGTTGGAGAGTGAGAAATGTGGCTCTGAAACTACTGGGCGGAATTTTCCAATATTTTTTCAAAGTGTCGGTTTCAACAAGAGAACTGAAGGGAATTCCGTTGGTGCGTCGGTGAGAAAAATCATTGTATCTTCAGCCAGTTTTATAAAAATGTTTTCACGAGCTCCACACTGTGCTTGTGGTGACCTGCCTCTGATTCGTTCACCCCAGCATTACTTTATCTCAGCAATCGGGGGTTGGGAGCATACCTTTTAAATGCCTCTGCAGGACTTGTTCCAAGTAATATTGGGGGGATGGCACTCAGGAATACAGACCTAACTGTTGAGCCCCTCATAGCTGATGATCCACAGCAGGTGGAGGCAGAGACATCACAGGGATCGGGCACTTGGAGGGATGCTGGAGCCCAGGATGCGGCTGAGCCCCAGTCAGCTGATGTGCACCTGAGTCTGCTTGTTCCACAGCTGCTGCAGCTACAAAAGCAGAGTTGTGAATATCAGGATGGGATATCAGCATCCCTCTTTGGACTGAAAGGCCGGCTGGAGGAGTCCAAATGCCTTATGTCCGAGAAGATAGTGCCATCACTCTGAGGTAGCCAGGTCAGCACTGCAAAAGTGGGGTGCACAGAGTAAACCTTGATTCAGGACATGCATCCCTGGACGGGGGATGCCTACACCCCTCAGGCCATGCACTCCATGACTGAAGGCATGAGCTCATGGTGCGGGGCCTAGCTGTAATATTTCGTATCTGGAAATCTCATAGACACATCCATTTTGGTCAACAAATACTGGTTCTCACTTTTCATCTTAGGAAGGGGTTCCACGCAATCAATTCGGACCCTAGTAAAGAGTTCTTCAAGTGCCGGAATGGGTATTAAGGGTGCTGGCTTGATAACCACTTGAAGCTTTCCTATTACCTGGCATGTGTGACATGTACAACAAAATTCAACAGCATCCTTATGCAGTCTAGGCCAATAGAAGTATTTTTGTATTTTTGCTTGAGTTTTTCTTACTCCTAAATGATCCCTCATTCACTACCCACAAAACGTCCTTTCTATAACCCAACAATCATAAAACTTGATGAACTTGTAGCCAGTTAAAATGGCTAACTCCCGATTTAGAATGGCTAAATTCTCCACTTCCTCACTAATGCATTACCGATTTAGTAACACTCTGGTATACATTCAGATTCTATTTTTGTGTATACTTTCTGATACAACTGTTTTATCTCTGAATCCTTCTGTCATTCAACTAAAGTTATCCACTTTTGCCACCACCTGCTCTTGTTCTTTATCAACCTCAGTTTCCCTATCTTTACTCCTTGATTTTTCTTCCTTCAGCCTCATCCTGTGGCTTTGTGATCTTGTTACCACACAATCCAGAAACACCCCAGGATATGCTTCTTGCAACACCTCAGTCGTTTGACTTTTCAATCACAGTAGGCTGCATTCCCACCTGTGATCCAGTTGTATCAATACCCAGGATAAATTCCTGGGCAGCACGGTAGCATTGTGGATAGCACAGTTGCTTCACAGCTCCAGGGTCCCAGGTTCGATTCCGGCTTGAGTCACTGTCTGTGCGGAGTCTGCACATCCTCCCCGTGTGTGCGTGGGTTTCCTCCGGGTGCTCCGGTTTCCTCCCACAGTCCAAAGATGTGCTGGTTAGGTGGATTGGTCATGACAAATTGTCCTTAGTGTCCAAAATTGTCCTGAGTGTTGGGTGGGGTTACTGGGTTATGGGGATAGGGTGGAGGTGTTGACCTTGGGTAGGTGCTCTTTCCAAGAGCCGGTGCAGACTCGATGGGCCAAATGGCCTCCTTCTGCACTGTAAATTCTATGAATCTATGAAATTGCACCCCTGAAAAAGGTAATTTCTCAATTATTCCTAACTACCACTTTTCACTGGACTCTCTAATCTTACCTTACATAATGGAACACTGCTCACTTGATCAACAATCCCATATACTACCACCTTTTCTAGGAATATTCCTTCTGGACTATATATATCCTTATCTCCCACCATTAAAGATTGACCTGCTCCTGTATCCCTTAAGATCTTAACCTCCTTACCTACTCCACCTTGTACACATGAGTAAATCTTCCCCTCACAAATAAAATCTTTACAAAGATCTGACACTTTCTTATCGACCAACCTCTGAACCAACTGCGCACTCTTTTGCACCTCTTCAGCTGAAATCATGGTTTCTTTTTCCACTTTAATAAACTCCACCTGCTTATCCTTTTTAAAGAGTCTCTCACCCCATTACTTTTCTTAAGCCACCAACACTGCGACTTTGTGTGTCCAACCTAGTAACAATTAAAACATTTAAGTTTTCTTATCTCTCGTCCACCCTCATAAGTTTCCTTTTTAACCGGAGGCAAAACCTCTTTAATATCTCCAGCTAGACCTCCTTTGCTTGCCCTTTATCTATCTATCAAAATAATTTTGTTAAATTCTTTCAAATTCCATATCTGACTGACCTGGTTCTTTCCTTAGATTTTTAAACTTCCGTCTGTAGGCTCCTGACAGGGGGACAGGTGGTACAGTGGTTAGCAGTGCTGCCGCACAGTGCCAGGGACCAATGTTCGATTCCGACCTTGGGTGACTGTGTGGAGTTCGAACGTTCTCCCTGTGTCTGCGTGGGTTTCCTCTGAGTATTCTGGTTTCCTCCCACAGTCCAGAGATGTGCAGGTTTGGTGGATTGGCCGTGCTAAAATTGCCCCTTATTGTCCAAAAGACTAGGTGGGGTTATGAGGATGGGTGGGTGATTGGGCCTGGATGGAGTGCTCTTTCAGAGGGTAAGACTCGATGGACTGAATGACCTCCTTCTGAACTGTAGAGATTCTATGGATTCTATAGATTCATATGCACTTAAGATGGCTTTTCGCACCTCATCATAATCCCGAAATAGTGATCCAAACAGGGAGGTAGATTTGAGACCAGGAAGAGATCAGCCATGATCTGATTGAATGGCAGACCAGGCTCGAAGGGCTGAATTGCTTACTTCTGCTCATAATTCCTACATTCCTATGTTCCAAACACTTCATTATTTCAACCTACTAACTAGGGCAGCACAGTGGTTAGCACAGTTGCTTCACAGCTCCAGGGTCCCAGGTTTGATTCCTGGCTTGGGTCACTGTCTGTGCGGAATCTGCACGTCCTCCCTGTGTGTGTGTGGGTTTCCTCCGGGTGCTCCGATTTCTTCCCAGAGTCCAAAGATGTTCAGGTTTGGTGGATTGGCCATGATAAATTGCCCCTAGTGTACAAAAAGGTTAGGTGGGGTTACTGGACACGGGGATAGTGTGGAGACATCAGCTTAAGTAGGGTGCTCTTTTCAAGGGCCGGTGTAGACACGATGGGCTGAATGGCCTCCTTCTGCACTGTAAATTCTATGATTTCTATAATTTCTATGATTATTAACATTGTTTAAACAAACAATGCCCACATGGTTTTGGTCACTTCAATAGTTTAGCTACTTTCTCAAATGAAATAAAAAAGGCTTCCACATTTTTCTTGTCAAACCTTGGCGGTGCTTGAATATATTTAAATATATCTCCACTAGGTATTTGTCTAGGCAGGACTACTCCTTCCTCTAGACGTTCCTCAACATTTGACATCAACATTTTAAGTTAATCCTCTCTTTGCAGTTCCATTTTCCAAAGTTCAAATTTTCTCTTTTTTCCTTTGCTTCCGCTATTGCCACTCTTTCTTTTTTCTTTTCTTCTGCCATTGCCGCTCTCTCTCTCTATCATTTCCTTTTCATTCCATTTCAATCTGTCTCATTTCTTTATCATGTTGCAACTATTTCATTTGTAATTGAATTTTAGTTATTGCGAATGATTCAGAGTGTGACCCTGGCAAATTTAAATGCTGAACTATTGCTTGAATTATTTTCATCTTCACCCCTTCAGGTAAGGTCAACTGCAGTTTATCTGCCGAATCGAAAAGTTGTAATTGCCCTTTGTAAATCACCCAGAGTGACCTCTTCAACACCCAGGAAACTCATCCACTGAAAGCGCCATTTTACCAGTCACTCCCTATTTAAATTGACAAGAGTATCAACACCCGAAAGGAAACTTCAACTCTCACATTCGCTGTCTTTAAATTCAATAATCCCAAAGCAAACTAGGAATTATACTTTTTAGGCCCAGCAAAGAGCCCCCAATTTTTGTTATGATACCGGACGAGAAACTGCAAAAATTGGCAATTTGTAAAATTGTGAGGAAAGTTTACTTCACCCCAGGGTGATGACCCTGACCAATAGGTATCTATTATGTTAAAACTAACTTTAATTCAAACGTAGAACTAGCCATGTTAACATCAAAGAAACAGCTTTTCAATTAACCGTTGAACAGTTCTTTAATCAAAGGAAAAGCGTTAGGTCACTAATTACACCTGCCACTGTATATATTCCAACACGGTGGAAGATGTGCAGGTTAGGCGGATTAGCCATGCTAAATTACCCTTAGTGTCCAAAAGGTTTGGTGGGGTTACTGGATTACAGTGATAGGGTGGAGTGTGGGCTTTACAAGAGACAGTGCAGATTCGATGGGCCGAATGGCCTCCTTCTGCACTTTTAGTTCAATAATACAGTTCAAAATCCACTCAGAAATAAAGTTAACAATCAGGGTTACTTGTTCTCGGTGTAGACCTTTTGAGAAAGACCCTTTAAGGAAAAACCTGAAAATCCTTCTATCTTGTCAGACTCAAATCATATAGCCCACTGCCAAAACAACAGATCGGCCTGGCAGACAGGCGTGGCTCCTCGCATTAATTATGGTTGACATATTTGTATTATCGTTAGCCACGGGTGAGGTACCAGAAGGCCGGAGGGTAGCAAATGTTGTGTCCATATTTAAGGACTGCAAAGAAAAACTTAGGAATTATAGACCAGTAAGCCTAACATCTGTGGTGGGTAAGTTACTAGACAGGATTCTGAGGGATAAGATATACTGGCATTTGGAAAGACAGGGTTTGATTAGGAATAGTTGGCATGCCTTTGTGCATGGGAGCTCATGCTGTACAAACTTGTTAGAGTTCTTTGATGAAGTGACCAGGAAGGTTGATGAGGGCAGGGTGGTAGATGTAGTCTCTATGGACTTCAGTAAGACCTCTGATAAAGTTCCACATGATAGGCTGCTCTGGAAGGTGAGATCACATGGAATCCCATACAATTGGTTTGATGGTAATGGAGAGGGTAATGGTGGAAAGATGCTTGTCAGATTGGAGGCCTGTGAATGGTGGTGTGCCTCAGGGATCAGTGCTGGGCCCATTGCTGTTTATCCATATCAACTGGAGAGAGTGCAGAAGACATTTACAAGGATGTTGCCAAGACTCAAGGGACTGAGTTATAGGGAGAGATTGGACAGGCTGGGACTTTTTTCTTTGGAGCGTAGGAGACATAGGGGTGATCTTATAGGGGGTATAAGATCATGAGAGACATGGATAGTGTGAATGCACTCAGTCTTTACCCCAGAGTTGGGGAATCGAGAAGTAGAGTGCATAGGTTTAAGTTAAGAGGGGAAAGAATTAATAGGAACCAGAGAAGCAACTTTTTTACACAGAGGGTGGTAGGTATGTGGAATGAGCTGCCAGAGGAAGTGGTTGAGGCAGGGACATTGACAACATTTAAAAGGCATTTGGACAATTATATGGATAGGAAAGGCTTAGAGAGATTATGGACCAAATGCAGGCAAATGGGGTTAGCTTAGATGGGCTTTTTAGTTGGCATGGACCAGTTTAGGCCAAAGGGCCTGTCTCCAACCTGTAGATTCTATGAGTCTATGATTCTATATCATCTGTACCCATTAAGATGTCCCATGACATGCTTAGGTAGGACTAAACATCCCTCATTAATAATCTACACCCCAAGGAACCTCCAAAAACATGAACAATATTCCATTAACTATTTATCTGTAAACAAGCAAATGGTTAAAATCAATGATGACCACACCTTTACGACTCCATAATGACAGCTTTAATAAGCATACTGCTTGTATGTATTGTAAACCATGTTTTTAATACCATGACTACAACAAATATAGAATATAAATATAACAATTTCCTACTTTCATGACATCACAACATTGAAAGCCAGCCCGGGCCCTCAAGGCGCCAGCCTTCCAAGTGACACCCGCCAAGGTCATCTCAGAGCAGCAGGGTGTGGCAGTCAGCAGGCTGTTTCATCCTCAGCTGTGGATCCTGGGGATATACCTAGACGTAGCAGGAGAGTTAGGAAGGCTAAGAGATTACAGTCATAGCTGAGTTATGCATGAGTAAAGATTAATCACTGTTAGCACCTTTGAATATATTAAAAGTCAATTTATGCACCCTATAAGTGTCTCTCCGCTCTCATTTCATTGCAGCATGCACAGCCAACCTCCACGTTTAGGCTGGAAGCACAATGCTGCTCATCCTCAACCTCTCCTGAGAGGATGGCAACTTAATGGGCAGCACGGTAACACAAGTGGATAGCACTGTGGCTTCACAGCGCCAGGGTCCAAGGTTCGATTCTCCGCTGGGTCACTGTCTGTGCAGAGTCTGCTCGTTCTCCCTATGTCTGCGTGGGTTTCCTCCGGGTGCTCCGGTTTTCTCCCACAGTCCAAAGATGTGCAAGTTAGGTGGATTGGCCATGATAAATTGCCCTTCGTGACCAAAAAGGTTAGGAGGGGTTATTGGGTTATGGGGATAGGGTGAAAATGAGGGCTTAAGTGGGTCGGTGCAGACTCGATGGGCTGAATGGCCTCCTTCTGCACTGTTTGTTCTATGTTCTATGTAATGGTTATTCCCCCCTCCCACTGTACTGACGCAATTATGCTGCTGTAATCCTGCTCATGGGCACCATTCCCCGTATTGTCTGGTTATTGGGCTTCCACTCCCTGCCTGTGAAAGTAGAATCAGCAAGGGGAAATCCCGTTACCAGCACACAAGTTGGAAGGTCTTAGTGCCCCATGGGGACATAATTTCCCAACAAATCTTGGTCCTCCCCAAAGCGAGAGGCTATCATGGCATCCTGAGCACTGTGTTCCCTTTGGGCCATGGCCATTGCCCAAGGTCCTTCCTCTACTTCCTCCGGGATTTGCCCCTCACTGCACTCCTTGACGTCCTCCTCATCTGATGAGATGTGATATCCCTCCATCTTCTCCTCATTCAGCTCCTCGCCATATTTTAGTGTCAAAGAACAAAGAACAAAGAAATGTACAGCACAGGAACAGGCCCTTCGGCCCTCCAAGCCCGTGCCGACCATACTGCCCAATTAAACTACAATCTTCTACACTTCCTGGGTCCGTATCCTTCTATTCCCATCCTATTCATGTATTTGTCAAGATGCCCCTTAAATGTCCCTATCGTCCCTGCTTCCACTACCTCCTCCGGTAGCATGTTCCAGGTACCCACTACCCTCTGCGTAAAAAACTTGCCTCGTACATCTACTCTAAACCTTGCCCCTCTCACCTTAAACCTATGCCCCCTAGTAATTGACCCCTCTACCCTGGGGAAAAGCCTCTGACTATCCACTCTGTCTATGCCCCTCATAATTTTGTATACCTCTATCAGGTCGCCCCTCAACCTCCTTCGTTCCAGTGAAAACAAACCGAGTTTATTCAATCGCTCCTCATAGCTTATGCCCTCCATACCAGGCAACATCCTGGTAAATCTCTTCTGCACCCTCTCTAAAGCCTCCACATCCTTCTGGTAGTGTGGCGACCAGAATTGAACACTATACTCCAAGTGTGGCCTAACTAAGGTTCTGTACAGCTGCAACATGACTTGCCAATTCTTATACTCAATGCCCCGGCCAATGAAGGCAAGCATGCCGTATGCCTTCTTGACTACCTTCTCCACCTGTGTTGCCCCTTTCAATGACCTGTGGACCTGTACTCCTAGATCTCTTTGACTTTCAATACTCTTGAGGGTTCTACCATTCACTGTATATTCCCTACCTGCATTAGCCCTTCCAAAATGCATTACCTCACATTTGTCCGGATTAAACTCCATCTGCCATCTCTCCGCCCAAGTCTCCAGACAATCTAAATCCTGCTGTATCCTCAGACAGTCCTCATCGCTATCCGCAATTCCACCAACCTTTGTGTCGTCTGCAAACTTACTAATCAGACCAGTTACATTTTCCTCCAAATCATTTATATATACTACAAACAGCAAAGGTCCCAACACTGATCCCTGTGGAACACCACTGGTCACAGCCCTCCAATTAGAAAAGCATCTCTCCATTGCTACCCTCTGCCTCCTATGGCCTAGCCAGTTCTGTATCCACCTTGCCAGTTCACCCCTGATCCCGTGTGACTTCACCTTTTGTACTAGTCTACCATGAGGGGCCTTGTCAAAGGCCTTACTGAAGTCCATATAGACAACATCTACTGCCCTACCTGCATCAATCATCTTAGTGACCTCCTCGAAAAACTCTATCAAGTTAGTGAGACACGACCTCCCCTTCACAAAACCGTGCTGCCTCTCACTAATACGTCCATTTGCTTCCAAATGGGAGGAGATCCTGTCTCGAAGAATTCTCTCCAGTAATTTCCCTACCACTGAAGTAAGGCTCACCGGCCTGTAGTTCCCGGGATTATCCTTGCTACCCTTCTTAAACAGAGGAACAACATTGGCTATTCTCCAGTCCTCCGGAACATCCCCTGAAGACAGCGAGGATCCAAAGATTTCTGTCAAGGCCTCAGCAATTTCCTCTCCAGCCTCCTTCAGTATTCTGGGGTAGATCCCATCAGGCCCTGGGGACTTATCTACATTAATATTTTTTAAGACACCCAACACTTTGTCTTTTTGGATCACAATGTGACCCAGGCTATCTACACCCCCTTCTCCAGACTCAACATCTACCAATTCCTTCTCTTTGGTGAATACTGATGCAAAGTATTCATTTAGTACCTCGCCCATTTCCTCTGGCTCCACACATAGATTCCCTTGCCTATCCTTCAGTGGGCCAACCCTTTCCCTGGCTACCCTCTTGCTTTTTATGTACGTGTAAAAAGCCTTGGGATTTTCCTTAACCCTATTTGCCAATGACTTTTCATGACCCCTTCTAGCCCTCCTGACTCCTTGCTTAAGTTCCTTCCTACTTTCCTTATATGCCACACAGGCTTCGTCTGTTCCCAGCCTTTTAGCCCTGACAAATGCCTCCTTTTTCTTTTTGACGAGGCCTACAATATCACTCGTCATCCAAGGTTCCCGAAAATTGCCGTATTTATCTTTCTTCCTCACAGGAACATGCCTGTCCTGTATTCCTTTCAACTGACACTTGAAAGCCTCCCACATGTCAGATGTTGATCTGCCCTCAAACATTCGCCCCCAATCTATGTTCTTCAGTTCCCGCCTAATATTGTTATAATTAGCCTTCCCCCAATTTAGCACATTCATCCTCGGACCACTCTTATCCTTGTCCACCAGTACTTTAAAACTTACTGAATTGTGGTCACTGTTACCGAAATGCTCCCCTACTGAAACATCTACCACCTGGCCGGGCTCATTCCCCAATACCAGGTCCAGTACCGCCCCTTCCCTAGTTGGACTGTTTACATATTGTTTTAAGAAGCCCTCCTGGATGCTCCTTACAAACTCCGCCCCGTCTAAGCCCCTGGCACTAAGTGAGTCCCAGTCAATATTGGGGAAGTTGAAGTCTCCCATCACCACAACCCTGTTGTTTTTACTCTTTTCCAAAATCTGTCTACCTATCTGCTCCTCTATCTCCCGCTGGCTGTTGGGAGGCCTGTAGTATACCCCCAACATTGTGACTGCACCCTTCTTATTCCTGATCTCTACCCATATAGCCTCACTGCCCTCTGAGGTGTCCTCTCGCAGTATAGCTGTGATATTCTCCCGAACAAGTAGTGCAACTCCGCCTCCCCTTTTACATCCCCCTCTATCCCGCCTGAAACATCTAAATCCTGGAACGTTTAGCTGCCAATCCTGCCCTTCCCTCAACCAGGTCTCTGTAATGGCAACAACATCATAGTTCCAAGTAGTAATCCAAGCTCTAAGTTCATCTGCCTTACCCGTAATGCTCCTTGCATTAAAACATATGCACTTCAGGCCACCAGACCCGCTGTGTTCAGCAACATCTCCCCGTCTGCTCTGCCTCAGAGCCACACTGTCCCGAATCCCTAGTTCTCCCTCAATGCTCTCACCTTCTGACCTATTGCTCCCGTGCCCACCCCCCTGCCATACTAGTTTAAACCCTCCCGTGTGACACTAGCAAACCTCGCGGCCAGGATATTTATGCCTCTCCGGTTTAGATGCAACCCGTCCATCTTATACAGGTCACACCTGCCCCGGAAGAGCTCCCAGTGGTCCAGATAACGGAAACCCTCCCTCCTACACCAGCTGTTTAGCCACGTGTTTGTCTGCTCTATCTTCCTATTTCTAGCCTCACTGGCACGTGGCACAGGGAGTAATCCCGAGATTACAACCCTCGAGGTCCTGTCTTTTAACTTTCTGCCTAGCTCCCTGAACTCCTGCTGCAGGACCTCATGCCCCTTCCTGCCTATGTCGTTAGTACCAATATGTACAACGACCTCTGCCTGTTTGCCCTCCCCCTTCAGGATTCCCTCTACCCGTTCGGAGACATCCTGGACCCTGGCACCAGGGAGGCAACATACCATCCTGGAGTCTCTTTCACGTCCACAGAAGTGCCTATCTGTGCCCCTGACTATAGAGTCCCCTATTACTATTACTCTTCTGCGCTTTGACCCTCCCTTCTGAACATCAGAGCCAGCCGTGGTGCCACTGCTCTGGCTGCTGCTGTTTTCCCCTGATAGGCTATCCCCCCCGACAGTATCCAAAGGGGTATATCTGTTCGAGAGGGGGACAACCACAGGGGATTCCTGCACTGACTGCCTGCCCTTTCTGGTGGTCACCCATTTCTCTGCCTGCACCTTGGGTGTGACCACATTTACATAACTGCGATCTATGACGCTTTCCGCCACCTGCATGCTCCTAAGTGCATCCAATTGCTGCTCCAACCGAACCATGCGGTCTGTGAGGAGCTGCAGTTGGGTGCACTTTCTGCAGATGAAGCCACCCGGGACGCTGGAAGCCTCCCGGACCTGCCACATCTCACAGTCAGAGCACAGCACCCCTCTAACTGACATTGCGTCAATTAATTAAAATTAAAATTTGTCTTTTTTTTTTTAAATACTTTTTTTTTAAATTGCAAAGTTACTGTCAACTATCTGTTTCCTAGCACTAGATTCCTAATAGAAATGCGATAGCTAACTATAATACTCTCCGATCTCTGGCTTAGATATCCTCTAAATTATAATTAAGTTATGATGTTTAATTAGTTCCCAAATACTCAAATTTTTTTAAAAATTTAGGTTAGAATCCCAACCAGCCACTCTGGCCACAGCTTTTCTGTGATGTCACCCCGACACACACAATTTGAAAAAAGGTATAAAAGTAAAAATAAGTAAAAATCACTTTCTTACCTTCTGAGTGTCTGAGATGTTCTCAGGTTCTCTCGCTGACAGAGACTGCTCCTCCACCTCCGAACCTTGACCTGCACAATGCTAATAATATAATAATAATATAATATGGCACTTACCTTACACCAATGGGTCTTATTATTAGGTTAGAGGAGGAGGGCGGGTGGGAGACACTACACGTGTAGTGTCTCGGGTTTCCTCTCCACCAGAATTTATTGGTTGGGGGGGGGGGGGGGGCGGGGGGGGACTTGCCAGAGGTCGAACTTCCGGTTCCCGCCTTATATAAAAACAAATAAAACAGAAAAGAAGAACAGACACGGGACCAGGCAAGGCTTTTTAAATACACTACTCACCTCCCAGAAGGCCCCTGCGCACCGGTGCCGCCGAAATCCAAAGGGCTGCTCCTGTAAAGGTAAGGTTTTTAAATACACTACTCACCTCCCAGAAGGCCCCTGCGCACCGCTGCCGCCGAAATCCAAAGGGCTGCTCCTGTAAAGGTAAGGTTTTTAAATACACTACTCACCTCCCAGAAGGCCCCTGCGCACCGCTGCCGCCGAAATCCAAAGGGCTGCTCCTGTAAAGGTAAGGTTTTTAAATACACTACTCACCTCCCAGAAGGCCCCTGCGCACCGCTGCCGCCAAAATCCAAATCAAGTTATGGAGTGTGCAGTACACCTCCCGACACCCTCTGGGGCTGGACTGGACGCTCTCCCTGACTAGTGTAGGCATTGCAACTATATCTTCAGCAGGTCTATCGTCTGCTCCACCAACTCGCAAGTTGCGGCATGAGCCTCATTGTAACGAGTGTCCATGGGTGTTTGTGGCCTCTGCACTGGCGTCATTAGATACCTCCTGAAGGGTCCCCAAGGAGCCATCGCTCCAACTGCTGCTCTCCCTTGAAGACAGCCAGGATCTGAGTGCGTCTGAGAATGTAGGTGTTGTGGACGGGCTCCCCGGGAAATGGGCACACAGCTGCATAATGCGCTTCACATTGTCACAGACGATCTGCACATTGAAGGAGTGGAATCCCTTGCAGTTCATGAAGAGCACACCACGCCACCATGGGGAGTGCGGAGCCATGTGCTTGCAGTCAAACAGACCCTGCACTTGGGGCAGGCCAGCCATGTGGGTGAAGCTTGGTATCCTGGCTAACTTGGTCCTGGTCAAAGTTGATGGCGTAGTGAGCCCTCACAAATAGTGCAGCGGTCACCTCCCTTATGCCCTTACGTGTGTCGGACTGGGAGATACTGCAGAGATCCTCTGTGCAGCCCTGAAATGAGCTGCTGGCATAAAAGTTCGGCATAGATGTAGCCTTCAGGGTCACAGGCAATAGATGGCCTCCCAACCCATGTGACACCAGCTCCTGCATGACCTGGCACAGATGGTCCACTGTCCCTCGGGACATTAACAGTCGTCGCTGGCCCTGGTTCTCTTACATCTGAAGGTATGTCGTTCTCTGGTACACTCGTGTCCAGTATTTTCACCTCCGAGCCACCTCCATTTGTATAACCTAGCCCCGGTAACTCAGCGGGCCCTGCCACTCCTTCCTCTGCGGGGCACTGATCCTGTCCACGTCCAGCCACACATTGACATTCTTTCCTAGTCTACTGCAATCAGAAGGCCAGCCAACTCCTCTGACTCCATCGTCCACACACTTTAACACCCGAAAGGGAGGAAAAATGTGTAATGAGGAGTCCTGTCAATGTCCTGACCTACTGTCCCTTCAAGAAATGGGACATCTACCCATGCACATACCGTTATGTGAGTGCCTTTCCAATAAGCTTAACTCCCTTGCTCTCAGACGGTGTGGCCATGTCCCTACATGAGCCTCTTCCAAATCCATATATTCCTTGGATAGCCTTAGTGGCCTGCAGAACCTTCCAAGGGGGCTACGCAGGGCACATGCATCAATTGACTTGGCTTTTGTGCTGATTTCCCTGGGTGGGGGCGGGGTTGCTGAAGCAATGCCACAGTGCTTCTCGTTTCATGTCTGCCTGCTGGGGTCTGTAACCTTTGCCCTATATATTGGGGATCAAACCTTTGTCACCTATCTCTTATCAAGAATGCAAGGCATGGAATTTAATGCTTGAGGGTTCAGCTCCCAAAGGATTAACTAGTGGGTGTCAATCAGTGGCAGAATCATGCATTAAAATACTGACTTAATGGGCATAATTCACAAATCAAGGAAGGGTCAGGAATGTTATTAGGGAAGTGGCCTCCTATGGCAGGCGATGCTCACCTGATTTATTTCAAGACTCCAAATTGCACGCAACTTGATTCTTAACTTTAACCTGCATTCCCCCAGGTAGTGGATCATACAAGCTTTCCACTTCGAACACCCAGTCATCCATGATAACATACTTGATAGATTGAACGCCAAGACCTTTGACAGTGCCCTACCAGAAAGTCGGTTGGATTAGAAAGACGGAGGTTGACATTAGAAAGACGGAGGTTGAGGAGGGACCTCATTGAGGTCTACAAAATCATGAGAGTGATAGACAGGGAAGAAGCTTTTTCCCAGAGTGGGGGACTCAATTACTAGGGGTCATGAGTTTAAGGTGAGAGGGGAAAAATTTAAGGGAGATATGCGTGGAAAGTTCTTTATGCAGAGGGTGGTGGGTGCCTGGAACGCATTGCCGGCGGAGGTGGTAGAGGCGGGCACGATAGCGTCATTTAAGATGTATCTAGACAGATACATGAATGGGCAGGGAGCAGAGGGATACAGATCCTTAGAAAATAGGCGACAGTTTTAGATAGAGGATCTGGATCGGCGCAGGCCTGGAGGGCCGAAGGGCCTGTTCCTGTGCTGTAATTTTTCTTTGTTCTTTGTTCACACTGCTCATGCCCTATAGCTTTATCTTGCAGCCTAAGGGTGGGGGATAAATACGAGTCATCCTCCCTGTGTCAGAATCCTCTTGCCCTCACGGAGCTCCTCACCACTCCATGCTTGGTATCCCCACACTGCCCACCCAACCTGACATGTCACCATACCCCACCTTGCCCCCTTGCTGTCACTCCCTGTGCTGCCCCTGTGGTAACACCCGTTCCCACCCACTTCCAGCTGCCACTCTGGAATGATAATCCCTCCGAGGAACCATCGCTTAAACCCCAGAAAGGGCAATTCGAGATGCCAAGTGCCAGAATTTTCGATAAGTATGAAAGTGAAGATGGGAAGGCTCACTAACAATATTATAATTTATTAAAGTGATGTTCCTATCCTTCCTGGATGAGAACCTCATTACATCATTGGGCAGCACGGTAGCATTGTGGATAGCACAATTGCTTCACAGCTCCAGGGTCCCAGGTTCGATTACGGCTTGGGTCACTGTCTGTGCGGAGTCTGCACATCCTCCCCGTGTGTGCATGGGTTTCCTCCGGGTGCTCCGGTTTCCTCCCACAGTCCAAAGATGTGCAGGTTAGGTGGATTGGCCATGATAAATTGCCCTTAGTGTCCAAAATTGCCCTTAGTGTTGGGTGGGGTTACTGGGTTATGGGGATAGGGTGGGGTGTTGACCTTGGGTAGGGTGCTCTTTCCAAGAGCCGGTGCAGACCCGATGGGCCGAATGGCCTCCTTCTGCACTGTAAATTCTATGAAAATATCATGGGAGAGGGTGTGTGGAAAATCAAGAAAAGATTTTCATTTCCCCTCTCTTCCAGGGTTTTGGGTCCACATCGTCGTTTACACTTAACAGCTAACGCGGGCTCAAAATTCCGTCCATTCTCTTCCACTTAAATACAAGTAATTATGGGGTTTGGAGACAGAGTTATCTAAATTGGAATAGCAAAATAGGTCAAAAGTTAAGACAATAAAGAAGCAGTGACAGTGATTTAAGGAAATATTTCATAACTCACAATAAAAATGCATTCCATTGAGAAAGAAAAACTGTGCAAGAAGGATGTCCCAGTCTAATTAAGGTAGTTAAGGATTGTATCAAGTTGAATTAAAAGATGTACAATGCTGCAAAGATTAATGGTAGTCCAGAAGACTGTAAACATTTTGAAAACCAGCAAATGATGACGAAAGTGATAAAGTGAGAAAGTAGAAATGTGAGAAAGCTAGCAGGAAATATATAGAACAGACAGCAAAAGCTTCTACAAGTAGATGAAAAGAAAGAGAGTAGCTAAAGTGAGCATGGGTCCCTTAGATGATGAAACTGGGGAATTAATAATGAGACACAAGAAAATGACAGAGCCTTTGAGCAAGTATTTTTTATCTGTCCTCACAGTAGAAGACAAAAGAATCACAAGAATAGTAGAAAATCAAGGCAAAAGCTTGCGGGGGTGGGGGAGGGGGGTGATGTGTGCGGAAGAATCTAAAGCAATAACGGTCACTAGAGATAAAGTACTATGAAGCAAATTGGACTAACGGCTGACAAGTTCCCTAGACTTTTGGTCTGCATCCTACGTTCTTAAAGGAGGTTCCTGCAGAGATAGTGGGTGATTGGTTGTAGTCTTCCAAAATTCCTGAGATTCTGGAGTGGTCCCAATGGATTGAAAGCTGTAAATGTAACATCTCTGTTCAAGAAAGGAGGGAGTCAGGAAATAGGAAACCATAGGCCAGTTAGCCTAACGTGAGTCATTTGGGAAAATGCTAGAATCCATTGTTGAGGAGGTGGTATCAGGACATGTAGAAAGTCACAATGTAATCAGGCAGAGTCAACATGGTTTTGTGAAAGGGAAATCGTGTTTGACTAATTTATTAGAGTTATTTGAGGATGAAGTAAGCATAGTGGATAAATCAATAGCTGTAGTGTGCTGGATTTCGAAAAGGCATTCAATAAGGTGTCGCATAAAAAGTTATTGCAAAACAATGTTAATTCTGCCTGATTGTGAAAGATTTCCTAAGTGCCCACCATAGCTTCCTTAATCATAGATTATGGCATTTTCCCTATGACAGAATATAAAATGACTGGCCTGTAGTTTCCTGCTTTCTGTCTCCTTCCTTTCTGGAATAGAGGAGTCGCATTTGCTATTTTCCAATCTGGGATTTCCAGAACCTAGGGATTTTTAGAAAATTAAAGTCAATGCATCAGCTATAAGACTCTTGTATGAAATCCATTCGGACCTGGGGACCTGTCAGCTTTTAGTTCTAATAATTTTCCAAGCATCCTTTTCCCGAGTGATTGTAATTGTTTGACCTTCCTCCCTCCCTTTCACCTCCTGATCGACAATTATTTCTGAGATACTATTTCTATCCTCTGTCTACAGTGAAGGCAGATGCAAAATATCTGTCCAATTCATCCACCATCTCACTATTTTCCATTGTTAATTCCCCAGACTCATTCTCTGGAGGATCTCTCACTTAATCTCTCAACACCGCTTTGCAGCCATTTTGTTTTCTCTTCACAGCTTGCCATTCCCACCTAGCTTTGTTTCATCAGCAAACTTTGATACATTACTCTTTGGGTGGGATTTTCCTGTCTCCCTTCCCTCTCCCACGCCCCGCGGTGTTTTCTCCAGAGCATGAGGCCGCCAGAGGGATCTTCTGGTCCCACCGAAGATTATAGCGATTTGTGTGGCTCGCCCGTGCCATTGCCGGGGAACACGCCGCGCGGCGAGGAGGGAATCACCTTCAACGGGACCGGAAAATCATGTCGGCCCGCCAGCGGGGAGGGTCGGAAAATCCCGACAGCTGCCTAATTGTCTACGTTATTAACATGGACTGGAAATAGCTGAGGCCCAGCACTGATCGCTGCGGCGCTACACTGGTTACAGCCAGCTCATTTGAAAATGCTCCATTTATCCCTAATTTGTCCTTCAGCCCAATCCCGTATCCATGCTAACATAATTATTTGAAGCAGGATGGCTCTCTAATTTGTCACAAAATTGATTCAAGTGCCTGATGACAGCAATTAATTCACTTAATTCACTAGCTACAGAAAGTGAAGGACAATGTTAACCCAACTCACATGGTGGAAAAGTGTGAGACTCGATTGACTGTCTATTTTATTGCCTGCCTCAGGGTACCTGAACCATTCTACAGTCAATGAAACACTTTTTGAAGTGTAGTCACTGTTATTTTGTCAGAACGGCACGGTGGCACAGTAGTTAGTACTGTTGCCTCACAATGCCAGGGACCTGGGTTCGATTCCAGCTTGGGTGACTGTGTGAAGTTTGCGTATTCTCATCCTGTCTTCGTGGGTTTCCTCCCAGTGCTCCCATGATGTGCAGATTAGGTGGATTGATCATGCTAAATTGCCCCTTAGTGTCCCGGAATGTACAGGTTAGGTTATAAGGTTACGGGTATAGGGCTGAGCGGGCGGGGTAGTGGGCCTAGATAGGGTGCTCATTCGGAGGATCAGTGCAAAGCCGATGGGTCGAATGGCCTCCGTTGCACTGTAGTAGGGCTTTTATGATTCTATGAAACACATCAAAATTCATTGTAATCAATAGAGAATTCACAAGGTAATAAAATGAGTAAATGTTGAAGTTTAAGCTGATGTTTAAGATAAAGTTTGAAAATACATAAAAAAGACAAAGTAATCAATTAGACGCTGATTTTAAGGAGATGAGAATGGAACTGGGGAAAATAAACTGGAAATGTATTGGCAAAGAGGTCTGCTCGCAGTGAGAGAAATGTAAACAATGATCAAAACAGTCCAGGAGAATTATATTCTGCTAAAATCTGGAACTAACAACCCAGTAATGGGAAACCATGGCTGGATAAAGTAAAACGGGTACCATTGAAACGAAAGAGAAGGTCATACACTAAGTACATGGAAAACAAAGGGGACAATGACAAAAGGGAATATGAAATGATTGGGAAAGAAGTAAAAGATTAATGAGGGAGACAAAGAGAAAGTGCAAAATTAAATCATCAAGGAATGTCATGGGAAACAGTGAAGTATTCTACTGTTATAACCCTCACGAGACTTACGAGATTGGAGCAATCTGTCTTGCCGTGAGTTCTGTATAAAGTAGGCCAGGTAGAGAACCGACAGATCAGGCCCAACTGGGATCTGATGTATATTGTAAATATAATTGCTTTCCAATAAACCTCGTTTTCTTTTTACCAGCTCGCTTCAAACTCGGTTGTGGCCTACAAAACTTGTGATGAGGATAACTGTGGATTACTGTCGACGCTGTTACACCATCGGACGAACAACCACCTCCCTTCCAATGTGGGACTAAGGTTGGAGTATTTTCTGTTGCAAAAATGACTTTGTTCAGAAGACTGGACGTGTTCGACACAAGCACAGGGCATGAGACACAGGTGGTGATCGACAGGACTGTCTGTGGAGCTCATACCTTTGGAATGATAAAAAACCTTACACATCCCGCAGCTCCGGACACTAAGGGCTGGATTCTCCATCCCGCGATGCCCGAAGCATGCTTCTCGATGGGATGAGATTCGGGAGTCGGGGAAAAATTGTGATTGTGCCGATCCAAATGCGATGTTCCAACCCCCCTACTTGCGCTGAAATTGAGGTTCACAACCGCACATCAGTGGGAGGGTGTAAGCGAATGCAAATGGGTCTTATCAGACCCAGAACACTATTCTCCAGCTCTTCATGATTTTCCAGTCCACTGGGTTGGGAATCACGTGGGCGCGGATCACGTCTGGTATTTATCAGCTTGGCCCTGACATGGTGGACCTTGCCTTGGGCCAAGGGGACTGGCCCTCAAAGTCCATCTGAGGGCCCTCCCCCCTGCCAACAATGCACTACCTGCCCACCCTCCTCTACCAGGTCACCTCTACTCAAGCGTGTGATTGGAATGCACTTACCTGTCTTTGATGTGGTCAATGTTTGTAAACATTGGAGTTTCACCACTTGGAATCACTGATCCATGAAGGGAGATGAATGAATCAAGGCTGCAGCAAGTTTGTGGAAGCTGTTAATCACAGCCCAGTACTAAAAGGTTATGGATGGCTTGCAGCTAATGGATCTGGGGGGTCTAGACACAGGTCACAGCTGTTCTCCTTTGAGGAATGGACAAATGGAACTTCCAGGTAATGTTATGCCTGTATTTGTTCTCACTGTACCCGTCTGGACTGCACTCTAGCTTCCAGACAGGTATCTCTTTTCTGGGGGAGGGGGGCATTCTGTCAGGAGGACCCTGTGGGAGGTCCCATTAGTCAGGGGGGCCCTGTGGGGGTCCCTTTAGTTAAGGGGTCCCTGTGAGGGTCCTTTTAGTTAGGGGGTGTCTATGGTGGTGGTCTCTTTAGTTAGGGGGTCCCTGGGGACTCCCTCTTGCAGGTGTCCGGGGGTGGCGGTCCTTATTACAGAGGTCCCTGGGGGGTCTCCATATTGAACGTGCCTCTGGGGGAGTCTCCCTATTACTGAGGACCCTGGGGGGGGGGGGGTCTTCTTTATTAGGGTCAACAATGTCCCGGGTAATTTACGGGCAACAGTCGGTGCGACTCCCATTGATCACATTTAAGAGACAAGGCCCCAGGCTACTTGGCCGCTATTCCCTCAGGTGCCTACACCTGGACTGGCAGAACATTTTCCAAATGGGATCCGGGACCGATACGAAATGCGAGTGAAATACCCAGAGGTTTTCCAACCCGGACTGGGAAAAATAAAAGGGGTCATAGCAAAAATTCAGGTAGACTCGGATGCACCACCAACATACTTTAGGGCTTGCCTGGTCCCTTACACTTTATTAGCGAAGGCTGAGGCTGAACTAAGCTGGCTCAAAGGCCTTGGGATTATTAAACTTGAATGCTTTGCTGACTGGGCAGCGCCGGTCGTCCAGGTGCTCAAACCAGGTAAGACGGCCAGACTGGCTTGGGACTATAAACTAAGGCAGTCAACAGATATTGCATCTGTCAACTGATGCCCTGCATCATGGATCTATGCGCAAAACTGGCCGATGAACACTTATTTACGAAGCTTGATACGAGCGATGCGTCTTGCAGTTAGAATTTGACCCTGCCTCAAGCAAATATTTGATTCTAAACCCCCATAGAGCCTAGACAAGTATACCAGACTACCCTTTGCAGTGTCGTTGGCCTATGCCATTTTCCAGAAGTTAATGGAAAACATGCTGAGAGGATTGCTGCGAGTGGCAGTGTATCTGGACAACATGTTAGTCACAGGGGCGAATGAACAGGAACATTTAATTAATTCGGATGAGGTCCTTGTCGTTTCTCAGAGACGGGCGTTCACCTGCGGAGAGAAAAATGCACGTTCCATGTGAGTGAAGCAGTGTACCTGGACTACCTAGTGGATTGTGAGGGGGTCACACCCATTCGCGGAGCAAGTATGGGCAATTCAGCAAGCTCCTCCAACTGAAAACAGCACGGAGTTGCGGCCTTGTTTGGGATTGGTGAACTATTACGGAAAGTTCATCCCCGGACTCGCGATCTTGTTAGTCCCCCCGAAATCTCTTCTTAAAAAAGAACCAGGAATGGACGTGGAAAAGGCAACAGGAAGAAGCTTTCACACAGGTGAAAAAATGATTGAACTCCTCAGGCTTGTTAACATATTATGATCCCGCCAAACAACTTACAGTCACGTGTGACACATGACCATATGGCATTGGCGCCGTTTTATCACACTGCATGGAAAATGTCAGAGAGAGGCTGATAGTTTTCACCTCCCTGACACTGGTCGTAGCAGAGCGCAATTATGTGCAAATTGAGAAAGAGGGTGTGGCAGTTGTTTTAGCCGTGAAGAGATTCCATCAGTATATGTAAGGTCGACGGTTCACTATCATCACGGACCACAAACCGCAGCTGGATCTTTTCAGAGAAGACAAGGCAATTCTGCCCATCGCCTCCACCAGAATGCAGCATTGGGACCTCCTGCTGGTTGCATATGAATGCTCATTTGAGCTTTGTCCAGGTACCCAGATCACGAACGCGGATGCGTTAAACTGATTGCCTTTGCCAACGTGGCCACCTTCTCCAGGACTGACCAGGTAGTGACCACGCTCAATTTTATAGACCCATTGCCTGTTACAGCATCTCAAATCCATGGGTGGACACAAACCGACCTTTAAAAGGTTTGTCGCATAGTCCTGTCTGGGGGATGGAAGACTTCCAAACGGGTTACGGGCATTCGGGATCTACATAATGGACAAGCAGGGGTGTCTAAAATAAAAATGCTCGCCCGCAGCTATGTATGGTGGCCAGACCTGGACATAGATATAGAATAGATGGCCCAGCAGTGAGACGTTTGTCAGGAGCAACAGAAGCTTCCACCAGCAGCTTCCCTTCACCCATGGGAATGACTGGGGTGACTGTGGATGCAATTACACACTGTCTTTTCCTTTCAAGGCTCGATGTTCTTGATGCCCACTCTAAGTGGTTGGAAGTTCATAGAATGCCGTTGCCCACCTGAAAGGCGACCATTAAGATATTGCATCTGTCTTTCAGTATGCACGGTATCCCAGAGATGTTGGTGACCGACAATGGGATGTACTTCACCAGTGAGGAATTCATGGGATTTGTGAAGGCAAACTGGGTACGTCACATCCACACAGCCCCGTATCACCCGGTTTCCAATGGACTGGTAGAAAGGGCAGTCCAGACATTCAAACAAGGGCTGAGAAAGCAAACATTGGGGCCAGTGGACACAAGACTGGCCAGATTTTTGATCTGCTGAAGGACCTCATGCCGCGACCGGGGTAGCTCGGGCTGAATTACTAATAGGCCGGAGGATTCAAACCCAACTTAGTCTTCTTTTCCCTGATACTAGAGGGAAAGTATGCCGCAGCCAAGAGCAGCAGGGGTGTTGCCCAGCTAGATGGAAACACTCAGACTGTTTGTACCAGGTGACGCAGTCTCTGCTTATAACTTTGCAGACGGAACCCAGTCGATCTCAGGAAGATTCGGCCACCAGACAGGGCCAGTATCATATCAATGAAAAACAATGAGCAAAAAACAAAACAGCACAAGAACAGACCCTTCGGCCCTCTAAGCCTGCGCCGACCATGGTACCTGCCTAAACTAAAACCGTCTGCACTTACAGAGTCCGCATCCTTCCATTCCACCCTTTACATATATTTGTCTAGATGTCCCTTAAATGCCGCTATTGTACCTGCTCCCACCACCTCCTCAGGCAGTGTGTTCCATATATTTATCACTCTCTGTTAAAATATTTGCCTTGCACATCGGTTCTAAATTTTCCCCCACGCACTTTAAACCTATGACCCCTAGTACTTGACTCTCCTACCCTAGGAAGACTACCCACTCTGCCATGCCACTCAGAATGTTGTAGACCTCTATCAGATCACCTCTCAACCTCCGTCAAATTAAGGTATGTGTTTGTGTCATGAAAAAAGCACATGGGGTCCACGAGACCAGTCTTACGGAAAATTCATCGGGAGAGGAAAACCAAATCCGTTGCCAGTGGAAGCTAGAGCATTAAAGAGGGTCAAGTTGTCAAAATGAGAGAGGTCATGGAGGGCTGTACCAAAGGCGAGTGAGCCGCCAAGGGCAGTGACTCTGTGCTTCCGTAGGTACAGGGTGAAGGAGAAGGTCCTGAGCTGGGCCAAGCAGAAGCAGGTGGTGCAGTGGGCTGGAGCTGGTATACGTGTATACCAGGACTTTACGGTGGATCTGGCGAGGAGGCGGGCTGCCTTCAACCGGGTGAAGAGGGCACTGTACATTAGCAAGGTGCTGTGCGGCATTGTATATCCAGGGAAGCTGAGGGTGACTTACAAGCTCAGGGACTTTTATTTTGGAACGGCGGAAGCAGCGGAGGAGTTTGCGAAAGCAGAAGGACTGTGGCAGAACTGACAAATTGAGGAATGGCCATGTGCCGATGTAACCTCATGACTGTATTTTCTTCTTTTTTGTATCTGCGCGCAGGTGTAGAGATTAAAGGAGCCAATGTGGTATATATTTGGTCAAGGGGGGGAGCTGTGTAAGATTAAGGGTGACCACGGGTAATCCCTGATTCCTTTTTGTCATTTGTTTATGTAAACATGCGGGTTGAGGTTCGGGGGTTGGTGGGTAGATGGGATCGTAGTTATTATGGGGACTGACATATCTTGCTGATTATTGTTTATTGTTGATGGATGTAAATGTTGGAGAAAATGTGAAAAAGGAGGAGAATAAAAAAATAAAATAAAAATATCTGAGCTATGTAAAAGGCCATATCCACCGCCTCTGCAAGGCTTAACGTCTCAGCACCCAAAGTGCTTTTGACCACTCTCCTTATTTTCTTGGTTTCCCACACAATAGGGCAACATTTACCATTGTTCCCCAAAAGGAAAATTATAAAACCTCCTGCGCTTGAAACCTCATCACATAAATTTACATAGGATGCATCACTATAAACTATGAGTTTCAAGTGCCTAAGGTCACCTAAAACCGGGACCTCAAAACACACTTCTGCATTTTTAGTTTAGCCAACGCTTTAGTTGCTCTTATTATGTCTTCCACTTTGGGATGATTCATTTTTGTACTCAACTCTAAGACATCAAAACTCACATCCGGTCTAGTCTGTCTACCTAACCAATTCAGTTGCCCAATTAAACTTTGCAGTTGCTCTTTTTCCATCTTTGAAACCATTGCGTCTTTTTGTGAAACCCGGCCATAGCTAATTGCTATTGGGCTGATGCTTTCCAAATAAGATTGCTGACGTAAAGTTGTCCTAACTTAGTCTGTCCGATTTCCAGTCCAAAATATTTAAATGCACCGGAAGCCTGACTTCCAACCCTGAATTCTTTCCTCAAACCAGAGATAACAATAACTTCGAAATCACTAGTCCCACCCCACAAAAAAATCATTGACATGCGTCATAAAGATGCCAGAAAGATTTCCTTTATAGTGCCAGTAAAACATTGCCGGATCTGGGGCTTTCAACTGGCAACAGCCTAACTTTAACAAAACTGACCTTACCGAAAAGTACCAGACTCTAGACGCATCATTTAATCCATATACACATTTGTTCAACTTCCAGAGTTCCCATTCTGTGTTAGCTGCCTCTTTAGGAGGACGGAGAAAAATGTCTCTCTGGAACTGATGCCCCTGCAAGAAGGCAGCTTTTATATCTATAGATTTGCATTCCCATGCCTTTGTGTCTAATAGAGCCAAGAAGATCTTTAAAATAGCCTTTCCTGCCGTAGGTGAATCTACTCTTAAATCCTGATCTTCAAAGTTTTCTTCAAATCCCCTTGCCACAAGCCTGGCCTTTGCCTTATAAGTTCCACCCGGCAGAACCTTTTCCGTGCAAATCCATCTGTGGGATAGAACTTGTTGTCCCCTATCCGGTACTTCTGTGTATACCCCAAATTCACTCCAACTATGCAGTTCGGCATCTTTAATAACATTTTCATTTAACTTATTGGAAGCCACCAAAATCTCAAGTGCATGTGGTCTTCTACTCCGATTAGTATTTGTTGTCTTATTCATGTTCCGAGACCTTGATAAACTACGTCCCCTCTCCCGCCTGGTATCTCGTTCTGTACTGCTACTGCTTGATCTTTCCCTTCTGCTGTGGGATGTCATTTCAATAGTTCTCAACCTTTTCCTGCGGATCTGTTCACTATCCGATGTACTATCTGAACTGGCACTGCGTTTCTGTGCCCTCCATTTTTAAACTTTGTGTTCCCAATCCATTATCTTGACTCCCTCCCCTGAATGCTGTACATTCAACCAATGTTTATACTTTCCAGGGGCCTTCCCTGCTCTACTAATAACAGTTGCATCCTTCCATTGACTAGACCCTTCAGGCAAGTATGTCACTTTTGTACCAACTTTTGGCAGTTGTCCTTTTGGAAAAATGGCCTGTTCTAATTCATCAGAAGTTTTGTGTTCTTCTACAGAAACCCTGTTTATATCAGTTAACTGGTCCTCATCATTCTGTAACACGTACCAGATGACCCTGGTTCCTCGTCATGTCTGTCTGCTCTGTCTAAATTTGAAAATTTATAATCTGTACCCATTATCCTTAATGAATGTACCCTAACAGTTTGATTGCCATGTTGCAAAATAATTGTTTTGCCATCTATGCCTATGATCTTCCCTGGGCCTTTCCATTCATTAAAATTTACTCTCTTATAGTATACTATGTCTCCTTGCTGAAAAACGGTATTTGATGGCCGTACATTATGCCTCAAAGCTCTGCGAATTCTTTCAGAGACTTCTGCTTCCAAAAAGGCTTTTCTACTGCTATGTAATGCATTTAAATGCTCAGCAAAGGCAGAGCTAATTGTCGTCCCTTCCCAAGCTGGAGGCTGGTCATCCAAAATGGACAGAATTTTACGATTTCTACCAAACACTAATTGATAGGGACTCTTGACCCCAACCATCTGCAATGAATTCTTTGCATGTACCGCCCATGCTCAAGCTGAATTTAGCTTGCAGTTTGGTCTATCTGCCAAAACTTTCTGGAGCATGTCATCTATTAGCGCATGGTTTCTTTCACACACACCATTACTAAATGGGATTTCTGCAGACGTATTCAGAACTGTGATATTCACATTTTCACACATATCCCTAAACTCGGCATCAGCAAATTCTCCCCCATTGTCCGTCAGGAATTTTGCCAGTGTGCCCATTCCTATCCATTTTTCCACGATTTGATCCAGAATCACTCTCTTTATTTTACTTTGTATAATCGTTGATTGACTAAATCTGGTTGTGAAATCTACAAAATGCAAAATAAATATATTATTGGCTTTATCTCAGATCTTAAGGTCCATGGCACAATGTCGTTAAAATCCCTGGCCAAAGGTAGGGTTACTATCGGTCGTGCTGGTGTCCTTCTGTACTTCCTACAAACTTCACAGTGTTCACTAACCTATTCTATTAGCTTAGTATAGTCTTCACCCTTACCCCTGCATCCTTTAATAAATTTTTCAGCCTCCGAGGAGACGGATGTGCAAATTGCCTATGCAGTTTTAATACAACAAGCTTTTTATCAGCTAAAGTCCCATTTTCAACTGCCATTATCACATCCTTAACAACTGTACTTGAAATATTATATGTCAGTAATGGAATACAGTAGTGTCCCGACTGTGTAAATTGTAAGTCCACCGTCTTTCCAAAAACTGTTGCCTTATCCTGTTCCATATCCAGTTTCATGTGTGCTTTCTTCATCGACGGTCTGCTCAGAAGCAAGGGTATTTCAGTTGATACAACATCTGTGCTAATGAAATGATTCACTCCGGCAATATTGCAAGGGATCACCACTCTTTTCAGCGACTTCAGAGTATTATCATCCCCAAACCTGAAACTTGTGGAACTTTCAAATTCCTTAACCTTGTTACGATTTTCAGCAGTCAAGGAGTCCAGGTAACATTTTAACCAGTCAATTCCACACACAGGAGATGTGCAGCCACTGTCCAATTCATCACAATTGAAGGATTCTGCAACCGACACCCTCATAACCGGCCCATTTTGCGTGGGTTTCCTCCGGGTGCTCCGGTTTCCTCCCACAGTCCAAAGATGTGCAGGTTAGGTGGATTGGCCATGATAAATTGCCCTTAATGTCCAAAATAGTGTTGGGTGGGGTTGCTGGGTTGTGGGGATAGGGTGGAGGTGTTGACCTTGGGTAGGGTGCTCTTACCAAGAGCCGGTGCAGACTCGATGGGCCGAATGGCCTCCTTCTGCTCTGTGAATGATATGATATGATAAAACTGCTTGTTAATAGGACAATGCCTTCTTTCTGGTCACTATCTTTTTCCTCTTCTGACTCTTCCGTGTCATGTGCCACTTCAAACACTCTATTATAATGTATTGGATAGTTGAAAGCATAATGGTATTGACTGTCAGATCGAAAATATCGATTTCTCGTGCCCCATGCATTTCTGGGGTTCATCTTCCTATTGTAGGTTCTAACTGGGTTTCTGTCTTCATAATGTCCGGCTCCCGATCTCCATCTATAGTCTTGGAACCTGTTTGTACTGTACAATTGTGCCATCCTGTTAATAGTGTATCTTCCATATTCTGCTTTATTGCAGGCTGACCTATTTGGGTCATCAGAGCCATCAAAATCGAATGTTTCCCCAGAAACATTTTTAAAGCTTCTGTCATCAGATCGAATAAGGTATCTTTATCCGCAAACTGAACTCCTGTCAAAACCAGGATCCTATCCATGTTGCTCACTCTAGCACAGTCAAGTAATTTAAAGGCCAACACAGACTGTGGACATTCCAGGTTGTGTTTCTGCAGTCTTTTATATAGTCTGCCAAATTCCATTATATAGTCTTCCATGGAGATATCCTCCATTTTCCGGAACCTATCAAAATCCGACCATGCTTCATACGCACTTAATAAGTCATCCTTCTTATAAATCTTATCCATATAATGTAATAGAGTCTGCAGACCTTCAAATTCCTTAACCATGTTACGATTTTCTGAAATGTTCAGAATGGAGTACAGTCACAAGTGGAGTACCACAAGGATCTGTTCTGGGGCCGTTGCTGTTTGTCATTTTTATCAATGACCTAGAGGAAGGCGCAGAAGGGTGGGTGAGTAAATTTGCAGACGATACTAAAGTCGGTGGTGTTGTCGATAGTGTGGAAGGATGTAGCAGATTACAGAGGGATATAGATAAGCTGCAGAGCTGGGCCGAGAGGTGGCAAATGGAGTTTAATGTAGAGAAGTGTGAGGTGATTCACTTTGGAAGGAATAACAGGAATGCGGAATATTTGGCTAATGGTAAAGTTCTTGAAAGTGTGGATGAGCAGAGGGATCTAGGTGTCCATGTACATAGATCCCTGAAAGTTGCCACCCAGGTTGATAGGGTTGTGAAGAAGGCCTATGGAGTGTTGGCCTTTATTGGTAGAGGGATTGAGTTCCGGAGTCGGGAGGTCATGTTGCAGCTGTACAGAACTCTGGTACGGCCGCATTTGGAGTATTGCGTACAGTTCTGGTCACCGCATTATAGGAAGGACGTGGAGGCTTTGGAGCGGGTGCAGAGGAGATTTACCAGGATGTTGCCTGGTATGGAGGGAAAATCTTATGAGGAAAGGCTGATGGACTTGAGGTTGTTTTCGTTGGAGAGAAGAAGGTTAAGAGGAGACTTAATAGAGGCATACAAAATGATCAGGGGGTTGGATAGGGTGGACAGTGAGAGCCTTCTCCCGCGGATGGATATGGCTGGCACGAGGGGACATAACTTTAAACTGAGGGGTAATAGATATAGGACAGAGATCAGAGGTAGGTTCTTTACGCAAAGAGTAGTGAGGCCGTGGAATGCCCTACCTGCTACAGTGGTGAACTCGCCAACATTGAGGGCATTTAAAAGTTTATTGGATAAACATATGGATGATAATGGCATAGTGTAGGTTGGATGGCTTTTGTTTCGGTGCAACATCGTGGGCCGAAGGGCCTGTACTGCGCTGTATTGTTCTATGTTCTATGTTCTATGTTCTGAGTCTAACTCTTCCAATTGCAGCTCAGAAAACACTTTGCTCCAGATTTTACTGTCATAATGTAGAGGCAAAGCCAATGCAATACCTTGTTTTCTCTTTCCCAAGGCAGTTACCTTAGTCCACATAACTACTACACTTCTCCATTGGTCGTACGATCCCCTTTCAGAAAATAAGGGGGGAATAGTCATATCCAGCCATCTTTATCCTAGCTTCAGCCATATATCTTTGTTGGTTTTTTTTCTTCTCACTCACTCCTTGGTTTGGTCTGGAAAAGGTGTGCCTTTCAACCCTTCACATTTGCACAGCAACCATCCTCTGCTACCATTTGTTAGACGTTTAGTTGCTGTTGTATAAAGATGATGTGGAGATGCTGGCGTTGGACTGGGGTGAGCACAGTAAGAAGTCTTACAACACCAGGTTAAAGTCCAACAGGTTTGTTTCGATGTCACCAGCTTTCGGAGCGCTGCTCCTTCCTCAGGTTGTATAAGAGTCAAAGGTTCTGCTCCTTTTCAACAAACACCTTTAATTTACTTCAACAGACTCTGCACAAAACTCTAACATCACATCACCTGACACAAAGGCCACCTGAAACCTCTTTACATATCAGTGTCAATTATTGGATACTTAACATAAATGAAACAACTAATTGGAATGTCTCTTCACCCATTACTTACAGGGGACGGTGGACGGTGGATGGAGATGGATGGAAATAATCGACATACCTCGCAAACTTTGAAAAGATTAAATCCTATGTGTATTGAAATAAATTGTGGAAAAGATATGTGACAAGCATATATTCAGTTATTGTCTATCTAAGTGGTTTTCGGGTCACATTATTTGGTGGGCAGTGTTTGGTGCAAATGGAGCACGGCGAGGAAGAGAGGGTCTCCCCAGTGTGCTGCGCGCGATGTGGTTGGCGGGGGGGTAAGCTGGCCCAGTGTGCTGCACACGGTCGGAGGAGGGACTGCCCCAGTGTGCAACGCATGGTGGTGGAGGGGGTAGGCGCTGGCCTCGTGTGTAGTGCACGATGGTGGGGCACTGGCGCAGTGTGCAGTGCACGATGGGGAGGGTGTTGGCGCAGCGCATGGTGGATGGAGGTGTGGGGACTGGCCCAGTGTGCAGCGCACGGTGAAGGGGGCACACAATGCGGTGGCATGGGGGGGGGGGGGTTGAAGCAGATCCAGAGTACAAACAACATAAAAGCAAAACTGGGGGTGAAATCAGAAAAGCAGGCCGTAAAGAATTAACAATGTTAAAATGAAGCAACGTTAAGTGGGGCGACTTAAAGTGAGGGTTTACTGTACGACGGGAAGAATATAAGAAAATGCAGTGCTGAGTTTACAGTTGCCTGTGGGGGTCAGTTCCTGTGCAGACATCCTGGAAATTCACACACTTAAAACTCATCCCTGATGCCTCCTTAGCACTTATGGGCTTTCAAAAGGGGGAGGGAGCTGGAAGCCCACAATGCCTCTGTTTTAACACTCACTAAACACACAGGGACAAACCGATTAATCTCCCCATGAACTTCGTGGAGTACAAGGGGTGGAGGCCCATCCGCGGGCTTGTTAATTCAATGACATAAAAGCTGGCTCAGGTAGGTGCCGAATTGCAGAGTAACCCCGACTGGGGCTAGGATTGTTACTTGTAAATACTTTCCTTTTAGATATAAACCATTTCTTGACCCTCCTTTCTGGACTTCTCCTTGACTACTAAAGCCTCCAATCAATTTCTTGTCAAGCTCATTTAGCGGAATTCTCCGTCTGCGGGATCCTCCGGACCGCCGGCAGCGCACCCACGCCCGCGGTTTTCCTGACGGCGTCGGGTGGCTGCAATGGGGAACCCCATTGGCCGGCATTGGGAACAGAGACTCCCACTTCCAACCAGGGAGCTCCTCGCCGGAAAGCATGGCTGGCGGACTGGAGAATCCCGCCCATTGTGTTCCACATTAGGAATATAGGGAGCAACAGTTTGTAATTTATACATACCGAGCACTGGGTGAATAGAGGACCTGGGACACACATGAGCATAGCAGTCTGAGACGCAGCACAGAGCCATAATCACGCATCACCTCAGTGTGAAAATGCTGTGTAAAAGAAGAGGAGAGCAAAGGCATTGGCTCAGAGTTGCCACCATGAGAACATGGAGGCTAGGTTTTGCGAGGGGCAAGGGTTTGGTCTCTTGAGAGGGGCGTAAGGCTGCTGGCCTCCATGGCTACTTCTCGTTATACCCGCTTTTTTTGGCTCACAAGAGATCTTCCTCCACTTAGAGGCAGGACTCCAGCGTTCCTCTGGATCAGGGCCTCAAGGCACAGTAGCACAGTGGTTAGCACTGTTGCTTCACACCGGCAGGGTCCCAGGTTCAATTCCCAGCCTGGGTTACTGTCTGTGTGGAGTCTGCCCGTTCTCCCGGTGTCTGCATGGGTTACCTCCGGGTGCTCTGGTTTCCTCCCACAAGCCCTGAAAGACTTGCTTGTTAGGTGAATTGGACATTCTGAATTCTCCGTCAGTGTACCCAAACAGGTGCCGGAATATGGCGACGAGAGGATTTTGACAGTGACTTCATTGCAGTGTTAATGCAAGCCTACTTGTGACAATAATAAAGATTATTATTATTATTATTATTATTAAGAGAGGCATCAGAAAAGTAGGGGGCTGCCCAGGGACTTGTGCCCAGGGACTAGCACCAGCCCCCTACTCTCCCAGTTCATCCATTTCCAAAGGTGATGGTAAGCCTATGGCTGAAGTTTGCTTTTTAAATTGCTGGTCCAACTCGCAAGTCCGACCAGCACTGGACTTCCCTGACTAGTGTCGAACTCTCCTCCAGGCCAATGCGAGGGCTGGTGCTTTGAAAATTCTGTTGTATCCCTGCGCCAGACGCACTGTGTGGCCTGGTCCCCGAAATGTTCGGCGTCAGATTCCCAACCCTGCAACGAAAATTCACCTCAGAGCCTTTGTTCCTCAAATAACATTGAGTCCACCAGATTAAACTTGCCTTTTCAGTTTTGGAAACAAGAGTTCCGAATTAGACTTTTGTATCCTATGACTACAAACAAGTCACATTTCTAATCTTCGGCCTGGACCCATGGACAGCTTTAGAAACTTTTAACAGAATCTAACATTTTCAACCTGTTGCGTTCTTTGGTGAAAGAATGACCTGCAGTTCTATATTTAAAGAAGTACTGTTGCATTAAAGATGCTAATTTGGTAGAAAATGATTTGTAGGCCTCTGTTAGTTCAAAATGCATCAGTAAAGGGGAATAACAGCAAAGGTCTGGCGGACACTAATCTGATTCCTTTATTGAAAAATAAGATGGAACATTACCAAGGATATGATGACCAATCAGCTTAATGTCAATGGTAAGAATGAAATGGAACCTTTGTTCAAAGACTGTTAGAATTATTGAAGATTATGGAGGTGTTTGATCGAGCTGGCATGAAGACATTCCCCGATAGGATGGAGAATCGGGTGTCGGGGAAAATCGGGATTGGTGCTGTGGTCATTTTTAAATCACACTGCAGTCAAACCTCAGGAAGTCTGTTCGTAGCCCAGATCGGGACAGACTTTCCGTCACCGAGGTTACCTTATATGGGAACAGGTCATGTGTAGGCCAGACCACCAGAGATGGGACACCTGGGGCGGGCTCAGGTGACCTGTTAGACAGACATCAACAGGACCATTGGCTGCTGAGACCCCCTCCCGAGACCTCATTGGCCGGAAGCCAGAGACGTTTCTGGAAAAGCAAGTAGAGGAGGGATAGAAGTAGGCTTCTCAGAGCAGAAGACGCAGAAGGAGCAGAAGGCTCGAAGCAAAGACTCGGTGTGTGGGGTGACCCTGATCAGACCAGAAGGAAGCAAGGACGAAGAAGCCAGCGAGAATCACCTTTGCAAAGAGGAACCAGAGGGACCCAGGGATCGGATCTACAACTTACCAAACCACCTTTGTGGTAGTATAATCAAATGCTGGGTGTTTTTTTTATGTATAGTGGGTAGCTTGCGGGTGAACTATATTTACGAAAGTGTGTTGCATTATATCCTTGTCCGTACTTTGTTCTACTCATAAATAAAGACATCTGGGTAAACTTTAATTAACGAGCTGGTTGAAGTATCAGGGGCGCGATTCTCCGAGGCCGCGCCGGTTGGGAGAATCGCCGGCCGCGCCATTATATTGCGCGACACTGGACCAACGCCGTCCTGCCATTCTCCCAACCGGCAAGAACGGCCCTGTCGAGTTCTGCGCCGCGGCAGCCGAAGAATCGCCCGAGACACTCACAACGGCGATTCTCCGGTACCCCCGCTATTCTCTGGCCCAGATGGGCCGAGCGGCTGCTCCGACACGACAGGTTCCCGCCGGCGCCGTCCACATCTGGTCGCTGCCGGCGTGAACTGTGCAGGAACGTTAGGGGGGGGGCGGCCTGTGGCGGGGGGGAGGGGGGTGATGTGTTAGGCAGGTAGGTTCGATGTGGACTGCACTCAATGCAGGGAAGCTAGAAACAGATGTCTAACACTGGAGAAGATCCAACACTGTTTTATTCAACGATAGAACTGATATACATATTCAGCTGTGGGTCGACACTATATTGAACTGACTGGAGACCTTGTAGTAGACTGACCAGATTTACTAGCTACCGCATGGTGTTTGCACTTGCTAGCTCGTGGACTCTGACTGTCTCAGTGGCTGGGTCCCGAGAGAGCTGGAAACCTAGTGCCCTCTGGCTTTATAGTGGTAGTGTCCTGTCTGATGATTGGCTGCACTGCGTTGTGTGCTTACTGGTCATCCTGTGTGTCGATCACTGCCTGTCTGCATCTCATTATGTACATGAGTGGATATTATGACATCGTCCCCTTTTTGTTTTTTCGATAAATAAATACTAAGGTATGCGTGCGTATATATATATATATATGCCTGACTATATACAAAAGGTGTCTAAATGAACGTATATACACAGTAAGGTGTCAATAGTGCAGATACATGGCAAACAAAACAATATTTACAGAGGTTAAATCGATGAAGTCACAAAATGTACAAAAGTTCAGTCTACAGATTCAGTCTTTGTGGTGGGCGACGAATTCTTGTTGATCGCCGCAGAGGTGGATCAGGAGCCGCCTGCACGTGAATAGGCGGGATCGCTGCCATCGTGGTGGTCGCATGGGCCGGCAGGATTGCTGGTAGATGGGTGGCCTCGTGGCAGGGTACGTCCGGAGGAAGCATCATAGACGGCGGGGCACTTCGGTCAGGTAGCAGGCGTGGAACACTTTGCAGTGCCCGTCTGTTGCGCCGTAGCAGGGAGCCATCAGCCATGCGGACAAGGAACAATCCACTTGTTTGATCAAAAAAGCTGTGGCTGACCAGCCGCCCTCAGGCAACTGGACACGAACATGGTCAGTTGGGGCCAGCTCAGGTAGATCTGTGGCATGAGCATCGTATGTGGCCTTCTGTTGGGCCCGTGACTGCTGCATTTTCTGTAAGATCATGAGGTGGTCAAGGTCTGGAACATGGATGGCTGGAACTGTGGTCCTCAGAATGCGATTCAAGAGCATCTGCGCTGGAGACAACCCAGTGGACAGTGGAATTGCCCTGTATGCCAGCATCGCCAGGTTGAAGTCGGAGCCTGAGTCTGAAGCTTTGCACAGCAACCGCTTTACAATATGGACCCCTTCCTCGACCTTCCCGTTTGACTAGGGGTAGTGGGGACTGGAGGTTACGTGACGGAAGTTTTAGGACTGTGCAAAATCAGACCATTCCTGGTTGTAAAAGCAAGGACCGTTGTCGCTCATTGCCGTGAGCGGAATCCCATGCCTGGCGAATGTTTCTTTGCAGGCTTTGATTACCGCCTTCGACGTGAGGTCGGACAGTTTAGCCACTTCTGGGTAACTGGAGAAGTAGCCGACCAGGAGTACGTAGTCACGCCCCTTGGCGTAGAAAGGGTCTACACCTTCTTTGGACCACGGAGAGGTCACGATCTTGTGCTGTTACAGCGTTTCTTTGGGTTGAGCTGGCTGAAACCTCTGACAGGTAGGACAGTTGAGGACTGTGTCGGCAATGTCCTGGCTGATGCCCGGCCAAGAGACTGCCTCCCGAGCTCTGCGTCGGCATTTCTCGACCCCAAGGTGACCCTCATGGAGTTGGCCCAGCGCCATAGCCCGCATGCTCTGAGGAATTACAATCCTGTCGAGTTTCAGAAAGGTTCCCTCCACCACCGTCAGGTCGTCTTTTACGTTATAGAACTGGGGACATTGTCCCTTCTGCCAGCCATTGGTAAGGTGCTGCATCACATGCTGCAGCAGAGGATCCTTGGCCGTTTCCTCACAAATTTGGACCACCCGTTCGTCAGAGGCCGGAAGGTTGGTGGCACACAACTGCACTTGCGCTTCTATGTGGCAGGTGAAGAAACTTTGTTCACACGGTGTGGTGATGGACCTGGATAGGGCATCTGCAATGATCAGCTCTTTGCCTGGCGTGTAGACAAGTTCGAAGTCGTAGCGGCATAGCTTAAGAAGAATTCGCTGTAACCAAGGTATCTTGTGATTTAAATCCTTCTGGATTATATGGACTAGAGGCCTGTGGTCCGTTTCCACCGTGAATTTTGGCAGGCCGTAATCGTAGTCGTGCAACTTGACTATCCCTGTCAGGAGGCCCAGACACTCCTTCTCAATCTGAGCGTACCATTGCTCAGTGGGCGTCATGGCCCTGGAGGCATACGCCAATGGAGCCCAGGACGAGGAGTCATCTCGCTGAAGGAGCACCGCCCCAATGCCGTCCTGGCTTGCATCAGTCGATATCTTGGTTTCCTTGGTTGGGTTGAAGAACGCTAGAACCGGGGCTGTGGTGAGCTTTGCTTTCAGCTCACGCCATTCCTCTTCATGCGTGGGCAGCCACTGGAATTCCGTCGACTTCTTGACGAGATGGCGGAGGGCCGTGGTGTGGGATGCCATATTGGGAATGAATTTCCCCAGGAAGTTGAACATCCCGAGGAAGCGGAGGACTGCCTTCTTGTCCTCCGGGGTCTTCATGGCGTTGATCACCGAGAGCTTGTCGGCATCTGGCCGCACACCCTGCTGCGAGATGTGGTCACCCAGGAACTTAATATCCGATTGACCAAATGAGCACTTGGCCCTGTTGAGCTGGAGACCATGTTCATGAATTCTCTGGAATACCTTCTTGAGGTGAGCGATGTGTTCCTGGGGTGTTGTGGACCAGATAATTACGTCGTTAACGTATACTTGCACCCCCTCGATGCCCTCCATCATCTGCTCCATGATGCGGTGATATACTTTGGAGGCAGATGTGATCCCAAAAGGCATCCGGTTGTTGCAGTAGCGACCGAACGGGGTGTTGAACGTGCACAGCTTGCGACTGGACGCGTCCAGCTGTATTTGCCAAAAACCCTTGGAGGCGTACAGTTTAGTAAAGAATTTGGCATGAGCCATCTCACTGGTCAACTCTTCACATTTTGGTATCGGGTAATGCATGACGTTGTGGTTTAGATCCTTAAGGTCAATGCAAATGCGAAGGTCCCCTGACGGCTTCTTTACTCAGACCTTGGAACTGACCCAGTCTGTTGGCTCTGTGACCTTCGATATGATGCCCTGGTCTTGGAGGTCCTGTAATTGCTTCTTCAGATGATCCTTGAGGGGTGCCAGCACCCAGTGTGGTGCATAAATTACAGGGGTGTGTTCGGCTTCAGCAGGATTTTATATCGGAATGGGAGCGTGCCCATTCCATCGAATACGCTGTGGTACTGCGTGATAATGTCATCTATGTCAGCTTGCAAGTTTCCATCAGGCGAGGCCGTCACCGGTGAGGATGACATGGTGTGGACTCGCTGAACCAGGTTCAGGAGCTTGCAGGCCTGAGCACCGAGCAGGGACACTCTGTCAGGCCCGACGATTTCAAACCGCAGTGTTGCCTTGATCGCCTTGTTGGATACCCCTAGTTGACAGGAGCCACTGGCAGCTATGGCATTGCCATTGTAGTCAAGGAGCTGGCAGGCCGGTGGAAGAATGCTTGGTCTGGCGCAGGTGGTGTCGAGGTCGGATTTTGAGATGAGGTTCGCTGATGCGCCGGTGTCCAGTTTAAATTGGATGCGAGCCTTGTTAACTGTGAGGACAGCACACCACTCATCGTCGGGATTCACACTGAGGATCGAAAGGCATCGTGGTGGAAGGCAGCGCATGTGTAGTTATGATGCCCACCCGGTATGGGGACTGGAGGCACTCAGCATCAGGGTCCGTTGGGCTGTCGGGATCGGAATCTGGCATGCCTTGTTGTATTGAGCGGACACTTCTGTGCCGCAGCTGAGATGGCTGGCTGCTGTGTGGTGGAGCAGATCTGCAAAGGGCTACGTAGTAGCCAAGCTTGCCACACTGTAGACACCGGCATCCTTTTGCCGGACATTGCCGCTTTAAATGGGCAGAGCCACAATTCGGACACGCCATGACGCCGTGCGTTCCGTGCGCCATCGCGCATGCGCAGTGCGGTCGGTCGACGTACGCACCTGTGCAGTCGGGCTGTCGGGCTCGCCGTCCACTCGATCGTGGCGCGCTTGCGCAGGGACCCGGGAAAAGCGCACGAAACGCCCACTCTCCTCGATGCTCAGGCCCTGCATTTGTGCAATGGCCTGCACCCGTTCCGCCTTGTGGGAGGCCAGCTTTGCAGTTTCTGCCGCCCTTATGTGGGAGTAACGATTCTTAGCATGCTCATGGAGAACGCACATCTCGATAGCGACAGGGAGTGTCAACTGTTTGACTTTCAGGAGCTGCTGCCGAAGGGAGTCGGAGTGGACCCCGAAAACGATGTGATCCCGGATCATGGAATCAGCCGTCGAGTCATAGTTACATGATTGCGCTAGGATGCGGAGATGGGTCATGAAGGACTGAAAAGGTTCATCCTTATCCTGAAGCCTCTGCTGGAAAACGTACCGTTCAAATCTCTCATTCACCTCAATGTCGCAGTGGCTGTCAAACTTCAGCAGGTCTGTTTCGAATTTTGTTTTGTCTTCGCCGTCAGCGAACGTAAGGGAGTTGTAGATGTGGATGACGTGGTCCCCCGCGGTGGAGGGAAATAGCGCGATCTTCCTGGCATCCGATGCTGCTTCGAGGTCGGAGGTCTCGATGTACAAGAGGAACTTTTGCTTGAAGATTTTCCAATTGGCGCCGAGGTTGACGGAGATGCGGAGCTGCGGAGGAGGCTGGATGTTTTCCATTTCATCGGATGGCTGCTTGCTGGTCAATGCTGATTCACTCGAGGTAGGTCTGTCAAGATCAGTATCACTCTGGTACCATGATGTGTTAGGCAGTTAGGTTCGATGTGGACTGCACTCGATGCAGGGAAGCTAGAAACAGATGTCTAACACTGGAGAAGATCCAACACTGTTTTATTCAACGATAGAACTGATATACATATTCAGCTGTGGGTCGACACTATACTGAACTGACTGGAGACCTTGTAGTAGCCTGACCAGACTTACCAGCTACCGCATGGTGTTTGCACTTGCTAGCTTGTGGACTCTGACTGTCTCAGTGGCTGGGTCCCGAGAGAGCGGGAAACCTAGTGCCCTCTGGCTTTATAGTGGTAGTGTCCTGTCTGGTGATTGGCTGCACTGTGTTGTGTGCTTACTGGTCATCCTGTGTGCCAATCACTGCCTGTCTGCATCTTATTATATACATGAGTGGGTATTATGACAGGGGGTTCCTTCACCAGGGGAGGCTCCGATGGGGTCTGGCCCACGATCGGGGCCCACCGATCGGCGGGCCGACTTCTCTAAAGGAGGATCTCCTTCCTTCCACCGCCCCGCAAGATCCATCCGCCATCTTCTTGCGGGACGGCCTTGGGGGGGGGGACGGCAACTGCGCATGCGCGGGTGAGTTCATTTACGTGACGCCGGCCGTGTCATTTACGCGGCGCCGTTTTTCACGCGGCGCCAAGGCCCAGCGCACGTAAAATACGCGACCCCGCTCCTAGCCCCCCGGGGGCGGGAGAATAGGGGGCTGGGAGTGCTCTCCGACGCCGGAGTGAAACACTTTGGTTTTCACTCCGGCGTCGAGACTTTGTCTCCCTTTGGGAGAATCACGCCCCTGAATTGGAGAGATACAACAGTGTCCAAACACAATGCTCCAACCCCTGCTGGTGGCGGCAACGAGGTCCATACCAGATGCCAGCGGGAGCATGGAAAAATGTAGCGGGCCCTGTGCTCCGGCCTCCCGCGATTCTCCGTACCCCGCAGCCAGGAATGACGTGGGCGCAGATCACTTGTGCTGCACAATGTCCAGTCCAGTGGGGGAAGTGGGCCTGGTGGGGTGCTCTTTCAGAGGGTCGGTGCAGATTCGATGAGCTGAATGGCCTCTTTCTGCACTGTAGGGATCCTATGGAATGTGGTGTGAAAAGTTGGCTCTGCAGCCGGTGTGCTGCATGCCGGATTTCCTGCCTCAGCCAGCACTCTGTGCAAACGAAAAGGGAAAGTTCCGCACAACATCTTTGTGGCCGCCTCCTTCAACACTCTAGGCTGCAGCTGACCAGGTCCAGTGAATTCATCAACCTTCAACCCAATGGCTGAGAGCTGGTCACAGGAACCACTGACCTCATCGGACCAATATTTAAATCGAATTTAAAACTCAGAAAGTTTGAGATGGGATCTGGGCAGGGATGCCCAAAAGCTGGAATGGTTTGACCTCGAGCTGTATGGAACAATATATCAGGCTGATTGTTTATTGGGTGGGATGTGAGGCAGCCTGCTTATTGAGCCACCGTATCCTCCAGTGTCTCATTGGAACACAAGGGAGCGAGATCGAGTGAAGCACAGCAAAACAATCAGGAACGAATCCAGACGGAATGAGGTTTCATCCTCACTCTGTTCTAAAAGCTGGTGGAGCAGCAGCACACAGCAATGCAAAATCTGTTAAATTGCAAAGGAAATTATGGCTTGCAAAGAAAATAGATTGCAGCTAATGATTTGTTGACAATGTGAAATAAAGCTAGGAAATAACAAGCCATTAAAGCAGAACAGGAAGAAATGAATTATTCATTGGAAACATTCAGAGATAACAGCACCAGTGTACCTCATTGAAGGATTATTTTGAAGCATGTTAAATCTTTTATGTTCAAATTCAGATGTTACTCTTTCAACGTTCTTGAAAGTTAGTTGTTGTTTTCTATATATGCATTTAACTCATTGGTTTATTTAAATATTTTACAACATTTCTTCCCTTTACTTCCTGTTGCTCAGGTGAGCTTGCTGCCCCTTCAACTGGTTTCAACATATCTACCCAGTCTGGATGGTTAGTGAATGGGATAGGGAAGCTATGGGGGGAATAACCATAACCTCCCTGTGGTTAGTAAAGACTACGGAATGTTGCCCATAGACGTATTGACTCCAAATATTACGGCTAGCCCCTCCTTTCCAATTTGAGAGTAAGCTTGTTCAGCACTGGTCAAAGTCCTTGAGATATTTACGATAGGCCTTTTGGTACCATCTTCTATCTAATGGGTCAGAACCACTCCAATTCCGTAAGGGGACACGTCAAAGGTAAGGATTGTCTCCCTTGATAGATCAAAATGGACCAAGACACTGAATGACTGAAAAGCTAGTTCAACCTGGTCAAAGGCTTCCTCTGATAAGATTTCCAATACCACATCTGTTGCTTCTTGAGTAGTGTGAGCAAAGGTGCCGACAATGTGGAAAGATTAGGAATAAATCTGCTGTAATAATTCATCATTCCTAAAAAGGATTTGAATTCCGACGTATGTTTGGGGGCCGGTGTATTTTTAATTGTTTGAACTACACCTCCATTGGGTGCAGTTCTTTGGCGTCTACCCTGAATCCATCATGAACTTGGAACGCACATTCTTCTCTTTTCAGCCTTACTCCAGCCGTCTTCAATCTTTTTAAGACTTCTTCAAGATTTGCTGGGGGCTCTCCTTTGAATGCTCCTGTAATCAGTATATCATCTAGACAGACAACCACCTTGGCTAGGTCATGTAGTAAACTTTTCATCGTGTGCTGGAGTATCGCACAGACAGATGAGACTCCCAAGGGCAAGCGGGTATACTGGTATAAGCCTTTGTTGTGTTTTTGGTAACAAATTTCCTCGAAGCTTTGTCTAGCTTCAGTTGTTGGTGTGCATGGCTCACATCAAGTTTGGTGTAAGTTAAACCTTCTGCTAATTTAGTGTATAAATTGCCAATTCTTTGATTTGGATACCGCTCTAATTTACAGTTAGTTGTTGCCCCCGCTTGGAATCATAGAATCACTACAGTGCAGAAGGAGGCCATTCGACCCATCAAGTCTGTCCCGATTCTCTGAAAGAGCACCCCACCTAGGTCCACACCCCACCTTATCCCCGTAACCCAATAATCCCCTCCAAGCCTTTGGGCACTAAAGGACAATTTATCACAGCCAATCCACCTAACCTGCACGTCTTTGGAGTGTGGGAGGAAACTTGAGCAACCAGAGGAAACCCACGCACACACGGAGAGAATGTACAAGCTCCACACAGACAGTGACCCAAGGCTGGAATTGAATCTGTGTCCCTGGCGCTGTGAGGCAGCAGTGCTAACCACTGTGCCACCCTGCTGCCCGCACATTCTGGTAGTTCCATCTGGCTTTACCACTGGCACAATTGAAGCAACCCACTCCAAAAACTGCACAGGTGTCATGATACTTAATTCTTTCAGTCACTTGATTTCAGACTCAAACTTCTCATTTAAAGCATAGGGAACGGGTTGAGGCTTAAAAAATCACATAAATCTTTGTTTTAAGAACCTGGATCTTGCCTTATTTATCTTGGAAAACCTCCTGATTTTATTTATAATGTCATGAAAACCTACTTCAGTCATTTCGAAGATTTCTAGTCAATTTAGTTTAATTTGGCGAAGCCAATCATGGCCTATCAGATTTGGCCCTTGGGCCCACCACTACCATTAGGGGCAGTTGATAACTGGTCCCAATAGCTTATGGGCAGTGTGGTGGTTCCTAGAATTCTTCCTCAGTATATGTGGCAAGCCTGGTCGAAGTGCTTTTTAACTTCAGGGGTTGGACCCCACCTTGCCGATAACGATACGTTTGTTCACCTATAACTGTAGCGGAGGCCCCTGTGTCCACCTCCATTTTAAATTATTGACCATTTACCATCAACACAATCATAATTGGGAGCACCTTGCCCCCTTTGATGTTGTTTAACTTGTATACTTCTGATTCATTTTCAGGGTTATTCTCAATACTGTATACTGGAGTCGGAGTTTTATTAAACGGCACCATGCGGGCTCTGCCTAATCTTGCATTTCCTTTGCTATTGGAGGCATAACACTTAGCTTCCCTATATTTACATTTCTCCTGGAAACAATCTCTCCTGCACTGGTAACATTCTTCATAGCGCCTGGTCTGCGGACCAAATTCCCTGGGCTGGATTCTCCATTATAGGGCCTATGTCCCCACGCTGGTATTAAAACCGTGGAGTTTTACTCCTGAAAATCCTGGAAAAAAGTGACACAAATGCATAATCCTGCAGGGGGCTGGCAGGGACCTGGAGTAAACCTCGCAGCTTTTGCTGCACATACGGGCCCCCTGCACTTCTGGGTCAGAGGCAGCGCATGCGCACGGCAGTGGCCTCCAGTGTTCGAGCTGTGCTCCATGGTGGACTCGGGCCGCGGAGCTGGACCCGAAAAAGAGATCCCCAAACGGCCGCACGCCCGACTTTCAAACCCCGCACAATCATTCCCCGGCCGCCTATGAGGCCCCCTCTGGTCTCCGATCGTCCCGCCCCCGACCAGGATGGCCATGGACTGAGTCTGTGGCCGCCACGCCAGTATCCCAACTGGCAATACCAGGTTAGTTCCACGCCATCGGGAAATTAGGCTGGTCGGGGGCGGAGGATGTCAGAGCAGGCCTCTGGCAAAAGCCCCCGGTGGTGCAGCATACTCCCCAGTGACGCCGCTTTTCGATGCCCGGAGAATCGCCAAACCGGTGCCAGGCCCGATTTCAGCGTCAAACTGGATTCTCCACCCCGGCACCAGCCGCGATTTCAGCATCGGGGTGCGGAGAATCCAGCCCCCTATATCTCTGCGCTCCCGTTTGCACCGATGTGCCATTATCTCTGGTGCCAAGACAGCTCACGGCTTCTTGCCAAACCTAGTGGACCTCACCTGCTCGTGCCCTCTGTAACTCCATTGTTTCCCTTTCGGCATTTTCCATAACCTGGGCGATATCTAATACCTTCTTTAAGATAATCTCTACCTCTGCGAACAGTTTTTTTTGTTTGGCTGTGTCATTAACACCACAGACCAGCCTGTCTCTCAACATGTCATTGAGTGCACACTCGAACTTACATTGTTCAGTGTTTGGTTTAGGCGTGCTGCGAATGCCACGACCATCTCCCCTGGGGCTGATGTCATTAAATTGAATTTGTAACGCTGCATTCCTATTGAGGAGGTGGGAATGACCCTTGACTCACTCCACCAACTCCTCAAATGTTTTGGAGTTGCAGGCATCTGGAGAAGTTAAACTTCTAATCAGGTTGAAAGTGGGAGCCAAGCAGGCCATTTCCTTCTGCCAATTTCATTGGCCTTGAAAAAATAATGGTGGCGTTCAACGTATAGTGCTCATTTTTCCGCTTTCGGGTCGAATGCTTTGAGTTTGCCAAAAAGGGGCATTCTGTTACTCACAGACTGTTGAACGCGTTTGCTTCGAAGGAATGTTTTTAACACAAAGTGTGCTCTCTCGATTTTCATAACAGCATGAAGGTACTCCAGTTGATCTTCGTCGCCAATGTAATATCCTGACAGACGGGCGACACCAGATGGATTAACAAATGAGCAGTTTATTAAAGTAAGAAATAATATACAGGCAGTGAGATAAAAGCTACCATGTTCCAAGACTCCAAACACCTAACTAACTGGGAAACGTGCTCTCCATCCCCAGGGGCTGTGTGCTCCAGCCCCATTGGGCAGTCGGGTTACATGAACCTCCGGGAACCCATCCCACCCTTAAAGGGGTATGCCAGAACAAGCAGCTTCTGCAGTATTTTGATTTTGCTGCAGATTTCAATGTCAGTGTCAAATCCTTACTGAAAGTGTAGTTACTAAAATGTTCAACATGTGAAACCTCATTGAGGAAACTTTGATGAAAGGATCCTTGTCTTTTGTTTATTGGCCTCAAAACATTACTTTCTCAACAGAATAATTGATCATCTGAGACCCCGTCACATACCGACCAGTTCATTAGATTTTTCACAGTGAACAAAACTTCATGCTCCAGTAATCAGAATGAAGCTTTCCTCCCCTCTAAACCTTGAGGTAATTAAATCTCAGAGCAGCCACAGAATCCAACAATAGTTATGTGATGTTTAATTATAAATACAGGTCATGAGGCCATCAGTTATTGCAAAAAGCAGTGGATTGGCATTATGTACAGAATTGTCTGTCATAGAATCATAAAATCCCTACAGTGCAGAGAAGGCCATTCGGCACATCAAGTCTGCACTGAACCTCTGAAAGAACACCCCATCCAGGCCCACTCCCCCACCCGATTCCCATAAACCTGTCACCCCACCTAATCTTTGGACAATAAGCGGCAATTTAGCATGGTCACTCCACCTAACTTGCACATCCTTGGACTGTGCGAGGAAGCCAGTGTACTCGGAGGAAACCCATGCTAACATGGGGAGAAAGGGCAGACTCCACAAAGTCACCCAAGGCCAGGATTGAACCCAGGTCCCTGGCGCTGTGAGGCAGCAATGCTAACTACTGCTCGCTGTCACCATGGGTGCAGCTACGGAACACCAGCAGAATATAGATGATCAATTTATGGTTGTTGGCTATAATTAGCTGGTTTAATTGTTGTTAATAATAATCTTTATTGTCACAAGTAAGCGTACATTAACACTGCAATGAAGTTACTGTGAAAAGCCCCTAGTTGCCACATTCAGGCGCCTGTTCGGGTACACAGAGAGAGAGAGAATTCAGAATGTCCAATTCACCGAACAGCACATCTTTCGGGACTTGTGGGAGGAACTGGAGCACCCAGAGGAAACGCATGCAGACACAGGGAGAACATGCAGACTCTGCACAGACAGTGACCCAAGCCGGGAATTGAACCTGGGACCCTGGCGCTGTGAAGCAACAGTGCTACCCACTGTGCTACCGTGCTGCTGTATGGAAGAAGGCACAGTGTGAGACGCTAATACATTGTTACTGCCACAGAGCAGAACAAGAGCAGAAAGGAGGTGGTATTTAGTCGTTGCTGGTATGACGTTTAAAAGGATCAGATGTTGTATCAGGGGTCAATGATCAATAAGATGGGGCAGGTATTGAATCAAGGATTAAGGGGTAATTATTAGATTTCATGGGATGTAGATCAAAGGTCTGTAAATGGAGTTGAGATATAGATCAACTGTGATTAAATTGAATTATGGTTTGGCACCAACATCACCTGGACTGGTGGCCTTCAATGAATATGTAACCTCCTGGAACAAAAATGAGCAGCCTTCATTGCCTGACAGAACAACCTAAGGTCACAAGTTCAGAAGGTGTTCCGACCACGATGGGAGGAATGCGTAATTCATCTGGCCCCACTACTCTACAGGTAACATTTAAAATTTTAATTCATTCACCAAAATGGCCAGTTATTTACCTTCATTACCATCTGACCCAGAAGAAAAGATTCTGCCAATTTACCCTGAGTGCCAGGAGTTAAGGTGAGAGTGGAAGTTTAGGGAAGTGGGGGAGCGGAGATTTAACAAGAGCGTGAGCCGAGAGTCAGAGTGGAGATTTCAAAAGAGCAGAAGCTGAGAGTCAGAGCGAAGATTTAAAAAGAGCAGGAGCTGAAAGTCGGAGGTGAAGGAACCCTGAGTGGGCAGTGACCACAATATGATAGAATTTACCCTGCAGCTTGAGAGGGAGGAACTGGAACCAGTTATAATGGTATATATTACAAATGAATAAAGGTAACTACAAAGACATGAGGGAGGAGCTGGACAGAGTTCATTGGACGGGGACCCTAGCAGAGAAGATTTTAGAACAATAAAGGCAGAAGTTTTTGGGGGTTATTTGGGAGGCACAGCAGAAATTCATCCCAAGGAGGAGGAAACATGTCACGTGGATGACGAAGCAACCATGGTTGACAAAGGAATTCAGGGTTAGCATAAAAGTCAAAGAAAAAGCATGCAATGTGGCGAGAATTAGTGGGAAACCAGATGATTGGGAAGCCTTTAAAAGCGAGCAGAGCACAACTAAAAAAGCATTAAGGGAGGAGAAGAAACAAAACTTATTTTTATGCTGGATACTGCCAACTGCTGTATTTCAGGCATGGCCAGGAGAAGGCAAGTTGGGCCGATTTTATCTCTCTCAGTTCAGCCTGAATTGAATTCAAAGACACAAGTTCTAAAATGTAAAGTTCATCCCGTCCAGTAAATTTTCAGATCTCCAGTAAATCACTAAGCCAGTTGCAGTGCAAACAGCTCTTCCCCTCAAGTACCATGCTGGTTAGGTGATTTTTTTGGTAAAGGCATTGTTGCTCCCAGTCCAAAGCTGAACTTATGACCTTTTTGTAAAAAGAATTTCAAGTGTCCAAATAATGTAATGTCTTTTCCAGTTTTGGAGAGAAATACAGTTCATGGGAAGTCATGGTTTTTCCAATTAAGGCAGCGTTCCGACAGCTCACGACTGACATATAAATGTAAATCCTTAAGATAAAGTGGTGGGAAGTGGAAACTCAAGGGATTGAACGATATGCTGGCAATCATGGCATGCGTAGTTTTTTTTTAAGCCACTTCGAGCCATCTGTAGACCAAGGACAAAATCCTGCTTACTCACAGGGTGGTATTCTTCTTCTTAAGAATGACAATGCCATTCAGTAGCGCTGGAAAGAGCATTTTCAAAAACCTCTCAACCATGAATTGAAAGTAGCAACTGATACTCTTCAGGTTACTCCCCCAGTACCCTGTGGTAGAATCTATGGGTGAATCATCATCAATTGGAGAGCTCCAAAGCAATCAAATGATTGAAAAACAACAAAGATGGTCTTCCACCTGGTGGGCCCTTGCTCATATCAAATTTCACGGACTCATCCAACAGATCTGGAAGGAAAAAGAACGAGCGCCTTAGTGCCAACGGCCCGATTTGTGACAATTGTACCTATCTTCAAGAAGGGAGAGAAATCATGCTGTGGAAACTGCTGGGGTATTTCCCCCCAGCCCTGATATGCATTCTCTTTAATCATCTACTCCCTGTGGCTGAGGAAGTCCTCCCAGAGATCTGCAGGCCGCGAATCGAGCTGTTGAATTACATAAAGACCCATGGCAGGTATTTGTAACCAAACAGGTCGATTCTCAATCCACAGATCTTTGGACATATGGGGCAGGGCACCCCACAAGGTAGTGGGATCTGGAGTGCAGGAGTGCTGAGGAGACATCATCCTCGAATCAATGATGTCGACTACGACACCTACAATTCGACATTTTACATCACTCTGCTATTGGTGGCCATGCCTTCAGGGCAGTTTATCTGCTGTTAAGAACCTGGACCAGACCCCAACATCTGTTAGGATGCTGGCCAAGAACCCCAAACACTTTTTATTTTTAAAACTATGAGGAAAGGATACTTCTCCCAGCAGTGATGACTCTTATATTATCTTTTATATTAAAACAAACTTTATTCTTAACACAGGATTGAACACATTATCACAGAAAATAGCTTTTTAATTAACAGTCAAACAATTCTTAAACACAAAGAAAGACAAACTTACACCTTACACGTTTGCTATAAATATTCCAAGCAAGCAACCCTAATACATCTCAAATGCCACTTAGAAATAAATTTTGCAAACACAGGGATACTTGCTGTGCATTTGTATAGATTTGGAAAAACTGCTTTGAGAGAGCGAGATCCTTTCAGGAAACAGCCTGCAAATCCTTCTATCAGTGTTAGACTACTGCTTTACCCGGTAGCCTTTGGCAAGAGCTGCTGCTCAGCTTAAATCTCCGAGCAAAACTAAAAGCTAAACTGCCTGCTACAGACCTGGCTCCTCCCATCAATTACATCATCTTTACCCCATTCAGATCCCGTGACCTGCTTACCTAAGTCCAAACACAATGTCTCAAATTATCTACTCTCCATAGAATATCCAGCAATCATAACAAACTTCCATCAGGCCTTATATAGATAAACACATACATGGTTAGAATTGATGATGATCTCACTTCTACAACATCTTAATTGCACATTTTGCAGTCAAAGAGTCTGGGCACCTTAACCTAGATTCTTTAACACTATTACAGCAACTGATATAAAATACAATATGGGCTGGATTCGCCAATCCCCCAGCCATGCGTTTCTCGGCAGGGCGCCATTCGTTGGTGGCAGAATTCTATACTCCATCCACTTTACAATGGGATTTCCCATGGAAGGCATCCCATGCCACCGGGAAATCCGTGGGCAGGGTTGCCCTGCCGGCAGAAAAGGAGAATCCCAAAGGCTGGATAATTCCGACCTAAATATACCAATTTCTTACATTCATCATAATGAAGTGAGCCAAAGCTATTGCTCGCCTGTCCTAAAATCATCCCCATGACATCAAATCTTGTTTGATAACCGCATGGAACAAAGGCAGTTATGTTGAATTTATTCACGGATTAGCCACAATCCCCGTGGCTTGATATTGGAGTTTGTTTGATAGTACTCCTTTTAATCATTGAATCCTTACAGCGCAGAAGGAGGCCATTTGGTCCATTGAAACTGCACTGTCCCTCCAAAAGAGCACCCTATCCTAGGTCCATTCCTCCCACCCTATCCCCGTAACTCCGTCTAACCTTTGGACACTAAGGGGCAACTGAGCATGGCCAATCCACCTCACCTGCACATCTTTGGACTGAATTGTCATGTGATGTTTTAACTCCAATATTGGACAACTGAAAGTTGCTGTTGTTAGTTAGTTCTTTAATATGAAAGTAGTTACAGTATGAGGGTGATGTTATTAAAGTGAGCAATGCTTACGATGAGATCGGTAGACATTTTATAATTGTACATTAGTTTCATTGGCAATAGCTTTTATCACGCAATGGTGACACAACAAATATCTTACTGAGCTCTACCATAAAGAGCCATTGAGAATGAAAGTTTGTGTCACTAAGGTTGTGGCGGTAAAACTGTTGGAAAACTAAATGTGGATTGATGACATGTGACCACAGATCTGTGCCTTTTTTGCATAAAACCCCCCAACTGGAAAATGAAGACGAGTTATAATGCATTGATAATTGATTGCCAAAGCAATACAGTTGAACTAAAAGGAATCAATATTCTGGTTAACTAATATTTGTTTGGCTTAATAATATTTTTCTTGAAATGTCACCTTATATTCTGACTTTATTAAGCATTTCTCTTGGTTTTGACAGTGTGGGGATGTTTTTGCAATACAAATCACCCAGTCTTGCTGTATTGAGCAGGAGCAGACATCCCACAGCACACGGGTTTCACAGAACTCAATTCTTCAGTGTAAACCTTGCCATACAAATTCAGTTCCACAGAAGCCAATCAGGAAGACAGTCAGCGGAATTCTCTGTCGGCGGGATCATCCAGTCTGCCGGCAGTGCACCCACGCCAGCGGGTTTCCCGGCGGCATGGGGCGGCCACAATGGGAAACCCAATTGGCCGACTGCGGGACGGAGAATCCCGCTGCTGGTGGGGCTGCACCGTGCAGGAAAACGCGGCTGGCACACTGGAGAATCCCGCCCAGTGTTTTGCAACCATGAGCATTGTTTTGTGGAATATTCCAGAGATCGTTTTTTGAAAATTTGTGTATATTAAACAAAGAAATGATTGGATCTGGTGGAAGGCTGTGGAGGCCAAATCACTGAGTGTCTTTAAGACAGAGATAGGTAGGTTCTTGATTAATAAGGGGGTCAGGGGGAATGGGGAGAAGGCAGGAGAATGGGGATGAGAAAAATATCAGCCATGATTGAATGGCGGAGCAGACTCGATGGGCCGAGTAGCCTAATTCTGCTCCTATGTCTTATGGTCTTATGGCTCTGAAGCTCATTTGGATGTAAAGGCTTCAGACAGTCAAGGGCAGAAATTGTGAGGCTCTGTGGTGTAGAGTTGTGTCTGTTGTGGGGACCTGTGCCCTGCACATTCTGAGCCTCCACATGGTACAGTTATACACGTCACTGGCTCCCACCATATTAATGCCCAAGGTACTGATGTCCAATGTTCTGGTTCCCATTGTATTGGTGATGATTATATTGATTCCCGTGACCCTATTTGTATTGGTGCCTGTGTGACTGATGCCGAATTGTACTAGTGACTGTGAGACTGATTCCGAATTGTACTAGTGACTGTGAGACTGATGCCCAATTGTACTCGTGCCTGTGAGACTGATGCCCAATTGTACTAGTGCCTGTTGGGCCAATGCCCAATTGTACTGGTGCCTGTTGGGCTGATGCCCAATTATATTGGTGCCTGATGGGCTGATGCCCAATTGTACTAGTGCCTGTTGGGCTGATACCCAATTGTACTGGTGCCTGTTGGGCTGATGCCCAATTATACTGGTGCCTGTTGGGCTGATGCCCAATTGTACTGGTGCCTGTGAGACTGATGACCAATTGTACTGGTGCCTGTGAGATTGATGACCCATTTTACTGGTGCCTGTGAAATTGATGACCCATTGTACTGGTGCCTGTGAAATTGATGCCCACTTGTACTGGTGTCTGTGAGGTTGATGACCCATTGTACTGGTGCCTGTGAGACTGATGATCCATTGTACTGGTGCCTGTAAAATTGATGCCCACTTGTACTGGTGTCTGTGAGATTGATGCCACATTGTACTGGTGCCTGTGAGATTGATGACCCATTGTACTGGTGTCTGTGAGACTGATGCCCAATTGTACTCATGCCTGTGAGACTGATGCCCAATTGTACTAGTGCCTGTTGGGCTGATGCCCAATTGTATTGGTGCCTGTTGGGCTGAGGCCCAATTGTACTAGTGCCTGTTGGGCTGATACCCAATTGTACTGGTGCGTGTTGGGCTGATGCCCAATTGTACTGGTGCCTGTTGGGCTGATGCCCAATTGTACTGGTGCCTGTGAGACTGATGACCAATTGTACTGGTGCCTGTGAAATTGATGACCAATTGTACTGGTGCCTGTGAAATTGATGACCCATTGTACTAGTGCCTGTGAAATTGATGCCCACTTGTACTGGTGTCTGTGAGATTGATGACCCATTGTACTGGTGCCTGTGAGACTGATGACCAATTGTACTGGTGCCTGTGAGACTGATCACCCATTGTACTGGTGCCTGTGAGACTGATGACCAATTGTACTGGTGCCTGTGAGACTGATGACCAATTGTACTGGTGCCTGTGAGACTGATGACCCATTGTACTGGTGCCTGTGAGACTGATGACCCATTGTACTGGTGCCTGTGAGACTGATGACCAATTGTACTGGTGCCTGTGAGACTGATGACCAATTGTACTGGTGCCTGTGAGACTGATGACCAATTGTACTGATGCCTGTGAGACTGATGACCAATTATACTGGTGTCTGTGAGATTGATGACCCATTGCACTGGTTTCTGTGAAATTGATGACAAATTGTACTGGTGCCTGTGAAATTGATGACAAATTGTACTGGTGCCTGTGAAATTGATGATCCATTGTACTGGTCTCTGTGAGATTGATGCCCAATTGTACTGGTGCCTGTGAAATTGATGAACAATTGTACTGGTGCCTGTGAGATTGATGACCAATTGTACTGGTGTCTGTGAGATTGATGACCAATTGTACTAATGCCTGTGAGATTGATGACCAATTGTACTGGTGCCTGTGAGATTGATGACCAATTGTACTGGTGCCTGTTGGGCTGAGGCCCAATTATACTGGTGCCTGTGAGACTGATGTCCAATTGTACTGGTGCCTGTGAGATTGATGACCAATTGTACTGGTGCCAGTTGGGCTGAGGCCCAATTGTATTGGTGCCTGTTGGGCTGATTCCCAATTGTACTAGTGCCTGTTGGGCTGATACCCAATTGTACTGGTGCCTGTTGGGCTGTTGCCCAATTGTACTGGTGCCTGTGAGACTGATGTGAGACTGATGACCAATTGTACTGGTGTCTGTGAGATTGATGACCCATTGTACTGGTGCCTGTGAGACTGATGACCAATTGTACTGGTGTCTGTGAGATTGATGACCCATTGTACTGGTGTCTGTGAGACTGATGCCCAATTGTACTCATGCCTGTGAGACTGATGCCCAATTGTACTAGTGCCTGTTGGGCCGATGCCCAATTGTACTGGTGCCTGTTGGGCTGATGCCCAATTGTATTGGTGCCTGTTGGGCTGAGGCCCAATTGTACTAGTGCCTGTTGGGCTGATACCCAATTGTACTGGTGCCTGTTGGGCTGATGCCCAATTGTACTGGTGCCTGTTGGGCTGAGGCCCAATTGTACTGGTGCCTGTGAGACTGATGACCCATTGTACTGGTGCCTGTGAAATTGATGCCCACTTGAACTGGTGTCTGTGAGACTGATGACCCATTGTACTGGTGCCTGTGAGACTGATGACCAATTGTACTGGGCACTGAGTTCAATTGTATTGTCTCAACTGTTCCCCAAATTGAAGTCTGCTACTTGATCTATTTGAACCACAATGCTGTCAACTCCAATCTCTAGTTGACTATAGATCAATGCTGTGCACTATGTCAATGTTGTGGCTCAGTTAGTAGCACACCTGCCTCCGAGCCAGGATGTTCTGGCTCTTCCAATCTCACTCCAGGGACTTGATGGCCAAGGTCTTTGTGAATCAGCTCGAGTTCAAGGCTTTCTAATATTCCACACCATTCTCCAAGGGGAAGAGTATAAAGACAGAAAACTAACAAACAATCATGGCCGGAGAATGAGTCAGGTCAGCTTGCAATCAACGTCGTGAGAAATGTAACCTTTATAAATAAATAAGTAATCTTTATTGTCACAAGTAGGCTTACATTAACACTGAAATGAAATGAAAAAAATGAAAATGAAATGAAAATTGCTTATTGTCACAAGTAGGCTTCAAATGAAGTTACTGTGAAAAGCCCCTAGTCGCCACATTCCGGCGCCTGTTCGGGGAGGCTGTTACGGGAATCGAACCGTGCTGCTGGCCTGCCTTGGTCTGCTTTCAAAGCCAGCGATTTAGCCCTGTGCTAAACAGCCCCAGCACTGCAATGAAGTTACTGTGATAAGCCCCTAGTCGCCACATTCCGGCGCCTGTTCGGGTACACAGAGGGAGAATTTAGAATGTCCAATCCTCCTAACAAGCACGTCTTTGGGACTTGTGGGAGGAAACCGGAGTACCTTGGGGAAACCCACACAGACACAGGCGAACATGCAAACTCGGCGCAGACAGTGACCCAAGCCAGGAATCAAACTTGGGACCCTGGCGCTGTGAAGCAACATTGTTCACCGCTGTACTGCCATTTAAACATAAATACATTCATTCTGAGTGTTATCAGATCCCCCAGTTCATGACCCTCCATCTCAGTTGCTATCTGACCTTCTGAAGCTCACAGCCAGCAAAGAAAATACAACATCGATGAAGTGATTAAATAGATCAATGGCAATAAGACACCATAGGAATATTCTAGCAGGGTCCGAATGCTCTGACTTTCCTAATCTTTGATGTAAATCATGATTTAAGAATCAAGAAGGTTGAGACAGTTGGAAAGTGATAGATAGAACGTTTCACTAATACTGACACAAACATACTTAAGAGTGAAAAGCATCTTTCACTGATTGACAGTGTGGCATTACATGTCAAAGCCAATGCTGGCTGTGAAATGTAAGTAATAATGAAGGCAAGATGTCAAGTGTCAGGAGTTTTGTTTGACCATCTCAGAGCAATGCAGTCTGCCTATCTGACAGGAATGGAAACTTCCGGTTCACAAAGAAAGGATAACATGCTAATGGTAGATTTATCCGGCCTTGTAGCAATTAAGGTTTTTAAACAGACATTTGACCCACTGTAATAATAATAATAATCGTTATTCGTGTCACAAGTGGACTTACATTAACACTCCGGCTCCTCTTCTGGTACACTGAGGAAGAATTCAGACTGTTCAAATCATCAAACAAGCACATCTTTCAGGACTTGTGGGAGGAAACCGGAGCACCCGGAGGAAACCCACACAGATACGGGGAGAACGTCCAGACTCCTCACAGATAGTGACTCTAGCTGGGACTTGAACCCGGGTCCCTGGAGCTGTGAAGCAACAGTGCTAACCAATGTGCTACCATGCCACCTCAAGCTGTGATTATATGAATGGTTAGCAGAGGGGTAGGACACTGCAATGGAAACACTGTTCTATCATATTGCCTGGTCTCACCCCTCTCTCAGCCCACTTGCTGCTGAAACCCTTGTCATGAATGCAAGAAATTGGTATATTTTATATCTGTTGCAGTAATGTTAGTAAAAAACTAAGATGCATATGCCCAGTGTGTCTGTGAAACTGTGCTTGTGGGGTCGTAAAAGTGAGGCAATCGTTGATTTTTCAGGGGGAATGATCTGTTGATAGATTTGAGAATCATTTACTTGTATACAGGTAGGTGGCCAATGGAATGTTTTTTTGGTTTGGAGGTCCCTGGTATGTAGATAATTTATGAGGGATATTATATTTGGTCCTGGCTAACCAGGCTATGGGTCATCTTGTGGGAGGAGACAGAAGAATTCCTTATGCTTTGGGTACAGATGATGTAATTAAGAAAAGGAGCCAGGTCAGTCTGTAGTTTCAGTTTGCCACCGGATCTTAGTCTGTCAAGAAGTGTCTTTTAGTTTGTTCCTGAAAGGTTCTCTCCAAGGGCTCTGCACAGAAAAAGCAAGCAAACCTGATTGTTGATTTTATGTGTCAGTGGTATTTGAACTATATTGGTTTGATTAATTGGAATATATAGTGGCAGTAGGGAGTAAGTTAAAGTTTTTATTTTACCTTTGAACTGTCGTAACTGTTATTTGTAAGGTTATTTCTTTGTTGCTAATGTGGTTAATTTTGTGTTTAAATTAAAATTTGTTTTAACATAAAAGGTGCCTGTTGGTCAGTGATAAGACCATAAGACATAGGAGCGGAAGTAAGGCCGTTCGGCCCATCGAGTCCACTCCACCATTCAATCATGGCTGATTTGAACTCCATTTACCCGCTCTCTCTCCATAGCCCTTAATTCCTCGAGAAATCAAGAATTTATCAACTTCTGTCTTAAAGACACTCAATGTTCCGGCCTCCACCACCCTCTGTGGCAATGAATTCCACAGACCCACCACTCTCTGGCTGAAGAAATTTCTCCTCATCTCTGTTCTAAAGTGACTCCCTTTTATTCTAAGGCTGTGCCCCCGGGTCCTAGTCTCCCCTGCTAATGGAAACAACTTCCCTTCATCCACCCTATCTAAGCCATTCATTATCTTGTAAGTTTCTATTAGATCTCTTCTCAACCTCCTAAACTCCAATGAATATAATCCCAGGATCCTCAGACGTTCATCGTATGTTAGGCCTACCATTCCTGGGATCATCCGTGTGAATCTCCGCTGGACCCGCTCCAGTGCCAGAGTGTCCTTCCTGAGGTGTGGGGCCCAAGATTGCTCACAGTATTCTAAATGGGGCCTAACTAATGCTTTATAAAGCTTCAGAAGTACATCCCTGCTTTTATATTCCAAGCCTCTTGAGATGAATGACAACATTGCATTTGCTTTCTTAATTACGGACTCAACCTGCAAGTTTACCTTTAGAGAATCCTGGACTAGGACTCCCAAGTCCCTTTGCACTTCAGCATTATGAATTTTGTCACCGTTTAGAAAATAGTCCATGCCTCTATTCTTTTTTCCAAAGTGCAAGACCTCGCACTTGCCCACGTTGAATATATCAGCCATTTCTTGGACCACTCTCCTAAACTGTCTAAATCTTTCTGCAGCCTCCCCACCTCCTCCATACTACCTGCCCCTCCACCTATCTTTGTATCATCGGCATCGGCACTCCTTTTCTCACAGTTTCAAAAATTGCATATAGTTGGATTCACATCTGGGATCCTAAAATCCTTCGGTCATTTGTTTTTGTTATCAATAAGCTTGTTATTCCAATGGTCTCTTGCCCAGCCTCCCCTTCCTCCAGCCTCCATCAACTTCAGTTCACCTAGAGCTCTGCTGGCTGTACCCTAACTTGCACTAAGTCCTGAAAGCCCTCTGGCAAACCTTGATTTTACAATTCTTAAGATTCTAATGGCTTAATGTCATCATTCCTCCGTATCTCCATTACCTCCTGCACCTCTGCAATTCTTCTTTGGGTTAGTGTCTTTGTCGAAGTTCACTCCTGTGAAGTTCTTTCTGAAGTCCATGTCAAAGAAGCTGAAAATAAATGCTTGTTATTGTTGAGAATGGCAGTAGGAGTAACAATGAAATAGACAGAGCTGTATTACCCAAAGATATAGGGGGGAAATCAATTTGTACCAACTCAAGTTGATTTCCCCAGGGTAGATGGCATGCCTGGCCACCATCTGCGCCGCCTACATGATGTTCAGCAATAATATTCCTGAAGGAAGTACAAATAACAGTGCTGTCTTCCCAACTGGGTATCAACGTAAATCTTCATAGCACTGCTGGAAGTGGCACAACACTAGTCTTTTTCTCTTAGAATCTTTTAGGCGTGAAGTAAATTTTTTAATATTTGGACCTTAACTATAAATTGAATAACATACATCTATTGATTGCTACTTAATACAGCACTGGTCATTGTTTTATTAGGCATTCCATCACATGATGGTAATACTCATGTTCTTTATAACCTTTGGAATGCTAGAAATCCATAGCAAACGTTCAATATTTTAATCAATGATGCATGTCTCTGCCGTGGAATTGCTCATAGAGGCTCTGGATACATTATTTTCCACATTGTAAAATATCAAAATTAATTGAAAAGGGGAATTGAATAAGGGAAATTGTGTTATAATTGCAATTTACCTGTACACGCAAAAACAGCAAAGTGTCAAAATGTGTTAGAATTCATAGAATCTCTACAGTGCAGAAGGAGACCATTCGGCTCATCAAGTCTATACCAACCCTCTAAAAGAACACCCTACCTAGGCTTACCCCCCACCCTATTGCCACAACCCCGCCTAACCTTTTGGACACTAAGGGAAATTTTACAATGGCCAATGCACCTAACCTGCACATCTTTTGGGCTCTGGGGGGGAAACCAGAGGAAATCCATGCAAACATGGGGAGAATGTGCAAACTCCATGCAGACAGTCACCCAAGGCTGGAATCGAACCCAGGTCCCTGACACTGTGAGGGTGTAACATTCGCAATTCTCCAGTCCTCTGGAACCACCCCTGTGTCTAAGGGAGACTGGAGGATTATCATGAGTATGTCTACAATTTCCACTCTCACGTGTCCTTGGTTGCATCTCCTTCAGTCCTGGTACCTCATCAATTTTAAATAAAGATTTCCTTTCTAACTCTAACCTTCTCCTTCTCAATTGTAAATTCTTCCAGTGGAGCAGCTACCTTCCCTCACCTCGGCCTGGGTAACATCTTCTTCCTTTGTTAAGACAGATAAAAAGTACTCGGTTAATATCTCTGCTCTTTCTCCTGCTTCCATGTGCAAGTCTCCTTTTTTATCCCGAATCGGCACTACTCTTTCTTTTCCCACCCTTTTATTATTTATATGCTTGTAGAAGACCATGAGATTCTCTTTTATGTTAGCTGCCAGTCTCTTTTCACTCTCTCTCTTTGCTTTTCTTATTAGTTTTTCACTTCCCCTCTGGTCCTTCTGTATTCAGCCAGATTCTCCATTGTATTTTCTACCTGACATCTGCCATAATCACACTTTTTTCTTTTCATCGTCACATCTATCTCTCTCGTCATCCAGGGTATTCTAATTTATTTGTCTTATCTTTCCACTTCAAGGGAATACACCTTGACATTGCCTGCCACTGTCTTTTTAGCCAACATTCGACTCCAACTCGTGCGACTCATTATAGAATAGTTATAATGGGAGGCTTTAATTATCCCAATAGAGATTGGGATAGCAGCATTGTTAAGGACAGAGCAGCACAAGAGTTCTGAGCATGTGGTCAGAAACATTTTCCACAGCAGCTTGTTTCCAGTCCAATGAACAAGGATGCACTGCTGGGCCACGTCCTTCGGAATGAGTTAGCCCAAATGGATCAAACATCAATAGAGACCAGTGATCATTATGTCATATTGGTTATGATAAAGGCCAAAGAGAAATCCAGAGTAAGAAACATTAACTGGCAGAAAGCCAACTTCAATGTGGTGAGAATGGATCTGGCCCAGATCAATTGGAATCAAAGGTTTGTTATGATCCCAGCTGATTTACTACTGGAAAAAAATCAGATCCCAAAATGAAACCTGGTTTGAAAGATCCGACCTTCTTGATGGATCCTAAGGTGCCGTGGCTCTGCCCTGTCATGGCCCCGATCACCCCAGGGACTCCAATGCCCCAGAGCGCCGGGCATTAAATTGAGGGTGTGAACCAGATTACATCAGCTGCAGCGGGCCGGGAGCATTGCGCGCTGCTCAATGCCTGCCGCAAACCCCATTTTAAGGAATCCCCCACTATTCTCCTGACACATCGGGATTTGCACCAGATACAACTCAACTGGGAAATCATCCCATAACATGGTAGAATTTAGCATTCAGTTTGAGAGTGAGAAGTCTGGGTCAGAAACAACTGTGCTCCACATAGAACATACAGTGCAAAAGGAGGCCATTCTGCCCATCGAGTCTGCACCAACACCGACCCACTTGAGCCCTCACTTCCACCCTATCCCCGTAACCCAATAACGCCTCCGAACCTTTTTTTGATCACTAAGGGCAATTTATCATGGCCAATCCACCTAGCTTGCATGTCTTTGTACTGTGGGAGGAAACCGGAGCACCCAGAGGAAACCCACGCAAACACGGGAAGAACGTGCAGACTCCACACAGACAGTGACCCAGCGGGGAATCGAACCTGGGACCCTGGCGCTGTGAAGCCACAGTGCTATCCATTTGTGCTACTGTGCTGCTCATCATTAACCGTGCTGTCCACTTAATTAAGGGTAGATATCAAGGAATGAGGACAAGGGTGGCTGGATAGGATTGGGAAAGACGTTTAGCAGGAAAGACGGTAGATCAGCAATGGCAGACATTTATGAAAATACTTCATGACTCACAACAAAGATATATCCCAGTGAACAAGAAGTATTCTAGGAAGGGGATAAATCAACCATGGTTAGCCAAGCAAGTTAAGGATTAGTGGTAAACCAGAAGGTTTGGAAAGATTTAAAAACCCACAAAAGATGACCAACAATAATAGAGGGAGAAGGTAAATTATGAGGGTGAACTAACAAGTAATATAAAAACGGACAGCAAGAGCTTCTTTAAATATATAAAAAGGGAGAGAGGAGCTCAAGCGAACATAGGCCCCTTAGAAATTGAGACTTTGGAAATAATAATGGGGAACTAGAAAATGACAGAGGAGTTAAACCAATGCTTTGTGTCAGTCTTCACGGTGTAGGACACTAATAACATTCCGAAAAATACTAAGCAATCAAGATGAAAAGGTGGTGGAGCATGGGAGCGGGGAGGAGATCAATACAATAACTATCACCAGATAAAATTGCTAGGGAAACTAATGGAGCTAAAGGTTATAAGTCAGATATAGAATACCTGCAGTGCAGAAGGAGGCTATTTGGCCCACTGAGTCTGCACTGACCCTCCGAAAGAGTACTCTACCTCGTCCCACTACCTCGTCCCACACCCTATCCCCGTAACCCAACCTAACCATTTAGGATGGCCAACCCACCTGCTCTGCACATCTTTGGACTGTGGGAGGAAACTGGAGCACCCGGAGGAAACCCACGCACACACGGGGAGAAAATGCAAACTCCACACAGTCGACCAAAGCTGGGATGGAACCTGAGTCCATCGCGCTGTAAGGTAGCAGTGCTAACCACTGTGCCACCATACCGGCCCCTGGACCTGGTGGCTAGCATCCCAGGATATTAAAGGACGGAGATACGGAGATAATGAATGCACTGATAGTAATCTTCCAAGGATCCTTAAATTCTGGTAAAGTCCCAGAGGATTGGAAAACTGCCAACGCTATTCAAAAATTGAAAGGAGACAAAAACAGGTAACTATTGACCAGTGCCATGGCACCTTAGGATCCTTCAAGTAGGTTGGATCTTTCAAACAGCTTAACATCTGTCACTGGGAAAATGTTAGAGTCCATTATAAAGGATGCGATAGCAGAACATTTAGAAATACATAATATAATCAAGCAGAGTTAGCATGGCTTTATGAAAGGGAAATCACGTCAGACAAATTTATTAGAATTCTTTCATGCGGAGCGGCACGGTGGTGCAGTGGTTAGCACTGCTGCCTCACAGCGCCGATGACCCCGAGGGTTCGATCCTGACACCGGGTCACTGTCCATGTGGAGTTTGCACATTCTCACTGTGTCTGCATGGGTCTCACCCCCACAACCCAAAGATGTGCAGGGTAAGACCATAAGACCATAAGACATAGGAGCGGAAGTAAGGCCATTCGGCCCATCGAGTCCACTCCACCATTCAATCATGGCTGATTTCAACTCCATTTACCCGCTCTCTCTCCATAGCCCTTAATTCCTCGAGAAATCAAGAATTTATCAACTTCTGTCTTAAAGACACTCAACGTCCTGGCCTCCACCGCCCTCTGTGGCAATGAATTCCACAGACCCACCACTTTTTGGCTGAAGAAATTTCTCCTCATCTCTGTTCTAAAGTGACTCCCTTTTATTCTAAGGCTGTGCCCCCGGGTCCTAGTCTCCCCTGCTAATGGAAACAACTTCCCTACATCCACCCTATCTAAGCCATTCATTATCTTGTAAGTTTCTATTAGATCTCCCCTCAACCTCCTAAACTCCAATGAATATAATCCCAGGATCCTCACTGAACCCTGCGGGACACCACTCGTCACCGGTTGCCATTCCGAAAAAGAACCTTTTATCCCAACTCTCTGCCTTCTGCCTGACAGCCAATCGTCAATCCATGTTAGTACCTTGCCTCGAATACCATGGGCCCTTATTTTACTCAGCAGTCTCCCGTGAGGCACCTTATCAAAGGCCTTTTGGAAGTCAAGATAGATAACATCCATTGGCTCTCCTTGGTCTAACCTATTTGTTATCTCTTCAAAGAACTCTAACAGGTTTGTCAGGCACGACCTCCCCTTACTAAATCCATGCTGACTTGTCCTAATCTGACCCTGCACTTCCAAGAATTTAGAAATCTCATCCTTAACAATGGATTCTAGAATCTTGCCAACAACCGAGGTTAGGCTAATTGGCCTATAATTTTCCATCTTTTTCCTTGTTCCCTTCTTGAACAGGGGGGTTACAACAGCGATTTTCCAATCCTCTGGGACTTTCCCTGACTCCAGTGACTTTTGAAAGATCATAACTAACGCCTCCACTATTTCTTCAGCTAGCTCCTTTAGAACTCTAGGATGTAGTCCATCTGGGCCCGGAGATTTATCAATTTTTAGACCTCTTAGTTTCTCTAGCACTTTCTCCTTTGTGATGGCTACCATATTCAACTCTGCCCCCTGACTCTCCGGAATTGTTGGGATATTACTCATGTCTTCTACTGTGAAGACTGACGCAAAGTACTTATTTAGTTCCTCAGCTATTTCCTGGTCTCCCATCACAAAATTACCAGCGTCATTTTGGAGCGGCCCAATGTCAACTTTTGCCTCCCGTTTGTTTTTAATGTATTTAAATAAACTTTTACTATCATTCCTAATGTTACTGGCTAGCCTACCTTCATATTTGATCCTCTCTTTCCTTATTTCTCTCTTTGTTATCCTCTGTTTGTTTTTGTAGCCTTCCCAATCTTCTGACTTCCCACTACTCTTTGCCACATTATAGGCTTTCTCTTTTGCTTTGATGCATTCCCTGACTTCCTTTGTCAGCCATGGCTGCCTAATCCCCCCTCTGATAACCTTTCTTTTCTTTGGGATGAACCTCTATACTGTGTCCTCAATTACTCCCAGAAACTCCTGCCATTGCTGTCCTACTTTCTTTCCCGCTAGGCTCTGCTCCCAGTCAGTTCCTCCCTCATGCCCCTGTAGTTACCTTTATTTAACTGTAACACCTTTACACCTGATTCTACCTTCTTTCTTTCAAATTGGAGATTGAATTCTACCATATTATGATCACTGCCTCCTGAGTGCTCCCTTACTTTAAGATCTTTAATCAAGTCTGGCTCATTACATAACACTAAGTCCAGAATGGCCTGTTCCCTCGTGGGCTCCATCACAAGCTGTTCCAAAAAGCCCTCCTGTAAACAGTCAATGAATTCCCTTTCCTTGGGTCCACTGGCAGCATTATTTACCCAGTCAACCTGCATATTGAAGTCCCCCATGATCACTGTGACCTTGCCTTTCTGACATGCACTTTCTATTTAGTGGTGCATTTTGTGTCCCCGGTCCTGGCCACTGTTAGGAGGCCTGTACATAACTCCCATTATGGTTTTTTTGCCTTTGTGGTTCCTCAACTCTACCCACACAGACTCCACATCATCTGACCCTATGTCATTTAGTGCTATTGATTTAATTTCATTCCTAATTAACAAGGCAACCCCGCCCCCTCTGCCCACCTCCCTGTCTTTTCAATAGGTTGTGAATCCCTGGATGTTTAAATGCCAGTCCTGAACCCCCTGCAACCATGTCTCTGTGATGCCTACCACATCATACCTGCCAGTCACAATCTGGGCCACAAGCTCATCTACCTTATTCCGTACACTGCGCGCATTTAAATATAGCACCTTTAATTCTCTATTGACCGTCCCTTTTTGTTTTCTTAGTGTGGTGGACCTTGGTTTACTGAGCCTTTCCATACACTGTGTCATATTTTGTGGGATGGGGACTATCGTAACCTCTCCTGAGTTTTGTCTTTTCGTGCTTTTTTGTATACCTAAGCAGCTACACTTCCTACTGATTACTTCACCTCTTGGTTCCCTGACTTTCCCTTCCCCCCCAATCTTTAGTTTAAAGTCCTATTGACCACCCTATTTATTCTTTTCGCCAGAACACTGGTCCCAGCTCGGTTCAGGTGGAGACCATCCCAACGGTATAGGTCCCCCCTGTCCCAAAACTGATGCCAGTGTCCCATGAAAAGGAACCCCTCTTTCCCACACCACTCTTTCAGCCACGTGTTAACTTCCCTTATTCTTGCCTCCCTATGCCAATTTGCACGTGGCTCGGGCAGTAATCCGGAGATTATGACCCTTGAGGACCTGTTTTTTAATTTGAATCCTAGCTCTTTATAATCTCTAAACAGGTCCTCTTTCCTAGACTTGCCTATGTTGTTGGTACCGACATGGACCACAACAACTGGATCCTCCCCCTCCCTCTCCAGTATCCTTTCAAGCCGGTCAGAGATGTCCTGCACCCTAGCACCGGGCAGGCAACATACCATGCGGGACTCTTTATCCTGCTCACAAAGGATACTATCTATCCCCCTGATAATAGAATCCCCTACAACTACAACTTGCCTATTTACTCCCTCCCCTTGAATGGCCTGCTGAACCATGGTGCCTTGGTCAGCTGACTCATCCTTCCTGCAGCCCTGTTCGCCATCCACACAGGGAGTAAGTAGATGGAGGGGTAGATGGATGGGCCACGCTAAACTGCCCCTTAATGGGGAAAAAAATGAATTGGCATTTTAAATTTAAAAAAAAATAATTTCAGGTGGTAACAAGCAGGAGAGATAAAGGGGAACCAGTAGATATAATATATTTGGATTTCCAAAATTGGTTCAATAACGTACCGTGCAAAAGGCTACTTTAAGATAAGAGCCCTTGATGTTGGGGAGAGTATATTAGCATGGATAGAGGTTTGGCTAACTGATAGAAGAAAGAACATTTGGATAAGAGGGGCATTTTCAAGATGGCAACCTGTAACTGGTGGTGTGCCACAGGAATCCGTGCTGGGGCCACAGTAATTTACAATACATGTCAATGAATTGGACGAGGGACGTTAATGTACTATTAACAAGTAACAAAATAAAGTGAAAAGGCAAGTGGTGAGGATGACACATAGGGTGGAATTTTCAATAAAATGACAAAGTATCATTTTCAGCATGACAACCGGTGATTCTCACTCACCCCGGGGGCATGATGCAGACCGCAAATTTTAGGCATTAGAAAAAAGGTTTCCCACATGAAAAATACTGGGACTGAGGCCGTGAAGCGTCTGATTCATCCACCTGGGGATCATCGGAGAACCTCATTGCATTTAAATAGCTCCACGGTACTTGCTGCTATTCAAGTTAGGAGGATGGCAGCGAGGAACATGCTCCTCAATTCACGGAGGCGGTCCTCAGTCTTTTGCTGGATGTTATGGAGGAGAGGTGGGCTTCAGAATGCTCTTGGACTATCACCTGCACCATCCGCCATTACAGAGACACACATCTCAGTGAGTGAACTCAGCAGGCAGTCTTCTACGTCACGATCTGGTGAGCATCACACTAATGCACATCAGGTGGAGGTAGGAATGTCCCAGGGATTGGAGAGTCAGAGATCTGCCGGATCCTAGGACACAGCTCTATCCCAGCCAACTGCTGTGCTTCTGGACACATTCATCCCTCAATTACTTGAGATGCAAAGGCAGAGCCGGGAATACCAGGAGGGGGTGTCATCTCCCACAATGCTGCTGGCGCAATGGGATTGGCGGCGGGTGCAACGCAGTGGGAAAATCGTGCCCGTGGATCGGAGAGAGTTACTATGATTGTATCGGCCAGTGACTGGGGCCTTGGAGCTTGTGGTACGCAGTAATCACCATGTTATTTATGCCTCTCCAGGCACTATAATCAATGGTTCTAGAGAGATGGGGGCAGGGTTCAAGCAAATGCAAGCTCTACAAGGGAAACCTTAAGTAATATTCAGCTTTGTGAATGAAACACTGTCCACATCAAAGCAACGCAGAAGGAGTCCATTCGGACGATCAAGTCAATGGCGGTTCTGTAGAGCAATCCAATCAGTCCCATCCCCAGCTCCAATGCTCTTGAACAGTAATTTGCAGGCATTACCATGTGATGCATGAAAAATAATTCCTCGTATTCCCCTGTACCTCTTTCCCAAAATATTAAATCCAGCCATCCTTGAATCATCGGTTAATGGGATCAATTTTTCTTTGTTTATTTAAACTTGTGATCTCTATTCCCTCTTTTTGAATCTATTTAATACCTTGTTCAAACTATTAGTTTTAATTAATGCGGCTCAGCTTGTGGTGTAGTAATCCACTATTATTAATTCACTTACTATTAGTCCTTCCTGATCATTATATGCCATTAGACTGAAAGTAATGTACCTGTTTTCCCGTATGCCTTGTGGATACTTTCTCAACCTCATTAATGTCGAGTGTTCCAATATTCAGGCTCCTTAAATCATAACTGGGATCTCACCAACTGACAGTCCGCAGAGCACAGGGGAATATGTCTTAAAATGAGAAGTACATTAAGCTTCAAATTCTTAAGATACCTCAAGCTTTCATAAGAGAGACTGCTTAAAATGGTCTGCAGTTTATACCCTGAAGATCATAATGTGCTCCATTTATGGATTCGGAATGCATCAGAGGCAAAAGATAAATTCTGCAAGTTCGTTTACGAAAATGAGCAAAACAAATCTGTTTAATGGCACTTCAGGGTTTGCACTCTGGGGCGTAACCTTCTGGCTAGGTAAGTGGTGCCAGTTGTTCATTTATCACTGAATCTGATCTCTCACAGTCAAGATGATAAAACTCAGCCGTAATGAGAAACAATTTGCCACCGCATCTTGAAATAGATTTTTGAAAGTACAGTCTGGTTAGTTTCCCCATGGCTGGCACCAAGATTATAATAGCTAGACTTCAGTTAGAAGGGAAGCAATTAATGTTTCACATGCAGCTTAGTCCCAATAAATCTGTAACTGGTTTGGGAAAAAATATTGCTCTTGGACCAGACCTTCGATGCAAAGAATCCACTGCTGTATCAGCGAGTCTGTTTTGTGAATGTGCCACTCCTGGCTATTGTGACAATACTCACTGAATGCTCCGGCTCCAGAGTACTAAGTTAAACGTGGCTCCATTGCCTGACCCCAAACCCCAACATACATCCAGCCCTCCCCCTCCCCCAATGACTGGAGCGTCCATAGAGGACGTGGGACGCTGGGCGATGACGTGCATGTGACTGGTCTGCGTTTTATTACAGTAGTCCCCAGGATGTGGACTCCCCAGGAGAGGCCTAGATAGAGTGAATGTGACAAGGACGGTTCCACGGGTCGGATAAACGAGAAACGAGGGCACAGCCTCAGACTGAAGGGACGATCCTTTAAAACTGAGATGAGGAGGGGTTTCTTCAGCCAGAGGGTGGCGAATCTGTGGAACTCATTGCCGCAGAAGGCTGTGGAGGCCAAGTCACTGAGTGTCTTTAAGACAGAAGTAGATAGGTTCTTGATTAATAAGGGATCAGGGGTTATGGGGAGAACATAAGAACATAAGAACATAAGAACTAGGAACAGGAGGAGGCCATCTGGCCCCTCGAGCCTGCTCCGCCATTTAATGAGATCATGGCTGATCTTTGTGGACTCAGCTCCACTCTCCGGCCCGTACACCATATCCCCAAATCCCTTTATTCTTTAGAAAGGTATCTATCTTTTTCTTAAAAACGTTTAAAGAAGGAGCCTCAACTGCTTCACTGGTCAAGGAATTCCAGAGATTCACAACCCTTTGGATGAAGAAGTTCCTCCTAAACTCGGTCTTAAATCTACTTCCCCTTATTCTGAGGCTATGCCCCCTAGTTCTGCTTTCCTCGACCAGTGGAAACAACCTGCCCGCATCTATCTTATCTATTCCCTTCATAATTTTATATGTTTCAATAAGATCCCCCCGCATCCTTCTAAACTCCAATGAGTACAGTCCCAGTCTACTCAACCTCTCATCATAATCTAATCCCCTCAACTCTGGGATCAACCTAGTGAATCTCCTCTGCACTCCCTCCAGTGCCAATATGTCCTTTCTCAGGTAAGGAGGCCAAAACTGAACACAATACTCCAGATGTGGCCTCACCAACACCTTATACAATTGCAGCATAACCTCCCTAGTCTTGAACTCCATCCCTCTGGCAATGAAAGACAAAACTCGATTAGCCTTCTTAATCACCTGTTGCACCTGCACACCAACTTTTTGCGACTCGTGCACCAGCACACCCAGGTCCCTCTGCACAGCAGCATGTTTTAACATCTTACCGTTTAAATAATAATCCATTCTGCTGTTATTCCTCCCAAAATGGATAGCCTCACACTTGGCAACATTGAACTCCATCTGCCAGACCCTAGCCCATTCACCTAACCTATCCAAATCCTTCTGCAGACTTCCGGTATCCTCTGCACTTTTTGCTTTACCACTCATCTTAGTGTCGTCTGCAAACTTTGCCACATTGTACTTGGTCCCCAACTCCAAATCATCTATGTAAATTGTGAACAACTGCGGGCCCAACACTGATCCTTGAGGGACCCCACTAGTTACAGGTTGCCAACCAGAGAAACACCCATTTATCCCCACTCTCTGCTTTCTGTTAGTTAACCAATCCTCTACCCATGCTCCCACTTTACCCTCAATGCCATGCATCTTTAGTTTATGCAGCAACCTTTTGTGTGGCACCTTGTCAAAAGCTTTCTGGAAATCCAGATATACCACATCCATTGGCTCCCCGTTATCTACTGCACTGGTAACGTCCTCAAAAAATTCTACCAAATTAGTCAGACACGACCTACCCTTTGTGAACCCATGCTGCGTCTGCCCAATGGGACAATTTCCCTCCAGGTGCCCCGCTATTTCCTCCTTAATGATAGATTCCAGCATTTTCCCTACAACCGAAGTTAAGCTTACCGGCCTATAATTACCCGCTTTCTGCCGACCTCCTTTTTTAAACAGTGATGTCACATTTGCTACTTTCCAATCCTCTGGGACCACCTTAGAGTCTAGTGAATTTTGATAAATTATCACTAGTGCGTTTACAATTTCCCTAGCCATCTCTTTTAACACTCTGGGATGCATCCCACCAGGGCCAGGAGACTTGTCTACCATTAGCCCCATTAGCTTGCCCAATACTGCCTCCTTAGTGATTACAATCATCTCAAGGTCCTCACCTATCATATCTTTATTTCCATCAGTCACTGGCATGTTATTTGTGTCTTCCACTGTGAAGACTGACCCAAAAAACCTGTTCAGCTCCTCAGCCATTTCCCCATCTCCTATTATTAAATCTCCCTTCTCATCTTCCAAAGGACCAATATTTACCTTAGCCACTCTTTTTTGTCTTATAGATTTGTAGAAGCTTTTACTATCTGCTTTTATGTTCTGAGCCAGTTTACTTTCATAGTCTACCTTACTCTTCTTTATAGCTTTTTTAGTAACTTTCTGTTGTCCCCTAAAGACTTCCCAGTCCTCTAGTCTCCCACTAATTTTTGCACTTTGTATGTTTTTTCCTTCAATTTGATACTCTCCCTCACCTCCTTAGATATCCACGGTCGATTTTTCCCCTTTCTACCGTCTTTCTTTTTTGTCGGTATGAACCTTTTCTGAACACTGTGAAAGATCGCTCGGAAGGTTCTCCACTGTTCCTCAACTGCTTCACCATGAAGTCTTTGCTCCCAATCTACCTTAGCTAGTTCTTCTCTCATCCCATTGTAATCACCTTTGTTTAAGCACAAAACACTAGTGTTTGATTTTACCTTGTCATCCTCCAACTGTATTTTAAATTCCACCATATTGTGGTCGCTCCTTCCAAGAGGATCCCGAACTATGAGATCATTAATCAATCCTGCCTCATTACACAGGACCAGATTTAGGACCGCTTGTTCCCTTGTAGGTTCCATTACATACTATTCCAGGAAATTATCCCGGACACATTCTATAAACTCCTCCTCAAGGCTGCCTTTACCAACCTGGTTAAACCAATCGACATGTAGATTAAAATCCCCCATGATAACCGCTGTACCATTTCTACATGCATCCGTTATTTCTTTGCTTATTGCCTGCCCTACCATCCTGTTACTATTTGGTGGCCTATAGACTACTCCTATCAGTGACCTTTTTGCCTTACTATTCCTGATTTCCACCCAAATTGATTCAATCTTGTCCTCCATAGCACCAATATCATCCCTTACTATTGCCCGGATGCCATCCTTAAACAACAAAGCTACACCACCTCCCTTACCGTCCATTCTATCCTTTCGTATAGTTTGATACCCTTGGATATTTAACTCCCAGTCGTGACCATCCTTTAACCATGATTCAGTAATGGCCACTAAATCATAGTCATTCACGATGATTTGCGCCATCAACGCATTCACCTTATTCCGTATACTACGGGCATTCAGGTAAAGTACACTTATGCTGTTTTTTATGTCTTTGTTATGAATCCTAACACCTTGATCAGTAACTTTTCGCAAATTATTTTTCCTCTTACCCTTTCTCCTAATTTTCCTTGTCTTTGAACCCATATCTCTACATAATAACCTGTCACGTAACCTGCTGCCTTGCTCTCCATTAACCATTATACTGTCCATAGCTTTACCCTTCCCTTCCCCCAACTTGCTAGTTTAAAGTCCTTGTGACCAACCTATTTATCCTATTCGCTAGAACACTGGTCCCAGAATGGTTCAGGTGAAGACCGTCCCAACGGTACAGGTCCCTCCTGCCCCAGTACTGATGCCAATGCCCCATGAAATGGAATCCCTCTTTCCCGCACCACTCCTTTAGCCACGTGTTAACTTCCCTAATTTCCTCAACCCTATGCCAATTGGCACGTGGCTCGGGTAGTATTCCAGAGATTATAACCCTGGAAGGATTATAATCTCTGGAAGGCAGGAGAATGGGGATAAGAAACATATCAGCCACGATTGAATGGCGGAACAGACTTGATGGGCCGAATGGCCTAATTCTGCTCCCATGTCTTGTGGTTTTATGGATACAAAAGTGGCTGAGAAGCAGAAAGCAGAGAGTAACACCGATAAGTTGTTTCAGACGAGAGGGAAGCATACAGTGGCATTCTTCAGCGCTTGGTGATGGGATCACTGCTCTTTTGAATATATATTAATGACTCGAATGTAGGCATGCAGCACATCATTTTGAACTTTGCAATCGACTCAAACATTGGAAATATAGTAAATAATGAGAGGGATAGTAACAGGAGGCAGACTGGCAAATTAACTCGTAGAATGGTCTCAGCACAGACAGAGGCCATTCAGCCTGTATTGTTCTTTGTTTGTTAATTGTTCTAAAGTACTTTTGGTACTGAATGTAACATGCAAAACATTCCCTACAGATGATTACGGGGGTTACAGCCCAACCCAATTTGTATCAGGTCGGAATCCAAAATTGCCTTCAGTACTATATAACGGTCCTACAGCAATAGAGGGAACGACTACTACCTCTACTTTCAAAACACACTGACATGCATTACATGCCAAGAGAAAAGCGTTAATCAAAGCTGAACCATTTGAAAATCGCAGAGGACTTTAAGGTTTTGCATCAGAACATCTGGGTGGGATTTCTGTGCTGGAGACCTGGTTTATTATGAAAGAGAAGATGCAGCGAATGGAGCGGTCTGGGAAAAATTATTGGACATGATGGGAAAACTTCAATAGTACGACACTGGAATTGATGGGCAGACTTACTCCTCTTTATTCCAAGACTGCGGTCCAAAGTCTGCTTAAAGCTACACATGTGTTGATGATTCTTGCTTGTGTCTCATCAAAAATATAGACAGCTCGAGAGTGTGTGCTGCTGAGATAAGTGAGTATATCCACTGTTGGCAGATCATGGTCATGGATTGAAACCTTGGACACAAGAGAGGGCTTCCCTGGAGCAGGTTAGTACATTACTTCAATTTATTTTCATTCCGATCATAAGGCTGAAATGGTCACATGCATTTGGGTGCATTTGAGTGCTATAGCGAGAGTTTGGTGACTGAGGGATATTAAGGGTTCATTTTTAAAATCTAAAGTCTAGTCTTTCTTTTATTTAGTTAATTAACTTAAAATTTGCTGTTTGGGTTTAGAAGAAGGTGAGTTTTCGATCAGCTTTAAACATAGGTTCTACTTGCAGCTACTTGCAGCTGGAGCTTGTTAATTAGTTAATTGGATTAGGCCAGTTTTCAGAGGCTAGTCACACAATATAAAAGTGAGCCAGCTTACAGTGCTGACCCTGTTTGCACTGAGTGCTGAATTTGGGTGCATTTGAGTGCTATAGTGAGAATTTGGTGACTGAGGGAGTGCTGAATTTGGGTGTATTTGAGTGCTATAGTGAGAGTTTGGTGACTAAGGGAGTTAGGTGAGGAGGGAGCAAGGTGCTCCTTCCATTTTGTTTCCTACACTTTCTTAAAGAGCGTGAAGGGAGCCAGGGGTTTACAGAGAGTGCAGCTGACTGGGAGCAGAGTCGGAGGGCAGATTTCCAGTTGGTTCACAGAGCAGCTACATTCAGTAAGAATCAGAGGGGATGGAGGCAAGGGCAGTTGCGTGCTCCGCCTGTGGGGTGTGGGTGGTGAGGGATACCACTGGTGTCCCCGCTGACTACACCTGCGGGAAGAGCACCCAACCCCAGCTCCTCAGAGACCGCGTTAGGGAACTGGAGCTTGAGCTGGATGGACTTCGGATCATCCGGGAAGCAGAGGGGGTGATAGAGAAGAGTTACAGGGAGGTAGCCACACCCGAGGTACAGGAAAAGAGTAGCTGGGTTACAGTCAGGGGAAGGAAAATGAAGGGGCAGAGAGTGCAGGGATCCCTCATGGCCGTTCCCCTTCAAAAGAAGTATACCGTTTTGGATTCTGTTGGGGGGCATGACTTACCGGGGGAAGGCCCTAGCGGCCAAGTCTCTGGCACTGAGCCTGGCTCTGTGGCTCAGAAGGAAAGTGGGGAGAATAGAAAAGCAATAGTGATAGGAGACTCAGTGGCTAGGGGAATGGATAGGAGCTCCTGTGGTTGCGAACGAGACTCCCGGAAGGTATGTTGCCTCTCGGGTGCCAGGGCCAGGGATGTCTCGGATCGAGTCTACAGGATTCTTAAGGGGGAGGGGAAGCAACCAGAAGTTGTGGTGCACATAGGCACCAATGACATAGCTAAGAAAAGGGATGAGGATCTAAAAAATGATTTTAGGGAGTTAGGTTGGAAGCTAAAGAGCAGGACAAGCAGAGTAGTAATCTCAGGATTGCTACCAGTGCCACGTGCAAGTGAGGAAAGGAACAAAGAGTGAGTGCAGCTGAACACGTGGCTACAGGGCTGGTGCAGGAGGGAAGGCTTCAGATATGTGGGTCATTGGGATATCTTCTGGGGAAGGTGGGACCTGTACATGAAGGACGGATTGCACCTAAACTGGAGGGGCACCAATATCCTGGGTGGGAAGTTTGCTAGAGCTCTTTGGTAGGGTTTAAACTAGTTTGGCAGGGGGGTGGGAACCAGAGCTATGGATCAGAGGATAGGGTAGCTGCTGAACAGGCAGAAATAGTATGCAGCAAGTCTGTGAGGAAGGATAAACAGTTGATGGGGCAAAGTTGCACTCAGTGGAATGGGTTAAAGTGCATCTTTTTCAATGCAAGGAGTGTCAGGAATAAGGGAGATGAACTTAGAGCATGGATCAGTACTTGGAACTACAATGTTGTGGCCATTACGGAGCCATGGATTTCACAGGGGCAGAAATGTTGTTAGATGTTCCGGGGTTTAGATGTTTTCAGAAGAATAGGGAGGGAGGTAAAAGAGGAGGGGGAGTAGCACTGTTAATTAGGGAGTGCACCACAGCTGCATAAAAGCAGGTAGTTGAGGAGGGTTTGTCTACTGAGTCAGTTTGGGTGGAAGTCAAAAACAAGAAAGGAGCAGTCACTTTATTGGGAGTTTTCTTTAGACCCCCCAATAGCAGCAGAGAGATTATCATAGAATTTTTCATAGAATTTACAGTGCAGAAGGAGGCCATTCAGCCCATCGAGTCTGCACCGGCTCTTGGAAAGAGCACCCTACCCAAGGTCAACACCTCCACCCTATCCCCATAACCCAGTAACTCCACCCAACACTAAGTGCAATTTTGGACACTAAGGGCAATTTATCATGGCCAATTCACCTAACCTGCACATCTTTGGACTGTGGGAGGAAACCCACGCACACACGGGGAGGATGTGCAGACTCCGCACAGACAGTGACCCAAGCCGGAATCGAACCTGGGACCCTGGAGCTGTGAAGCAATTGTGCTATCCACAATGCTACCGTGCTGCCCCTAATATAAGCTTATTGTCATAAGTAGGCTTCAATAGGAATAGATTGGGCGGCAGATCTTGGAAAAGTGCAGAAGTAACAGAATTGCTGTCATGGGTGACTTCAACTTCCCTAATATTGACTGGAAGCTCCTTAGTGCAAATGGTTGGATGGAGCAGATTTTGTCAGGTGTGTACAGGAAGGATTCCTGACTCAATATGTAGATAGGCCGACTACGGGGGAGGCCATATTGGACTTGGTGCTCGGCAACGAACCAGGCCAGGTGCCTGATGTCTCGGTGGGAAAGCATTTCGGTGACAGTGACCACAACTCCTTGACCTTTACCATAGTCATGGAGAGGGATAGGAACAGACAGTATTGGAAGGTATTTAATTGGGGGAGGGGAAATTATACTGCCATTAGACAGGAGCTGAGGAGCATAAAGTGGGAACAATTATTCTTGGGGAAATGCACAACAGTAATGTGGGGTTGTTTACGGAGCACTTGCTGCGAGTGCTGGTTAGTTTTGTCCCACTGAGACGAGGAAGGAATGGTAAGGTGGAGGAGCCTTGGATGACAAGAGAAGTGGAGCTTCTAGTCAAGAGGAAGAAGGAATCTTACTTAAGGCTGAGGAAGCAAGGATCTGGCACGGCTCTAGAGGGTTACAAGGTAGCCAGGAAGGAACTCAAAAATGGATTGAGGAGAGCTAGACGGGGGCATGAAAAAGCCCGGGGGGAAGGATTAGGGAAAACCCCAAGACGTTCTATACTTATGTGATAAATAAGAGGATGATCAGAGTGAGAGTGGGACCGATCAGGGATAGTGGAGGGAACTTGTGCCTAGAGTCTGGGGAGATGGGGGAGGCCCTAAATGAATATTTTGCTTCAGTATTCACTAGAGAGAGGGACGTTGTTGCTTATGAGAACAGTGTGAACCAGGTTAATAAACTCGAACAGGTTGATATTAAGCAGGAGTTTGTGCTAGAAATGTTGAAAAACAGGATAGATAAGTCCCCTGGGCCTGACGGGATATATCCAAGGTTATTACGGGAAGCAAGGGAAGAGATTGCTGCGCCGTTGGCGATGAACTTTGTATCCTCACCCTCCACTGGAGTAGTACCGGATGATTGGAGGGAGGCGAATTTTGCTCCCCTGTTCAAGAAAGGGAATAGGGAAATCCCTGGGAATTACTGACCCATCAGTCTTACGTCTGTGGTGAGCAAAATATTGGAAAGGATTCTGAGAGATAGTATCTGTGATTATTGAGAAAAACATTGTTTGATTAAAGATAGTCAGCATGGCTTTGTGAGGGGCAGGCCATGTCTCACAAGCCTCATTGAATTCTTTGCGGATGTGACGAGACACATTGATGAAGGTCGGGCAGTGGATGTGGTGTATATGGATTTCAGTAAGGCATTTGATAAGGTTTCCCATGGTAGGCTCATTCAGAAAGTTAGGGGGCATGGGATACAGGGAAATTTGGCTGCCTGGATACAGAATTGACTGGCCGAAAGAAGACAGCGCGTGGTAGTGGATGGAAAGTATTCCGCCTGGAGGTCGGTGACCAGTGGTGTCCCGCAAGGATCTGTTCTGGGACCTCTGCTCTTTGTGGTTTTTATAAATGACTTGGATGAGGAAGTGGAAGGGTGGGTTAGTAAGTTTGCCAATGACACAAAGGTTGGTGGAGTTGTAGATAGTGTTGAGGGTTGTTGCAGGTTACAACAGGACATTGACAGGATTCAAAGCTGGGCTGAGAAGTGGCAGATGGAGTTCAGTCTTGATAAATGTGAAGTGATTCATTTTGGAAGGTCGAATTTGAAAGCTGAATACAGGATTAAAGGCAGGATTCTTGGAAGTGTGGGGAACCAGAGGGTTCTTGGGGTCCACGTACATAGATCCCTCAAAGTTGCCACCCAGGTTGATAGGGTTGTTAAGAAGGCGAATGGAGTGTTGGCTTTCATTAACAGGGGGATTGAGTTTAAGAGCCGTGAGGTTTTGCTGCAGCTTTATAAAACCCTAGTTAGACCACACTTGGAATATTGTGTCCAGTTCATTATAGGAAGGATGTGGATGCTTTGGAGAGGGTACAGAGGAGATTTACCAGGATGCTGCCTGGACTGGAGGGCATGCCTCATGAAGAAGGTTTGAGGGAGCTAGGGCGTTTCTCACTGGAGCGAAGAAGTCAGAGAGGTGACTTGATAGAGGTGTACAAGGTGATGAGGGGCATGGATAGAGTGGATAGCCAGAGACTTTCCCCCAGGGTGGAAATGGCTCTCATGAGGGAACATAATTTTAAGGTGATTGGAGGAAGGTATGGGGGAGATGTCAGAGGTAGGTTCTTTACACAGAGAATGGTGGGTTCTGTCCTTAGTGTTTCTGCTAGAGCTGTCTCACTGCCAACACTGTATTAGTGGTTCCCCGGCCTTTTCTGAAACTGCAGACTTTCCGCCAGCAGATCCTGGTCAATCTACTCAAACATGATGATATCTATGGAGGAGGGAGCAATGGTCACCAAATATGATGAAGTCAGGCAAGGTGAACTATTGAACCAAGCAGTTCAAGATTCTGAAGACGAAGAGGAGTGTGATTGTCACAGGATTGACGAGTTTCTTTCTGCTTGTCCAAGTATTCTTGCAGAAGAGTTTCTATGCTCCCTGTTGGTAGTTTTAAGGGCTTTATATTTGTATTGGTAAAATTAGAAACAAAGTGTAGCTTTAAGTGGGTTTAATTGAATGTTTCTGTGCTTGGAAGGGGCCCATAGTTAGATTCATGCTGGACAAAGGGGTATGGGTTCGTGGGTGGTGGTTAAGTTCCAACTGTGATATAGGGAGCTAAGGTGTGTAAAGTAAACATAATTGCTTAGCAACCAGAGGCCTTTGTAAGGAAAAAATCTTTCCTTTGTTCTTTAGTTTTGACTGGAAGTCAAGTGAGTTGGTGCAGATAGACCACCAGAGAGGGAACATCTCCCACAGCTCTACTAGCAGCAGTTGGAGACAGGGGGAGAGGGAGAAGGCAGTTCTTATAGTTCTGTTCAATGGTATAAAATACAAGTAAACACACTCCAGAGGAACTAAAGGACGGTTGGTTCTAGAAACCTGGAAATTGAACGGGATAATGTTCATGGGTAGCACAGACAAAGCTGAAAAGGAATTGGCTGGTGAGAAGCTAAGTTTTGAAAGGTTTCTAAAGTAATCCTAAAGTTTGTAATGTCTTACAACAGCCTATGAAAGAAACCTTAACGTAATTGGAAAGAGAGTATTGGCTGGATATCAGAGTGTGTGTAACAATGGAAGCCTATTGAGAAATAAATCCTGCAAGGGGTTGATGTAAAATCTTGGAGTCGACTCTCTGGTAAAAGTGAAGCAGAAGCTCTATTCACAAGAGTCTTTGAAAAATGTGGACTGGATTTTGGAATGCAAACCGCTAATAGAAAGCAAGATTATGGGAGAAGGTTTTAAAATGTGATTTTGGAAAGGGTGTTTGGACATTCTTACATAACAATCACCTTGGGGGGGGGGGGGGAGATTCAGAAGAGAATCCGCAGACATTAACTTGGGTTTCAGAGTGGAGTGTGTATTTGACCACAGGCATTTTGTGTGTGTCAAAGGAACTTTGTGCATCAATGAGATCATTGTAGCTTCAAATGTACTTTGTCATCTGTGTTAATCTTAAAACCTGTGTGTAATTATTTAGCTAAGTGGGGTAGTAAAGGAGCACTGTATTTTAATCCATGTTTTCCATGTCTAAAATAAATGTATTTTCTTGTTGACACTAACTAGCAGTCCTTTGACTCTGTTCCTCCATGTTTGCCTGGAACATGCAGCTTCTAATATGGAGCAGCTGGTAATGACCATAGATGGCAGCAGTGAGCAGTGTCTCTTTTGTCAATGCAGGAAAAATGCACACAAAATGCCAGAGAGAGGCCACAGGCAGCTGGGCTGGTTCCGAACACTCCTCACCTCCACAGAGAAGGGACAAATGGTTGTCAACTAGGAGGAACTCAGGCCAGGTAAAATTGGCATTGATAGCAGAGATGGTAATTAGAGAAAGCAATGCACTCCATGCCATCCCAATACATACCGAATATTAAGTTGTATTAGGAACTTCAGAGGTTTCTCCCTTAGAAGGCTGGTATTCATGATCTCTTCTTGAATCTTCCACAGGTGCAGACATTGAGGCAAGGAGCTATTTCACCATCACCAGCCCAAGATCAGAAATAGCAAAGCTCTGATGAAACGCTGTCAAAGTATAAGTGCATCCTCCACTAGCACAGATGCAGCCACCTCCTGCGTGGCTAGATAAGGTGGCACTGGTTAAGGAGCAGGGCATTAGTGTGAAGAGGAGGTTTCAGAGGCAGAGGCAGCTGTGGGCAATCACAGTCAGAGAAAAATGAACAGGCTTCTTCCACCTCCTGTGAGGCCCCAGGGGGAGCATGATGGGAGTGACCTAGTGGGAGGCCACCAAATCATGCATACCACTGAATGGGCCACTTCTTGTAACGGTTTTCCTTTAAGAACATAAGAACATAAGAACTAGGAACAGGAGTAGGCCATCTGGCCCCTCGAGCCTGCTCCGCCATTCAATGAGATCATGGCTGATCTTTGTGGACTCAGCTCCACTCTCCGGCCCGTACACCATATCCCCAAATCCCTTTATTCTTTAGAAAGGTTTCTTTAAAAATGTTTAAAGAAGGAGCCTCAACTGCTTCACTGGGCAAGGAATTCCAGAGATTCACAACCCTTTGGATGAAGAAGTTCCTCCTAAACTCGGTCCTAAATCTACTTCCCCTTATTTTGAGGCTATGCCCCCTAGTTCTGCTTTCCCCGACCAGTGGAAACAACCTGCCCGCATCTATCCTATCTATTCCCTTCATAATTTTATATGTTTCAATAAGATCCCCCCGCATCCTTCTAAACTCCAATGAGTACAGTCCCAGTCTACTCAACCTCTCGTCATAATCTAATCCCCTCAACTCTGGGATCAACCTAGTGAATCTCCTCTGCACTCCCTCCAGTGCCAATATGTCCTTTCTCAGGTAAGGAGACCAAAACTGAACACAATACTCCAGATGCGACCTCACCAACACCTTATACAATTGCAGCATAACCTCCCTAGTCTTGAACTCCATCCCTCTAGCAATGAAAGACAAAACTCGATTAGCCTTCTTAATCACCTGTTGCACCTGCACACCAACTTTTTGCGACTCGTGCACCAGCACACCCAGGTCCCTCTGCACAGCAGCATGTTTTAACATCTTTCCGTTTAAATAATAATCCATTCTGCTGTTATTCCTCCATTAAGAGCACAGTGTAAAGATTAATCCTTGAATCCAGATGTGTTGGCCTGTACATATTAGTGGCAAAGCAAAAAAACATATGAAAGTATTTCATCATAATGATGGTGAAACCTCTGGGAAGATGCGCATCCTTTGTGGCATTAACAGTTTATCTGCTTTAGGCTGCATCTTCAATAGAAGCATTACTGCATCCAGCTCCGAGTTCCTGATCATACCTTTATTTTGGATTCAAGGGGCTGATTCAAAATGAGCCTGGATCAGATAATACCTGATGAAATCATTGAGCCCTGTACCATGCCTGGTCAGCTGTCTGTGCGGTCCAAGCACTTTGGTGTTGTGCACCTTCCTCCCCCATATGCAGTCGCGCCATCCTTGAAGCCTGAACATCTTCATCCCGGCTCCTTCTGAGGATCAGCTGCAGAGCTGCAGATAGCAGCTTGCAAACAGCTGCACACTACTACATCTCACTGGCCACTAATGTCCTATTTTCTAGAGATGGACAGTAGATTTAAATTCAGACAGAAGCACCCTCATAGGGTCCAGCGGAGATTGGGCTTCCCCTCCATTACAGAATTCCCCTGGGTTAAGGGTATCATTAATGCATTCATGTGTCCGTGAAGGCACTGACTGACTGCCAAGGAAGGGACTCTACTCCCTCAATAATCAACTGGCCTGTGACCACAGCAAGAGCTTCCTCCATGTATGTGCTGGCTTTCTTGGCAATTGGCAAGATTCTTTCATTCTCCACCAGTTTGGGCTATCACATCTCTTCACTTAGTCCCGCAAACTCCATGGATGATTTTCGGGTTCAAAGGACATTCCTTGAAGAAACAGCTACATGGGCCCCAGGCGTGGGGGGGGGGGGGGGGTGGGGGGTGGGGGTTGTGGGGGGGTGGGTGGGGTGGGGGTTGGGGGGGTGGGTGGGGGTGTGTGGGGGTGGGGGGGTGGGGGGGCGTGGGGGGTGGGGGTGGGGTGTGGGGGGGGTGGGGGGGGAGGGGGGGGGTACCTGAACAAACCTCTGAAGGTTGTGAAAGCTGTTAAAACGTATGGGCTTTATATAGACAAGCATGGGGCAGAAATATAAGAAAATTATTGTGAACCTTTATACATCATGTGTTAGGCTCCAACTGGAATGTTGTGTCCAACCTTTGGCATCACACCTTAGGAAGGATGTGTAGGCCTTGGTCAGGTGTAGGGTCAATGATTACGGATCAAAGATTAGGGATTTGAATGATTAGGGATTTGAATAATTAGGGATTAGTGATTTTGAACAGGGATTGATTCCTTTGAAAAGTGAGGCACTTGTATGTTAAATTTGGAGAAGATGTTTCCACTCGGGTCAGTAACCAAGAAGGCATAGATTTAAGGGAATTGGCAAAAACAACAGAAGGACGATGAAGCAAATTGTTTTAAAGTAGTGAGTTGCTATCTGGAATGCACTGCCTGAAAGGGTGATAGAAGCAAATTCATGAGTAACTTTCAAAAAGGAATCGGTTAAATACTTGAAAATGAACCATTGTGCAGGTTGATGAAGCAGGGAACTAATTTGATAGGTCTTTAAAAGATCTTTCAATCAGGTGAATTGATTACTTCAGTGCTTTACGATTCTGTGTTATGGGGAAATGGGGAATGAGCAGATGAGGGTTTGAATGTACCTCTCACTCATATCAAGAAAGTGTATTTGTTGGCCTATAAACAATGATGTCTCATTTTGCACAAAGCACTGCTTACAAAGTACAGTGTGTGTGACGAACAGTTGATGGAATCAGTTCCCGTATTAGCCTCCCCGAACAGGCGCCGGAATGTGGCGACTAGGGGCTTTTCACAGTAACTTCATTTGAAGCCTACTTGTGACAATCAACGATTTTCATTTCATGGAAGTAAGGTATTTGGGGACACATTCCAAGACCTATTAGAAAAGCAAAAACTTCTATACATTGCCAAACAAAATGAGAAACTATTTTAAATTTCAATCTCTAATGTCAAAAACACAATGGTAAAATGCAAGCGCAAATGCAATTTGCCAGACAAGCCAGACATCTTGTCAATATAACTCTAATCTCCTCAAATTAGCTTATTGTTAATTCCAGTAGTGTTCACTGACATTTACTCAGACGTGCTGTGGTTATGGCAGAAAAAAGAATGTAGCTCTTGGTGAATGTTAATGGGTCTCCGGTTGGGTGGTGGTTAGTGTTACGGCCCCCTTGGGGGCCACGGACTGTGCTCCATATGATTGCCCCTGTCACCTCAGAGTATGAACTCCCTGGACAATTGGGGCGGAGTTTAAACCTTTCAGTATAAAAACCCTGACCTGCGTGCAGGTCAAGGAGGAAGGCCCTTTGGGGAGAGGAGTTGTAGCTTTATGATTTTATGTATACTGTAATAAGCCTTTGTTCATTCCTATCCTACTGTGCGTTCCTGCGGCTCTTCCATTGGAATCAACACTGGCGATGAGGGTGAAATGGAGCTGCGTTATACCTCCAACCCACTTCGTCCAGGCCCGGAGAGGCCTCCACTCCAAACGGTGAAATGCCGCATATTGGAAAACTTGAACAGTTCGAGACTGGATGACCTGATCCAGTATATCGAGAGGGTATGTTTCGGTCTAACGCAATTGTTTCGATGAGTGACAAACCGTTATTGGCAAACTGCAATCGGGGAACCCACCTATGCGTTCATTAAAAGCCTCACACACCTGGACAGGCCAAACTCCAAGTTTTTTGCCACGTTGGTAGTCCTGGTCGAGGCACATCTCAACCTACAGCCCCCAATAATGGTCCACCGATTCCATTTCAACATGGCCTCACAGGCCTACGGGGAATCCAATGGCAATTCTTTGGCAGGCTTAGGGGTTTAGTGAGTTTGGGGCTGCACTGTCTGAATCTCTGTGGGACCGTCTTGTCTGCAGACTCTGAGACACCGACACCCAAAGAGAACAAAGAACAAAGAAATGTACAGCACAGGAACAGGCCCTTCGGCCCTCCAAGCCCGTGCCGACCATACTGCCCGACTAAACTACAATCTTCTACCCTTCCTGGGTCCGTATCCTTCTATTCCCATCCTATTCATATATTTGTCAATATGCCCCTTAAATGTACCTATCGTCCCTGCTTCCACTACCTCCTCCGGTAGCGAGTTCCAGGTACCCACTACCCTCTGCGTAAAAAACTTGCCTCGTACATCTACTCTAAACCTTGCCCCTCTCACCTTAAACCTATGCCCCCTAGTAATTGACCCCTCTACCCTGGGGAAAAGCCTCTGACTATCCACTCTGTCTATGCCCCTCATAATTTTGTATACCTCTATCAGGTCGCCCCTCAACCTCCTTCGTTCCAGTGAGAACAAACCGAGTTTATTCAACCGCTCCTCATAGCTTATGCCCTCCATACCAGGCAACATTCTGGTAAATCTCTTCTGCACCCTCTCTAAAGCCTCCACATCCTTCTGGTAGTGTGGCGACCAGAATTGAACACTATACTCCAAGTGTGGCCTAACTAAGGTTCTATACAGCTGCAACATGACTTGCCAATTCTTATACTCAATGCCCCGGCCAATGAAGGCCAGCATGCCGTATGCCTTCTTGACTACCTTCTCCACCTGTGTTGCCCCTTTCAATGACCTGTGGACCTGTACTCCTAGATCTCTTTGACTTTCAATACTCTTGAGGGTTCTACCATTCACTGTATATTCCCTACCTGCATTAGACCTTCCAAAATGCATTACCTCACATTTGTCCGGATTAAACTCCATCTGCCATCTCTCCGCCCAAGTCTCCAGACAATCTAAATCCTGCTGTATCCTCAGACAGTCCTCATCGCTATCCGCAATTCCACCAACCTTTGTGTCGTCTGCAAACTTACTAATCAGACCAGTTACATTTTCCTCCAAATCATTTATATATACTACAAAGAGCAAAGGTCCCAGCACTGATCCCTGTGGAACACCACTGGTCATAGCCCTCCAATTAGAAAAGCATCCCTCCATTGCTACCCTCTGCCTTCTATGGCCTAGCCAGTTCTGTATCCACCTTGCCAGTTCACCCCTGATCCCGTGTGACTTCACCTTTTGTACTAGTCTACCATGAGGGACCTTGTCAAAGGCCTTACTGAAGTCCATATGGACAATATCTACTGCCCTACCTGCATCAATCATCTTAGTGACCTCCTCGAAAAACTCTATCAAGTTAGTGAGACACGACCTCCCCTTCACAAAACCGTGCTGCCTCTCACTAATACGTCCATTTGCTTCCAAATGGGAGTAGATCCTATCTCTAAGAATTCTCTCCAGTAATTTCCCTACCACTGACGTAAGGCTCACCGGCCTGTAGTTCCCGGGATTATCCTTGCTACCCTTCTTAAACAGAGGAACAACATTGGCTATTCTCCAGTCCTCCGGGACATCCCCTGAAGACAGCGAGGATCCAAAGATTTCTGTCAAGGCCTCAGCAATTTCCTCTCCAGCCTCCTTCAGTATTCTGGGGTAGATCCCATCAGGCCCTGGGGACTTATCAACCTTAATATTTTTTAAGACACCCAACACCTCGTCTTTTTGGATCACACTGTGACCCAAAGGAAATTCTTTATAGAGTTCCACTTAACCCCGCCAATGGGCGATAGACATTGCTATTTCCCGGGAGAGCTCAGAGCGTGGGGTCCAAGAGTTGCAGGGCTTGCCAGTCCTGAACCTCGGTCACCAAAGTGATTGCAGACACGCCGCACCCAGACCCGAAAGATGCCAGCTTCCGTGAAGCAGGACCGACTGCGGGGCTCAAGGCCGTCGCTATGGCGCACCCGGGCACAACCGAGTCAACTCCCCTGATCCGGAGTACCAAGATGGCGGACGCAGACTGCAGGCTGGGCACTGCAACCAGGTTCGGGACACTAGACAGGCCCATGAAGGCGCCATTCCCTACCAATGCCCCAGAGCGCCGCCTGGATCATCACACCAATTGCCGTTGCCTCCGCCCTTTGGTGGCCAAGGACTGTGTTCTATATGATTCCGCCTTTCACCTCAGAGTATGAACCAGGTCAGGGAGGGTGGCCCTTCGGGGAGAGGAGTTGTAGCTTTGTGATTTTGTGTGTATATCGTAATAAACCTTTGTTCATTCCTATCCCAGCATGCGTTCCTACATCTCTTCCATTAGATTTTACAGTTGGGATGAGCGTTAATGAATCTAATTTTATGTAAGTGTAGAACTGTTTCCATTTTCAGTTTATGATTTGCCTGAATGAGTGAAAGGGAATCAGTGTGACCTGAAGAGAAGTCACATTACTCCAAAGCATTAAAACAAAAGCAAAATAGAAGATAGATAGATTTTTCTGATTTTTGATTGACAAGTCAACCATTGTGGGGGCAGGCAGGAAATTGGAGTTCAAGCCACAGTCAGTTCAAGCTGACCGAATGGCGGGGCAGGCTCAAGAAGCAAATTTTCTTTGATCATTTCACAGGAAGTGTCCGCCACTGGCTAGGCCAACATTTGTTGCCCTTTCCTAACTGCCCTGGAAAAGGTGGTGGTGCGCCGCCTTTTTGAAGCTCGGCATTCCATGTGGTGCAAGTATGCCATGGTGTTGCTTGGAAGGGAGTTTGCTCCTGGGATGCTTGAGGAACAGTATTTTGGTTCCAAGTCAAGACGGTGTGTGGCTTAGTGGGGACTTGGAGGTGGTGATGTTCCCAAACATCTGCTCCCTTGTCTTTTTCGATGGCAGAGATCCTGGGCAGGATTCTCCATCAGCTGACGCCGAAATCGGGAAAGGCAATTGGCCGATGATTCAGTTTTGACGGTGAAATCATATCAGGTGCTGCATTCACGCCAAATCGCAATTCTCCGTTGCCTCGACAGCTGCGTGGATGCATTCCACTCCCCACGTCAATACCATTTGCATTTCATTAGCGGGCCTGACCCAGTATTCTCCCGGACCTCCACAATCCTCCACTTCCACCGGGGGGGGGGGAACCCTGACGGCGAGGTTCACTTGTTCTTTCAAAATCATGAAACAGGTGCCGTGGCTGCTGAGGGGGAGAGAGGTCCGGAAAGTGGCCAACATTGCCATAGGTTGCTGACAGTTGTGCTGCTGGCCGGAGGCTTCTGCAAGGGCAGGGGGGAGTAGCGGGGGGGGGGGGGGGGGGGGGGGGGGGGGGACCAGGACGTGGGCTGTGATGTCGGCACAGAATACCATTACCGCAGCCTGCTCACTGTGAACTTAGTACCACAGGTCATATGGGTGTCCCCCTAGGCCAACCCCCCATGTGCCTTCTGGCCCCAGCCGAACCAACAACAGGATGGATGCGCTCCAGCACAACCAGTGTCATCTTGTTGGCTGTGATGGTGTGTGTGGGGAGTGAAGTGTGTATATGTGTATATTGTCAGCCTCCTGAGTGTCAATCCCAAACCTGGTGAATCCGACACCTTACCTCATTGGAGTCAATTGTGTTCCATGTGCCGCCGGTGTTAGCCCCTCAATGGTCGCTGAATCGGTCCAGGCGCGGCACCAGTTTTGCTGTCGTGGAAGTCCCCGAATCCTGCCCCGGTTTCAACCCTTTGTCTCAGCAACAGAATATTTGGCCGCCTGTGTTTGGAAGATGTGATAAAAGGAGTTATGATAAAATGAGGGGAGTCCGACGAGTTTCTTAAAAGTCTTTTTATTCAGCAAACAACATTACCTATACGAGGCCTGGTACACCTCATCTGGTCCTCTCTCCTTTTTGGTCAGCCCCACACTGGCTGAACCTTTATATCAATGAGGGGCTGGTTTAGCACAGTGGGTTGTGCAGCTGACTTGTAGTGCAGAACAAGGCATCAGCGCGGGTTCAATTCCTGTACTGGCCTCCCCGAACAGGCGCCGGAATGTGGCGACTAGGGGCTTTTCACAGTAACTTAATTGAAGCCTACTTGTGACAACAAGCGATTATTATAATAATAATAATAATTTTTAGTAGTGTCACAAGTAGGCTTACATTAACACTGCAATGAAGTTACTGTGAAAATCCCCGAATCGCCACACTCCACCTCAGATACACGGACAGAGAATTCAGAATGTCCAATTCACCTAACAAGCATGTCTTCCGAGACTTGGGGGAGAGAACCAAAGCATCCAGAGGAAACCCACGCAGACACGGGGAGAACATGCAGATTCCGCACAGACAGTGACCCAGGCCGGGAACTGAACCTGGGATCCTGGCGCTGTGAAACAATAGTGCTAACCACTGAGCTACCGTGCTATCCCAAGCCAAGCCTGCCCTGCAACACCAATGAGCACAGGGAAACAATTATCCCCAGCTGGATGTGTCCATGCAAATTATTACAGGAGCCTTGGCGAATTTCCACAGATCATCTTGTATATAGTATGTACTGTTGCCACTGTGCATTGATGGTGGAGGGAATGAATGTTTAAGTTGGATGGTGGAGTGATGATCAAGCATGCTGCTTTGTCCTGGATGGTGGTATTAGAGCAGCACCTGTTCATGCAAGTGGCGAGCATTCCATCACACTTCGAACTGCAGCCTTGTAGACAGGCTTTCTTGGAGATCAGAAGGTGAGTCAGGTAGTTGCCAGGGATTTAGCTCGAATGAAATAGCTTGGCGAGGGGTTGTCGGATCGTTTAGCTCTGCCTATTGGAAGCTGTTTTAACAGATTGGTTAGCTCTGGAACATAAGACTTCAGGGCTGGTTTAGCTCAGCGGGCTAGACAGGGTTTAGCTCAGTGGGCTAGACAGCTGGTTTGTAATGCAGAACAAGGCCAGCAGCGCGGGTTCAATTCCCGTTCCAGCTGAGCTGAACAGGCGCCGGAATGTGGCGACTAAGGGCTTTTCACAGTAACTTCATACGTGTGACAATAAACGATTATTATTATTATTGCCCGGATGTTGTTGTTAGTTGTCCACCACTATAGATGACTGGATGTGACTTGATTGCAGAGCTTAGATTTGATCCAATGGTTGTGGGATTGTTTAGCTATTGCACGCTGTTTTAACAGATTGGCACGCATTTGGTGGGGGGGGGGGGGGGGGGGGGGGGGGGGGGGGATGGGGCGTGGTCCCTCACTGAATTAAGTAGGGCCCTCCCCGTCTAGAGGCCACCTTGTCGCACTGCCTGTATTTTGGGATTTAAAAATTCAGCTCAATGGCCTTTTATCAGAAACATTAGGCGGGATTCTCCCGAATCGGCGCGGTGGCCCGACAGGGGCGTGAAAAACAGCACAAACCACTCCGGCGTCGGGCCGACGGGAAGTTGCATAATTCTCCGCACTTCCGGGGCCTAGGCCGGCACTGGAGGTGGCGGCAAAGGGACTGCGCGAGTTAGCGCATGCATAGAACCGCCGGCATGGTTCCGTGCATGCCCAGACCAGCCGGCATATTCTGGCGCATGCCAGGTGGGTGTCTTCTCTGCGTCGGCCATGGCGGAGCCCTACAGAGGCTGGCGCGGAAAGAAGAAGTGCCCCCACGGCACAGGCCTGCCCACAGATCGGTGTGCCCCGATCATGGGCCAGGCGACCGTGGGGGCCCCCCCCACCCCGGGGTCGGATCCACCCCGCACCCCCCCCGAGGACCACACCAGCCTGCCTACAAGCCAGATCCCGCCGTGTGGGACCATGTCCAATCCACGCCGGCGGGACTGGCCAGAAACCAATGGCTGCTCGGCCCATCGGGGCCCGTAGAATTGCCGGGAGGGCCGCTGCCAACTGCTCCCGACCGGCGTGGCGTGATCCCCGCCCCCGCCCGAAAACCAGCGGCGGAGAATACGGCAGCCGGCGCCGGAGCGGCGGGGCTGGATTCACGCTGCCCCCCGGGGATTCTCCGACCCGGCGGGGGGTTCGGAGAATCCCGTCCAATGGCCGGGATTTTCCACTGGCGCGAATCTCCATTGCGCCGGCAGTCCAGCAACGCCTGCGGGTTTCCCGATGGGGTGAACACAATGGGAACTCCCATTGTCAGGTGGCGGGAATGGAGAATCCCGCTGCTGGCGAGGGGATGCCGCCGATGAGCACGTGGCTGGCGAACCGGAGAATCGAGCCTATAGTCTTGGTAAGTCATCAACCTGAAATGCTAACTCTGTTTCCTTCTTCCTGGATGTTGCCGGACCTGCTGAATGTTTCCAGCATTATCTGCTTTCAATTATGCCAAAAGCACCTTTGACAAGGTATGGATCTGGCTCTCTGTAGGATACTACCGAATATCAGCCATGGCTCAGTAGTATCACACTTCCCAGTGGGTTATGGTGCGCCTGTTGAAATCAGTTTGGGCCACAGTATGCAGGCAGAACTTTCAGGGAAACATGTGCCAAATGGGGCATGAACCATGTGACGTCCTGACCACACTACCTCCGATCTAATGATCTCACCAAGTGGATGGTCCATACTGTCAAATAATTTATCCTGAAATTTAGGATAACGAAACTGAAGCAAGATTTTTGTGTCATCTTGTTACACCTCTGAGCTGCACCTCTGGATATGGGTTTACCATTACCTAAAGACGTAATGTTTGGAAGGAAAGTGAGAACTATATTGCAAAGACATCACCTTCCCAAATTTTCCGAGTTGCAAGACACACTACTCGATTAGCAAGAGAGGGTGAAGGTGATGCATGGCCGGCGTGTGGGTGCGGAACTATCTCAGCTACATGTCGGACAAAAGGTCAGTTTTGCACAGCCCACGATGGGAACATGGCTATCCTATCCAACGGGTGCTGTGAGCCCATGTTTTATGAAGCCACAATATCCAATGATGCGCTGTTGAGGATAAACTGAAGTCAAGCAATAGAACTGCACAACACACCGATTGTGCACAGCCAACATTAAAGCACACAGCCAGACAATGACAATGTGATGTGACACCAGGACAATAACCAACACATCGACAACACGCCTGCGAACCAAAAACAGCCAAGCGAGAAAGCCCACATCTCAACTTCAAATCACCAAAATGTGGTCATCCAAACTCATAAAATTGTACAATGATTATTTCTGTACTCATAAATTTTACTATCTCTATCATTGTATAACTAAATTTGCGATTACTCAGTGACTACGTGTTTCGTCTGTAACATTCAAGATTTATCTTTGGGGGAAAAAAAAGGGATGTCCTATTGCTTTAAGAGTGACGTTCCTTTAAGAAGCTCAACATGCAGATGAGCAAGATACCTAGATGCCATCTTGTGACCAGGAGTCATGGTCTCTCTCTCTCTCTCTCTGCACTCTAGTATCTCAGACAACAGGTCGTGTCCAGACATAGCTCTACTGCTTGTAGCTGTAAACAAACCCCACTGAGACCTTCAGGTAAGCAGAGCACAAGGATATCGCCACCATTTACAACTCTTTGCGCTTTATGGGAACATGCTGTGTGCAAATTGGCTGCTGCATTTTCTACATTGGAACAGTGACTATACTTCAAAAGAGCTTATTTTATTGTAAAGTGCTTTTGGAAATTCTGACATCATGAAAGGCGCTATATAAATGCAATACTTTTTTGTGACAAAATGATCTCTGTGTTGAAATGTTAGTCTGTGGTGCTTTTATTCTGCTTACATCAGCTTCCTTTTCTCTCTCTGTTGCTTTGCTTTGCTGTTCTTCCTCTGGGGCAGTAACCTATTGAAAGCAGCGTTCCACGATGTAAGTGCTTGTGATTGAATCTCATCACTCGCTACATTAGATTTCTATTCTGAATTTGTGCGAGATTGACCTTAGGGGACTGCGGAGAAATTTCACACAGCTTTATCTTTTCTGACTCACGGTTACTCATCTCCTCGGATAGGGCACAGACGTGACAGTACAAATTAGTTGGGTGAAATTGCCCTTCATGTACGCAATGTTAAAGACATGTTCACTTTTTAAAGATAAACAGAAACTACTGGACAATCTCAGCAGGCCTGACAGCATCTGTGGAGAGAGAACGTTTAGAGTCTGGAGGACTCTTTGTCAAAGCTGGAGAGAGAACTGGAAATACAGTCAGATTTATATTGTGGTGGGGGGGACGTGGCGTGGAATGGGGAGCTGGATAGGGAGCCAGCGATAGATGGAGATTGAAAAAGATGTTGAGGACAGAAAGACAAGAGGAATGTAAATGGGGGTGATTAGGGCTAATAAGGGTGCTGACAATGGCACATAAAAGGTTTAGAAGGTGTGAATGACATTTCCTTAAGCCTTGTACATGTTTCAGCTGTAGCGGGCTTGGTGGACCACATGACCACCTCAGGGCCAATATCGTGTGGGAGTTCGCGAACCCTGGCCAACAGAGAGTTTGTGTGGTTCTGGGAGCAGAACCCCGGGCAGTGAGAACTCTGGAGCCGAAGTGTTAAGACCTGTTTTACAGTGCACTGTGCCTGATACTTAACTGCCTTTCATCAATAAACCCCTTCTTAACTACTGGAAGCCTCCATTGTCTGTCTTGAACCACTGCATTGGCGATGAGGTAAAAGTTTTGATCGCAGTTGATAGACGTTATGAATTGTGTGGGGGAGGAAGGAGCAGTTGACAAAGTAGAGAAGCTACAGCAAGAGTCGGGAATTATTTAAACAGTGGGTGGAACTGTATGGCATTGGTAAACTAGGCCCATTTGACCAAGGGGCTGAGGATTAGAGTCAGTACATAGAGTGGCTTCGCTGTTTTACTACTGCGAGAGAGATCACAGGCGAGGACAAGCAGAAGGTGATACTTCGGGCAGTTTATGGGCCGCAAATGTGTAACTTGATTAGGAATCTCACATCCCTGGAGGTACCCGACTTGAAGGATTTTGACCAGAGAGTGAAATTGGTCAAAGACCATTTCAACCCAATGCCCTCGATTATCCTCCAATGTTATAAATTTAACTCTGCCGTGAGGGACCATGCTGAGTGACATGTTACGCAATCATCATTCTTGTGGGATCTCTAACCTCAATATCCAGAGGATGTCCCAGCTGAATTCACCATAATATTGTCAAAAGCGATCAAGATAGCTCAGACGAAAGAGTGCGCCAAAAAAGGCTTCACTGATCTTCAAAGCTTGGCTGAAGGGGAGGTTAACAATGTTTGGGGCAGTTTGGAAGGGCACAGACCGAGTCTGATGCGAAGATACTGGTTACAGAGGATAAGACTCAATTGGCTGAAAATCTTCAAAATATCCAATAGTGTCATCCAAGATGTCCGAAGGAGGAATGAACACCTTTTTCGCAAGGAACTAGGCCTGATTAAAGGTGTCAAAGCCAAAATCTATGTCAAGCTGGATTTGACACCCAAATTCTTCAGAAATAGACCACTGCCAGGCACATTGCATCAGAAAGTTGAAGCAGAGCTTGGAAGAGGTGGGCAGCACTGGATAAATATTTGTGGGAACGATAAGCGAACCATAAATCAGGCTGCCCAGGTTGATAGGTACCCGATGCCCTGGATTGAGGACCTTTGCGATAAACTGGCGAGGGTCCTTACCTATTCAAAATTAGACATTAGTCATGCCTACTTACAACAAGAATTGGACGAAGAGTCTCAGAAGTTTGCCACAATAAATACCCACATAGCCTCTTTCAGTATAAAAGACAACTGTTTTCTTCACCCTATGCTATTTTCCTGTGTATAATAGAAAATATCTTCCAGTGAATTCCCAGGGTGCCCTAACAGTGGGTAGATTGCTACCATACAGGGGCGCAGTATTCGGCAGTTAAGTAGTGATGGTAAGAGCAACTGTCCTTAGAGTCTCAGCCTGTGATCCCCATGAGGTACCAGCCAGTTATTTGAGGAGGTTGTTGTGGGTTTTAATTCTTTTCTATGCTTGATGAGGTGTTGTTTCTACATGTGGGTTCAGTCAATGATGACGCCGAAAGTAAAGTAATCTTTATTGTCACAAGTAGGCTTACATTAACACTGCAAAGAAGTTACTGTGAAAAGCCCCTAAATAATCAGGGTGGAAGTTCTGCTTCAGTCCCTGGACATCCAGGGTGATACTCAGTTCCTTCTGGGCACTAGCACTGTAAAATTGGTGTGTGCTATGCACAGAGTTACTCATGTTCAATTGTCAGTAGCCAGCTTTGCAATTTCACTGTTTAATGTGCCTTCACCTTGGGGAAATTCTGAGCCTGTGTGTCGCAACAGATTGTGCCTGCATAGATAAACTTGCAGGACAGGTTTGGGAATAAATCTTTTGTGTGCAAGTTTAACTGGGTTGGGGCGAATACAGATCCATGAGTAGCCCATTTGTTTGTTTCCTCCAGCCATTAGTCTGGTCACCCACATGCTTCTTGAACCCTCTTGTCATAATATACACCAGTATATCATGGTGCAGCCACACACTGATGGACACACAGTGGGTCCAATCAACACACACAACACCGCAGCCAATCACCAGTTAGAGCACACGCACTATAAAGACAGGGGGCATCAGAGTTCCCGCTCATTCGAGCTGCAGCTAGCTAGGAGGACAGAGCTCACAGCCTGCAACACAGACATTCACCATATGCTGAGTGCATCGACTGGTTAGGACAAGGCAAAGGTCTTTAGTTAAAGCTAGTATCGTGTTAACCCACAGTCAAAGTATGTTAAACAGTTAATGATTCAATAACATAGTGTTGAACTATTTCAAGTGTTGGTGATCTGTATGTGTTCCATAGATCCAGAACAACCAACACAACATGATACCAGGAGTTTAAGGATATTAGCACTTCTTAGACCTACCTGCAAGTGATCTGCCTTCCGCCAGCATTCTGTCATCCTGCAACATGGACAACATCAGCCCGCCGCCGTTCCGCATCGTCGGCAACCTAGGGGCCAACGGGAAGATATTCAAACAACGCTTCCAGCTCTTCCTTGAGGCCACAGACAGGGAGGACGCCTTGGATATCAGGAAGATTGCTCTCCTCCCCGGCACGGCCGGGGACCATGCCATCCACATTTTCAATTCTCTCACCTTTGCGGATGACGAAAATAAAACAAAGTTCAAGACGGTCCTCCTCAAGTTTGACACTCACTGCAGCATAGAGGTGAATGAAAGTTTTGAGTGCTACGTATTCCAACAGCGTTTGCAGGGTAAGGACGAACCTTTCCAATCCTTTCTCACGCACCTCCGCATCCTTGCGCAGTCTTGCAGCTACGGGTCCACCTCCGACTCCATGATACGCGACCAGATCGTTTTCGGTGTTCAGTCGGACCCCCTACGACAGCAGCTCCTCAAAGTAAAGCAGCTCACCCTAGCAACTGCCATCGAGACCTGTGCCTTACACGAAAACGCCACAAGTTGGTATTCCCACATCCAAGCGGCTGAAACGGCGCGGCAAGGTCCCCACGAGGTGGAACGGGTCCATGTGAATGAGCAACTCCAGGGCCTCAGCCTGGATGAGGGTGGCCATTTTGCGCACTTTTCGCGGACTCCCGCGTTTGTGCGCACCAAACGAGGGGACGGCAACGTCGAAGAACGTAATGCGTAGGCGCACACCATGCAGGACCGCACCGCGCATGCGCGGTGGCGCAGCGAACGTGCTGATGCTACGACGTGTGGCAACTGTGGCTCCGCCCATTTAAAACGGCTATGCCCTGCCAAATCTCGACAATGCCTACGATGTGGCAGACTTGGCCACTATGCTGCCTGCTGCCGAGCAGCTCAGCCTTCCAATTCATATCGCTTCGGCCAGCCTCGCAGGAATGTCCGGGCCATTCAACCCATGGTCACCGAGTCCAATGCGGACCTCCCACACAGCAGTGACACCGAGGATCCGAAGGCGCCTTTTCGAGTCGGTGTCGTGACAAAAAACAGGGTGTCCCCGAAGCAAAGACACCAGCCGCTGTAGGTATACAGCATCGATCCGGACGATGAGTGGTGTGCCACCCTGACGGTCAACCGGTCCCAAATACGATTCCGCCTGGACTCTGGTGCCTCCGCCAATCTCATTGCATGGACTGACTTCCAAAGCCTTTGTGTCAAACCAGCCATCCTTCCATCAGCCTGCCAGCTATTGGATTACAATGGCAATGCCATTGCTGCCAGCAGCTCGAGCCAACTTGAAGTGACGCACAGGTCACGCAAAGCCATCCTTCCCTTTGAAATCGTGGGCTCGTCGAAAGCCTCCCTGCTTGGCGCGCAGGCATGCAAGCTGTTGAACCTTGTTCACTGAGTTCACTCTCTCTCTCCTGATGACACGTCTGCCTTTCAGGACACTGACTTCAGGGCACAACTCAATGCCATCATCGACCAGCACCACGGCGTCTTCGAACGCATGGGCACGCTCCCATATACCTACAAGATCTTATTGAAACAGAATGCCACACCTGTGGTGCACGCACCTCGCAGGGTCCTAGCGCCCCTTAAGGACCGCCTCAAGCAGCAGCTGCAGGACCTCCAGGACCAAGGAGTGATCTCCAGAGTCACGGAAGCAACCGACTGGGTCAGTTCCATGGTATGTGTAAAAAAGCCTTCCGGCGAATTGAGAATTTGCATTGATCCCAAGGGTCTGAATCGCAATATCCAATTCCAAAGCGCGAAGAGATCACATGCGAGATAGCTCGCGCCGAGCTCTTCACCAAACTCAAAGCTTCAAAAGGATTCTGGCAAATCCAGCTCGACAAATCCAGCAGGAAACTGTGTACATTCAATACCCCCTTTGGCAGATATTGTTACAACAGGATGCCGTTTGGGATCATATCTGCTTCAGAAGTGTTCCATAGGATCATGGAACAAATGATGGAAGGCATTGAAGGTGTTCGCGTCTATGTCGACGACATAATCATTTGGTCCTCCACCCCACAGGAGCATGTCAGTCGCCTCCAGCGCATGTTCAAACGCATACGTGAGCAGGGCCTACGCCTCAACAGGGCCAAATGCTCTTTTGGTCAGACGGAACTCAAGTTCCTCGGGGACCACATCTCCCAGTTGGGTGTGCGGCCGGATGCGGACAAGGTGGCTGCTATCACAGCCATAAAAACGCCAGAGGACAAGAAGGCGGTCCTCCGATTTCTGGGCATGGTCAACGTTTTAGGGAAGTTCATCCCTAACCTCGCCTCTCATACCACGGCTCTCAGGAGCCTGGTCAGGAAGATGACAGACTTCCAATGGCTCCCTGCCCACGAGCGAGAATGGAGCGAACTCAAAACCAAACTCACCACGGCCCCAGTCTTAGCTTTCTTTGATTCAGCAAAAGAGACCAAAATTTTGACCTATGCCAGGCAATCTGGCATTGGGGGAGTGCTCCTGCAACGCGATGAGGCCTCATCATGGGCCCCCATTGCATATGCGCCATGACCCCCACGGAACAGCGCTACGCGCAGAGAGAAAAGGAGTGCCTGGGCCTTCTGACCAGTGTGGTTAAGTTTCACGATTATATGTACGGACTTCCTCAATTTACCATCGACACCGACCATCGCCCAATGGTCAATATAATACAGAAAGACTTGAACGACATGACACCTCGCCTCCAGCGTATTCTTCTCAAGCTCCGGCGATACGACTTCCAGCTGGTATACACCCCAGGCAAAGACCTCATCATTGCCGACGTTCTCTCCAGGGCAGTCAACACTCCGTGTGACCCAGCGGGATTCGTCTGCCAGGTTGACGCCCATGTGGCCTTCGTGGCCTCCAATCTACCTACCACGGATGAACGCCTCGTCCAAATTCGCCGCGGGACGGCGGCTGACCCTTTGCTACAGCGTGTCATGCGCCACCTAACAGATGGGTGGCTCAAGGGCCAATGCTCTCAGTTCTATAATGTCAGAGATGATCTGGCGGTAGTCGACGGGGTTCTTCTGAAACTGGACCGCACTGTCATCCCGCATAGCATGCGCCAGCTCGTCCTGGAACAGCTACACGAGGGCCATCTTGGCGTGGAAAAGTGCTGCCGACCGGCCCGAGAGGCTGTGTACTGGCCCGGCATTAATGACAACATAGCTAACACAGTGCTCAACTGTCCCGCTTGTCAGTGCTTCCAGCCGGCACAGTCACGTGAGACCCTGCAGCCCCATGAGTTGGTCACATCACCTTGGACCAAGGTGGGCATCGACCTGTTCCATGCGCTGGGTAGAGACTATGTCCTGATTGTGGACTACTTTTCAAATTACCCGGAGGTGATACGGTTGCACGACATCACATCGTCTGCAGTCATCCGCGCCTGTAAGGACACCTTTGCTTGACACGGTATCCCACTCATGGTGATGGCGGACAATGGCCCCTGCTTCGCAAGCCTGGAATGATCCAACTTTGCCAGGCGGTACAATTTTGCACATGTGACATCCAGTCCCCTGTACCCCCAATCCAACGGCAAAGCGGAGAAGGGCGTCCACATAGTCAAACGGCTCATCTGCAAGGCTGCCGATGCTGGGTCTGATTTCTACCTCGCCTTGCTGGCCTATCGCTCCGCCCCACTGTCCACTGGCCTGTCACCAGCCCAGCTGCTCATGGGTCGCACCCTGAGGGCGATGGTGCCGTCCATTCACGTCTCAGACCTCGACCTCGTTCCGGTCCTTCAACGAATGCAACTGTCTCGTGCACAGCACAAGGAGGCTCATGACTCCCGTGCAGCTGATCTCCCTGGTCTGCCTCCAGATGACAAAGTCTGCATCCATCTTCCGGATGGTGGCTGGCCTGCAACCGCTGTGGCCCTTCGGCAGGTGGCCCCCCCGCTTGTTCCGGGTTCGTCTACCGGATGGCTCCATTCTGCGCCGTAATCGACGTGCCCTTCGTCTCGTTCCGCGCTCGCTACGTGATCCTCCACTGTCGCCTCGCCCTCCTGCTGACCCTGCCATAGACTTTGCAGAGATCCCGGTCACTCTGCATCCACCTCACTCTGACGCAATCCAACCCGCTCCTCAGCCGGCGGCTCCCGACCCACCCTTGAGGCGGTCAACCAGAATTCGTCGCCCACCTCAGAGACTTAATTTGTGAACTTTGTGGACTTATCGACTTTCTGATTTGTTCAGTTCTTCCGTTTAATTGTTTACATGGTTTGTATATAGTGTTCATCTCGCTATTCTTGTGACATACTGTTTTTCTGCACCAGGCACCTTTCCATGTAAATAGCTTAGTTTTATGTACATAGTCCTGTAAATATTTTGCACACACGTAGTCAGGGACATTCACCACACTATTTATTGCCACACAGGTACATTTTTTTTACAAAAGGGGGGATGTCATAATATACACCAGTATATCATGGTGCAGACACACACTGATGGACACACAGTGGGTCCAATCAACACACACAACACCGCAGCCAATCACCAGTTAGAGCACACGCACTATAAAGACAGGGGGCATCAGAGTTCCCGCTCATTCGAGCTGCAGCTAGCTAGGAGGACAGAGCTCACAGCCTGCAACACAGACATTCACCATGTGCTGAGTGCATCGACTGGTTAGGACAAGGCAAAGGTGTTTAGTTAAAGCTAGTATCGCGTTAACCCACAGTCAGAGTATGTTAAACAGTTAATGATTCAATAAAATAGTGATGCACTATTTCAAGTGTTGGTGACCTGTATGTGTTCCACGGATCCAGAATACCCAACACAATATCTCTGTCCTGGAGTAGTATTTCAATTACGTTGGTAACCCAGGACCGGAGAACTCATGATATTTTGACAAGTAGACCAATGAGCTAGACGTGACTGATGTGCAACTCAACTCAACAATGTGGATCATCGCAGGTACTCTTAGACCAATTATATTGTCGTCCTCTCCTCCAACATTCCTTTCAAAGTCTCCAAAGGTGTTGTTGTCTCCCAAATCCATGTGTTTCTTTTCATTGATTCCATGTTTGAATCTCTCCAAGCAGGCTTGGCACGGAAACAGCCTGGCAACTCACCAAGGCTCCTTTAACAACACCTGCCAAACCTGCAACCTCTACTACCTAAAAGGACCAGAGCATCAGAGCATGGGAATATCACTTACTGAAAGTTCCCCTCCACGCCAGACACCATCTTGATTTGGAATTATGTCACCATTCCTTCATTGTCACTGGGGGGAAAAACCTTGAACTACCTTCTCAGAAGTCCTTTGGGGGACCTACTCCAGATGGACTGCAGCAGTTAAGAAGGCAACTAACTACCACTTTCTCAAGGGCAATTAAGGATGGGCAACAAATGCTGGCCTAGCTAGTGATTCTTTAATCCTAGGAACAAATAAAAAGGAAAGTTAAAAGTCACAAATTGTATCCAGTGTGACTGTAGCCATAGTAACTGTCCCTCCTCGTCTGTTTCAAAATGTCTACCGCTTTTGTCATAGCTGATCACGTGTTTTCCTATTTCTCTGTTGTCCAACACAGTACAACTGCTCTTATCGGGTTCCACTCTCACATATCTAGCCATTGCCAGAGAATCTTGTGTAATGGCTTACCTTCCTGTCCCCACACCTTTGGATCCCCAAGGATAATTTCTTGGCCCTTCATATATCCTAAAATGGCTCCCAGTCCAACTATGCTAAAATTCGCAACCCTATGTTCAAATCTCTCCATGGCCTCAATATTTCTGATCTCTGTAACCATCCAGCCTGTAACCCACTGAGAACGTAAAGATGGCAGGACAAGATTTAATAAATTTTAAGATCTTTACTGTAATAAATGTCTAAAAACACTTCTAATAAAACACTATTTTTGTAGGCAACTTATACTTTAAACTACAGAAGGTACATTCCTCATTTATACTTATTACGCAACGCAGTCTTCAGAGAATCATAGGGTGGATTTCTCCCAACCCACCCATTGAGAGCTTGGTGATGAGCGGACAAATCTGGTAATAGGGAAAATGTCCGAAACCCACTGGTGTAAAATTTCCCCGCAATTCTCCCAATTGTAGTTTAATGGCAGGTCAGCCATCCCACTGGCAGGTGGTGCAAATGTCATTTGCATCTCATGAATGCCCATTAAGACCCCCACCAGTGTTCCGTCAGGCCTTCCAATCTTGCGTCACAAAGGTGGGAAATCATGTCGGTGCCAAACCTGATTGCTAAAGAGTGGCATGCACAAGGTGGTCCTCAGTTCGCAAGTGACTTCGAGGTGAGAGCAACAAAGCCTTCCTGCGATGCTGATGTGCTGCTCCTGATATGCTGTACACCATTCTGCAGGGGCAGACGGTCTCCTGTCTCCATCTCCATGCTGAGCTGGTCTTCATGGATCGCATCATGCTATTGCTCCAATGGACCCTCCTGTATCACCCTTTTGGATCAGTACTGTGCCTGAGGTTGGAGAGTACAGGAGTCTCCTTCCTCCTGGTGCCACACGCCCATGTCTGTGTGGACAGCACAGTGCCATGAGAAGCATGTAGCAAGGTGAGGAGGAAATGGGGAAGTGGTTGTCTGATAATGACAAGTAGGAAATGTGAAAAGATGGCTGTTCAGGCGGCGGGGCGGAGGGGCTCACAGGGCAGGGGCTAACAATGGCAGGCAGAGGAGCAAGGAGGTGAATGAAGATGACAAAGAATGGAAAGCAGAGGGAAGACCGAGGGCAGGGAAGCTGGGGCTCAAGAAGACTGCATGAAAATCTCACAAACACTGAGGTCAAAGAGATATAATATAATAATCTTTATTGTCACAAGTAGGCTTACATTAACACTAAAGAAGTTACTGTGAAAATCCCCTACTCGCCACATTCTGGTGCCTGTTCGGGTACACTGAGGGAGAATTCAGAATGTCCAATTCACCTAACAGCACATCTTTCGGGACTGGTGGAAACGTGCATACTCCACACAGACAGTGACCCAAGCCGGGAATCGAACCTGGGACCCTGGCGCTGTGAAGCAACAGTGCTAACCAGTGTGCTACCATACTGCCCTATACCACGAAGGGGATAGAAACTCCAGATGCGATGGGTTGAGGTCCCAGTGAGACATGGGAATCTCTCATGTGATGGGCTCAATTTGAATTGAGGAACAGGCTTCTTGAGGCTGCTAACCTTTTCCCCCTGGATTGATGACATCCTGCAACGTCTGGTGAAGACAGGTGGACTGGAGAGAGTGATATGAGTGTGCTGGACTGGTATTTAAATATGATGCCGGGACCTTCAAACCCATTAGCTGAAGACCGGCGGGTGAATTAGCTGGCGGCCCGCCAGGAGAGTTGGAGGGGAACACCCGCCTGTGCATAATTAATGAGGATTGTAGCACTGAATCTGGTACGAGAACCCACCATTCTGGTTTGGGGATAGGCGTCACTTGAGCCTCCCGCCACTGCACTTAGTCTCAGAATGGGAGAATTCCACCCATAGTCCTTATAGGAAGCTGTGCAGAGTTGCTTCAAGTTTCCAATGGATTCATGTTTCCCCCATTTTGCCATGTAGCTACATCGAGTGACCACGTGGCAGTGCTTACCTTAGTTTTGGGCGAGTTTCTGAAATATACTGCCAGCACTAAAAACTGTCCCGATAATTTAATTAATTGATAATCTTTATTGTCACAAGTAGGCATACATTAACACTGCAATGAAGTTACTGTGAAAATCCCCTCGTCGCCACATTCCGGCGACAGAGGGAGAATTCAGAATGTCCAATTCACCTAACAAGCACGTCTTTCGAGACTTGTTGGAGGAAACTGGAGCACCCGGAGGAAACCCACACAGACACGGGGAGAATGTGTAGACTCCGCACAGACAGTGATCCAAGCAGGGAATCGAACCTGGGACCCTGGAGCTGTGAAGCAACAGTGCTAACCACTGTGCTGCTGTGTTGCCCCTGAATTTTGACCATACCAGAATGAGTCTCCTGGAACCCTAAGATGGCTGCAGATGTGTCTCTTTGCCTCGAGACCACTTCTGCATCTGGCTAGAGTGGTTCACAAAGCCTCTTCTCTCTGCTGGCCAAAAAGCCATCGGTCTGTGATTTTCAATGATTTGCAGGGAAGCCAATGGGCAAATCTCAGAAAAGGCTTCCATTATATTCTTCCCCATGTGAAACACATTAGCCTTGCATGCAGGTAAAAATTCTGATTAGTGATTCTTGACCACAACTCTCTCTCATCTTAGAAGCAAATGGGCAGTTTACAGTGCAACTGTTTGCAACCTGATACTTTCAACACATTTCTGGGACCTTGGGGGACTTCCCATTCTGAAATCAAAGAGTGCTGTCATAGTCTTTGACCATGAACACCTCAGCCATTTCTCCTGTAACACCATTTGGGTCTCGCTTTGACCTATAACCACTCCAAGCCAGTGTTAAGCAGACTTCAGAACGATTGATAGGACCACATTCTTTTTAACCTAAGTTTAATGATACAATTCCAAAACACAAAAATCTTATAAACTTCATAATTGTGGGATTTCCGGTGACATCATGTGAAAGCAAGTCGCACGAAAGGTGACTACCAGCAGGGCCATTGCTTTTGATCCTTTATACCCGTTTTCTCAGGGGATTTTGGTGTCCAAACCTGTCATAATATACACCAGTATATTATGGTGCAGACACACACACACACACTGATGGACATGCAGTGGGACCAATCAGCATTCACAACACCGCAGCCAATCACTAGTGAGAGCACACGCACTATAAAGACAGGGGACAGGAGAGTTCCCGCTCATTCTAGTAGCAGCCAGCTCAGAGCACAGAGCTCACAGCCTGCAACACAGACATTCACCATGTGCTGAGTGCATCACCTGGTTAGGACTAGGCAAGGGTCAACAGTTAAAGCTGGTATTGCATTTACCCACAGTTCAAGTATGTTAATATAGTTAACCTTATAATAAAATAGAGTTGCACCACTTCCAGTGTTGGTGACCTGTTTGTGATCCAGAACACCCAACACATCAAAACCTAGTTAGTTGAATTAGCGAACTTTGTCCCGATGGTGCCATGTTGAAAACATTGGCAAAGAAGCCCAATGTGAAGAATGCCCAGGAGGGTAGCCAGTCAAAAGAACCTGAAAGAATGAAAATGGCTGCCGCACCCATTAGATTAGACACACAGTGGCTGTGGTGATGGTGTAGGAGTTGGAAAAATACAGTAACCAGATGGACAGGCAGTTTGAGCGGCAAGGCAAGGACATAAAGGAATCATTTAAAGACACTGTCGGGAAGGCATTAGGCCCGACCCAAAAGCAGCTCGGAAAGATTGTGCACTTTCACAGCCACCAGAAAAAAGCACTGTCGTATTGACTGGAGGCACACGGTGCGGATATATCAGGACATTGGGACTGAGTTGACGAAGAGGGGCGCGGCCTTCAACAAGGCGAAGGCGGTGTTTTACAGTAAAAGGGTGCAATTTGGAATGGTGTACCCGGCCCGACTGCAGGTCACAATGGATTTGAAAGATTATGGGCAGGATTCTCCATTTCGGAGTCGATGGGCAGGATCCTCTGCTTACCAACGGCAAAATCTCAAAACGCAATTGGGCGGAGTACAGCTTCCGATGCCAAAATCGGATAGGCACCTCGTGTGTACCGGCACCACCTGGTATTCGAGGGCCTGCTGGACCGGGCATGGCATCGGAGACTCTGCTGTGCAGAGAGACAGTGCGACACATCTGCCAGATGATGGCACACCTGGCACCGTAGATGTATGGGGAGGACCCACTCCCGGTGATAATCAAGGTGCTGGTTGCCCTGAACTTCTACGGGACGGGGTCCTTCCAGTCGCCGAGTGGGGATCTGTCTGGGATCTCAAAGACCTTGGTGCACAGGTGCATCCGTGTCATCACGGAGGTCCTATAGGCCCAGGCGGATCATTACATCCATTTCCATGTGGACCGAGCCCACCAGGAAGACCAGACAGCGGGGTTCGCTGCCATCGGCGGGATGCCCCGGGTCCAGGGAGTGATAGACGGGGTGCATGCCACCCTATGGGCACCTACAGATAACAAGTCGCTCTACACTAACCGAAGGGGATGCCACTTGATGAACATCCAGCTGGTATGTGACCATCAGCTGTGCATCGTGCACCTCTGCACCCAATACCCGGGCAGTGTGCACGCTTCCTTCTTCCTGGCACACTCGGTGATTCCTGACATGTTCAGGGGGCACCACCCCCGGCTGAGGGGTTTGCTCCTGGTGGACAGGGATTACCCTCTGCGACCGTGACTGATGACACCTTTCTGGAGGCCACAGACTGACGCGAAGACCGGCTACAATGACGCCCATGCAGCGACCAGGAGTGTGATCGAGCAGTGGTTCGGCATCCTAAAGATACGCTTCAGGTGCCACGAGCGCTCTGGAAGGGCCATCCAGTACGAGGCTTAGAGGGTCGCCCGCATAGTGGAGGCCTGCTGTATCCTCCACAACATTGCGCAACAGAGGGGTGATGTGCTGGAGGAGAAGGATGAGGAGGAAGGGCAGGCCTCGTCCGACGAGGAGGATGCGGGGAAGGGGGACGATGAGCAGGACATTGGGCCTGGGCAGGCAGGGGAGGCCACACGTGAGGCAGGCTCAATGCGCACGGGATGCTCTGAGTGCCTCCAGGTTCACCAACTAGGGGAGAGTGGGTGGAAAGGGGGGTGGAATGGGTGCTGCCCAGGGGCACGGATGCCATATCCTAGATCCACACCCACTCACCTCCCACACCACCAAACCTCCCACATGCACACCTGCTCCATGTCACATACCTGCGGCGTGACGAGCTGGGGGCCCTGGGTTGGGAGTGGCAGCGGGTCAGGTCCATGGGAAGGAGGATGATGACAACACACTCTGCGCTGAGCTCTAATGATCCACATCGTATGACAACTTCTGACTCATGTCCACAGTAGCACCTTCCACCTGGGTGATCCCTGCATGCGAGTTGGCCAGTCCATCACACGGTCCTGTTGAATCCCTGGGGTGGGGGGGGTGGTGCTGGATACAGTTGGGACACGGGCATGGGGCGGGGGAGAGGGGAGCAAGGCCCTCACACAGGGCCTGCACCGGTCCTCCGCACCCCCTGCCCCCAACACAGCCAGCCAGGACCAACCCACCCCCACACCTATCAGACGGAGCACCGAGGCATGTTTTACGGTGTTAACAGGTGCTTATTGTGCAGAAATATGTTCACAGTCTGTGCCCTAGCCCCTATAACTAAACTGTGCCTTGCACTCATGCCAACTTAACTGGTGCCTAACTTTTTTACTACGCCTAGGTGGTTCCCCAGACGGTACAGCAGGAGTGGAGGCGGACTGCTGTGACTCCTGCCCTACATCAAGGGTCCCCGTTGACACGCATCTCCTGGGGGACCCTGCCTGGATGGGCCAGGCCGCTGCTTGGGTGTCCCGGGTGGCATGGTACTATTCTGCCCACTGCCCACCAGATGCACCAGGGACAGGAGAGGAGGAGTCCGAGATGCTGCTGTGTTCTGGCACCTCCCCTGCGGGAGTCACCAGCATTGCCCCAGCACCTCCTCCTCCCTTGGGGTACCCCATGGACCCCGGGCTGCTCCATTGGACAGGGCTGTGAGTGGAACCATTCCCTGAGCCCCGCCTCCCCCACCCCCCACCTGGCGCTGCCAGTCCTGGAGGCCCGCTCTGATCTCAACCAGGGTCTGCACGCTAGCGGCCATGGAGTGGACCATCTCCAGCTGGGACTGCACCACATCACTCTGCGACTGTGCCGCCATCCTGTGAGTCTGTGCCACATCAGCCAATGACTGGGCCCCCTCCCTCTGGGATTGAGGCACCCAGCCCAGTGTCTGCGCAATGCCAGCCAGCGCCTGGGCAATCCCGCCGACATTCCCAGCCATGGCCTGCTGTGACTGGGCCATGTTGAGGAGCGCCACTGCAATGTCCAGGTGGCACGGGCACATGGCTGCCTTTGAGAAGGCAGCCCTCTCCTTGGCCTCGACCACCGCCAGCACAGAATGCCCCATAGCAAAAACCATCGCCCCCAATGCCGCCACTGCTGACGCCGCCCGTGTGATGTCGGCCTGGGTTGGACACATGACTGGTACCATCCACTACTCCTGCATGCGGATGGACTCCTCACAACCAGTGCTATCTAGTTGTCTGGGATAAGTGTGTGTGGGGAGTGTAATGTGTATGTGCGGCTGCAGCTTGTCAGCCTCCCGAGTGTCAATCATGGACCCGGCGATACCGCACCATCCGATTGTGTTCCACGCGGCACCGCCCGTGTGGTGTCGGCCTGGGTGGTACAATGACTGGTGCCACCCACTACTCCTGCACGCGGATGGATTCCTCCACCTGTGCCTGAAGGTGCTGGATGCCCGCTGTCATCCCCTCTTGTGGTCCCTGGGCCTCTGAGTGCATCTCCACTGTGGCCGGGACTGGATGTTCCAGAAGCCCGGGACCCGTCTGGATGGCAGCTGGTTCCTGGGGCCAGCCTGCCCTAAGACAATCCGGCCCCACGGCTGCTCCTACCTCTAACTGCTGTACTGGATGCAATGCGTGGTGCACATCAGATAGTGTCCCAGGGGCCTCTTACAAATGTGCCCAACCGAGGTGATAGCCTCTGGGAAGGTAGAGGTTGCAGGAGACAGCTGTGATGGAAAGTCAATGTCATCCTCTGACCCGAGCTCCGGGGTGTCCTGAATCTCAGGCGGAGGAGGGCTAGAGTTTGGGCCGCTCTCCTCGTCGTGCTTGGCCTCGTGTAAGGGGGGCAAAGGCACCGGCTGGGGGCGGGAGACTCCGGATGGACTGGCCCCATCTCCGGCAGGTCCTGTAAGTCATAAGACAACATGTATGATTAGACAGTGGGCCAGGTTGGGGGTGGGGGGGGGCGGGGGGGGGGGGGGGGGTGCGTGGGCAGGCGGGGTTGAGGGGGTTGAGGGAGGTAGGGGTGAGAGATGTGCAGGCTGAAGGGGGTGAGGTGGTTGGAGGGCGATGTGGATGTGGGTTGAGGTAGGTGAGGGCGGTGCGGGTTGAGGGGGGGAAGGGGGATGTGGGGTGAGGCGGGTGAGGGAGGTGTGGGGGGGGGGGGGTGTCCACACATGTTTCATGGGGATCCGTAACTAAGCAGGGTCTCACTACCTCGCTCCCAGCCGAACTCCACCTCAGTGACCTCCCTTTCCTCACCCTGGCCGCCCTGAGGAGGTCGTGGAATTTCCTCAGGCACTGCTGGCCAGTCCGGGCGACGTTGCCCATGGCGCTGACCATCTCTGCCACCTGCACCCGGGCACGGCGAACGGCGGCGCCTGCCGGCCTTCCTCCCGGGCCGGGGTACAGGGTGATCCTTCTCCCCTCCACGGATTCCAGGAGGGTGTCCAGCTCAGCGTCCCTGAACCGTGGCACTGCTCTCCTTCCAGCCATCTTGCTGGCTGGGACGGTGTGTGATTGGGGGGAAGGACTGTTTAAGTGGGCTGCGGTGTGTGAGCCTCATGTGTGCCAATCACAGCCCGGCGAATCCAGCACTGTTTTCCATGGAATTGATTGCGTTCCACATAGCGATGGAGTTAGCCCATTAAAAGTAGCTGAATTGGTGCAGCTGTTGCGCCCTTTTTTTCTGGCATTAAATGCCACGGTTCCCAAGTCGGCGTCGGCACCTAGTCTCAAAATCGGAGAATCCAGCCCTAAATGTTGACGTCAATGCAGAATTCATTAACTTTCACGACAGGAAAATGGCGCCAAACCTGGTCCGATTCCGCTACTATTGAAGGCCTAGCAACGGTGCCGCGTGGAACACAATCGGATGGTGCGGTATCGCCGGGTCCATGATTGACACTCGGGAGGCTGACAAGCTGCAGCCGCACATACACATTACACTCCCCACACATTTAATATCCCAGACAACTAGATAGCACTGGTTATGTGGAGCGCGCCCATACAGCTGATGAGTCGGCTGGGGCATTTCAAACCTTTTATAGGCTGGAGCGGCCAAAGGACGAGCGGGGCCTTACAGAGTTTTTAGAGGTTTTTGAGCTCCCCCAGGTGGGAGAAGAATTGCAGGATGAGCTGGAAGCGTTGTTGGGGCTGGAGGAAATCCAAACAGCTTTGGGAAAGATGCGGACGGGGAAAGCGCTGGGGCCAATTGAATTTTATAAGAAGCTTGTGGATCATGGAATAGAATCTCTCGTGCAGAAGGAGGCCATTCAGTCCATCGGGTCTGCACCAGCCATCTGAAAGAGTACCCTACCGAGGTCCAATCCCCAACCCTATCCCAAAACCCCATCTAGGGACAATTTAGCATAGCTAATCGACCTAACCTACATAGCTTTGGACTCTGGGTGGAAACCAGAGCACCTGGAGGAAACACTCGCAGACGCAGGGAGAACATGCAAACTCCACACAGACAGTGACCCTCCGGCCGGAATTGAACTCGGGTCCCTGGCGCTGTGAGGTGCGGTACTAACCACTGTGCCACAGTGCCGTCCGAACAGTTAACCCTGTTGGTGTTGGGGATGTTTAACGATTCACTGGCATGGGGTTCTCTCCCGGAGACGTTGGGGCAGGCATCCATCTTCCTATTCTTGAATAAGGATAAGGACCCGGCAGAGTGCAGGTCGTACTGCCTAATTTTGCTGCTCAACGTAGATGCGCATGCAGACTGGGATCTCCGTGTTGAGGTTGTAACCCTGTCTCCTGGAGGTAGTGGGGAAGATCATGCAGGCTTTGTAAAGGGCAGCAAACTGTCGACAACGTGAGGCAGCAACTCAATGTAGTCCTTACCCCAGCGTTGGGCCGGATCCGGAGATAATCATGTCACTGGACGCAGTAAAAGCATTCGATAAGGTTGAGTGGAGCTATCTATTTGCAGTTCTGGAGATGTTTGGGCTGGGCCCTGGCCCTGGTCTCATGGCTGTTGTACAAAGCTCCTTCTACCTGTGTGTGTACTAACAGCATGAGTTTGGAGTCATTTTGGCTGTGTAGGGGGATGAGCCAAGAATGCCCTGTGTCTCCTTTCCTGTTTGCGTTAACGATCAAGCCATTGGCTTTTTTTTTTCTTTCAAGGGATGTGGGCATCGCTGGCTAGGCCAGCATTTGTTGCCCATCCCTAATTGCCCTCGAACGCAGTGGCTTGATCGGCCATTTCAGAGGGGGGACAGTTAAAAGTCAACCTGCCTGGGTCTGGAGTCACATGTAGCCCAGAACGGTTAAGGACGGCAGATTTTCTTCCCTGAAGGACATTGGTGAACCAGATGATTTTGTGCGACAATCGTCAATGGTTTCATGGCCATCATTATACTTTTAATTCCAAATTTTTTAACATTCTTCAAAATTCACCACCTGCCATGGCGGTTTTCAAACCTGGGACCCCAGAGCATTACCGTGGGTCTCTGGATTACTAGTGTAGCGACAGTACCACTACGCCACTGCCTCCCCATAATTGCTCTGAGGGCCTCGGACAAACGGAGAGAAATTGTGAGAGGTAGGGTAGAACACAGGCTGCCCCTGTATGCCGATGACCTTTTGCTGTACGTAAGGGATCCGGGGCCAGTTATGGGGGACATCATGGGTGTATTGAAGAGGTTCGGCTCCTTCTCAGGGTATAAGCTAAATTTTGGGAAGAGTGAGTATTTTGTGGTTAGCCCTTCGGGGGGGAGGAGCTGGGTTGGGGGGGGGCTGCCATTCCGTCTGGCTGGGACTAGTTTACGGTATCTGGGGGTCCAAGTGGCATGGAATTGGGCACAGCTTCGTAAATTGAATTACTCCAGCCTGGCGAGCAGGGTCAGGGCAGATCTACAAAGGTGGGACAGCCTTCCATTGTCACTGGTGGGCCGGGTTCAAACCACTGAGATGAACATCTTGCCGCGATTATTGTTTTTATTTCAATACCCTCCAGTTTGTTTTACCCAAGTCGTTCTTCCGGGGGGGGGGTGGACCTACATTGCAGATTTTATATGGGCGGTGGGGGGCGCGGGAGGGGGGTGGGGGGGTGGCATGCCGAATTTGATGTTTTGTTACTGGGCAGCCAATGAGGAGAAAGTGTTGGGGTGGTCACCAGGAAGCTATCTGGGTGCGGATGGAGTTGGGGTCTTGCTTGAAGGTGCTGGTGATGGCGTCTCTGCCGTTTGTTCTGGCAAAATATTGAGCCCAGTGGTTGTTTCCACTTTGAAAATATGCCAGCACCTCCGCCAGCAGTTTAAACTGGGGCAGTGTCAAGATGGACCCCGATGTGTCGGAATCGTTTGTTTGAGCTGGCTAAATTGGATGCCGGATTTGCGGGGTGGAAGGCAAGGGGCTGGAGAGGGTGAGGGATTTGATTTTGGACGGGCGGTTTTCCAGCTTGGAAGAGTTGACGGAGACAGCAGGACTTGTGGGTTCAGATACGTTCAGGTACGGGATTTTGTTCGGTGGACATTTCTGTCATTCCCGGGAACGCCCCCATCCACTTTATTGGAGAGGATACTTTCGTGCGCGAGGTGTCTGGGATATATGAGCGGATCATGGGGGAAGAGCAGGTTTCGGTGAAGGAAGTGAAGTCCAAGTGGGAGGAAGATCTGGTTCCCATTTTGGAGGAGGTGGTGTGGAGTGAGTCCCTCTGCAGGGTGAATGCTACCTCACCCTGTGCAATGTTGAGCTTGATACATCTCAAGGTACTGTTTAGGGCGCACCTCACAAAGGCCAGAATGAGTCGATTTTTTGCCTTGGTTGCAGATAGGTGCGAATGGTGTTCATGAGGGCCTGCGAACCACATGCACATGTTCTGGTCATGTACCAAACAGGGGGGTTTTGGCTGTCTTTCTTCAGCAACAGATCAGCAATCCTAAATATTGATTTACAGCCCTGTCCACTAGCAGATATATTTTGGGCGTTGGGTCGGCTGGGCTGATGATGGGTGCGGAGACGGATGCCCTGGCATTTGCCTTGCTGATTGCTCGGATGTGAATTCTGCTGAGCTGGAGGCCGGCGATGCCACCTCGTGCCTCAGTGTGACTAGGTGACTTGATGGAGTTTTTGCACCTCGAGAAGGTCAAGTTTGCAGTGAGGGAGTCGATCAAAGGCTCTTACCGAAGATGGCGGCCTTTCATATTGTACTTTAAGTAATTGGTCACTGTTAGCTGTTAGTGGGGGGGAGGGTGGCGTCAGTGGGGGCAGTGGGGGTAGTGGGTTGTATTTCTGTTACTGGGGTTACCATTACTTTTGTTGCTTGTCATTTTTGATACATGTTTTGGTTTTGTTTGGTTTTGTAACCTTTTGACATAAAATGTTAAAAGTTCAATAATAGTATTTTTGAAAAAAAATTGAAAATTGTAACATCCCTAAGGTTCATCGCTATTTCTGTTCCGCTGTTCTTTTCCTTTAAGATAACGTTTAAAACCTATCTCTTTGACCAAGCTCCCCTGGTGTTTAGTTCTTTGGTTTAATCCATAATCTTGGCGTCTAAAATTCCTGTGAAGCAATTTGTGATGATTTACTATGTTTATTTAAATTTAGCGTACCCAATTCTGTTTCCAATTGAGGGGCAATTTAGCTTGACCAATCCACCTACCCTGCACATCTTTGAGTTGTGGAGGTGAGACCCACGCAGACATGGGGAGAATGTGCAAACTCCACACAGACAGTGACCCGGGGCCGGGATCGAATCCTGGACCTCGGCGCCATGAGGCAGCAGTGCTAACGTTCTGCCACCGTGCCGCCCCTGATGATTTACTATGTTAAAGGTGCTATATAAATGCAGGCTGTTGTTCATGCTATTAATATTACATGCTTTGAAGTAAACAGAATTGTTTTCTACATGTGCAGGTAGCTTTGTGTAGACTCAAGGCATGCTTCCATACAGGGTATTCTATAGTGTTGTGAGACTGGAGAATCTTGGAATCATAGAATTATAGAAGTTACAGTGCAGAAGGAGGCCATTCAGCCCATTGAGTCTGCACCAGCCCTTGGAACGAGCACCCCACTTAAGCCCCGCGCCTCCACCTTATCCCTTTTATCCCCGTAACCCAGTAACCCCACCTAACCTTTTTTGGACACTATGGGCAATTTAGAATGGCCAATCCACCTAACCTGCACATCTTTAGACTGCGGGAGGAAACCGGAGCACCCGGAGGAAACCCACGCACACACGGGGAAAACGTGCAGACTTCACACAGACAGTGACCTGGGACCCTGGAGCTGTGAAGCAACTGTGCTAACCACTATGCTACCATGCTGGCCACGAGAAATACATTTGTATGTAAATATATTCTGCTACATTCTGTGTATCTCTGCTTTTCATCAGGCTCTGGTTCGATTGAGAAATGCGTGGGCAGCATGGTATGTCATGTGAGAGTACCTTTAAGAAATGGGTGTTTATAAATGGGTGTGTATATAAATATCTGTAGTGAGAGTACCTTTAAGAAATGGGTGTTTATTACTGCAGTGATGTCAGAGAGTGGGTGGAGTTGGGCTGTCTGTCAGCTTTTTACTTTCGCTTTAGGCTTTTTGCTGCAGGGTGGGTTTGGTTTCAAGTTTTGGAGAAGCTGCAATCACAGCAGGATGTGTGTGAATCTCTGCAATCTTATGAGTGTCCATTTGCTGATTTCAACGTGGTAACTGCTCTCAGTAGTGAAGTTAAAGGTTTTGTTTTGAAGTCTTATGGATGTTAAAAGGAAAGCTTAAAGGATTACTTAGTATTGTAGTCTTTGGGGTTTGTATTTGAATTAATGGTTGCTAAGGTGTTCACTGTATGTTTAAAAAAAGTTAATTTGAGTTCATAGAATAAACATTGTTTTGCTTTAAAAAATTACTTTTCCATTTCTGCTGTACCACACCTGTAGAGTGGGCCGTGTGCTCCCCATACCACAATCCATTAAATGTTGTGGGTCAGGTGAACTCCATGATACACTTTGGGGTTATCTAAACCCTGGCCCACAACAGGTAACACAGTGCTTAGCACAGTTGCTTCACAGCTCCAGGGTCCCAGGTTCGATTTCCACTTGGATCACCGTCTGTGAGGAGTCTGCACATTCTTCCGTGTCTGCGTGGGTTTCCTCCGGTTGCTCCGGTTTCCTCCCACAAGTCCGAAAGACGTGTTGTTAGGTGAATTGGACATTCTAAATTTTCCCTCTGTGTACCCGAACAGGCACAGGAATGTGGCGACCAGGGACTTTTCACAGTAACTTCATTGCAGTGTTAATGTCAGCCTACGTGTGACAATAAAGATTATTATTATTACCTGTGTAGTTCAGTACAAAGAACAGATCAATTTATTTCCGCATCAGCGCTAAGTCGTCATTATGGAGATGGAAACACATTTCTATCGATCCGCATCCACATCTTTTAGAATATTAAAATCGCAGCCTCCTGGGATAGAGGGCAGTCTGGGGTAATGGATTCAGGAAAATAAATTGGAACTCACTGCTGTGATGTTTTTTGTAGGGTTGGATGATAGCTTGCAGCGGTAAACAAGCCAATTCCACTCTCATGAACTGCCAGCAAGAAACCGATGAGCATAATAAACAGCCATACAATATGCTCCAGAAAGATATTGGATGCCACAGCAATGATTGCATCCTGAAATTTTGTGATTGAATCCATAAGATCATTGCTGATAATGGTGCACTCTTTAGAATGCAGGTTGTTCACCAGCTGAACACCACACATTTTAAAATCAGACGAGGAGTACTCAGCACTATTAAATGATAAATCAAGCAATATGTTTGTTGCTGGATTTCTGTAATTAGAACAACCTTATTTCTGTTGAACTGTTGCTTAAACTGTTTTGACAGCAGTAATCAGTTTACTGATCTGCTTCAGAAACCTTGAATCAAAAGAGAGATTACTGGAGATTCCAACCGAACACGATTCAATCGTTTCAGAAGGGTGAGGGCAAAGAATGAGATGGACATTATCTCTTTGATCGTTGATTTTAGTTTCACAGAAATAATTAGGTATTAAATGTTGCATTCAAAAAAAACCAAAGAATTTGCGTATCGGTTTAAAAATCCATAGGCCATCGCATGGAGAAGAGTAGAAAGTTTTAATGAGCTTGGAGTTAGAGCTCTCTTCAATGACTGGGTCATTTAGCAATTTATTACCCCAGCTCAAATTGTCAACAAACATTCAGACCAATTATGATGAAGACCATTCTGTTGATCTGGGCATAGCATGAGGAATTTTTTGAAATGTACGGCTGCAAGAGGGTGCCTGTTGGTGGATGCCATGCAGGGCTTTCTACAGTCGAGTGAAACTGGACATTATATATATATAAATATATACATATATTTTTATATAAGGCCTATTGGTGGATCACTAAATAGAGAATGCGTGAGTGACACCACCCTTCTGTTGCCTACAGTCCAAACTAGGAAAGGTTGTTGTATGGAATTTGGATTTGCATGGGAGAAATCAGGGGTTGGATGCTCCGGTCCCCCAGCTGCGTGTTTCTTGGTGGCGTACCATTCACTGGTGGCGGAGATCTGTCTACCAACACCTCCCCCCCCCCGCCCCACCCCACCCCGCCCGCCTTCCCCAATCCATTGAAGCCACCCCATGCCACCGGGAAACCCACAGGTGGAGGTATGCTGCCAGTGGGAAAGGAGAACTCAACAACAGGAGGATTCCGGCCCAGATTTCATACAAAGGAATGAGACGGAGACTTCATGGGGTCCAGGGCAACTCACTCCCGACTGTATACCACTGTGACCCAACCTCTGCTGGGTCTGTCCTGCCAGTGAGATAGAACATACCCAGGAATGGTGAGAGCGCTGTCTGGGATTCTGTGAGTATGATTATGGCAGGCTGTTACTTGACCAGTCTGTGATGATGTGGAGATGCCAGTGGTGGACTGAGATGGGCACAGTAAGAAGTCTCACAACACCAGGTTAAAGTTTTAAAGTTCAACAGATTTATTTTAAATCACAAGCTTTCGGAGCACTGCTCCGACTAGTCTGTGATTAGTCTGTGAAACAGCTCTCGGGGCAGCACGGTAGCACAGTGGGTAGCACTGTTGCTTCACAGCTCCAGGGTCCCAGGTTCGATTCCCGGATATTAGGTGCTATTAGGTAATTTGGACATTCTGAATTCAAGATCCTAACCTCAGTCATGGAATGAGCATTTGAGCTTGCACGTGAGAAGCAGAACCACTCCTGTGCAGAGGATGAGGTGGATTTGGATTTTTTTATTGTCACGTGTGCCGGAGTACAGTGAAAAGTATTTTTGGATTGGATTGGATTGGATTTGTTTATTGTCATGTGTGCTGAGGTACAGTGAAATGTATTTTTCTGCGAGCAGCTCAACAAATCATTAAATACATGGGAAGAAAAGGGAATAAAAGAAAATACATAATAGGGCAACACAACATATAGAATGTAACTACATAAGCACTGGCATCGGATGAAACATACAGGGTGTAGTGTTAATGAGGTCAGTCCATAAGAGGGTCATTTAGGAGTCTGGTGACAGTGGGGAAGAAGCTGTTTTTGAGTGTGTTCGTGCGTGTTCTCAGACTTCTGTATCTCCTGCCCGATGGAAGAAGTTGGAAGAGTGAGTAAGCCGGGTGGGAGGGATCTTTGATTATGCTGCCCGCTTTCCCCAGGCAGCGGGAGGTGTAGATGGAGTCAATGGATGGGAGGCAGGTTTGTATGATGGACTGGGCTGTGTTCACAACTCTCTGAAGTTTCTTATGGTCCTGGGCCGAGCAGTTGCCATACCAGGCCGTGATGCAGCCCGATAGGATGCTTTCTATGGTGCATCTGTAAAAGTTGGTAAGGGTTAATGTGGACATGCCGAATTTCCTTAGTTTCCTGTGGAAGAATAGGCGCTGTTGTGCTTTCTTGGTGGTAGCGTCAACGTGGGTGGACCAGGACAGATTTTTGGAGATGTGCACCCCAAGGAATTTGAAACTGCTAACCATCTCCACCTCGGCCCCGTTGATGCTGACAGGGGTGTGTACAGTACTTTGCTTCTGCGAGCAGCTCAAACAGATCATTTAGTGCATAAAAACAAAAGAAAATAAAAGAAAATACATAATAGAGCAACACAAGGTCCACAATGTAAATACATAGACACCGGCATCGGGTGAAGCATACAGGGGTGTTTTATTAATCGGGTCAGTCCATAAGAGGGCCGTTTCGGAGTCTGGTAACAGCAAGCAAGAAGCTGTTTTTAATAATAATAGCTTATTGTCACAAGTAGGCTTCAATGAAGTTACTGTGTAAAGCCCCGAGTCGCCACATTCCGGTGCCTGTTCAGGGAGGCCAGTACGGGAATTGAACCCGCACTGCTGGCCTTGTTCTGCATTACAAACCAGCTGTTTAGCCCACTGTGCTAAACCAGCCCCTGTTTTTGAATCTGGTTTTGAATCTGTTTGTGCGCGTTCTCAGACTTTTGTATCTCCTGCCCGATGGAAGAAGTTGGAAGAGTGAGTAAGCCGGGTGGGAGGAGTCTTTGATTATGCTGCCCACTTTCCCAAGGCAGCGGGAGGTGTAGATAGAGTCAATGGATGGGAGGCAGGATCATGTGATGGACTGGGCTGTGTTCACGACTCTCCGAAGCTTCTTGCGGTCTTGGGCCCAGCAGTTGCCATACCAGGCTGTGATGCAGCCTGATAGGATGCTTTCTATGGTGCATCTGTAAAAGTTGGTAAGGGTCAGTGTGATTTGATTTGATTTACTATTGTCACATGTATTAGTATACAGTGAAAAGTATTGTTTCTTGCATGCTGTACAAACAATGCATCCGGCCATAGGGAAGGAAGGAGACACTGCAGAATATAATGTTACAGTTATATCAAGGTGTAGAGAAAAGCCCATCTTAATACAAGGTCGATTTCAGGTCATCAGTTTCAGGCGTCTCCAGGGTCCTAAAGATCGCTAAATCTGTAAGTAATTGAATAAGAACATTGTTAGAGAGTTTAAAAGAGTTAGAATGAAGTTTTGAAGCATAGAACGAGAGTAAAAGATAGATTTAGTGGTGGTGTCCTGGGCACAGCTTGCAAGAAGTCGCCTTGCTCCGGCACCATTGACACCATCGTGGACGAGCCAAATTTAGTTTCCTGAAGAAGTATAGGTACTGTTGTGCTTTCTTGGTGGTAGCATCAACGTGGGTGGACCAGGACAGATTTTTGGTGATGTGCACACCTAGGTGTTAACCATCTCCACCTCGGCTCCGTTGATGCAGACAGGGGGTGTACAGTACTTTGCTTCCTGAAGCAGTGACAAGCTCTTTAGTTTTGCTGGCATTGAGGGATAGATTGTTGTTGTTACACCACTCACTAGGTTCTCTATCTCTCTCCTGTATTCTGACTCGTCGTTGTTCGAGATCAGACCCACTATGGTCATGTCGTCAGCAAACTTGTAGATGTAGTTGGAACCATATTTTGCCATGCAGCCGTGTTAGTACAGAGAGTATAGTAGGGGGCTAAGTACACAGCCTTGCAGAGCCCCGGTATTAAGGACTATCGTGGAGGAGGCGTCGTTTATTCTTACTGATTGTGGTCTGTGGGTCAGAAAGTCGAGGATCCAGTTGCAGAGTGAGGAGTCAAGTCTTTGGTTTTGGAGCTTTGATATGAGCTTGGCTGGAATTATGGTGTTGAAGGTGGAACTGTAGTCAACAAATAGGAGTCTGATCTAGGAGTCCTTGTTGTTGAGATGCTTCAGGGATGAGTGTAGGGCCAGAGACATGGCGTCTGCCGTGATGTGTTAGGCAGGTCGGTTCAGTGTGGACTGCACTTGATGCAGTGATGCGAGAAACAGACCTCTAAAACTGCAGAAGATCCAATATGGTTTTATTGAACGATAGAACTAACATACATATTTAACTGTGGGTCGACACTATACTGAACTGACTGGAGACCTTGTACTAGCCTGACCAGACTTACTAGCTACCGCATGATGTTTGCACTGTGCTAGCTCGTGGACTCTGACTGTCTCAGTGGCTGGGTCCAGAGGGAGCGGGAAACCTAGTGCCCTCTGGTTTTATAGTGGTGGTGTCCTGTCTGGTAATTGGCTGCACTGTGCTGTGTGCTTACTGGTCATCCTGTGTGTCAATCACTGCCTGTCTGCATCTCATTATATACATGCGTGGATATTATGACATCTCCCCTTTTAATAAAAATAAAAAATACTACGGTGTAGATGCTTATAAATATATATATACATATATATGTGCCTGACTATATACAGAAAGATGTCTAAATGAACGTATATACATAGGAAGGCTGCGATAGTGCAGATACATGGCAAACAAAACAATATTTACAGAGGTCCAATTGGTGAAGTCACAAAAATGTACAAAAGCTCAGTCTACAGATTCAGTCTTTGTGGTGGGCAACGAATTCTTGTTGATCGCTGCAGAGGCGGATTCGGAGCCGCCTGCGCTTGGAGAGGCGGCATCGCTGGCATCGCGGTGGGCGCATGGGCTGGCAGAATTGCTAGTAGATCGGTGACCTCGTGGTAGGGTACGTCCGGAGGAGGCATCGTATGCGGCGGGGCACGCAGGTGAGGGAGAAGGCGTGGAACTCTTCACAGTGCCCGTTTGTTGCGCTGTAGCAGGGAGCCATCAGCCATGCGGACAAGGAATGATCTTGGGGCCACTTGTTTGATCACAACAGCTGTGGCTGACCAGCCGCCCTCAGGCAACTGTACGTGAACATGATCCGTTGGGGCCAAGTCGGGCAGATCCGTGGCATAGGCATCGTACATGACTTTCTGTTGGGCCCGTGACTGCTGCATTTTCTGTAGGACTGTGAGGTGGTCAAGGTCGGGAGCGTGGATGGCTGGAACTGTGGTCCTCAGAGTGCGATTCATGAGCATCTGCGCTGGAGACAATCCAGTGGACAGCGGGGTTGCCCTGTATGCCAGCATCGCCAGATGAAAATCGGAGCCTGAATCTGCAGCTTTGCACAGCAGCCGCTTTACAATGTGGACCCCTTTTTCGGCCTTCCCGTTTGACTGCGAGTAATGGGGACTGGAGGTTATGTGACGGAACTTGTAGGACTGTGCGAAGTCAGACCATTCCTGGCTGTAAAAGCAAGGACCGTTGTCGCTCATTACCGTGAGCGGTATCCCATTCCTGGCCAACGTTTCTTTGCAGGCTTTGATTACCGCCTTCGAGATGAGGTCGGACAGTTTCACTATTTCTGGGTCACTGGAGAAGTAGTCGACTAGGAGTACGTAGTCACGCCCCTTGGCGTGGAAACGGTCTACACCGACTTTGGACCACGGAGAGGTCACAATCTCGTGCTGCTGCAAAGTTTCTTTGGGTTGAGCTGGCTGAAACTTCAGACAGGTAGGGCAATTGAGGACTGTGACGGCAATGTCCTGGCTGATGCCTGGCCAATAGACCACCTCCCGAGCTCTGCAAAGGTATTTCTCGACCCCAAGGTGGCCCTCATGGAGTTGGCCCAGCACCATAGCCCGCATGCTCTGAGGAATTACGATTCTGTCGAGTTTCAGAAGGATTTCCTCCACCATTGTCAGGTCGTCTTTTACGTTGTAGAACTGGGGACATTGTCCCTTCTGCCAGCCATTGCTGAGATGCGGCATCACGCGCTGCAGCAGAGGATCCTTGGCTGTCTCCTCACGAATTTGGCCCACCCGTTCGTCGGAGGCCGGAAGGTTCAAGGCACACAACTGCACTTGGGCTTCTATGTGGCAGATGAAGTTGCTTTGTTCATGCGTGTGGTAATGGACCTGGACAGGGCATCTGCAACGATCAGCTCTTTACCTGGTTTGTAGACCAGTTCAAAGTCGTAGCGGCATAGCTTTAGAAGAATACGCTGTAATCGAGGTGTCGTGTCATTTAAATCCTTCTGGATTATATGGACTAAAGGCCTTTGGTCCGTCTCTACCATGAATTTCAGCAGGCCGTAAACATAGTCGTGGAACTTGACTATCCCTGTTAGGAGGCCCAGACACTCCTTCTCAATCTGAGGGTACCGTTGCTCAGTGGGCGTCGTGGCCCTGGAGGCATACGCTACTGGAGCCCAGGTCGCGGAGTAATCCCACTGAAGGAGCACCTCCCCAATGCAGTTCTGGCTTGCATCTGTTGATATCTTGGTTTCCTTGGTTGGTTCGAAGAACGCTAGAACCGGGGCTGTCATGAGTTTTGCTTTCAGCTCACGCCATTCCTCTTCATGTGTGGGCAGCCACTGGAATTACGTCGACTTTTTGACGAGATGGCGGAGGGCCGTGGTGTGGGATGCCATATTGGGAATGAATTTCCCGAGGAAATTGACCATTCCGAGAAGGCGGAGGACCGCCTTTTTGTCCTCCGGGGTCTTCACGGCATTGATCGCCGAGACCTTGTCGGCGTCTGGCCGCACGCCCAGCTGCGAGATGTGGTCACCTGGGAATTTGATCTCCGATTAAACAAAATGAGCACTTGGCCCTGTTGAGCTGAAGACCATGTTCATGGATTCTTTGGAATACCTCCTTGAGGCGAGCGATGTGTTCCTGGGGCATTGTGGACCAGATAATGACATCGTCAACATACACTCACACTCCCTCGATGCCCTCCATCATCTGTTCCATGATGCGGTGAAATACTTCGGAGGCAGATATGATGCCAAAAGGCATCCGGTTGCAGCAGTAACGACTGAACGGGGTGTTGAACGTGCACAGCTTGCGACTGGACGCGTCCAGTTGTATTTGCCAAAAACCCTTGGAGGCATCGAGCTTAGTGAAGAATTTGGCATGAGCAATCTCACTGGTCAACTCTTCTCGTTTTGGTATCGGGTAGTGCTCTCTCATGATGTTGCGGTTTAGATCCTTAGGGTCAATGCAAATGCGAAGCTCCCCTGACGGCTTCTTGATGCGGACCATGGAGCTGACCCAGTCTGTGGGCCAGTCTGCTTGGTTTGGCACGGATGGTGTCGAAGCTGGATTTTGAGATGAGGTTCGCTGATGCGCCGGTGTCCAGTTTAAATTGGATGCGAGCCTTGTTAACTGTGAGGACAGTACACCACTCGTCGTCGGGATCCACACTGAGGATCGAGAGGCGTTTCGCCGTTGTGGTGGAAGGCAGCACATGTGTAGTTATGATGCCCACCCGGTATGGGGACTGGAGGCACTCAGCATCAGGGTCTGTTGGGCTGTCGGGATCGGAATCTGGCACACCTTGTTGTATTGAGCGGACACTTCTGCGCCGCAGCTGGGATCACTGACTGCTGAGTGGTGGAGCAGATCTGCAAAGGGCTGCGTAGTGGCCAATCTTGCCACATTGTAGACACCGGCGTCCTTTTGCCGGACATTGCCGCTTTAAATGGGCGGAGCCACAATTCGGACAAGTCATGACGCCGACGTCAGCACGTTCCGTGCGCCATCGAGCACGCGCAGTGCGGTCGGTCGACGTACGCACCTGCGCAGTCGAGTTGTCGGATTCGTTGTCCACTCGGTCGTGGCGCGCATGCGCAGGGACCCAGGAAAAGTGCGCGAAACGGCCACTCTCCTCGATGCTCAGGCCCTTCATTTCTGCAATGGCCTGCACCCGTTCCGCCTCGTGGGAGGCCAGCTTCGCAGTTTCTGCCGCCCTGATGTGGGAGTAACGATTCTTAGCATGCTCATGGACAACGCACATCTCGGTAGCGACAGGGAGTGTCAACTATTTGATTTTCAGGAGCTGCTGCCAAAGGGAGTCGGTGTGGACCCCAAAAACAATCTGATCCCGGATCATGGAATGAGCCGTCGAGTCATAGTTACATGACTGTGCTAGGATGCGGAGATGGGTCACGAAAGACTGAAAAGGTTCATCCTTACCCTGAAGCCTCTGCTGGAAAACGTACCGTTCAAAGCTCTCATTCACCTCAATGTCGCAGTGGCTGTCAAACTTCAGCAGGACTGTTTTGAATTTTGTTTTGTCTTCGCCGTCAGCGAATGTGAAGAAGTTGTAGATGTGGATGGCCTGGTCCCCTGCGGTGGAGAGAAATAGTGCGATCTTCCTGGCATCCGATGCTACTTCGAGGTCGGAGACCTCGATGTACCAGAGGAACTTTTGCTTGAAGAGCTTCCAATTTGGAAAGTTGCCGGAGATGCAGAGCTGCGGAGGAGGCTGGATGTTTTCCATGTCACAAGATGGCTGCTTGCTGGTCAATGCTGATTCACTCGAGGTAGGTCCGTCAATTTTCAGTATCACTCCGTCGTACCATGAAGTGTTAGGCAGGTCGGTTCGGAACTAACATACATATTTAACTGTGGGTCGACACTATACTGAACTGACTGGAGACCTTGTAGTAGCCTGACCAGTCTCACTAGCTACCGCATGGTGTTTGCACTTGCTAGCTCGTGGACTCTGACTGTCTCAGTGGCTGGGTCCCGAGAGAGCGGGAAACCTAGTGCCCTCTGGCTTTATGGTGGTGGTGTCCTGTCTGGTGATTGGCTGCACTGTGCTGTGTGCTCACTGGTCATCCTGTGTGTCAATCACTGCCTGTCTGCACTTCATTATATACATGCGTGGATATTATGACAGACCGATTGCGGCGGTATGCGAATTGCAGTGGATCTAAGCGTTCTGGGAGTATGGAATTGATGCGCTTCGTGACCAACCTCTCGAAGCACTTCAGCATGATCAATGTCAGGGCCACGGGATGGTAGTCATTGAAATACGTTGCTTGGTTCTTCTTTGGCAACCATATGATGGTGGTCATCTTGAATCAGGTGGGGACCTCCAAGTGGGGTAGGGACAGGTTAAAGATGTCCGCGAACACATCTGCCAGCTGATCCATGCAGGTTCTGAGTGCACGATGAGGGATCCCATTGGGACCCGTCACCATCCGAGAGTTCACATTCAGGAAGGCCGATCTGACTTCGAAAGCTGTGATGGTGGGTATGGGTGTGTTATGGGCTGCTGGGGCAGTCGACAGTGGATTGAAGGTTTCCTGCTCGAACCGAGCATAGAATGCATTAAGTTCATCGGGGAGGGGTGCGCTGCTGCCGGAGAAACTGCTCGGCTTCGCTTTGTAAGGTGGCCAAAGACACATGTGAGAACCCTCAAAGACATCCAGCCATGCTGCAAGCCTCACAAATGACCTTTCTCCTATCAGTTCTCCTTTATGCCTGTGCCAAAGGCCTCTTGTCTCCAGAAAAGCGGCATTTTTAATATCCTGCTGACATTGCCCGTGCTGGAATATTCTAGTGCAGTCAGGATGTCCAGGATCACAACTGCTGTATTTTTCATCGTTGGCAGCATAAAGCCCCAGGAGGCTCAAGAAAATAAGTGTAGCCTCTGCCCATTAGCGGGGAAGTGCACATTCTACGAGTCCCACGGGGAGAATGATTGATATGCCCCATGGGTCTCATGAGGGGTTATTATAGTGATACAGTGGCAATGCCACTGGACTAGCAATCTAGAGGCCCAGGCTCCAGAACATGAGTTCAAATTCCACCACGGTGGAATTTAAACTCATTAAAAAAATGTGGAATATAAAGCTAAACCCAGTAATAGTGACTAATGCAAAGATGTGTAGGTCAGGTGGATTGGCCATGCTCAATTGCCTCTTGGTGCCCAAAGATGTGTGGGTTAAGTGGGGTTAGGCAGATAGAGCGGGGGATTGGGCCTAAGTAGTATCTCTTTCAGAAGGTTGGTACAGACTGATTGGGCTTGGCCTCCTTCTGCACTGTAAGGATTGTATGGATTCTATGGACAACAATCATTGTTTCTGTAAAAACCCATCTGGTTCACTAATGTCCCTCAGGGAAGGAAATCTGCCACCCTTACCTGGTCTGGCCTACTGGCTTTGCCAGTGATCCCCACATCCAAGGAAAACAATACGACAAAATGTAGCTGCAACAATTTTAAATGCCTCCATGAAAAATTTAAAAATGACCGCGGGAGGGCTCTCCATGTGCTCACGACGCTGCCAGATTCATGCATTATCATGATCTGGGGCTGGTTTAGCACAGGGCTAAATCGCTGGCTTTGAAAGCAGACCACGGCAGGCCAGCAGCACGGTTCAATTCTTGTTTCAGCCTCCCCGGACAGGCGCCGGAAAGTGGCGACTAGGGGCTTTTCACAGTAACTTCATTTGAAGCCTACTTGTGACAATAAGCGATTTTCATTAAAAAAAATGTTTTTTTCATTTTTTCATTTCATTATCAGAGTAGAAGATTCCGGACCCTGCTTCTCCTCCTTTCCAGATAAAAATGGCCAATGGTGGCAACAGGCCGGTCTGTTCGGCAGTCATGGTATTTGTTGGTACATCCTCTACTTGGCACACTCTCACTCATGGTGAAATAGTTAGCATGTAGAGAGCATTTTAGAAAGCTGCAGGTTCTTTGGCTGGTAGAGATTCATAGAATCATAGAATTTACAGTGCAGAAGGAGGCCATTCGGGCCATCGGGTCGGCACCGGCTCTTGGAAAGAGCACCCGACTTAACCCGACACCTCCACCCTATCCCCGTAACCCTGCAACCCCATCTTAACCTAAGGACAATTTGGCATGGCCGATCCACCTAACCTGCACATCTTTGGACTTGGACAGTACTTGTACAAAATACTTGTACAAAACCTTGGCGAAAGAAACCAGATGCTAAACTCAATTCAGCTAACAATACAGCACACGTGGATCTATATACATCCTGTAGTGGACATGGAACTGTCTCTACCTCCTGAAGATGCGTCCTTCGTGGCTGGCTGCAGATGGGGGCCATGGTGGATATTTCAGTCAGACCGAAGTGTTGTCTCATTTGGTTCCAGGTCCGGAGTGTGGCTACTACCACTGGGCTTGCTGAGTGTTTGGCTGGCGGGGATGGGAGTGCCGCTATGGCGAGGACTTGAAGGAACCCTCCTCTGTCCTTAACCATTCTGCATCTGGTTCCTTCACCCATCCCTTCACTCTCTCTGCTGTGCCTGCCCAGAGGCAGTATTGTAGGCTTGGGAGGGCCAGGCACCCCATACATCTTTTTCTTTGTAGGAACCTTTTGGAGATCCTTGGATTCTTTCCTCCCCCCAGATGAATGCCATGATCAATTTGTCAACAGTGGTAAAGAAGGCCTTGGGGATGTAGATTGGTATGGATCTGAACGGGAAGAGGAACCTGGGCAGCACATTCATCTTGATCGTCTGCACCCTTCCTGCTAGAGAGAGTGGGAGTGTGTCCCACTTCTGCAAGTCCTTTCTTACTTCCTCAGCCAGGCTGGTCAGGTTCCATCTGTGGGTCCATGTCCAGTCTGGATCTCCAGATAGCGGAATTTGCTTTGGGCTTGTTTAAGTGGACATCCCTCCAGCTCTGCCCCTCTCCCTTTTGGGTTCATCGGGAAGATTTTGATTTGCTCAGGTTGAATTTGTAGCCCAAGAAGGCCCCCAAACTCTTTCAGGGACTTCATGATCCCTTCCATGCTGCCTTGCGGGTCCGAAACATAGAGGAACAGGTCATCTGCATAAAGTGAAACTCAGTGCTCTCTGTCCTCTCTCTGGATCCCTTTTCAATTTTTCGCTGTTCTGGGGCAATCGCCAGTGGCTCAATTGCCAGTGCGAATAGTAGTGGGAACAGCGGGCATGCCTGCCTTGTGCCCCTGTGCAGCTGGAAGTATTCAGAGCTGATGGTGTTGGTCTGTACGCTCATCATGGGGGTGTTGTACAGAAGTCTCACCCAGAAGGTGAACCCTGTTTCCAGCCCAAACCGCTCTAGTACCTCAATGAGATTTTTCCACTCGACCCTGTCAAAGGCCGTTTCTGCATCCAGGGAGATGATCACCTCTGGTGTTCTCTCCGGGTGGAGCCATTATCACGTTCAGCAGGCGCCTGATATTCCCTGTTATCTGTCTACCCTTGACAAAGCCTGTCTGGTCTCCTGCGACCACCTCTGGTATACAATCTTAATTATATATAAATTCTTTATTAATGTCACAAGTAGGCTTACATTAACACTGCAATGAAGTTACTATGAAATGCAGTTCTCCAGTAACCTGGCCAGGATTTTTGAAGTATTTTCGTGTCTACATTGATCTGCGAGGTGGATCTGTAGGATCCACATTTGTTTGGGTCTTTGTCTTTTTAGGTATCAACAAGATAGTTGCTTGTGCTAGCGTTGGAGGCAGGGTGCCCCCCCTGCAAACATCTCCTGCAAGTGCGGGGCCAGTGCTACCGCAAATTGTTTGTAGAGGTCCGCCAGGAACTTGTTTGGTTTCGCCGCCTTCCCCGCCTGCATGGGGCTGATGCTCTCCATGACTTCTCCCAGTTCTAGCACTGCTTCCAGCCCCCTCCTCCTATCTTCCCTGCACGAATGGCATGTCCAGTCCATCGAGGAATTGTTTCATCCCTGAGCCCCCTTCGGGGGTTCAGAGGTGTACAATCCCCGGTAGAAGACCTCGAATGCTTTACTGGGCCGGCCGCGGAGGGGTGAGGATGGACGGACGTTGAAGGTGGGCTTGGCCCAGGGTCCCCAGTTCAGCCAGCGCTCACCGTTCCAGTGTCCCACCCCCACCCCTCTCCCCCACCCCACCCACTCCAATCCACCGCCCCCACCTCCGTCACCCCCAAAGGCTCGGTGGGACTGTGTGATGGAATGACAGTGGAAAGTACTACCATGGGCAGAAGTCAGACATTGTCAAACGGTGCGGAACACCACAGCTCATCGCAGAGCAGGTTTTCATCATCCTCCATCCCATGGACTGGACCTGCTGTTACTGCAAAAGCAGGGCCCCCACCCTGTAGTGGGACAGATAGGAATCAGGGAGGGGGTTGCAAAGGGGACGAGGGGGGGGGGTGCAGGGAGAGTGTTCATGGGTGGGGGGTGGCTGGCTGGCAGGAGAGGGTGGGATGAGATGTCCGTGCCAATGGCCAGGCCCCCTAGTTGGTGAACCTGGTGACAGCACAAAGGAACTGGCTGAAGTCTGCCACCTGATGTGTGCATTGCCCTCTGCTCCTTTGAACCGGTTTCAAGCGAGATTGTGAGGACAAAGCTAGCTCCTCTTTCACATTAAAAGGTAAGCGAACATGGCGTGTGTCGCGAAGGTCGGTTGCCGTGTGTCGCGAAGGTCAGTTGGCGTGTGACGTAGACGTCGGTCAGCATGAGTCGCGAAGGTCAAGTGAGTTGCTGTGTGTCACGAAGGTCGTTTGGCGTGTGTCACGAAGGTCAGTCAGCATGTGTCATGAAGTTTGGCCTGCATAGGTCCCGAAGGTTGCCAAAAGTGGGTCCTGTGGAAAAAAGTTTGAAAAACACTGCTGTTAGCACTGGCTTGTAAAGTATGGCAAGCCAGACTGAACATCCAATATGTAGCACTCCTGTTTCCCAAAAGCTGCAACTATAAATTAAGATAATTTGCAATATTTTGAGTCACATCTCCTGGTGTAATTTTAGGTCAAAAAATATCAAATGGCTAGAGGGAATTTGATCAAATGGGGGTCAGGGATAAAATGAAGACTTTGCGGCATCTCAGTATTTGAAAGATATCTGAAACCATTGCAGATTATTTGTGGCCAATTAAAGGAATGAAACCTGCATTTGAGCTGACTGCAGAATTTCATAAACTGCAATCATTGTGAGCAGAAAATTGAGAAGGAGTTGGAGTTTTCTGAGCAGCCTTTGGGTAAATAATGCACAACAACTGGAATAGAGACCGTAGTGTAATAGAATTCAAGATTCAGTTTGGGGGCGAGAAAGTGGACTCCCACACTAGTGTTCTGGAATTAAACAAAGGAAATTACACAGGCTGGAGGACAGATTTGGCCCGTATAGAATGGGCAGGAAGGCTAAAAGGAAAGACAGCTGATGAGCAGTGGCAGTTGTTTAAGGTGATACTCAATTCCTCACAATTAAAATATATTCTAGAGAGGAAGAAAGATGATAAGAGGGGTAAAAAACATCCATGGCTAAACAAGGAGGCTAAGGACAACGTAAAGATATAAACTATGGTATACCATGTTGCAAAGGCCAGTGGCAGGCTGGAAGATTGGGAAACTTACAGACATAAACAAAGGGTTACTAAAAAAGTAATAAAAGTGCAAAGGTAAATTACAAAAGAAAGCTGTGCAAAATATCAAAAAGGATAGCAAAAGCTTCTAAAAGTACATAAAAGGGAAGAGAGTCGCTCTAGTGAATGTTGGTCCCTTGGAAGATGAAACTGGTGAATTAATAGTGGGGAACACAGAAATGGCGGAGATGCTATATAAATATTTTGCCTTAGTTTTCAGTGTGGAGGACACTAGCACCATCCCTATAGGAATGGGTAATTGAGAGGTAGTAGAAAGGGTGGAACTTAGAACAATCAACATCAATAGGGAAATAGTACTCAATAAACTATTGGGATTGAGGGCAGACAAGTCCCCAGGGCCTGATGGTCTATATCCTCGGGTTTAAAAGGAAGTGGCAGCAGAGGTGGGATTCTCCTGTGCGGGGACCGAGTCCCCGCGCCGGTGGGAAAACCGACGCGAGCCACTCCGGCGTCACCAGCCCCTGAAAGTGCGAGTTAGCGCATGCGCCGAAGGGCCGGCGTGATCTCGCGCATGTGCAGAACGGCCGGTGTGGTTCCACGCATGCGCAGACCATATTCTGGCAAATGCGGAGGGGGTTGTCTTCTCCGCGCCAGCCATGGCGGAGCCCTACAGGGGCTGCTGTGGAAGGAAGGAGTGCCCCCACGGCACAGGCCCACCCACAGATCGTTGAGCCCCGATGGTAGCCCAGGCCACCGTGGGGGCTCCCCCCCCCCCCTCCCCCAGGTCAGAACCCCCCTGCGCCCCCCAGAGGACAGCACCAGCTGACTTACCTGGCAGGTCCCGCCGTGTGGGACCATGTCTAATCCATGCCGGCGGGACTGACCAGAAACGGACAGCCGCTCGGCCATCGGGGCCCGGAGAATTGCCAGTGGGACCGCCGCTAACGCTGCCCGACCGGCGTGGCGTGATCCCTGCCCCCGCCCAAAAACCGGCACCGGAGAATATGGCAGCCGGCATCGGGGCGGCGGTGTGGGATTCGCGCTGCCCCCCGGGGATTCTCCGACCCGGCGGGGGGTCGGAGAATCCCGCCCAGTGTATCCTTGGTTATAATATTCCAAAATTTCCTGGACACGAGAAAAATTCCAGTGGGTTGGGAAAATGCGATTCAAAAAGGGTGGGAGACAGAATGTAGGAAATTACAGACCTGTTGTTGGGAAATTGTTAGAATCCATTATTGAGGAAGTACGGTCAGGATGTTTGAAAAGGCAAACGCAATCCATTAGAACAAAGAACAAAGAACAAAGAAATGTACAGCACAGGTACAGGCCCTTCGGCCCTCCAAGCCCGTGCCGACCATACTGCCCGACTAAACTACAATCTTCTACACTTCCTGGGTCCGTATCCTTCTATTCCCATCCTATTCATATATTTGTCAAGATGCCCCTTAAATGTCCCTATCGTCCCTGCTTCCACTACCTCCTCCGGTAGCGAGTTCCAGGCACCCACTACCCTCTGCGTAAAAAACTTGCCTCGTACATCTACTCTAAACCTTGCCCCTCTCACCTTAAACCTATGCCCCCTAGTAATTGACCCCTCTACCCTGGGGAAAAGCCTCTGACTATCCACTCTGTCTATGCCCCTCATAATTTTGTAGACCTCTATCAGGTCGCCCCTCAACCTCCTTCGTTCCAGAGAGAACAAACCGAGTTTATTCAATCGCTCCTCATAGCTTATGCCCTCCATACCAGGCAACATTCTGGTAAATCTCTTCTGCACCCTCTCTAAAGCCTCCACATCCTTCTGGTAGTGTGGCGACCAGAATTGAACACTATACGCCAAGTGTGGCCTAACTAAGGTTCTATACAGCTGCAACATGACTTGCCAATTCTTATACTCAATGCCCCGGCCAATGAAGGCAAGCATGCCGTATGCCTTCTTGACTACCTTCTCCACCTGTGTTGCCCCTTTCAATGACCTGTGGACCTGTACTCCTAGATCTCTTTGACTTTCAATACTCTTGAGGGTTCTACCATTCACTGCATATTCCCTACCTGCATTAGCCCTTCCAAAATGCATTACCTCACATTTGTCCGGATTAAACTCCATCTGCCATCTCTCCGCCCAAGTCTCCAGACAATCTAAATCCTGCTGTATCCTCAGACAGTCCTCATCGCTATCCGCAATTCCACCAACCTTTGTGTCGTCTGCAAACTTACTAATCAGACCAGTTACATTTTCCTCCAAATCATTTATATATACTACAAAGAGCAAAGGTCCCAGCACTGATCCCTGTGGAACACCACTGGTCACAGCCCTCCAATTAGAAAAGCATCCCTCCATTGCTACCCTCTGCCTTCTATGGCCTAGCCAGTTCTGTATCCACCTTGCCAGTTCACCCCTGATCCCGTGTGACTTCACCTTTTGTACTAGTCTACCATGAGGGACCTTGTCAAAGGCCTTACTGAAGTCCATATAGACAACATCTACTGCCCTACCTGCATCAATCATCTTAGTGACCTCCTCGAAAAACTCTATCAAGTTAGTGAGACACGACCTCCCCTTCACAAAACCGTGCTGCCTCTCACTAATACGTCCATTTGCTTCCAAATGGGAGTAGATCCTGTCTCGAAGAATTCTCTCCAGTAATTTCCCTACCACTGAAGTAAGGCTCACCGGCCTGTAGTTCCCGGGATTATCCTTGCTACCCTTCTTAAACAGAGGAACAACATTGGCTATTCTCCAGTCCTCCGGGACATCCCCTGAAGACAGCGAGGATCCAAAGATTTCTGTCAAGGCCTCAGCAATTTCCTCTCCAGCCTCCTTCAGTATTCTGGTGTAGATCCCATCAGGCCCTGGGGACTTATCTACCTTAATATTTTTTCAGACACCCAACACCTCGTCTTTTTGGATCACAATGTGACCCAGGCTATCTACACCCCCTTCTCCAGACTCAACATCTACCAATTCCTTCTCTTTGGTGAATACTGATGCAAAGTATTCATTTAGTACCTCGCCCATTTCCTCTGGCTCCACACATAGATTCCCTTGCCTATCCTTCAGTGGGCCAACCCTTTCCCTGGCTACCCTCTTGCTTTTTATGTACGTGTAAAAAGCCTTGGGATTTTCCTTAACCCTATTTGCCAATGACTTTTCATGACCCCTTCTAGCCCTCCTGACTCCTTGCTTAAGTTCCTTCCTACTTTCCTTATATGCCACACAGGCTTCGTCTGTTCCCAGCCTTTTAGCCCTGACAAATGCCTCCTTCTTTTTGACGAGGCCTACAATATCACTCGTCATCCAAGGTTCCCGAAAATTGCCGTATTTATCTTTCTTCCTCACAGGAACATGCCTGTCCTGTATTCCTTTCAACTGACACTTGAAAGCCTCCCACATGTCAGATGTTGATTTGCCCTCAAACATCCGCCCCCAATCTATGTTCTTCAGTTCCCGCCTAATATTGTTATAATTAGCCTTCCCCCAATTTAGCACATTCATCCTCGGACCACTCTTATCCTTGTCCACCAGTACTTTAAAACTTACTGAATTGTGGTCACTGTTACCGAAATGCTCCCCTACTGAAACATCTACCACCTGGCCGGGCTCATTCCCCAATACCAGGTCCAGTACCGCCCCTTCCCTAGTTGGACTGTTTACATATTGTTTTAAGAAGCCCTCCTGGATGCTCCTTACAAACTCCGCCCCGTCTAAGCCCCTGGCACTAAGTGAGTCCCAGTCAATATTGGGGAAGTTGAAGTCTCCCATCACCACAACCCTGTTGTTTTTACTCTTTTCCAAAATCTGTCTACCTATCTGCTCCTCTATCTCCCGCTGGCTGTTGGGAGGCCTGTAGTATACCCCCAACATTGTGACTGCACCCTTCTTATTCCTGATCTCTACCCATATAGCCTCACTGCCCTCTGAGGTGTCCTCTCGCAGTATAGCTGTGATATTCTCCCGAACAAGTAGCGCAACTCCGCCTCCCCTTTTACATCCCCCTCTATCCCGCCTGAAACATCTAAATCCTGGAACGTTTAGCTGCCAATCCTGCCCTTCCCTCAACCAGGTCTCTGTAATGGCAATAACATCATAGTTCCAAGTAGTAATCCAAGCTCGAAGTTCATCTGCCTTACCCGTAATGCTCCTTGCATTAAAACATATGCACTTCAGGCCACCAGACCCGCTGTGTTCAGCAACTTTTCCCCGTCTGCTCTGCCTCAGAGCCACACTGTCCCTATTCCCTAGTTCTCCCTCAATGCTCTCACCTTCTGACCTATTGCTCCCGTACCCACCCCCCTTGTCAGCATGGTGTTCAGGGACCCGGGAATCGAACCCGGAATCTGTGCAGAGTCTGCACATTCTCCCCATGTCTGTGTGGATTTCCTCTGGATGCTCCGGTTTCCTCCCATAAGCCCCGAAAGACGTGCTTGTTAGGTGAATTGGACATTCTGAATTCTCCTTCTGTGTACCCGAACAGGCGCCGGAGTGTGGCGACAAGGGGATTTTCACAGTAACGCCATTGAAATGTTAATGTAAGCCTCCTTGTGACACTAATAAAGATTATTATTACTATTAAATCATGTTTGACTAATTTGCTAGAGTTCCTTTTTAAAAATTAATTTAGAGTACCCAAATGCAGCAAGACCTGGCCAATATCCAGGCTTGGGCTGGCAAGTGGCAAGTTACATTTGTGCCACACAAGTGCTGAGCAATGACCATCTCCTCAGAGAGGATCTAACCATCGCCATTTGACATTCAATGGCATTACCATCGCTGAATCCCCACAATCAACGTCCTGGGCGTTACCATTGATCAAAAAATGAACTGGACTAGTCATATTAATACTGTGGCTACCAGGGCAGGTCAAAGGCTAGGAATCCTATGGCGACTAACTCACCTCCTGACCCTCCAAAGCCTGTCCACCACGCACAAGGCACATGTCAGGAGTGTAGTGGAATACTCTCCACTTGCCTGGATGAGTGCAGCTCCAACAACACTCAAGAAGCCAGACACCATCCAGGACAAAGCAGCCCGCTCGATTACTTCCCCTTCCACAAACATTCAATCCCTCCACCACCGATGAACAGTGGCAGCCGTGTGTACCATCTACAAGGTTTTTACACAGAGGGTGGTGAGTGCCTGAAACTCACTTCCGGAGTAGGTGGTGGAAGCAGATACGATATTGATGTTTAAGTGGCATCTTGACAAATACATGAATAGGATGGACATAGGGGGATACAGCCCCCAGAAGTGTGGAAGGTTTTAGTTCAGACAGGCATTATGATCAGTGCAGACTTGCAGGGCCAAAGGGCCTGTTTCAGTGAGGTACTGTTCTTTGTTTGTTGTATATGAGTCACAGTTCAGAAAGGCACACATAAATACAGAAACCTGCAGAACTCAACTAAAAATACTAAATGAGTGAACATGGGAAACTTTGTAAAATTTCTAATCCCATCTCCAATCAAAATGAACAGTTCTTTCCACTTACAATGGCAAAGCTATGAGATCGCCACAGACGTAATGAACAAGCCTGAACTGGTGTGGAGATGCCGGCGTTGGACTGGGGTGAGTACAGTAAGCAGTCTAACAACACCAGGTTAAAGTCCAACAGGTTTGTTTCGAATCACTAGCTTTCGGTGCACTGCTCCTTCCTCAGGTGAATGAACTGATAAGAGCAACTACATTTTTAACACTGCCAATGAACAAAGACAACAACAGAGATTCTGAAAGATGCACTGCAGTAGCTCACCAAGGTTCTTTAGTCAGCACCTTCCAAACCACAACCACTACCATCTAGAAGGAAAAGAACAGTAGACACATGGGAACCCCACCACCTGGAGGTTCCCCTCCGAGTCACTCACCATCCTGACTTGGAAATATATCGCCGTTCCTTCGCTGTCACTGGGGCAAAATCCTGGAACTCCCTCCCCAACAGCACTGTGGGTGTACCTACACCTCAGGGACTGCAGCAGTTCAAGAAAGCAGCTCACCACCACCTTCCGAAGGGCAACTAGGGATGGGGCAATAAATGCTGGCTGAACCAGTGATGCCCACATCCCGCAAATTAATTTAACATTTTTTTTAAGGGGTATGGGACTAGGGTGTGTTATTGGAGCCAAGATACAGAACAGCCATAACCTAATTGAATCGAGGCTCGTGGGACTGAATGTCCTATTCCTGTTCCTGTTTCCTGCATGAGACCTGAGGTTGTTGTTATTTATGATGTGAAATGACAAGGTAATAAACATTTATCTAAGTTCACTATGACATCAATTGAGATAAGGAGTTTCATAGAATTTACAGTGTAGGAGGAGGCCATTAGGCCCATCGAGTCTACACTGGCCCTTGGAAAGTGCACCCTACCTAAGCCCACACCTTCACCCTACCCCCGTAGCCCAGCAACCCCATCTAACCATACTACAGAGCAATTTAGCGTGATCAATCGACCTAACCCGCATATCTTTGGACTATAGGAGGAAACCAGAGCACCCGGAGGAAACCCACACAGACACAGGGAGAACGTGCAGACTCCGCACAGACAGTGACCCAAACAGGGAATCGAATCTGGGTCCCTGGCGCTGTGAAGCAACAGTGCTAACCACCGTGTCTCCCTGTGAACAAGGGACAAATAAAATCTGAAGGGATTAACTGGGGTGATAAATGGCCAAAGGTGCTTAATGTTGATCAGAGTTCTGAACTGGGGAAGGTGAAGAGGCAAGGTAATTATTATTAGTTTCTCAGACTTTACAAAGGATCCTGCTGCATCAGTCCCAGAAAGCATTCATGCAATTTGTAAGCAAGGCCTTGGCGAGCACATGTCTGGATTTCTGCATTCCCACTGGATTGGTTAGTGTTGAGTTCTTATTAAGAAATTGTTGTCTTCGCCCACTCATTAATTTCCTTCCTCTATTGCTGCTATTTATTTGTAGTTCAAGTCACACTGGGAATGCAAGCGCAACAAATGATCCCTTTATTATAAAGTCAGCATCAATCCTAATCTGTCTTTGATATCATCAAATAGACTGTTCAGCAGTGTCTATCGGAACACCTGTAATTAAGAATTGCTATTTGTGCTGACTGTTTCATTTTACTATTTCACCAAGTCTTCAGTTAGTAATGGTCAAATGGTTCACTTTTAATGTGGTGAAACTTCTGATTAAGTGAAAAGATTTGAAGGTACATTCTCCAGCCCCAGATAATTGTTCTTACATTGGACTCAGGACATAATAGTTTCAAATGCCACCTCAGAGACTTGAGCATGTTATCCAGGCTGGCACTTCAATGCACTACTTGGGGAATGCTGCATTGCTGGAGGTTCTATATTTCAGATGAATTGTTAACCTGAGGCGCTAGCTGCCCTCTCAAGTGGACGTTAAAGATCCCAGCCAAAGAAGAGCAGAAGAGTTTCCCCCATGATCCTGGTCAATAATTACCCATCATCCAGAACCTAAAAAAAATCACGTGCCGTTTATTCCCATTGTTGTTTATGGAGTTTGCTGTGCACTAATTCTCTCCCACCTTTCCGACATAACCACAATAACTGATTTTCAAATGTTCTAGATTTGCTGTGAAGTGCTTTGGCATATGCTAAAGCTGTGAAAACTACTTTGATTGCAAGGTTGTTGTTCTTCATTCCTTCACGGGGCAACCAACTCTTGGAGGAAGAAAATAAGAGGGAATGGTGGGAATGTTCTTTGGGAGCAGGGGAAGGGTGGGGTTAGGTGCTGCTAATAGGATGGGAAGAGAGGTTCTGGCAAGGCTGCGGGAGTGGGACAATGTTTGCATGTATATGTGCGTATTACAGATACAACGAGAATCGTGGAGCGGAAAATACATATAGTGAACAACCTGGGACATGGGACAACTGCCTCAAGTGTGGGACAGTCCCTTAAAATCTGGGATGGTTGGTCACCTGACAGGAATGGAACTTCAGATGGTTGACACCTATTTCAAACTTCATGGGTGGTTTGTTCTGTGTTGGCAAGTGTAAAGATTGATGTCTTTGCCTGTCCATTACATTTTTACCACTATTACTAGTTCTGTGCTGCAGGACAGGACATTTGGATGTCCATTTGTTGGTTTTCGTGCTTAACGGAAAGGTTCCTGACGCTGTAAAATCAGCGAATTAAACTTATTAATTTTATTATTTCTTGGACTGTGAGAGTCAGTGGCCAGACTGCCATATACAGCCCATCCCTAGTATCACTTGAGAAGGTCGTGGTGTACCACCTTCTTGAATGGCTGCAGAACATATGCTATAGGAACACCATAACGAATTCCAGGACTTTGACTCAACATTAGTGAAGGCACAATGATATAGTTCCAAATTGGAATGATATGTGACTTGGGAAGGGAATTTGAGGTGGTGATATTCCCATGTGTTTGCTGTCCTTATATTAGGTGGCAGGGCACAGGTTTGGAAAGTTCTGTCGAAGGAGGCTTGGTGAATTGCTGCAGTGAATCTTGGAGATGGTATACACTGTGCGTCGGTGGTGGAGAAAGTGAATGTTTAAGATAGTGGATGGAGTGCTGAACAAGTGGGCTGCTTTGTCCTGGATGGCGTTGAGCTTCTTGAGTGTTGTTGGAGCTGCACTCATCCAGGGGACAGAACCAATGTGACTTTTGAAGATTTAAGGAACAAGGAGTTGAGGTGAGCAGCACGGTAGCACAGTGGTTAGCACTGTTGCTTCACAGTGCCAGGGACCCGAGTTTGATTCCCGGCTTGGTTCACTGTCTGTGAGGAGTCTGCGCCTTCTCCCCGTGTCTACGTGGGTTTCCTTTGGGTGCTCTGGTTTCCTCCCACAGTCCAAAGATGTGCAGGTTAGGTGGATTGGCCACGCAAAATTGCCCTGAGTGACCAAAAACGGTTAGATGGGGTTGCTGGGTTACGGGAATAGAATGGAGGTGTGGGCTTAAGTGGGGTGCTCTTTCCAGGGGCTGGTGCAGACTCAATAGGCTGAATGGCCTCCTATAGAACCATAAATTCTATGGTTCTATAGTGAGCTTTGTTTGTGAAAGTCAGATCTGGAAGAAGCAAGCTGAATGGAATGATTTTGAAAGAAACTGGAAGTTTTAACATAGGACAGATGAAGTTTCTGGAGAGCTGGGAGTAACTTTGGCCTTGTTCCTGTAATGCTACATATATGTTACATAATGCTACATATACTTCCTTACAAACGGAACATCAATATTCACAAGCATCCTGCTAAGTTGTTAATAGAAAAAGAGTCCTTCTCTCCCCTCCACTGCAGCAGCTGTTTTGTTCCTCCACATAGCAGTATACACCTTCCTTCACGACGCCTCAAAATACAGTTCCCCCAGGGGTGAAAACTGTCAATGGATATTTTAATAGGCTTCTGTTTGAGTTTCTTTCCCCAGGGCAACTAGACCACATCGGCCTGTCTTCGTCTTCGAGCAGGGCTGTCTAGTATTATGACCTCACCAAGCCTCTTTTCAGAATATTTCGTTTCACCTTGAGTTAAGGGAGACATTTTAAAACACAACCGCCTTACCTAGTCCCCTGCTCATAACATATATATAACAACTGTTTTGAAAAAGCAAAAGTGTGGCATCAAGGAGCCCGAGCAAAATTGTGCACATTGAAAAGTTTTGTAAATCATTTGTGTTAATTCATGTGAAGATACTTTTTCTTTAAGTTCAGTGTATTAATTGTTTGATAAGTAATGCTCAACCCACGTTGATTTTAAGTTTGTTACAGTAAAAGTCTTTAAAAGTGAAATCTTGTCCTTTGGTCATTTCCATCACTTTCTAGGAAATTCATCCCTTTTTACAAGTTATTGGTATCATAACACACACCTGAACAATTTTCTACACTGTCAGCTGGACCTATAATTAGCTACACTGGAACAGTTTGGCTCAGGGAATGGTTAGTTCTACAGCACAAATCTTCAATACTACAGCTGCGATGTTGTCGCCTGTCTTGTATCCAATGCCTTTAGCTGTTTCTTGATATTATATGGAGTGAATTAAGTTGCCTGGAGACTGATGTCTGTGATTGTGGGAACCTCAGAAGAAAGTATCATCTCTTCATCTTCAACTGTTTTCCATGGGACGGCACGGTGGCACAGTGGTTAGCACTGCTGCCTCACAGCACCAGGGACAAGATTTCAATTCTGGCCTTGGGTGACTGTCTGTGTGGAGCTTGCATGTTCTACCCATGTCGGCGTGGGTTTCGTCCGAGTGCTCCAGTTTCCTCCCACATCCAAGGATGTGTAAGTTAGGTGGATTGGCCGTGATCAATATGCAAGGTTATTTGGATGGGCCGGGTCAGTGGGCCTAGGTAGTGTGCTCTTTTGGAGGGTTGGTGGAGCCTCAGGGGGCCGAATAGCCTCCTTCTGCACTGAAGGGATTCTGTGGCTACTTCGTATCTAGATACATGTATTTCTTATAAAATATACATTCAACAATGAAGCTTCAAGCAGGTGATGGAGTAGATTTTTTAGAGACCTGGCTGCTAGCTGGGTATGAATCAAAAGATAATGGGCGGGATTCTCTCACCCCGGGGCCGGGCCGGAGAATCACCGGGACCGGAGCGAATCGTGCCACGTCACCCCGGCGAGCGGTGAATCGGTTCCATTGGCGCCGGCATGACGCCGGTCGGGGGCCGCTCTACGGGGTACCCCCCCAGCGATTCTCTGCCCGGGATGAGCCGAGCGGCCAGGCTAAAAAAGCCGAGTCCCACCGGCGGGGTTCACACCTGCTCTTACCTGGTGGGACCTCGGCGTGGATGCATCTGGCCTGGTGGGGGAGGAGGGGGGTCCAACCCCGGGGGGGGGGGGGGCCTCCGCTGTGCCCTGGCCCGCGATCGGGGCCTACTGATCGGCAGGCCAGCCTCTCGGGCTGGGGGTCTCTTTTGTTCCATGCCGACCCCTGTAGCCCTGCGCCATGTTGCGTTAGGGCCAGCACGGAGAAGGGAGCCACTGCGCATGCGCGCATTGTTGCCGGCCCCATTGCGCATGCGCAGTCCCGTGGCACCCTTCTGATGCCGGTATCGGCAGCTGGAGCGGCGTGGGTCGCTCCAGTGCTGTGCTGCCCCCCTTGTAGGGGTCAGAATTGCTGCTCCTGAGGCTATGTTGACGCCGTCGAGAAACACGACTCCGTTTACGACGGCATCAACACTCAGCCTCAGGATCAGAGAATCCCGCCCAATATTCCAGCCAGGAAAGGACAGGGCAATCAGGAAAAGAGAGGAGGGAGTGTTAAGTAATGGGTTAAGAGACATTCCAGTTAGTTGTCTCATTTATGTTAAGTATTCCTCGCTGTCTTCAGGGGATGTCCCGGAGGACTGGAGAATAGCCAATGTTGTTCCTCTGTTTAAGAAGGGTAGCAAGGATAATCCCGGGAACTACAGGCCGGTGAGCCTTACTTCAGTGGTAGGGAAATTACTGGAGAGAATTCTTCGAGACAGGATCTACTCCTATTTGGAAGCAAATGGACGTATTAGTGAGAGGCAGCACGGTTTTGTGAAGGGGGGGTCGTGTCTCACTAACTTGATAGAGTTTTTCGAGGAGGTCACTAAGATGATTGATGCAGGTAGGGCAGTAGATGTTGTCTATATGGACTTCAGTAAGGCCTTTGACAAGGTCCCTCATGGTAGACTAGTACAAAAGGTGAAGTCACACGGGATCAGGGGTGAACTGGCAAGGTGGATACAGAACTGGCTAGGCCATAGAAGGCAGAGGGTAGCAATGGAGGGATGCTTTTCTAATTGGAGGGCTGTGACCAGTGGTGTTCCACAGGGATCAGTGCTGGGACCTTTGCTCTTTGTAGTATATATAAATGATTTGGAGGAAAATGTAACTGGTCTGATTACTAAGTTTGCAGATGACACAAAGGTTGGTGGAATTGCGGATAGCGATGAGGACTGTCTGAGGATACAGCAGGATTTAGATTGTCTGGAGACTTGGGCGGAGAGATGGCAGATGGAGTTTAATCCGGACAAATGTGAGGTAATGCATTTTGGAAGGGCTAATGCAGGTAGGGAATATACAGTGAATGGTAGAACCCTCAAGAGTATTGAAAGTCAAAGAGATCTAGGAGTACAGGTCCACAGGTCATTGAAAGGGGCAACACAGGTGGAGAAGGTAGTCAAGAAGGCATACGGCATGCTTGCCTTCATTGGCCGGGGCATTGAGTATAAGAATTGGCAAGTCATGTTGCAGCTGTATAGAACCTTAGTTAGGCCACACTTGGAGTATAGTGTTCAATTCTGGTCGCCACACTACCAGAAGGATGTGGAGGCTTTAGAGAGGGTGCAGAAGAGATTTACCAGAATGTTGCCTGGTATGGAGGGCATAAGCTATGAGGAGCGATTGAATAAACTCGGTTTGTTCTCACTGGAACGAAGGAGGTTGAGGGGCGACCTGATAGAGGTATACAAAATTATGAAGGGCATAGACAGAGTGGATAGTCAGAGGCTTTTCCCCAGGGTAGAGGGGTCAATTACTAGGGGGCATAGGTTTAAGGTGAGAGGGGCAAAGTTTAGAGTAGATGTACGAGGCAAGTTTTTTACACAGAGGGTAGTGGGTGCCTGGAACTCACTACCGGAGGAGGTAGTGGAAGCAGGGACGATAGGGACATTTAAGGGGCATCTTGACAAATATATGAATAGGATGGGAATAGAAGGATACGGACCCAGGAAGTGTAGAAGATTGTAGTTTAGTCGGGCAGTATGGTCGGCACGGGCTTGGAGGGCCGAAGGGCCTGTTCCTGTGCTGTACATTTCTTTGTTCTTTGTTCTTTGTTTATTCAATAATTGACTGAGATATGTAAAGAGGCTTCAGGTGGCCTTTGTGTCAGGTGATGTGATGTTAGAGTTTTGTGCAGAGTCTGTTGAAGTAAATTAAAGGTGTTTGTAGAAAAGGAGCAGAACCTTTGACTCTTTATACAACAGCAGCTAAACGTATAACAAATGGTAGCAGAGGATGGTTGCTGTGCAAATGTGAAGGGTTGAAAGATACAACTTTCCCTGACCAGACCAAGGAGTGAGCGAGAAAAAAAAACCCAAAGATATATGGCTGAACCTAGGATAAAGATGGCTGGAAATGACTACCCCTCCTTATTTTCTGAAAGGGGATCGTACGACCAATGGAGAAATGCAGTAGTTATGTGGACTAAGGTAACTGCTTAGGGAAAGAGAAAACAAGGTATGGCATTGGCTCTTTCTCTACCTTATGACAGTAAAATCTGGAGCAAAGTGTTTTCTGAGCTGGAATTGGAAGAGTTAGACTCAGAAGAAGGTCTGCAGACTCTACGTTATATGGATAAGATTTATAAGAAGGCTGATTTGTTAAGTGCGTCTGAAGCACGGTCGGATTTTGATAGGTTCCGGAAAATAGAGGATTTCTCCATTGAAGACTATATAATGGAATTTGGCAGACGATATAAAAGGCTGCAGAAACACAACCTGGAATTTCCACAGTCTGTGTTGGCCTTTAAATTACTTGACTGTGCGAGAGTGAGCAACATGGATAGGCTCCAGGTTTTGACAGGAGTTCAGTTTGCGGATAGGGATACCTTATTCGATCAGATGACAGAAGATTTTTAAAATGTTTCTGGGGAAACATTCTATTCCGATGGCTCTGATGACCCAAATAGGTCAGCCTGCAATAAAGCAGAATATGGAAGATACACTACTAACAGGGTGGCAAAATCGTACGACTGCAAACAGGTTCCAAGACGATAGAAGGCGATCGGGACCCGGAAATTATGAAGACAGAAACCCAGTTAGAACCTACAATAGGACGATGAACCCCAGAAATGCACGGGGCATGATAAATCGATGTTTTCGATGTGACTCTCAATACCATTATGCTTTCAACTGCCCAACACGTTATAATAGTGTTTGAAGCGACACATGACACGGAAGAGTCAGAAGAGGAAAAAGATAGTGATCAGAAAGAGGACATTGGCCTATTAACAAGCAGTGTTACACTGGTAATGAGGGTGTTGGTTGCAGAATCCTTCAATTGTGCTGTATTAGACAGTGGCTGCACATCTACTGCGTGTGGAATTGACTGGTTAAAATGTTACCTGGACTCCTTGAATGCTGAAAATCGTAACAAAGTTAAGGAATTTGAAAGTTCCATAAGTTTAAGGTTTGGGGATGATAATACTCTGAAGTTGCTGAACAGTGTGGTGACCCCTTGCAATATTGCCGGAGTGAATCATTTCATTAGCACAGATGTTGTATTAAGTGAGATACCTTTGCTTCTGAGCAGACCGTCGATGAAGAAAGCACACATGAAACTGGATATGGAACAGGATAAGGCAACAGTTTTTGGAAAGACGGTGGACTTACAATTTACACAGTTGGGACACTCTTGTATTCCATTACTGACAAATAATATTTCAAGTACAGTTGTTAAGGATGTGTTAATGGCAGTTGAAAGTGGGACTTTAGCTGATAAAAAGCTTGTTGTCTTAAAACTGCATAGGCAATTTGCGCATCCGTCTCCTCGGAGGCTGAAACAATTATTAAAGGATGCAGGGGTAAGGGATGAAGACTATACTAAGCTAATAGAACAGGTTAGTGATCGCTGTGAAGTTTGTAGGAAGTACAGAAGGACACCAGCACGACCGACAGTAACCCTACCTTTGGCCAAGGATTTTAACGACATTGTGGCCATGGACCTTAAGATCTGGGATAAAGCCAATAACATATTTATTTTGCATTTTGTAGATTCAACAACCAGATTTAGTCAATCAACGATTGTACGAAGTAAAGAAAAGAGAGTAATTCTGGATCAAATCGTGGAAAAATGGATAGGGACAGGAATGGGCCCACCGGCAAAATTCCTTATGGCCAATGGGGGAGAATTTGCTTATGATGAGTTTAGGGATATGTGTGAAAACGTGAATATGACAGTTATGAATACGGCTGTGGAAAGCCCATTTAGTAATGGTGTGTGTGAAAGAAACCATGCGATAATAGATGACATGCTCTGGAAAGTTTTGGCAGATAGACCAAACTGCAAGCTAAATTCAACTTTAGCATGGGCAGTACATGCAAAGAATTCATTGCAGATGGTTGGGGGCTATAGTCCCTATCAATTAGTGTTTGGTAGAAAACCTAAAATTCCATCTATTTTGGATGACCAGCCTCCAGCTTGGGAAGGGAGTACAATTAGCTCTGCCTTTACTGAGCATTTAAATGCATTACATAGCAGTAGAAAAGCTTTTTTGGAAGCAGAAGTCTCTGAAAGAATTCGCAGAGCTTTGAGGCATAATGTACGGCCATCAAATACCATTTTTCAGCAAGGAGACATAGTATACTATAAGAGAGACAATTTTAATGAATGGAAATGCCCAGGGAAGATCATAGGCATCGATGGAAAAACAATTATTTTGCAACATGGAAATCAAACTGTCGGGGTACATTCATCAAGGATAATGGGTACAGATTACAAATTTTCAAATTTAGACAGAGCAGACAGGCATGACGAGGAACCAGGGTCATCTGGTACACACGTGTTTCAGAACTATGAGGACCAGTTAACTGATATAGTCAGGGTTTCTGTAGAGAAACACAACACTTCTGATGATTTAGAACAGGCCATTTTTCCGAAAGGACAACTGCCAAAAGTTGGTACAAAAGTGATATACTTGCCTGAAGGGTCTAGTCAATGGCAGGATGCAATTGTTATCAATAGAGCAGGGAAGGCCACTGGAAAGTATAAACATTGGTTGAATGTACAGCATTCAGGGGAGGGAGTCAAGACAATGGATTGGGAACACGAAGTTCAAACATGGAGTGCACAGAAACGCAGTGCCAGTTCAGGTAGTTCATCGGATAGTGAACAGGTCCGCAGGAAAAGGTTGAGAACTATTGAAAGGACATCCCACAGCAGAAGGGAAAGATCAAGCAGAAGCAGTACAGAACGAGATACCAGGCGGGAGAGGGGACGTAGTTTATCAAGGTCTCGGAACATGAGTAAGACTACAAATACTAATAGGAGTAGAAGCCCACATGCACATGAGATTTTGGTGGCTTCCAATAAGTTAGATGAAAAAGTTATCAAAGATGCCAAACAGCAAGAGCTGCATAGTTGGAGTGAATTTGGGGCATACACGGAAGTACCGGATAGGGACAAAGAGCTCTATCCCACAGATGGATTTGTACAGAAAAGGTTCTTCCGGATGGAACTTATAAGGCAAAGGCCAGGCTTGTGGCAAGGGGATTTGAAGAAAACTACGAAGATCAGGATTTAAGGGTAGATTCACCTACGGCAGTAAAGGTTATTTTAAAGATCTTCTTGGCTCTATTAGCCACAAAGGCATGGGAATGCAAATCTATAGATATAAAAGCTGCCTTCTTGCAGGGGCATCAGCTCCAGAGAGACATGTTTCTCCATCCTCCTAAAGAGGCAGCTAACACAAAAGGGGTACTCTGGAAGTTGAACAGGATTAAATGATGCGCCTAGAGTCTGGCATTTTTCGGTAAGGTTAGTTTTGTTAAAGTTAGGCTGTTGCCAGTTGAAAGCTGGTCCGGCAATGTTTTACTGGCACTATAAAGGAAATCTTTCTGGCATCTTTATGATGCATGTCGATGATTTTTTGTGTGGTGGGACTAGTGATTTCAAAGCTATTGTAATCTCAGGTTTAAGGAAAGAATTCAGGGTTGGAAGTCAGGCTTCCAGTGCATTGAAATATATTGTACTGAAAATCAGACAGACTAAGTTAGGGGCAACTTTACGTCAGCAATCCTATTTGGAAAGCATCAGCCCAATAGCAATTAGCTGTGTCCGGGTTTCACATAAAGACGCGATGGTTTCAAAGATGGAAAAAGAGCAACTATGAAGTTTAATTGGCAACTAAATTGGTTAGGTGGACAAACTAGACCGGACGTGAGTTTTGATATCTTAGAGTTGAGTACAAAAATGAATGATCCAAAGTGGAAGACATAATAAGAGCAAATAAAGCGTTGGTCAAACTATAAATGTATAAGTGTATTTTGAGGTTCCTGGCTTTAGGTGTCCTTAGGCACTTGAAACTCATAGTTTATAGTGATGCGTCCTATGCAAATTTATGTGATGGGGTTTCAAGCGCAGGAGGTTTTATAATCTTCCTTTTGGGGAACAATGGTGAATGTTGCGCTCTTGTATGGGAAACAACGAAAATATGGAGAGTGGTCAAAAGCACTTTGGCTGCTGAGACGTTAAGCCTTGTAGAGGCGGTGGATATGGCCTTTTATATATCTCAGATATTGACAGAAATTTGGGGATTAGTGGATTTGGGTAATATACCTATTGAATGTCACATTGACAATAAATCCCTGTGGGAAAATTTGCACTCTACAAAAAGTGTCAATGAAAAAAGGTTAAGGATAGACATCGCAAATTTGAAGCAGATGTTGGACAGAGGGGAAATAGCAAAAGTTAAATGGGTTGACAGTAGCTATCAATTGTCAGACTGTTTTACAAAAAGAGGGGCTAGCTCACAGAAACTTTTGGATATTGTTAATGAAGGGCGCCTGTATCTGTGACTGTTTTTTCTTCTTCCAAAAATGAAAAATAAAGAAGGGGGGAAATTACGTGTGTATTTTTGAGCTTCTTGTAATTTTGTTTTCACCTAATTATTTTTTTCTCCAAGGAAGGGGAGACTGTTAAGTAATGGGTTAAGAGACATTCCAATTAGCTGTCTCATTTATGTTAAGTATCCAATAATTGACACTGATATGTAAAGGGGCTTCAGGTGGCCTTTGTGTCAGGTGATGTGATGTTAGAATTTTGTGCAGAATCTGTTGAAGTAAATTCAGGCTGTTTGTGGAAAAGGAGCAGAACCTTTGACTCTTTATACAACAGCAGCCAAACGTATAACAGGGAGCAATACTGAATTAAACAAAATACAGGTGGTGCCATTAAATTTGAGGAGTAGTGGGTGATAGAGAATGAAAAATGCCACCCCCCCGCACCATTCCCACCCCCTCACCTGCCCTTTCACACACCATCTGATTTACTTCTTCATTAACTGCGCCCCAGTGTTTTAAAAGTAATTGAGAAATGCAATGCGTTTGTTAGAATTTTCCAAACTCCCTACACCTGCGAATGGTGCCTATTGATTGCAAAATTGTAAGTGCCAATCTTTTCTTTAAAAAGTGAAGGGGGAACCACTTTGGACCTAAAAAAGGAGAGAAAAGGATACTTTCTAAGTGGTGGAATTCTAGAAACAGCAGAGGTCCAAAGAGACTTGGGGTCCAAATTATGAGGGGCATAGATAGAGTGGACAGGACCAAACGTTTCTCCTTAATGGAGGGATCAGCGACCAGGGGGGTGTAGATTTAAGGTAAGGGGCAGGAGGTTTAGAGGGGATGTGAGGAAATACCTTTTCACCCAGAAGGTGTTGGGCGTCTGGAATTCATGCTCAAAGGGTGGTGGAGGCAGAGGCCCTCATAACATTTAAGAAGTATTTAGATTTGCACTTGCAATCGCAGGGCACACAAGGCTATGGGCCAAGTGCTGGAAAATGGGATTAGAATGGTGAGGTGGTTGTTACTGGCTAGCGCAGATGTGATGGGTCAAAAGGCCTTTTCTGTGTTCTATGATTCTATGAGTCTGTGAGTCTGTGACTCTATGCCAGATACATAGAGCAATAAAATGTCATGAAACGGTACAAAAACGAAATCACAAAACCAAATGGAATTTTGACCTTTCCATATGAAGAAGTAAAATACAGGGGGGTAGAAATCATGCTTCAGTGACACAAATCCTTGGATGGAGGTGGTGGCTTTGTGGTATTGTCACAGGACAAGTAATCCATGGACCAATAGCAAGACCTGGGTTTGAATCTCACCAGGGCAGATGGTAAAATTTGAATTCAGTAAAATCTAATGATGACCAAGAAACCACTGTTGATTGTTGTAAATACCCACCTGGTTCACTCATGTCTGTCAGGGAGGGGAATCTGCCATCCTTACCTGGGCTGGCCTACATGTGACTCCAGATCCTGAGACCCCAGCAATGCAGTTGGCCTTGAATGACCTGGCAAACCACTCAGTTCAAGGGCGATTAGGGATGGACAGCCAGAGACATCCCCATCCCCTGAACAAATGAACAAGCACCTGGAAATAAACATTAGAAAGGATATATTGATCTTGGAGAGGGTGCAGCGTCAATTTACTAGAACATTACCTAGACTCAAAGGGTTAAATTATGAGGAGAGATTACACAAACGTTTGCTCAGCCAAAGGCCACCGCTGCCCCTATCTGACCTGGGCGATGAGATGCTAGTCTGGGCCTGATCTATTTCATGCTCTCTGCTCTCGTCTCTTCCCCTCCCTCCCAGAACCATAATGGTTCTCATGTCCTCACGTTCTACTTCACCAGCCTCCAGAATCAATGGATCATTCTCAGCTGCCAATTTTGCCGCTTCTTTTGTGATGCCACCACCAAACACATCTTTCCCTGCCCTCCCCATTCAGCAGTCTGAAGGAATTGTTCCCTCCCTTGACGCTCTGTTCTCTTCTCAGTCATTCCCTAAACCCACTGAAGTGTGACCAGAGCATCCCATGAAAGCACAGAAGGTGCAAGTTCCTTTTTTTCATCTCCTCATTTCTCACCATATCATGCCCCAAACACTCCTTTCGGGTGAAACAGGGCTGTACTTATCGCTCATTCAATTTGGTTTACTCTATTTGCTGTTCATGATGTCTCCTCTACATTGGCGAGACCAAACGCCGCCTGGCTAATCGCTGTTCTGTCCGCAATGATGAGGCTTAGCTTGGCGGTTGCCTGACATTTCAATGTTCTATCTTGCACCCACTCTGATCTCTCTGTCCTTGGCCTGCTCCAGGGCTCCAGTGAAGCTCAATGCAAACTCGAGGAATAGCACCTTGCTTTTCAACGGGGAACTTCGCAGCTGTTTGAACATGACATTCAGTTCAATAATAGTTCACTGCCTCTGTGTTATTTATCCAATATTCTTTTGGCATGGTGTCATCTTACTCTCCAGCCTTTAAGTGGTTCAATACAGCTGCAGGAGTAGATCATGTGGCCCTTCGAGATTGCTCTCCCAATCAACACGATCATGATTGATAATGGACTTCAACTCCACTTTCCCGCCCACTCCCCAGAAAAAGAGTTACTTGCACCTGCTGCACTATTTAGGAATCCCAAAGAAACAGGTGGATTAGATATTTTTTTTAAAATATATATTTATTAAAGTTTTTTAACACAATTTTTCTCCCTTGCAAACAATAACCTCCACCCCCCCCCTCCCCCGCCGTAACAAAAAAAACACGAGAAATCGTGCAGAGCAAGATATATACATGGCAAAATGATATATTTACACAGCTTTGTACACTGGCCCTCACCCGTACGTGCCAGTTTCCCCAACCCTTCATGTTATCTCTTGCTCATCCACTCTCCCAGGCAGTCCCCCCTCTCCCGCCCCCCTCCCAGGACGTCCCCCCCAAGGTTGCTGCTGCTGCTGACCGACCTTCCTCTAACGCTCCGCGAGATAGTCTAGGAACGGTTGCCACCGCCTGTAAAACCCCTGCGCAGATCCTCTCAAGGCGAACTTAATCATCTCCAACTTTATGAACCCAGCCATATCATTTATCCAGGCCTCCAGGCTGGGGGGCTTCGCCTCCTTCCACATTAGCAAGATCCTTCGCCGGGCTACTAGGGACGCAAAGGCCAGAATGCCGGCCTCTTTCGTCTCCTGCACTCCCGGTTCGTCCACTACTCCAAATATTGCTAGCCCCCAGCTTGGCTTGACCCGGACTTTCACCACCTGAGATATTGCTCCTGCCACTCCTCTCCAGAACCCCTCCAGTGCCGGGCATGACCAAAACATATGGACATGGTTCGCCGGGCTCCCTGAGCACCTTCCACATCTGTCCTCTACCCCAAAGAACCTACTCAACCTTGCCCCCGTCAAGTGCGCTCTGTGGACCACCTTAAATTATATCAGGCTGAGCCTGGCGCACGAGGAGGAGGAATTAACCCTACCTAGGGCATCAGCCCACAGACCTTCCACGATCTCCTCCCCCAGCTCATCCTCCCATTTACCTTTCAACTCTTCTACTAGCGCTTCCCCCTCTTCTTTCAACTCCTGGTGTATTTCCGACACCTTGCCCTCCCCGACCCATACACCCGAGATCACCCTATCTTGAACTTCTTGTGCCGGGAGCAACGGGAATTCCCTCACCTGTCGCCTCGCAAAAGCCTTCACCTGCATATATCTAAACGCTTTTCCCGGGGGTAACTCGAACTTCTCCTCCAGTGCCCCTAGGCTCGCAAACGTCCCGTCGATGAACAGGTCCCCCATTCTTCCAATCCGTGCCCGATGCCAGCTCTGGAACCCCCCGTCCATCTTCCCTGGGACAAACCGGTGGTTACCCCTGATCGGGGGCCACACCGATGCTCCCATTGCACCCCGGTGCCGTCTCCACTGGCCCCAGATCCTTAGCGTTGCCGCCACCACCGGGCTCGTGGTATACTTTGTCGGCGAGAGCGGCAGCGGTGCCGTCACCAACGCCCCCAGGCTCGTTCCTTTACAGGACGCCATCTCCATCCTCTTCCATGCCGCCCCCTCTCCCTCCATAACCCACTTGCGGATCATCGCCACATTTGCTGCCCAGTAGTAGCTCCCCAGGTTTGGCAGCGCCAACCCTCCTCAGTCCCTACTGCGTTCCAGGAACCCTCTCCTTACTCTCGGGGTCTTATTCGCCCATACAAACCCCATAATACTCCTGCCTTATCTCTTAAAAAAGGCCTTAGTGATCACGATGGGAAGGCACTGAAACACAAACAGAAACCTCGGAAGGACCACCATTTTGACCGACTGCACTCTACCCGCCAGCGAGAGCGGTAACATGTCCCATCTTTTGAAATCCTCCTCCATTTGCTCCACCAACCTCGTCAGATTCAGTTTATGTAGGGTCCCCCAACTCCTGGCTATCTGGATCCCCAGATACCGAAAGCTCCCCTCCGCCCTCCTCAGCGGTAGGTCCCCTATCCCTCTTTCTTGGTCCCCTGCCTGTAATACAAAGAGCTCACTCTTCCCTACATTGAGCTTATAACCCGAAAACTCCCCAAACACCTTTAGAGTCTGCATGACCTCCACCATCCCCTCCATTGGATCCGCCATGTACAGCAACAGGTCATCCGCATATAGCGACACCCGATGCTCTTCTCCCCCTCGGACCACCCCCTTCCATTTATTAGACTCCCTCAATGACATGGCCAATGGTTCGATCGCCAATGCGAACAACAGGGGGGACAGGGGGCACCCCTGCCTCGTCCCTCGGTACAGTCGAAAGTACTCTGACGTCCGCCGGTTCGAGACTACACTTGCCATCGGGGCTCTGTAAAGGAGCTTAACCCAATTGATAAACCCTACCCCGAACCCAAACCTGCGCAGCACCTCCCAGAGGTACTCCCACTCTACTCGGTCAAAGGCCTTCTCCGCGTCCATAGCTGCCACTATCTCCGCCTCTCCCTCCTCCGATGGCATCATTATCACGTTTAAGAGCCGCTGCACATTGGTGTTTAGTTGCCTGCCCTTTACAAATCCCGTCTGGTCCTCGTGGATTACCCCCGGGACACAGTCCTCGATCCTCGTGGCCAGCACTTTTGCCAGCAACTTTGCATCCACATTGAGGAGCGAGATCGGCCTGTACGATCCACATTGCAGTGGGTCCTTGTCCCGCTTTAGGATCAAAGAAATTGTCACTTCCGACATTGTCGGGGGCAGGGTCCCCTCCTCTCTTGACTCGTTAAAGGTCCTCACCAGTAGCGGGGCCAACAGGTCTGCGTACTTCCTGTAGAACTCCACCGGGAATCCGTCCGGTCCCGGGGCCTTCCCCGCCTGCATGCTCCCCAAACCCTTGCTCAGCTCCTCCAACCCAATTGGTGCCCCCAAACCAGCCACCTCTTGCTCCTCCACCCTCGGGAATCTCAGCTGATCTAGGAATCGTCTCATCCCCTCTTCCCCCACTGGGGGCTGGGATCTGTACAGCTCTTCATAAAAGGCCTTGAATACCTCGTTTATTTTCGTCGCACTCTGAACCGTGGCTCCCCTTCCATCTTTGACTCCCCCTATTTCCCTCGCTGCCATCCTCTTACGGAGCTGGTGTGCCAGCATCCGACTAGCCTTTTCCCCATACTTGTATGTCGCCCCCTGCGCTTTCCTCCACTGTGCCTCTGCCTTCCCTGTGGTCAACAGGTCAAACTCCGTCTGGAGCCGTCGTCTTTCCCCAAGTAATCTTTCCTCCGGGGCCTCTGCGTATCTCCTGTCCACTCTCAAAATCTCCCCCACTAACCTCTCCCTTTCCATACCCTCTGTCTTCTCCCTATGAGCCCTAATGGAAATTAGCTCTCCCCTGATCACCGCCTTCAACGCCTCCCATACCACCCCCACCCGCACCTCCCCGTTGTTGTTGGCCTCCAAGTACCTTTCGATACACCCCCTCACCTTCCCACACACCACCTTGTCCGCCAGCAGTCCCACATCCAGCCGCCACAACGGGCGTTGGTCCCTCTCCTCTCCCAGCTCCAGTTCCACCCAGTGTGGGGCATGGTCCGAAACGGCTATAGCCGAATACTCCGTCCCCTCCACCCTCGGGATGAGTGCCCGACCCAGAACAAAGAAATCTATCCGGGAGTAGGCTTTGTGTACATGGGAGAAGAAAGAAAATTCCCTGGCCTGCGGCCTTGCAAACCGCCATGGGTCCACTCCCCCCATCTGATCCATAAACCCCCCAAGTACTTTGGCCGCCGCCGGCCTCTTTCCAGTCCTTGATTTGGAGCGGTGTAGTGCTGGGTCCAACACTGTATTGAAGTCCCCTCCCATTATCAGGTCTCCTATCTCCAGGTCCGAAATGCGCACCAACATGCGCTTCATGAATCCTGCATCATCCCAGTTCGAGGCGTATACGTTTACCAACACCACCCACATCCCTTGCAGCCTACCGCTCACCATTACATATCGCCCTCCATTGTCCGCTACAATAGTCTTGGCCTCAAATGACACCCGCTTTCCCACCAATATTGCCACCCCTCTATTCTTCGCGTCCAGTCCCGAGTGGAATACCTGTCCTACCCATCCCTTTCTTAGCCTGACCTGGTCCGCCACCTTCAGGTGTGTCCCTTGGAGCATGGCCACGTCCGCCTTCAGTCCCTTTAAGTGCGCGAACACTCAAGCCCTCTTCACCGGCCCATTCAGGCCCCTCACATTCCACGTTATCAGCCGGATTGGAGGGGCTCTCACCCCCCCCCCCCCACGCCCCGCCGACTAGCCATCTCCTTTTCTGGGCCAGTCCCGTGTCCACGCCTCCCTCACCCTCCAGTCCCCCAGAGGTGGGATCCCTGTCCCGACCACCTCTTCTGTGTCCCATTCCCTTTCGGCCAGTGCAGCAGCAACCCTTTCCCCCCCCCCCCTCCACCCCTCCCCTCCCCCCGCTAGACCCCTGTCTAGCTTTTCTGCTCCCCCCATGTCACTCCCGTAAGTCAGCTGACGCCTGCTGACCCCGGCTTCCCCCGCTGTCCCATTGACCTCCCCGCGTGGGAGTCTCCCAATCCATATGCATTCCTTCATTCCCCTTCCCACCTTTCTTCCCGCGCGGGAAAACACCCCGCGCTTTCCAAAGCCCGCTCCGCCCCCTCTGGCGCAGCTCCTGTCGCGGCCTTGTCTCTCTCCCCCAGCCCATGTAACATTTCCTGCACGTGATTGACCCCCTAGATACAACAACCATCACACATCAAACCTCAAACATCCCCCCCTACCCTCACAAACCCTCAGTTAGAGTCCAACTTTTCGGCTTACAAAGGTCCACGCCTCTTCAGGCGTTTCAAAGTAATAGTGTTGGCCCTTGTATGTGACCCACAGTCGCGCTGGCTGCAGCATTCCGAATTTCACTTCTTTCCAGTACAACGCCGCTTTGGCCCGGTTGAAACCCGCTCTCCGCTTTGCAACCTCCGTGCTCCAGTCCGAGTATATTCAGATCTCTGCATTGTCCCACTTACTGCCCCGCTCCTTCTTGGCCCATCTCAGGACCCACTCTCTGTCCGTGAACCGGTGGAACCTCACCACCATTGCCCTTGGTGGCTCATTTGCCTGGGGCTTCTTCGCCAGCACCCGATGTGCCCCGTCCAACTCCAGCGGCCTCGAAGGGGCCTTCGTGCCCATCATCGCCTCGAGCATCGTGCTCGCGTATGCCCCGGCATCAGCCCCCTCCACTCCCTCAGGGAGACCCAGGATTCGCAGATTCTTTCTCCTCGACCTGTTCTCCAGGTCTTCGAGTCTTCCCGCCCACCTCTTGTGTAGCGCCTCGTTCTGCTCCACTCTCACCGCCAGGCCCACGAGCTCGTCCTGACTGACTCTTTTCTGTACCTCCTGGATCTTAGCTTCGTGGACCTTCTGGGTGATCCCGAGTCCTTCAATTGCCGAAAGCATAGGCGCCAACATCTCCTTGCGCATCTCCTCGCGCTGCTCCTCGAAGCAGCGCTTGATGAACTCCTGCAGCTCCCCTTTGTCCCTGGCCGCCGCCATTTTGTTTTCTTTCCCTCGCTTCTCCCGTTGCTCCAGTGCCGCTCCTTTGGCCGTTACACTTCTGGTCCGTTTAAAAAGTCTATGGAAACTCCTGAAAAAGGTCTGAGAGTCAGTTCCAGACGGGAGCTGCCGAATGCGCGACGTACTCCTCCATGGCCGCCACCGGAAGCCTCGTCCCTGCTTCTTCAATGGCCCTGGTAGATACTTTCACAGTTGTTCCCTCTGCTGCTAGAATCCACCTTTGATAGAGTCAAGTCAGATTGCAGCTTTAAGCTTGCCCTACCCCCGCCTGCATGCTGGAAGAGGCCCTTGTCTAAACCTGCAGCCAAAGCCAAATCCTTTACTGTTTCTGCTGGGTTTGGCAGCCAAAAGACATAACATTCCTGGGGGACACTGTCAGGGGAATGCTGCAGTCTTCTTGCCACACTGGGAAATGTCAAACAAATGCCGTGGGGGCCCTGTAAAAGAGCCCAAAAGTCCATTCCAAGCGGGAGCTACCGAATATGCGACCTAGCTCTGCATAGCCGCACCCGGAAGTTAGTGGATTAGATATTGAGAATGCAGTATGCATGCATGCTAAAGTCGTAAAAGGCAGAAAACTGGTGCGAAATTCTCCGGCTGCCGATGCCGAAATCGCGTTCAGCCAGAGAATTTGCGATGCTCCGGCCCCTCCAAAGCGGAGCGGCATATCAATGGCCTCAGGACGTTGCCTGAGACCCACCCCTTGATGCTCCGCCCCCGACCAGCTGAATTCCCGACGGCGTCGGTCGTGTGTGGTCTCATCCGGAGGGACCTCGGTGTAGCGGCTGCGGACTCAGTCCAGCGCAGCCACAGTCGGAGGAGGGCCGATCCGTGGACAGGGGGGCCTTTCTCGGGGGCTGGGGGCACTGTTGGGGGGGTGGTCCGGCACTCGCCAGCCGATTAAAGGGGGACACTATTTTGCCGGCCGGGTCCGCGAGCTGCTAGTGCCATGTTGCACGGCTGCTGCAGGCTGCCGCCCTGCACACACTCGGCCACAGACCTGGCAATTCTCCGGGCCACATCAGCAGCTAGAGCTGGGTGGTCTACGCTGCCTTGCTGCTAGCCCCCAGCCAAACAGAGAACCAGTGGGCATTTTACGCCTTTTTTTCTGTCGTAAAACATCACTGTTCCCATACTGGCTTGGGGACATAGCTTCAAAATGGGAGAATCCAGCCTCTGATATATCGTTCGAGGGGTGACTTTCTAAGTGTGGTAATGATTGGAAAAGGAAAAGTTCAAATGATTCTAGAATGTCCTGGAGAATGAATCTACTGAGAGAATCTTTGTGATGAATTTCGAGAGTAGACAACAAGTACTGCGTGATAAATGACTTGGAATAGGGTCATTATTCCAGCTACATGGAGGATCGAGAGTCTTGGCATGATCCACAAGTGCCATTATGAAGTTGAAGTGATGGAAATGGAGAAATAGATTCATGTAATAGCCAGACATCAGCAAAAGTATTGGAAAGTCGTGTCTTCAGGTGAGCTGTGCCAGATTAATAAATCAACTCAATGGAAGGAACCTTCAATGCAGAATCATATTCAGGGACTACTTGACAGAAATATGTGACTCATTCTAGCTCCGAGGATTGAATACCTTATGGCTATTGCAATTGCAGAAATCCAGATCCCTTCAATTTGATGATCTGTTGGACATCGCAGGCTACTATTTATCTGGGAAATGTAAGAATGTATTTCCTTGTTCGAATATCTCAAGAAGCTCCTTGTGGTCAATTGTCAGCAACAGGCATCTGAGGTCCAGGCATTTGGGTCTTAGAAATGATTTTGTACAGGTCATTACCAATCACCGTTATTCAGACACTGATGGAAAAGCTGCAGGAGTGTAGGGCCCCATTTTGGGTGAAAGAAAACTTTGGACTGGATTCTCCGTCTGCGGGATCCTTTGTTTCGCCGGCAGCGCACTCACGCCCGCGGATTTTCCGACGGTGTGGGGGCGTCCACAATGAGTCACCAGTCCATGCCCTGGACACCATCCCCGTCCCACATTCCCGTAACCCACCCTCCCTTCTAGAAGATGACTGAAACCCACCCGCCAGCAGTCTGCCTGCACCCCACCCTGTACCATATGCCAGCACCCATACAGTCTGCCCAGCCATCGGCACAGCTGGCTGCCCACTGTCTCGCCTTATATTTTATTCCATCATCCAAATCATGAATATATATTGTGAAAAACTGGGGTCCCAGCATCGATCCCTGCGGTACCCCGCTTGTCACTACCTGCCAATTTGAAAACGACCCATTAATTCCTACTCTTTGTTTCCTGTCTTCCAACCAGTTATCTATCCACCTCAATAGACTACCCCTAATCCCATGTTGTAATGCAGGAAATTTGGCAGCGGACTCCCAGTGCCATTTTTTCTTCTCGGTCTCCGATGGTTGGGAGCCCATTCCTGGGAGTGGCCATTTTGTATTGTTTATTGTACTGCTCGATTTCATAGGTGTATTGGATCTCAACATTTTCAACTAAACACTGTTTGTATTGTGTCCCAGTTTCTGTGCCTGCCTGAAGGTAAATACAGCTGGTACAGCAATGTGATATTGATCAGATGACCTGCTTTTGTGGCATTGATTGAGGGATGAATATTGTTCAGGAAACTAAGGGTACGTTACCTGCTCTTCTTCAAAATAAAGCCATGGTATGATCTGAAAGGGGGCCTCAGATTACCATCTCATCCGAAAGACAGTGGGCTGAATTTTCTGGCCCTTCCCACCCACGGGATATTCCGGCCAGGCCGATGTAGAACTGCCCCATCCCCCGCGGGGGGGGGGAGCTGTTGACAATCGGCAGGACGTAAGATCCCGCCGTCGCCAATGGCAGGCAGACTCCGCCACTGGAAAACACGCTGCGGGAGGGGGAAAGAAAATCCTGCCCAGCACCTCTGACAGTGCAGTATTCCCTCAGTACTGCACTGGAATGTCAGCCCTGAATTTTGTTATCAAGTCCTGTAATGGGATTTGAGCCCTGAACCATGAAGCAAAAATGCTGCCAACTGAACCACGGCTGACACACTAGAGTGCCAACCGACCTGCTTAGCTTCCAATATGCCGGGAGGAAGAGTGGGCATATTTCCGGTTGGAAGTGTACAGTTTGCCATATTGGCAAAGGAATAAAGGTAATCGCCCGGGGCCTATGCACACGAAACAGGCAAATGGATATTAAAATAAGGAGTATTGCTTTGAGGCCCTTGCTGTAAGATTTATCACAGTCGGGTAAAAACTTGCCCTGGTACCGGCTGCTCAGAAATGGGTCTGCTTTTTGCAAATTTAATTACCTGAATTAGCAGAAAGAGCTATCGCCACCTTTACACTCAACTCCCCCCTAACCACCACCAGCAACCCCCCACCCTGTGAAAAATCTACTTACGGCAGCTGTCCCTGACCTCTGATCTCCCTCACATATCTTGGCCCTTCATCTCCCCTCTGTGCCAGCCTCCAATATCAAGCCCCCGCCCCTCCCATCCCCCCGGCCAGGTCACGAGGCCTCCCGCTGCCTCAGATCCTCCCAGCCACCAGGCCCCAGCCTCTGATCAGCATCCCTGCCTCCATCTCCTCAGGCTCCAATCTTTGCCAGGCCTCCGATTTTACCCCCTACCCCACCCCCACCCCTCTCAGCTCTCCCCACTACCCTGCCCCACTCCGGGCCTCAGTCTCTCTCTACCGATCTCTATCCCTGGAACCCACCAGCAGAATGATTGAAGGGTGAGGGTCTCTGTATGGTCCCTGCTGCGTTATGCAGCAAAGGCAGCTACAGGTTCAGGTGGTGTCAGGGAGAATGTCTCGCGGTGATTTTGTTCGATTCATGAAGTGATTCATGAATTCCTATATTGGACATGGATCTTAAACCAAACAAAAAGGTTAAATATGAAATCAATAGAGCGGCTGCAGAGACCAAAGAGCGAAGGAGTCTGCCCAGGTGATCTTTATAATCAGAAACAAGCAGAATTCTTTCAGTCAGACCCTGGTGCTGAGGGTCAATGGGGGGAGGCTGGAGATTTTGGCTGCAGAGCTCAGCCCCGTCTGATCCAACAGAGAGAGCTACAGGCATTGACAGGCATTGACTGCAGAAACCAGAACCGGCTGCAATGCAGATTGATAGCCAAGTGAGCCAGTGTCCCAAACCAGATTTCATCCCTGGATCAGAATGGGTCAAACAGGATATCCCGCCCAATATTGAGACGAAAGCCCCATATGTGCCACATGAAGAATATTGAACTATTTGGGGCCACTGTAAGCTGGCAGATCAGGTGGGTCGTGTGTTGTGGGGAGGTTGGTGTCCATGGACTTCCCAAGCTTAGTTATGAAGAAGAATATAATTAACTATTCAATACCCAACACCATTTCACCTTATTATCTTAAACAGTTACGTATTTAACATCTATCAACATAACTTCTCGGATATTAATGGGGGAAGATCACAAAGGAGGAGGGAAAGGAGGGGAGACTGGGAACAAGGGCAGAGGAATGGAAGGAGAAAATAGGGGAGAGGTAGATGAGGAGAATGGGAGGGGGAAGGGAGAGAAGTGGTGGAGAAGCTGGGAAAAGGGGAGAGACTGGGAGAAAAAGGGAGCGAGAGGAGGGATAATGGGGAAGGGTGAAGAGAGACAGCAGGGAAATGAAGGGAGAGTGGGGATTGGGGGGAGGGAGCAGGAGAAGTGGGAAATCCAGAGGAAAAGGAAAAAAGGCCTCTTGGGCATGCATAGGCCGAGTGGAATTGTGGAGGGTAATGAGGAGAGGGTGAAGTGGAAAGGAGAAAGATTTTGGGGAGAGGAGGGTGAGTGGGGAAGTAGAGCTGTGGAGGTGGAGAATGAGGGATGGAAAGGTGGGAATAGGAGAGTGGAGGAGTGGTGAGAAAGGGAGTCTGGGGACAGTGGGGAGTGGGACTGTGGAGAGCAGTGAAGAGGCTGAAGGATGAGAGAGGGTGAGGGAAAATGTTGCGGGGGGGGGGGGGTGGGGGGAGCGGAGAGCGAAGGTTGGATCAGGGAACGCTGTTATGGATGCCTAGTCAGATCCCAACATTGGCTGATATACTGGACCAGAAATGCAACATTTATTTTTATTTTTAAGACTACGAAAGATTGATTCGCTCCAGGAATGATGCCATGAGAAATAGGACTTTGTTGTTTTTAACAAACAAAACTTTATTAAAACAAATGAAAAACAATATTTAAACTTTTAAACTTCAAACTTAAAAAGAACAGCTTCCTTCTATCTCTTAACCCTAACACACGATTTCCCATTAAACGGCATGAACGTACAGCTCACAACTCCACTTATGCAGGCAGGCAAAAATGGTACTTGCATTTACAGAACATATTCCTTCAGACCCCTTTTTGAAAGCCTGTTTCTGTGGCAGCTTTTCATGTCCTCTCCTGGTCGCTTTCCAAATTCTTCTGCCCCCATCTGTTTGAACAGGATTCTTTTGTCTCTTTGAACTCCTCCCAGCCCTTCAAACAATGGTTCTGTCCTGGGGTGTCCAGACTTGGACTCCTCATCACTATCTGGAATTTTGATGGCCCACTCCCGTTTACATGAAAGAACAGGGCCATGCTATGAATGTGCAATTAACCTCCAATTTCCAGACAGAAGAGGCCATCAGACTCGCCAATGGGCTAATGGCTGGTCAGATCAGGGTGCCTGGAGGTTAATGGATCTTGAGTGAATCAGCCTGGCTGAACAAGGTTATCCTGTGTATTCCTATTAATGAGTTTAAGTCTGAATGAGATATTGTAACTCAGGCCAGGTGTGGGTGTATACCTCTGACTCAGTGTTGGCAGTTTTACCCTCAGTCTATTAACCCTTAAATTGCCCACTACATCTTCGATCCAATTTCCATTGTAACAGTATGTCAATTGAGACAGATGCTTGTGAATGTTAGCATGGTAATTGGAGGGGTGTTGCACATTGGCTGGAAATGGTTGGTGATTTTATGTGGAGCCAAGAACAGCATTCCCGCTTGTCCCAAATCTGCACCCAAGGAAACAATTTTTGTCGCATTTCTTCAGAGGCAGCTGAAGTGATCCTTTTGAGTTGGTACGTGAATTAACTTTTCTCAACATGCCTGGTCCCCCATTCACAGTCAAACAATTTTGTAAAGGAGACATCAAACAAGTATTTAGTTCCTCTTTTTACACAAATAGAGGGCCTGATATTGCATCCAAAACAGGGCTTGTGTGTGTTTTATTGCCTTTAGTCATATGATGGATGTTGCACGTCCAAGGTGAAATGAATCCACCAACACGTCCAATTCAATATGTAAATGTAACTGCTTCAAATCACATAAACAGAATTAAACGCATTGACACCACATTAAAACCTGCAAAACGGGGCAGCACGGTGGCGCAATGGTTAAGTTAGCATTGCCGCCTCACGACCGATCCCGGCTCTGGGTCACTGTCCATGTGGAGTTTGCACATTCTCCCCATGTTTGCGTGGGTTTCGCCCCCACAAACCAAAGATGTGCAGGCGAGGTGGATTGGCCACACTAAATTGCCCCTTAATTGAAAAAATGAATTGGATACTCTAAATTTTAAAAGAAACCTGCAAAACTGGAACTACGCCGTTGAATTGCAAGGCCCCGGGTCAAATTGTCAAAGTTTGATAAAAGAAAATCAGCATAACCTCTGGTTTTCCTGTTCTACTGAGGTCTTTCCACAAAGTCCTTGTTGCTGCGGCTATTCGGGATTGTGTGTTTCAGAGGACAGTGGGAATCATCAAGCAATTATCTGCCTCACAAACATCTGGCACAGAAGATGCTGCCTTTAATGGGGTAAAATGTTACCAAGGTGCTGGGCAAAGGGTGATATGGAGACCGAGACAGAAGGATGAAGGGAGGAAGGATGAAGGGAGGGTGACCCACACTTTCTAATGGTGTGAGAGAAATACATGTCTGATAGACAGAGGGTAAAGGGAACAGAAGGCTCTGCTAGTAATGCTGGACTGAAGTGGGTGGGACGACAGGGCCCATTTATCAATGATTAGAAAAGACATCAGCCTTCCGAGAGTGTTGTGTGGGGCTTGGTGGATAAGACTCTTGTCACTGGTTGAGGTTTCAAGCCCCACTACCGAGACTTGAGGAAAAATATCTAGCCTGAGGAAATTCTGCACTGTCAGAAGAAGAAGTGTTAAACCAAAACCTATGTAACCAATGCAGGACTTTAGATATATTGGATTATAAACATTTAGAAATTTAAGGGGTCAAAGCCTGGGTTAAGGTGTGTTTGACTGCAGAAGTCATGTTTTTAAAAAAATAATCTTGCTTTGCAAAACCAGAAATCTTTTAGGAGCCAGAGGTGAAATTGACCATCATGAATATAATATCCCACATGGGGTTGGAATGCTTGTCTTTCACATGCTCCTTGAGGAATACGAGTTCCCCCACCAGGGGCGGGGTATCTCAATCATCAACAGTATATAAGGTCAGCCAGTAAGGCACCGACCCAGCAGGAACCAGGTAGGGGTCTACCAGGAAGCATATTTATCATTTGTAAATAAAACCTTGTTCTTATTTTACTCAGTGTGGACTCCCCATTTTCTTATTAAACTGGCAATGAGGAGTAAACTGGTTTGCTGTTGATGCTACGACCTACTCAGCTGAGCAACCTCTCTGGTTTTCTGGATGCAGGTTTGGATTTCTTCGATTTGCCACTCCTTTCTTTGGGTGGTTAGATGCATTTGATGCCAGTGTTGAAGACTGGAACCATTACACTGCACAAATGCATTATTTCTTCCAGGAGAAAACGCCCCAGATGGTCATACTGCTGACGGTCTGTGGATCTCATGTGTTCAGGGTGATCCGGGAGTCTCATGCACCCGGTGACATCATGTACGCAATCATTCGATGAGCTCCTGACATTTGTGACAGAACACTTTAACCCAACCCATTGATAACCGCTACAAGGGGAGTTGAAGGCTTTCTCCTCCAAATTGGTGGAGTTGATCGTGGAGGACGGCATCCTCCTATGGGGCACCGGGGTTGTTGTCCCAGTGAAGGGACAGGCTACCATGTTGAAGAATCTTCACAAAGGACACCCCTTGGTGTCCAAATTGAAGATGCTGGTGAGAAGCTACGTCTGGTGGCCGGGTTTGGACACGGATATCAAGGCGTTGGCCCAGCAGTGCTCCATCTGTCAAGTGCACCAGATGTTCTCCATGCCGGCACCACTGGGGAAAGGCCAGTGCACCTTGAGCGCGCCGATTTCACCGGTCCCTTCTTGGGTTCGATGTTTCCTGTCCTGGTGGATGCCCACTCAAAGTGGCTGGAGATCCACAAGATGCCGATGATCACTGCCTGGGCAACCATCGAGAGATTGCACATTTCATTTTCCACCGATGGAATCCCTGAGGTACTCATGACAGAGAACGGAGCCTCTTTCAGGAATGAAGAGTTTGCTGCTTTTGTGAAGACAAGGGGATTTGCCACGTCTGTAACATCCCTTACCATCCGGCATTCAATGGTTTGGCAGAGAGCATGCAGACAGTTAAACAGGAGCTCAAGAAACAGACACCCGGCTTGATGGACACAAGACTGGCAAGATTTTTATTCGCGTATCAGGCCACGCAGCAAGCAGTAACTGGGGTGGACCCCGCTGAAATGTTAATGGGTCGTAGACTTCATATACAACTGAGTTTGATTGGACTGGACATTGGCGTGAAGGTGCTTTGTAACCAGGATTTGCAAGGGCGTTGCCCATTTCGACGTTGACCTCTTTGTCACTACGTACTTGATGACTCGGTGTTCATTTACAACTTCAATGACAGTGCTGGCTGGCTCTCTGGGATTGTCATCTGTCGAACAGGATCAGTCTCTTACCAAGTTCCGGTCCACTAATGAAATGACACCGGGATCATATTCACTCCCGGAGGTTGCTCCCTTGTGAAGTGCCTCAAAAAAAGCCTGTCCTCAACCCTCCGGCTCCTTTGCCGAACCAATCTGCTGTGATGCCTCCAGTCGCTCATGATGCTGACATGCCCGAGATGGAGACGCAGACCTTGGAGTACACCTAAACAATCGTCCGCCAATTGTTCCTGCCGCAGCCGAGGTTCACCGGGGCGGTATACGCCGCCTGATCTGGCGCATCAGCTCCATGAGAATTTTCTGAAGCTGAAGAGAGCTGACGTCCTCCGCCTGCACCTCCTTCTCCATCTCATTGTTCATTGAGGGGTTCTTTGGACTTTGTGGGGGGGAGGAGAATGTAATATCCCACACGGGACCTATAGAGCGGGAATGGTTGTCTTCTGCATGCTCCTTGCGGAGTACGAGCTCCCCCTTGAGGGTACAGGGTGTCTCAATTACCCAGAGGATGTAAAGTTGACCAGTAAGGCACTAATCAATCAGGAACACAATAGACGTCTATCGGGAAGTGTATATATATGTGTGTAAATAAAACTTTGTTCTTATTTAACTTGGTGTGGACTTCCCACGTCCTTATGAAAATAAAAGACTGGGCTAATGCGCTGATGTTTGAATCGAGTGAGTCCCTGGGGAGTTAATTTGTTTTCAGCTTGGGGAGATGATGTCATTGCTGGGTGGAGGATATTCAGACATTTTGAGAAAGCTTTGGAGTTGAGTTCTTATCCGGGTACTCTTTAGACAACAAGTAAAGTATTTTGCTCTCATACTAGCATGGTAAACAAAAAAGATTAATAGTTTTTAAAGCAGTGGAGGCTTGTCTGAGGACAAGTCACAGCTGTTCTCCTTCCAGGTAAGAGTTACAGCTGTGATTTATTTTCACTGCCCTGTCTGGACTGCTCTCTAGCTTTCAGATAGGGGACCCTTTTCGAGAGGTGTGTGTGGGGTTCTGCATGGGAGGGGTCTGCAGAGGGGGGTGGCCTGGTCCTTGTGGGGGGGGGGCGGTCCTTGTGGTGGGGGGGGTCCGGTCCTTGTGGGGGGTTCCTTTAGTTAGGAGATCCCTGTGGGGTTCCCCTCTGGTTAGGGGGTCTCTCTCTGTGGGTCCATCTAGGTAGAGATCTCTGTGGGGTGTCTCTCTAATTAGGGGGTCCCTGTGGGTACCCTCTAGTTAGCGTGTCCCTGAAGATGGTCCGACTAGTTAGGAGGATCCTATGGAGGCTTCCTTTAGTTAAGGGGCTTGGGGGGGGGGGGGGGGGGGGGGGGGGGGGGTCTCCTTTTAATAATAATAATAATCGCTTATTGTCACACGTAGGCTTCAATGAAGTTACTTAGGGGGTTCCTGGGGGGTCTCCCTATTTAGGGTGTCCCTGGGCAAGTCTCCCTATTTAGTGGGACTCGAGTGGGGTCTCCCTATTTGGGGGGGGTTCCTGGGGGGGAGATGAATCAGGTCAGGTCTTCCTAGTACTTGGGGAAAGGGGGGGCACCCATAAAGTCCAGGAGTGGGGGGCTGCTTTGCGATGCTGGAGGGGTGTGGCCTGCTGCGGGACATCACTATTGGACTGCCACTCAAAATGGCGATCCTATAGCGGAATTCCCTTGGAATTCCCTCGTATTACTGCCATGCATAAATCTGCATTGTGAAGGATGTTGAATTGCTTTGTGTTTTGCACTCCCAGCGGGAGGATATACCATGTGTAATTCAGCTCCGGCAGGAGAACATGGGCGGGATTCTCTGATCCTGAGGCTAAGTATTGACGCTGTTGTAAACGCCGACGCGTTTCTCGACGGCGTCAACATGGCCTCAGAAGCAGCAATTCTAACCCCTACAGGGGTCAGCATGGCACTGGAGCGACCCACACCGCTCGAGCTGCCAATCACCGGCGTCAGATGAGCGGCGCGGGTCTGTGCATGCGCAGTGGCTCCCTTCTCCGCGCCGGCCCCGACGCAACATGGCATAGGGCTACAGGGGCCGGCGTGGAACAAAAGAGGCCCCCAGCCCGAGAGGCTGGCCCGCCGATCGGTAGGCCCCGATTGCGGGCCAGGCCACAGCAGAGGCCGCCCCCCCCCCCCGGGGTTGGACCCCCTCCCACCCCACCAGGCCACCCCTAGATGCATCCACGTCGAGGTCCTGCCGGGTAAGAGCAGGTGTGAACGGCGCCGGCGGGACTCGGCTTTTTTTGCGTGGCCGCTCGGCCAATCCCGGGCCGAGAATCGCCAGGGGGACCCCGTAGAGCGGCCCCTGACGGCGCCGTGCTGACCGTACCGGTGCCAATGCCACCGATTCTCTGCTCTCCGGAGAATCGGCGGACCGACGTCAAGGCGGCGTGACGCAATTCACGCCCCTTCCGGCGATTCTCCGGGGGTGAGAGAATCCTGCCCATGATTTGGAATGTAAGTGTTAAATTCACCTGTATCTGTGGTTGCCGGCACATTAGAATGGCTTCTGCGATCAGCCAGCACTAATTGCTCTGCTGAATGGCTGCTGCCTCAGTAGGGGGCGAATAACATTACGAACCTGTCAATGCAGAGTCAGCCTGAACCTCTGCATTGTGGCTGCAGCTGCTCCAGGGAGTGGTTCCGAAATGGAATCATCCAAATAGACGGCACAAAACTCACTTGAACACTTCCATCTCTGTCATAGAAGCTGGGATGATCAGAGATAACCGGAAAACTGCTGGGATAGAGGTTGCCTACGTATTCCAGCTCCCATGGAGGTGATCATAGAATTTACAGTGCAGAAGGAGGCCATTCAGCCCATCGGGTTTGCACCAGCCCTTGGAAAGAGCACCCCACTTAAGTCCATGCCTCCATTCCATCCCCATGACCCAGTAATCCCATCTAACCTTTTTGGACACTAAGGGCAATTTAGCATGGGCAATCCACCTAACCTGCACAGCTTTGGACTGTGGAAAGAAACCGGAGCACCCGGAGGAAACCCACGCAGACACGGGGAGAACGTGCAGACTCCGCACAGGCAGTGACCCAAGCTGGGAATTGAACCTGGGACCCTGGAGCTGTGAAGCAACAGTGCTAAGCATTGTGCTACCGTGCCGCCCATAAAGCTTGACATTGTGGGAAGGGCCATGAGATAGAAGGGATAAATTCTAACTGTGTGCCCTGCTAACAAGGCACAGTATACATCATCACAGGAAATTATACAATGTCATATGATCCTCCTTTCTGGTTAGGGGTGTGTCACAGTAAGTGTTCCAATTAAGTTAATTTTTCCTTAGCTCAGCAGTCTCTGAAAATATTATTCCCCCCCCCCCCCCCCCCCCCCCCACCACCACCACCACCACCACCCTGCTTTTGTCAGGCGGAAAGCCAGAGGGGAGTTCGGTAGAGTTAAACGGGAGAACAAAATGTCATTTAAAATAGTGAACTTGAGGCAGTTCCCACCCCCCGCCAATAACATAATGGGGTTCATGCCATGGGGTTCCTGCATTGGAAGTCCATACGTATGAAAGTCTTTAGTGAGCGTCTCCGCTGTATTACCCCTTCACGTAAGGGTTTACCATGTAGCCAGGAGCCAACTTGCTGGGCGGACAGGCTCCTTCAGAGCCCGCCTCACTTGTGTGACATCGGGGGACCTGCCCCTTAACCTTTCCTTCCAAATGTTTACAAATATGGCGTTAAAAACCAGCAAGGCAGCTAGCAGGATCTCCTCTGCTTTTTGTACCTGACACCACACTTAGAAAAGAAACTGAAAAATTCCACCCTATGTCATAGATACGTCAGGTGACTCACCTGAGGAAGGAGCAGCGCTCCGAAAGCTAGTGATTTGAAACAAACCTGTTGGACTTTAACCTGGTGTTGTAAGACTTCTTACTGTGCTCACCCCAGTCCAACACCAGCATCTCCACATCATAGAGTGGTAGAGCTTTATAGCACAGAAAGAGGCCGTTCGGCCCATCGTGTCTGTGCCAGCCATCAAGCTGGCCAACCTACCTACCTATTTGAATCTATTCTACTCCCATTTTCCAGCACTTAGTCTGTCGCCCTGTGTGTTAGCACAATGAGACTGATAATAACATATGGCGGGAGTCAGTGAAAGAACAGGCAATGAAAAATCTGAGATTTCCAGAAAGCTTTGAGCAGGTTGTAGGTTTCAATCAAATTGATTTATGGCTGAAATGGCACTGAAGATTTACCAGATGTCGCACCATAGCTGGCTACGTGGCTAAGCCGAGTGCCGATCAGGTCAGTGCGCTCTTTTACACAATGGCTGGCTGCGCAGAAGACATCCTAGTCAGGAGCGATCACCAAAGAAAATATGATTAAGTAATAAAAGCACTCAATGCTTACTTGAACCTTTGAAAGAATACCATTATAGAGTAGGCTAAATTTAACAAGTATATAGCCAACGACAAGGGGAAAAGCATTTTCTTCTTTATTCTTTTATGGGATGTGGGTATTGCTGGCAACGCCAGCACTTGTTGCCCATCCTTAATTGCCCTTGACCTAAGTGGTTTGTTCGGCCACTTCAGAAGGCATTTAAGAGTCAGCCACATTGTTGTGGTTCTGGAGTCGCACATAGGCCAGGCCAGGTAAGGAATGCAGATTTCCTTCCCCAAAGGGCCCTAATGGACCAAATGGGTTTTTATGACAGTCCTTGATAGCTTCTGGGACTAATTTTATATTCCAGATTTATTAACTGAATTTAAATTCCATTGGCTGCCATGGTGAACCCATATCCTTAGTGCATTAGCCCAGTGACATTACCACTGCACCACCATCTCCACACCTATAAGCTGTATTTATACATTTACAAACGACCCATATAGACTTGCAGAGATCTGTGAATATGACAGCTATAAGGGTGAACTAAACAGGGATAGAATTGCTGACAGAGTCTTAGATGAAGCATTGTCTGACCACCTGCAGTCAGAGAATGATTTAACTTTAACAGTGGTAATTTCTCTGACCAGACACAGCTGAGGTCAGGAAGTAAAATTGATCCGTGATTTAGGATGACAGAGAACCATATTCCAAAAATGACTGACTCAGTGGAGTGTGTTAAATTTAAAAGAAGAGAGGGAGATAAACAAAATCAAGGCAGGCAGAAAGAGTATCCATCAACCACCCCAGCTAGCTGTACTCGGTTTGGTGGGATTAAACACAGGCCCGGAAAATGTCCCACCAAAGAGGCCGACTGCCATTTTTGCAGAGAAAAGGGTCATTTCCAGGCTGTGAGTCGCAGCAAGAAGCCTGTAGAGAATAAGCAAAAGGAAAAGCCTTTGAAAGATGGCATGGTCAAAGAAATGGAAGATATCAATGATATTGAGATGCCTTTCCTTGGACAGACTTAGGAACCAAATGAATGCTACTAGAATCCTGATATCGTCATTGACAGAAATAAGGCATCCTTAAATTAGACACAGGACAGATGTTTCACTTCTTTCTGGTGCTGAATTGTGGTTGAAGTAAAGTTATCTTCAGCCATCACAATACTGTCCAGGAGGTATAGAAGTTCAGGGACAATTGAATGCAACCCTTCAGCATAGAGAAAAAACATCACTAAAACCGTGGGCGGGATTCTCTGACCCCCGACGCCGGTCCGCTGATTCTCCAGTCACTGGAGAATCTGCGCCATTGGCGACGGCATGGTCGGCGCTGCGACGGTCAGGGGCCGCTCTACGTGGCCCCCCCCCCCCCCCCCCCCGGCGATTCTCTGCCCAGGCTGGGCCGAGTGGCCGCCAAGAAAGCCCGAGTCCCACCGGCGCCTTTCACATGTGGTCTTACCCGACGGAACCTCGGCGTCCATCCTGCGGGGGGCGGCCTGTTGGGGGGGGGGGGAGATCCAACTCCGGGGCCTCCACCGTGGCCTGGCCCGCGATCGGGGCCTACCGATTGGCGGGCCGGCCTCTCCTTGTGGGGGCCTCTTTTACTCCGTGCCGGCCCATGAAGCCCTACAGCACGTTGCGCGGGGCCGGCGTGGAGAAGGAAGCTACCGTGCATGCACGAGTTTGCGCCGGTCGCAGAGTGCATGCGCAGACTCGTGCCGCCCATTTGACGCAGGTATCGGCAGCTGGAGCGGCGTGAGTCGCTCCAGTGCCCTGCTGGCCCCCGTAGGGCAGAGGATCGCTACACTTAGCGGTCTGATGACGCAGTCGTTAAACTCTCCGGTTTTTACAACGGCTTCAAGACTCTGCCGTCAGAAGGGAGAACCCCGCCCCTTATGTATGATCCTGAAATAGTGTCCTTTCCTCTTAAGCGGGAAAGCCTGTCCGATTTACATCTGATTTGCAGAATAGACCAACTGGAAAGCCGAGAAGATCAGTCTAAAAATCTTCAGAGCTGAATTTCACAGGAGCATGAAAGCTAAAGACAGCACATCATATCATTCTCCATTCAGAAACAAAGCCAGTGTTCTCGTCTATTCCCTAAAATGTTCCTCTTCCGCTCTTGCGAAAATTAAAGAAGGAAATTGACTCTATCTTGTGGAAATTAGTAATTTGATCTGCGACAGAACAGGTTGGTGCTCGGGGATGGTCCCAGTGTCAAAATCCAACAGATCGATCAGAATTTACATCGATCTTACTTAGCTTAACAAAGCAGCTAAGTGTGAAGTTCATCCTATGTCACCTGTAGATGAGACCTCAGTAAAATTGGGAAAGAAGCTAGGTGCAAATGAGAGTTTGGCTGATGATCGATAGATGAGAATATGGCTCAAGCTATAGAATGACGTAGTCTGGCGCTAGAATCAAACTTTAGGGGAAAAACAAAATGCTAGATAAAGCTTTGTGTGAAGAAATGTCAAGACAGGCTTCTGGTAGCAAAATGTATCACTTGTTTTTGAACCAGACAAACTGCAGTAACGGCCTTGGGAATGGGTGCACTAGGCTTAATGATAATTATAATTGAGGGGGGCTAAATTATAATTGAGCTGAGAGCACAGATAGGAATGAGAGGGAGCTGCCCTCAGAAATGAGCCAAAAACTGTATAAGAACTGCTGTTAGATGTATTGACTTTGGCTTGCTGGTGTAACTCTCAAGAGATACAGTGGTTTTAGCCCCGGCCGAGAAATAAACATGTTTCGGTGCAACATCGTGGGCCGAAGGGCCTGTACTGCGCTGTATCGTTCTATGTTCTATGTTAAAGTAACAAGGTGTTCGACTGATCATTTCATCCGGACTGGCTGCAAGAGAATCCTCACAAATAGTGGGTTTGGGCAACGACCCCTTAATGAAAAGTCTAAATTGCTCACGGCCTTCATTCCATCTTTTTTGGGGAGGTGGGGGGGGGTGGGGGGAGGGCTCTTTTCAACAAATTATCCGTTGGCATCACACCAACGTCAAAAATCTTCCAGAGGACAATGTCAAGTATCCTGGAAGGACTGGATAGAGCCGTATGTCACCTGGATGATGATGATTTCATCCATGGATCCACTCAGGCCGAATGTGCTGTGTTGCCTATAACAGTGACTGCACTTCAAGGGCACCTCATTGCTCACGAGGTACTTTAGGATGAAACTGTACAGAAAAATGATCGTTTTATGTTTTGATGACAATGCAGTGTGTACATGATGCACAATCAATGACCACTAAAGCGAGGTTGGAGTCCAACTGAAGGATTTAATAAGCTCGATGTTTCCCCCAGCAGCTCAGGTACAGAATGAGGGCTGCTGGGGCGGCAAGGGTTCTTATACCCTGCCTATCAGGGCGGAGCTATTATACACTCTAGCCAATAGCAAGCATGCAGGTTCTACCAATGGTACTTTAGCCTCTCAGGTACCGTAATACCTATAATACAACATTCACCCCTGTTAAAAAAAAGTCCGGTGGGGATGGTGGCCAGAAACTACAAAACATAACAACATGGTATAATTAATTATGGAGGTACCGTAATACCTCCGTACAGTGTTTAGTAACTATTTACAAGTCATCATAGATTATCATAGAATTTACAGTGCAGAAGGAGGCCATTCGGCCCATCGAGTCTGCACCGGCTCTTGGAAAGAGCACCCTACCCAAGGTCCACACCTCCACCCTATCCCCATAACCCAGTAACCCCACGCTACACTAAGGGCAATTTTGGACACTATGGGCAATTTAGCATGGCCAATCCACCTAACCCGCACATCTTTGGACTGTGGGAGGAAACCGGAGCACCCGGAGGAAACCCACGCACACACGGAGAGGATGTGCAGACAGTGACCCAAGCCGGAATCGAACCTGGGACCCTGGAGCTGTGAAGCATTTGTGCTATCCACAATGCTACCGTGCTGCCCAGGAAGTCTGGTAGCTATGTACATTTGATGGTTTATATTTACAGGTTACAGTTAAAATTATAGAATCAATCGATCGGGGGCTCTGGTCGTCCTCTGTGATCGTCGGAGCCTCAGTGGTGACTCCGGTGGAGGCTCGGGCGTCTGTGACTCCGGGAGCGTGGCTTCGATCTCCATGGCAGCTTCGTCACCCTTAGACGGCGCTGGTGGGGAAAACGGCTGACCTGGGAAGGGAGCGCTGCGGGGGGCGTCGGTGGGTGGGGGGGCCTAGACAGGGGCAGCGGAAGGACTGATCCTCCTGTAAGGTGCTGCGGTGGAGGGGAGGGGAGGGTGGGACTGGTGGCTGGAATGTGCGTGGAGTTCCGGCGGGCCCCAGTCCCGTAGGGAGACCGTATCTTGTCGGCCGTCGGGGTACGCCACGTAGGCGTACTGGGGGTTAGCATGGAGCAGATGGACCCTCTCGACCAACGGGTCCGACTTGTGCGCCCGCACGTGTTTTCGGAGCAGGATGGGTCCGGGTGCTGCCAGCCAGGTCGGGAGCGAGGTCCCAGAGGAGGACTTCCTAGGGAAGACAAGGAGATGTTCGTGAGGTGTCTGATTGGTGGTCGTACAGCGTAGCGACCGGATGGAGTGGAGGGCATCCGGGAGGACTTCTTGCCAGCGGGAGACTGGGAGGTTCCTGGACCATAGGGCCAGTAGGACGGTCTTCCAGACCGTTCTGTTCTCCCTCTCTCCCTGTCCGTTACCCCGGGGGTTGTAACTGGTCGTCCTGCTCGAGGCGATGCCCTTGCTGAGCAGGAATTGACGCAGTTCGTCGCTGTGTATGTAAACGGGGAACCCGAACAGTGCAAAGATGCTATGGAGGGCCTTGATGACGGTGGAGGCGGTCATGTCGGGGCAGGGGATGGCGAATGGGAACCGGGAGTACTCGTCAATCACGTTCAGGAAGTACGTGTTGCGGTCGGTGGAGGGGAGGGGGCCTTTGAAGTCCATGCTGAGGCGTTCAAAGGGACGGGAAGCCTTTATCAGGTGCGCCCTCTCTGGCCGGTAGAAGTGCGGTTTGCACTCCGCGCAGATTTGGCAGTCCCTGGTGGCAGTCCTGACCTCCTCGATGGAGTAGGGCAGGTTGCGGGTCTTGACAAAATGGAAAAAGCGAGTGACCCCCGCTCGTGGAGGGATCGGAGGCGGTCCACTTGTGCGGTGGCACATGTGCCGCAGCACAGGGCGTCAGAAGGCTCATTTAGCTTCCCGGGACGATACAAGATCTCGTAGTTGTAGGTGGAGAGTTCGATCCTTCCCTGCAAGATCTTGTCGTTTTTTATCTTGCCCCGCTGTGCATTATCGAACATGAAAGCAACCGACCGTTGGTCCGCGAGGAGAGTGAATCTCCTGCCGGCCAGGTAATGCCTCCAATGTCGCACAGCTTCTCCTACGGCCTGGGCCTCCTTTTAGACTGAGGAGTGGCGGATTTCGGAAGCATGAAGGATATGGGAGAAGAAGGCCACGGGTCTGCCCGCTTGGTTGAGGGTTGCCACCAGAGCTATGTCGGACGCATCGCTCTCGACCTGGAATGGGGGGGACTCGTCGATGGCGTGCATCGTGGCCTTTGCAATGTCTGCTTTGATGTGGCTGAAGGCCTGGCGGGCCTCTATCGACAGGGGAAAAACTGTGGATTGAATCAGGGGATGGGCCTTGTCCGCATAGTTGGGGACCCACTGGGCATAGAAGCTAAAAAACCCAAGGCAGCGTTTTAGGGCCTTAGAGCAGTGAGGGGGGGGAGGAACTCCATTAGGGGGCGCATGCGTTCAGGGTCGGGGCCTATAACTCCATTTCGCACTACGTAGCCGAGAATGGCTAGATGGTCGGTGCTAAACACGCATTTATCCTTATTGTATGTTAGGTTAAGGATTTTAGCGGTCTGGAGAAATTTTCGGAGGTTGGTGTCGTGGTCCTGCTGGTCGTGGCCGCAGATGGTGACATTATCGAGATACGGGAATGTTGCCCGTAAACCGTACCGGTCAACCATTCGGTCCATCTCACGCTGGAAGACCGAGACCCCGTTAGTGACACCGAAGGGAAACCTTAAGAAGTGATAGAGCCGCCCGTCTACCTCGAAGACAGTGTATTTGCGGTCACTAGTGCGGATGGGGAGCTGGGGGTAGGCGGACTTGAGATCCACCGTGGAGAAGACCTTATAATGCGCGATCCTGTTTACCAGGTCGGATATGCAGGGGAGGGGGTACGCGTCCAGCTGCATAAACCTCTTCATGGTCTGACTGTAGTCGATGACCATCCTATGCTTTTCCCCGGTCTTTACCACCACTAATTAAGCATCAGGTGCTGTTACTGGCTTTAATGACCCCTTCCCTCAGTAGCCTTTGGACCTCTGACCTAATAAAGATCTGATCCTGGGCACTGTAGCGTCTGCTCCTGGTGGCGACCGGTTTGCAATCCGGGGTGAGGTTCGCAAACAGGGAAGGCGGGTTAACCTTAAGAGTCGCGAGGCCGCAGACAGTAAGGTGGGGTATAGGGCCGCTGAATTGGAAGGTCAGACTTTGAAGGTTACACTGGAAGTCTAAACCCAGGAGTGTAGCCGCGCAGAGGTGGGGAAGGACGTAGAGACGGAAATTTTTGAACTCCCTTCCCTGGACTGTGAGGTTCGCTACACAAAACCCCTTTATCTCCACTGAGTGGGAACCGGAGGCCAGTGAGATTTTTTGATTAACAGGGTGGATGAGGAGGGAACAGCGCCTTACCATGTCGGGGTGTATGAAGTTCTCCGTGCTCCCAGAGTTAATTAGGCAGGACGTCTCGTGCCCGTTGATGAAAACGGTTGTTGTAGCGGTTGAGAGTGTTCGAGGTCGAGACTGATCCAGAGTCACCGAGGCCAATCGCAGTAGTTGGGAATTCTGTTCAGGCAGTGTGTGGTCGGCCGAGCTGGGGTCCTGGGGGTTCATCCAAGATGGCGTCTCCCATAGGTCGCACATGGCCGGGGGTGCACAAAATGGGGGCGCCCATCCCTCAAGCGTGGCGTCCGTGGAACAAGATGGCGGCGCCCGGGGTCCGCACGTGGCCCTGGGACATGAGGGTGGCGGCGACCGCTGGCCACACGGGGCCCGTGGAGAAGTTTGTGGTGGCGGTCTGGATTCGCCACTGGAGACCACGGCCACCGCTCGGGCCTGGCATACCCCCACGAAATGGCCCTTTTTGCCGCACCCTTTGCAGGTGGATGCGCGGGCCAGGCAGCACTGGCGGGGGTGCTGGCCTGCCTGCAAAAGTAGCAACGGGGCCCCTCGGGGTTGCCAGGCCACCTTGCAGCGCAGGCCTGCGGGGGAACGGGGAAGTCTCGGGGTCGGCCACTGTGGGGGTCCACACTGCCCAGGGGGCTGCCGCGCGGTCGGGAACGTAGGCACAGCCGTTCCTGGAGGCCACATCCAGGGAGCCTGCAAGGGCCCGTGCCTCCCTGAGACCCAGGGTGTCCTTCTCTAACAGGCGCTAGCGGATTTGTGATGAAAGCATACCTGCCACGAAAGCGTCCCGGACTAAGAGTTCCATGTGTTCACTCGCCGAAACTTGCAGTCAGACCACATGGTTCCCGTTTTACCTGCGCGGAGGAAAATGTGTACTTGTGCTGAGAGGCTATTTTCTCAATCACTTCAGGATGGGTGATGTCTTGGCTGCCTTAGGTTGGAACTTGGGTGAAGAGCAATATCACCACAGACCTGTGTCATAATATACACCAGTATATTATGGTGCAGACACACACACACACACTGATGGACATGCAGTTGGATCAATCAGCATACACAACACCGCAACCAATCACCAGTGAGAGCACACGCACTCTAAAGACAGGGGACAGGAGAGTTCCCGCTCATTCTAGTAGCAGCCAGCTCGGAGCACAGAGCTCACAGCCTGCAACACAGACATTCACCATGTGCTGAGTGCATCACCTGGTTAGGACTAGGCAAGGGTCAACAGTGAAAGCTGGTATTGCATTTACCCACAGTTCAAGTATGTTAATATAGTTAACCTTATAATAAAATAGAGTTGCACCACTTCCAGTGTTGGTGACCTGTTTGTGATCCGGAACACCCAACACATCAACCTGGAGCTGGTAATCTCAGAAAGGAGCAGTGGATGTGTGCAGCTCCCTGGAAGTATTCTACACAAAGTATGGTTTACAGGCAGAGGCTGAGCTTCTTTGAAACAAAGGAAAAACATGCATTTATGTATTTTGGAGGAGATGGTGGTGTAGTGGTCCAGAAGCCCATGCTAATGCTCGGGGGCTTCGCCACATCATGGCTACCATCGACACCGCAAACTGCCAACTCAAAGTGGAGAGGATCTCCAAGAAGATCGCGAATATAGACACTGACATTAAGTTTCTACAAAGATGCAAGAAAGCAGATAAGATCCCGAAAGGGCTACAGATCACAAACCCACTTAAGTCGATCTACAACACAGACTACGCTGAGAGACTCTGCGGTCGTACCTCTCTCACACTCCTCAACCACCTCGTACACCAGCTCTACAGCAGACACCGCAACCTGGAAACCAAGATAGGGGCCATATTCTCAACTTGCGCTCAGGATGCAGCAGACCAGCTGCGGAACACCGCCAAACAGATGAGACAACGATACTACGCCACCTATATGCACACCAAGAAAAGGAAGCTTGAGAAACTCGGCATCACCACCAGCGGCAACCAAACCTCCCCCGGTACCTCAGTAGAAAACAATACAGGGAAATCTATTGTCAACTTGTCGGACTACACCCTTCAACCAGACGAAATCGAAGTCCTCAGCAGAGGGCTCAATTTCTGTACCACCACCAAAATGGGCCCCATCAGTCTCGCGGCAGATACGGAGGAATTCATCAGGCGAATGAGGCTCCGGGAGTTCTTCCATAGACCACAAGAGGCCGACAGTGAACCTAATGAGTCAAGCAATGAACCGGAACAGCAGACCGAGAGATCTGCGGTGCGGCAACCAACGAGGAAAGAGTCGAATTGGACACCTCCGGAAGGTCGCTGCCCTAGACTCGATATTTATGCTGAAGCTGTCAGGAGTCACGTCAATGCCAGATTCATCAATTGCATTCACAAGACAGCCCCGAACGTCACCCAAGCACAACGCAACGCCATCCACGCTCGCAAGACCAACCGCAACATCGTCATCAAACCAGCAGACAATGGAGGGGCCACCATCATACTGAACAGAACGGACTACTGCAAAGAGGTGTACCGACAACTCAACAACAGATCCGACCAAGGAACACACTCGCCAACTCAACCGACTGATCAAGACCTTCAGAGCACCCTACGTGGTCTCATCCCATGTACTCCCCGCGTTGGAGATCTTACTGTCTCCCGAAAATACACAAGGCCAACACACCAGGCCAGCCTATCATTTCAGGAAATGGGACGCTGGGTGAGAACCTCTCTGGCTACATTGAGGGCATCTTGAAACCCATCGTACAAGGAACGCCCAGCTTCTGTTGCGACACGACGGTCTTCCTACAGAAACTCAATACCCATGGACCAGTTGAACCAGGAACATTCCTCGTCACAATGGACGTCTCGGCACTCTACACCAGCATCCCCCATGACGACGGCATTGCTGCAACAGCCTCAGCACTCAACACTGACAACTGCCATTCTCCAGACGCAATCTGCAACTCATCCGCTTCATTCTGGATCACAATGTCCTCACCTTCGACAACAAGTTCTTCACCCAGATGCACGGAACAGCCATGGGTACCAAATTCACACCTCAATATGCCAACATCTTCATTCACAAGTTTGAACAAGACCTCTTTACCGCACAGGACCTTCAACCGACGTTATACACCAGATACATCAATGACATTTTTTCCTTTGGACCCACAGCAAAGAATCACTAAAACGACTACACAATGACATCAATAAGTTCAATCCACCATCATACTCACCATGGACTACTCGCCAAAATCAGTTGCATTCCTGGACTCACTCATCTCCATCAAGGACGGTCACCTCAGCACTTTGCTTTACCGCAAGCCCACGGATAACCTCACAATGCTCCACTTCTCCAGCTTCCACCCTAAACACATCAAACCCTCCGTATACACAGGATCTGCTCAGATGAGGAGGAGCGTAACAGACATCTACAGACGCTGAAATATGCCCTCGTACGAACGCGATATGGTGATCGACTCATCGATCTGGACAGTTCCAATGTGCCACAGCAAAAAAACGCACTGACCTCCTCAGAAGACAAACACAGGACACAACCGACAGAATACCCTTCGTCGCCCAGTACTTTCCCAGAGCGGAGAATCTACGACATCTTCTTCGCAGCCTTCAACACGTTATTGATGAAGATGAACATCTTGCCAAGGTCATCCCCACACCCCCACTACTTGCCTTCAAACAATCGCGCAACCTCAAACAAACCATTGTTTGCAACAAACTACCCAGTCTTCAGAACAGCAACCACGACACCACACAACCCTGCCATGGCAATCTCTACAAGACGTGCCAGATCATCGACATGGATACCACTATTACACGTGAGAACACCACCCACCAGGTATGCGGTACGTACTCATGCGACTCAGCCAACGTTGTCTACCTCATACGCTGCAGGAAAGGATGTCCCGAAGCGTGGTACATTGGTGAGACCATGCAGACGCTGCGACAACGGATGAATGGACATCACGCGACAATCACCAGGCAGGAATGTTCCCTTCCAGTCAGGGAACACTTCAGCAGTCAAGGGCATTCAGCCTCTGATCTTCGGGTAAGCGTTCCCCAAGGCGGCCTTCAGGATGTGCGACAACGCAAAATCGCCGAGCAGAAACTTATAGCCAAGTTCCGCACACATGAGTGCAGCCTCAACCGGGACCAGGGATTCATGTCGCATTACATTCACCCCCCCACCATCTGGCCTGGGCTTGCAAAATCCTACCAACTGCCCTGGCTTGAGACAATTCACGCCTCTTTAACCTGGGGTTACCCCATCTCTGGATCTGTAAAGACTTAATTACCTGCAAATGCTCGCATTCTAAGAAATGGCTTGCATTTTTGACTTTGTCTATATAAATGTTTCTGGAACCTACCTCTTCATTCACCTGAGGAAGGAGCAGTGCTCCGAAAGCTAGTGATTTGAAACAAACCTGTTGGACTTTAACCTGGTGTTGTAAGACTTCTGACTAATGCTCCGGGGACAGGGGTTCAAACCCCACCAGGGTGGAATTCAAATTCAATAAATAAAATCTGGAATACAAAAGTTAGTCTCAATAATAATAACCATGATGACTATCATTGGTTGTCCTAAAAGCCCATCTGGTTCACTAATGTCCTTTTGGGAAGGAAACCTGACGTCCTTATCTGGTCTGGCCTACATGTGACTCTGGACCCACAGCAATGTGGTTGATTCTGAAATGCCCTCTGAAATGGCCGAGCGAGCCACTCAGTTCAAGGGCAATTAGGGATGGGCAACAACTGCTGGCCCAGCCGGTGATGCCCACATCTCAGAAAGGAAAATTAGCTATGAGGAATGTGATTGGATAGACGGGGATTGTTTTCCTTGCAGCAGAGGAGACTAAGGGGGGACATGATTGAGATGTATAAAATTCTGGGGTACAGATAGAGTATACAGGAAGAGTAGACAGGAAGAAACTTTTCTCCTTGGCGGAGGGATCAATGGCCAGTGGGCACAGGTTCAAGGTAATGGGCAGGAGGTTTAGAGGGGATGTGAGGGAAAACTTTTTTACACAGAAGGTGTTTGGTGTTTGGGGCTCACTGCCTGAAAGGATGGTGAAGGCAGAGACCCTCATAACATTTAAGAAGTATTTAGATGTGCACTTGCGATGCCAAGGCATACAAGCTGGGCCAAGTGCTGGAAATGGGATTAGAATAGTAGGTGGGTTGTTTTTGACTGACGCAGACGCAATGGGCCAAAATGCTTTTTCTGCGCTGTCGACCTCTATGACTCTAAAAGTAAATCACCTCTCATTATCGCCGGATCTCTCAAAACACAGCAGAGCAATGAAGCTCTTTTGAAGTATTGGAACGTAGGCAAGGCAGCAGCTGATTTGCAGATAGACAGCTCACACAAATATAATAACCACATCATCTGATTCAGTGATGTTGATTACAGGATGAATATTGGCCAGCACACCAGCGATAAATCTCCTGCTCTTCTTCAAATTTGTGCCTTGGGATCGTTTACATCAACAGGAGCAAGTAGATGGGACTGAGTTTAACGCTTCATTTAAAAAGCAGCACATTCGACAGCGCACGTGTCGGAACAGCAATGTCTCAGCTGGTCACATCATGTGGTGACAAACATCTCCAGCATCCTAAAAGAAGACCTTCTCCCTCTTGGCCATACATGACCAGTGGCTGTGTAAGTGGTCACTAACATCAACATTTTGTGTCTCTGGATTCATCCCGGGCTTTGGCAGGGACAAATCCAGGCTCTCACAGCCAGTGGCTCACAAGGTGGGTGAAAAATGGGTGGTTTGCCAGGGCTCGCAATTAAGTGAACTTCAGTGATGATGCCAATCAGAATGTGTGGCCGCTGTGGTTTGTGTCTTTGGCTAACTTCCCACAGACGCAGGGGATCATTGACTGCACACATGTAGCAACCCGTGCACCCCAGGGCACCAAGTAAACAACCACAAGTTTCCACTCCATCAACGTGCAGCTGGAGTGAAACCGCAAAAAGGTGCTGATGATATGTGTCAGATACCTGGCAGATGCCATGATGTTTTCGCCTTGCTGCAGTACAAGCTCCCTGATGAATTTTTTTAAGGGATGGCTGTTTAGAGGCAAAAGATGATCAGTTCAAGCCTGGCTGGTGACACCCACCAGAAGCTGGGACAATTCATCCCAATGGGGCCACAATGAAAGTCATGTGACCACCAGAGGTGAGAGCAAACAATTCATTGGGATGCTGAAGATGCCTGGACTGATCTGGAGGTGTCCTTCAGTACACAGCAGCCAGAATCTCTGGAATGGTTATGGAGTGCTTTTCTCTGCAACACTACACAGCAGCCAGGTTTGGATTTTTGTGCCAGAAGACAAACCAGGAAGTCAGTGTTAATTAGCTGGTTGCGTTAAAACGTCTTTGACAGATGTGCTCTCTGTCTATCGTGGGTTTTCAATGTCAGATCGATGCCCCCTATGCTCAATGTTTCTCCAACTTAATGTTGGGCCTTTGTGTTCATGAGAAATTTACAGAATAATAATAATGATAATCTGTATTGTCACAAGTAAGTTTACATTAACACTGCAATGAAGTTACTGTGAAAAGCCCCTAGTCGCCACAATCCGGCGCCTATTTGGGTACACAGAGGGAGAACTCAGAATGTCCAATTCCCCTAATAGCACGTCTTTCAGGACTTGTGGGAGGAAACCGGAGCACCCGGAAGAAACCCACGCAGACACGGGGAGAACGTGCAGACTCCGCACAGACAGTGACCCAAGCCGGGAATCGAACCTGGGACCCTGGCTCTGTGAAGCAACAGTGCTAACCACTGTGATACTTTGCCACCCTTACAGTTACAGTTATACATTTCGGTACACAGCACAGTAGCACAGTAGGTAACGCTGCCGCTTCACAGCTCCAGAGTCCCAGGTCACTGTCTGTTTGCACGTTCTCCCTGTGCCTGCGTGAGTTTAATCGGGGTGCTCCGGTTTCCTCCCACAAGTCCCGAAAGATGTGCTTGTTAGGTGAATTGGACATTCTGAATTCTCCCTCTGTGTACCTGAACAGGTGCCGGAATGTGGCGACGAGGGGATTTTCAGAGCAACTTCATTGCAGTGTTAATGTAAACCAACTTGTGACAATAATAACAATTATTATTATTATTAACTTGTCTGTGTGTTCAGCTACTGTTACATACTTTTAATATTCTTTAATATTCACACCCAGAAGATGATGTGGAGTGTCTCCGGTTTATAGGTTGGTGCATGTCATTGTCAAGATTCAAACCATTAGAAAGCAGAGGGCGGTGAATGTGTGAGAAACAATTACTACAAGTGAGTTAATTCTTAATCCCTCAGATATACTGCCCTGCAAGGGCATATTTTAAAAACACACTCTTTTTAGATTTTAAGCGTCAAGGTTGCTTTGCTGATAATTTGCTGAGAGAGACGATGCTGTCATAATCCCCGGAATGGTAACAGCCTTCCAATTAGCTGAAAGACTCAAATTCAAAACTGTCTAAGGATGCCTTCACACGGAGGTATACGATATCAGAGGTCACCCGCAAACCCTTGATTGGATCAGCAGTAGAGTTTGCACAGCTATCGCACATGTTCAGGCAGGCATTTCGTAAATCAAAAGCGTCAGTTCAGACAAGTAGGTGACTTGGATTGCAGCTGAAACTTCAGAAGTATTTTACATCTAACACCCACCCTCATTCCCGAGGGTGGGGGAGACAAAACTCACATTATCAGAGCAGCCGGGAGGATTGAGGAAATGGATTATCGGTTCCATCACCTGGGCAGGACTGAAACTCCAGACAAGGTGCAATGCATGATTATTACATTGCCCATCTGGTTTTCCTGAATAAGAAGAGACACTATAATCAACATGTAATAATCCCTTTTGCGTTTCCTCCCTAATGTTCAGGTGATGCTCAATGTCTAGACAGTAAAAATGCCATCTCGCTTATTCTGCTAATGCTGACAATAATTGCGAGGTAAAGAACTTTGAACTTCAAGAGTTGGCCTTACAACTGTACTCTGCTGGCAGGGTGTATAATGAGAAAGACGGCACATCAGGAATCCAAGTGCATTAGTCAGAATGAATGAATGAAGAATCTGTAGTGAATGTTGCCGCCTGTGAGTGAATTCCCCACATGAGCTGCCCAGGGCACAAAGCTCCACATCAGAACTACAAATTCATAAATTCTACTCTCTGGCTCCTCCTTTTAAATTGATCTGTTTCACTTCAGCTACCCAGTGCAATAAAGGCAGATAGATTTTATGAAAGTAAATCATCTGTATACGAATCATTTTTAATGTAGCAGATTAGGTGAGTCTGATGTCGAAGTTGGTGTTGATCTTTTCTATTATGGGTGGGCGTCGTTGGCTAGGCGAGCATTTATTGCCTTTGGACAGTGGTGAGCCGCCTTCTTGATCCGCTACAGTCACCCACACTGCAGTTAGGGAGAGACATCAAAGCCATTACAGAATGTTCATATCAAACTGCTTATTTCTGAATGGTGGAATAGTTTTGCTGAGGAAAGAGATATGAGGTCAAAGCTTTAAGGCTTGCATTCATCAGGACAGCTCACAAGAATACCAATAGTAAAGGGAACAACAATTTATACTGCATGAGAAGAGGGTGCTGATTGGTTGGCAAGTGGGCTCTGATTGGCAGAGGCATTGCCATCGAGAATGCACCAGGGAACAGTTAACTGCCAAACGTTTGTTCAAATTCAAACCAGGTGGGTTGACACTGATTGGTCAAGACATTGCCATGGGCAATTAATCAGGGAATACCCTGATCAGAGTCCAACTGATTAGATAAAAACCCCGCAGTCCTTGTGCTTTCAGATGTGTATGGTGCTAGATGACTAACTATCCAGCTGGTGGAAGGAAGGGCTTCCTTGGATATTTCCATCCTCAATGATGATGGGTCCAAGCACGTGGAGTCTAAGAATTCAGGCAGAAATATTCACAAGAAACTTCAGGCAAAAGTGCCTGGTAGATTATCCGTTATGACCTCCTCCTGAGGTCTTCACCATCATAGATGCCAGTCGTCAGCCAATTGGTGTGATGTCAGGAAATGGCTGAGTACATGAAATAAAGCGAGGCCTATGGGCCCAAACAACATCCCAGCTGTACTGCTCCAGAACTAGCTGTACCCAGACAAGCTGGTCCAGTACAGCTACAATGTGGGCAGCACGGTAGCATTGTGGTTAGCACAATTGCTTCACAGCTCCAGGGTCCCAGGTTTGATTCCCAGCTTGGGTCACTGTCTGTGCGGAGTCTGCACGTTCTCCCCGTGTGTGCGTGGGTTTCCTCCAGGTGCTCCAGTTTCCTCCCACAGTCCAAAGATGTACGGGTTAGGTGGATTGGCCATGCTAAATTGTCCTTAGTGTCCAAAATTGCCCTTAGTATTGGGTGGGGTTACTGGGTAATGGGGATAGGGTGGAGGTGTGGGCTTGGGTGGGGTGCTCTTTCAAAGAGCCAGTGCAGACTCGATGGGCCGAATGGCCTCCTTAAGCACTGTAAATTCTATGATTCTATGATTCTGTGATACAATACTAGTAATGACACAACAAGTGGAAAATTGCCCAGCCATGTCCTACCCACAAAGAGCAGGACAAATCCAATGTAGCCAATTATTGCACCATCATTCTAATCTCAATTATCAACAAGTTGATGGAAGTTGTGGTCTACGGTTCAATCAAGCAGCACTTATTCAGCAATAACTCACCAATGCTCAGTTTGAGTTCCACCAGGGCCATTTGAATCGTAGAATCTCTACAGTGCAGAAGGGGGCCTTTTGGCCCATCGATTCTGCACCGACTGTCTGAAAGCGCATTTTACCTAGGCTCACTCCCCCGCTCTAACACTGTAACCCCACCTAATCTGCACATCCCTGATCACAAAGGAACAATTTTAGCATGGCAAATCCACCTACCCTGCACATCTTTGGACAGTGGGAGGAAACGGGAGCACCCGGAGAAACATAGGCAAGCACGGGGAGAACGTGCAAACTCCACACAGACAGGCACCCAAGGCCAGAATTGAACCCGGTTCCCTGGCGCTGTGAGGCAGCAGTGCTAACCACTGTGCCACCCTGCCACCCCAGATCAGATTACAGCCTCGGCTCCAGTTCAGATTACAGCCTTGGACCAACCATAGATGAAGGAGCTGAATTTCAGAGGTGAGATGAGAATGACTGCCCTTCACATCAAGGTAGAATTTAACTGTGTGTGGAATTAAGGAGTCCCGGTAAAAATGACGTCATTGGGGATCAGGGGAAAAAGTCAATGTTTGGAGTCATACTCAGCACAAAACTATGGTTATTGGAGAGCAATCCTCTCAGCCCCAAGATATCCCCTCAGATGGCTGCTTCATCATAAGGTCAGAAGTGGGGATGTCCACTGAAGATTGCAAAGTATTTAGTTTCATTTGCAATTCTTCAGATAATGAAGTGACCCTGCAAGCAAAAGGCCTGGACACCATCCAGACCTGGGGCAAGTAACAATTGACACACACAAGTGGCAGGCAATAACCATCTCCGACAATGAAGAGTCGAGCCACCTCTCTTTGACATTCACTGGCTTTTCTGTCATCAAATCCTGAACCATCAACATTCAGGGGAGGTTGCTACTCACTAGAAACCTGCGTGTTCTGCATCTAGGGGCTCACCTCATGGTTTGCCAAAGCCTCTCCACATTTATAAAGCACAAGTCTCAGGAGTGTGAAGAAATACTTTCTACGAACCTGAATGACTGATGATGCAACAACACTCAAGGCGCTTAACACCATTTGGGGTAAAGTAGACCACTTGATCAGCAACCCATTCGCAAACATCACACCCTCCATCACATTTACACAGTGGCAGCAGTGTGTACCATTGACAAGATGCACTGCAGCAACTCTCCTTCAATGGCACCTTCTGAACCGACAACCTCTATTATCCAGAAGGATAAAGGCATCAGGTGCATGGGAACACCATCGCCTGCAGGTTCCCCTCCAAGCCACACATCACCCTGACTTGGAAATATGTCCCAGTTCCTCCACTGTTACTGGGTCATAGTCCTGGCGATTACTCTCAAAACAACACTGTGGGTGTACCTACACCACATGGACTTCTGCAGTTTAAGAAGGTGGCTTGCTGGTAGCTTCCTGAGGGCAATTAATGATGGGCAATAAATGCCAGCCTTGCCAGTGCCAATCACAACAAATGAGAGAATAAATAAATCCCTGAAGTTGTGATTAGCTACGTGTGCACTATATCACACTCAACTCTCACTGTGTGCTGCCTCTTTGAGCTTTAAGTTCTGGTCTGCCAAACCTTTGCAATTTAACATCTCTGGATGAGAAGGAGGGTGACCAGAACAGAAAGGGAAGATTGGTGAGCATTTTCTTGCTGTACAATCATAGAATCATAGAATTTCTAGTGCACAAGTAGGCCATTCGGCCCATCGGGTCTGCACCAGCCCTTGGAAAGAGCACCCTACTCAAGCCCAAACCTCCAACCCATCCCAGTAACCTAGTAACCCCAATTAACTTTTTTGGACACCAAGGGCAATTTTAGCATGGCCAATCCACCTAACCTGCACATCTTTGGACTGTGGGGGGAAACCGGAGCACCCAGAGGAAACCCACACAGACACGTGGAGGACATGCAGACTCCGCACAGACAGTGACCCAAGCCTGGAGCTGTGCAGCAACTGTGCTAACCACTGTGCTACCGTAATAAACTATCATTCTATTATTTATTTGAAAACCAACTGATTGACAATGTGTTAGATAAAAACATATTTGTTCATAAGGCCAAAGTGGGCAGCACGGTAGCACAAGTGGATAGCACTGTGGCTTCACAGCGCCAGGGTCCCAGGTTTGATTCCCCGCTGGGTCATTGTCTGTGCGGAGTCTGCGCATTCTTCCCGTGTCTGCGTGGGTTTCCTCCGGGTGCTCCAGTTTCCTCCCACAGTCCAGAGACGTGCAGGTTAGGTGGATTGGCCATTCTAAATTACCCTTAGTGACCAAAAAGGTTAGATGGGGTTATTGGGTTACAGGGATAGGTTGGAAGTGAGGGCTTAAGTGGGTCGGTGCAGACTCGATGGGCTGAATGGCCTCCTTCTGCACTGTATGTTCTATGTTCTAAAACACATGCAAGATTGTGTTGAAAATCAACATTCCTTCCAGTGGCAGGTTGCTCAGTTCTGCCCCTCCAGGTGTCTTAAGTCTTCTGCACTCACATCCACCTTTAGAACAATCCTCATTTTCTATTGCTGTAAAACATACTTCCATGTATTTTATTACTTTTTTCTGTGCGTTGTAAGTGATGAAATGTGGGGCGGGATTCTCCGTTTTTGAGACTAAGTGTTGACGTCTACCCAGAATCCGTGGACTTTTGTGACAGAAAAACTGTTGCCACACCTGGACCGGTTCCACTACCGTTAAGGGGTTAGCACCGGTGCCACGTGGAACACAATCGATTCCAATGAAAAACGGTGTGGTATTCGCCGGGTCCATGATTGACACTCGGAAGACTGACAAGCTAATAATAATAATAATCTTTTATTGTCACAAGTATGGAGTTACTGTGAAAAGCCCCTAGTTGCCACATTCCGGCGTCTGTTCGGGAAAGCTGGTACGGGAATTGAACCCGCGCTGCTAGCCTTGTTCTGCATTACAAACCAGCTGTCTAGCCCTCTGAGCTAAACCTACACATTACTCTCCCCACACACACTGATCCCAGCCAACAAGATGGCACTGGTTGTGCTGGAGCATGCCCATTCATCTGGGGCCAGCGGGCACCCAGGGGGTGCCCTGGGGGGACACCTATACGACCCGTGCCACCAGGTTCAAAGTGGGCTGTTAGCGGTGTGTGCAGCTGCATGGCTGCCTTGCCGTCTGCGATAATGGTGGTCTGTGACCATCCACCCTGACCCTATAGCCCACCTCCTGGCCACTCTCCACTACTCCCCCCAGTCCTGGCAGAAGCCCCCCAGCCAGCTGCACAACTGTCAGCAAACTCTGGCAATGTTGGACTCCTTCTGTACCCCTTCTCTCTCCCTCAGCAGCCGACACGCCAGTTTCACGATTTTTAAAACCACAAGTGAACCACACCGTAGGGAACTTATCCCATCGGAGGCGAAGAATCGCGGAGGCCCTGGAGAGTGCCACATCGGGCCCGCTAATGAAATGCAAATGGTGCCTACCGTACGTGCGGAGTGAAACGCATTGACACCGTTTTCAAGGTGACAGAGAATCGGAATTTGGGGTCAAATTGGCACCTGCCCCGATTTTGGCGTTAGAAGATATCCGCCCAATCGCATTTCCCGATTTCAGCGTTGACTAACGGAGAATCCCACCCATGATGATTTTCATGTAATTTCACTTCTAACAAGTCAATGTTCCACGACACATTAGGTAACATTGGGCTATGATGCAGACTGTGAGCTGTCCACTCTTTGCAAACCATGTCAACTTTATTAAGTCAGCTTCATTTCTCGTTTTCTGGTCTGTTAAGCATGTTCTATAATCAGGGCGGCTCCATAAGCACATCTTCTGAAAATGAATCAGCTGCCTGTGGAGACAGAGCACGTGTTGGCAGCTCGCCCAAATAATCAGTGATGATTGAGTTGGACTATCAATAGGAGCCTCTCCTTCTGAAAGGAAGAATCTGCAAGAAAGTCGGGGCGGGATTCTCTCAGCCCAGGCCGGGCCGGAGAATCGCCAGGACGGGCGCAAATCGCAGGACGCCGCCCCGACGCCGGTCCGCCGGTTGGCGCGGGTCGGCGGCTGCTCTATGCGGCCCCCTCCGGCGATTCTCGGCCCGGGATGGGCCGAGCGGCCGTACAAAAAATCCCGAGTCCCGCCGGCGCCGTTCTAACCTGGTCTTGCCCGACGGAACTTTGGCGTGAATGGGTCCGGGGGCGACCTGCTTGGGGGGGGGAAGGGTGGTCCGACCCCGGGGGGCCTCCACTGAGGCCTGGCCGGGCCTACCGGGTTAGGGGCCTCTTTTGTTCCACGCCGGCCCCTGTAACCCTACTCCATGTTGCATAAGGACCGGCACGGAGAAGGAAGCCACTCCGCATGCGCCCGTTGGTGATGGTCCCATTGTGCACCCACCTGACGCCGGGATCGGCAGCTGGAGCAGCGTGGTCGCTCCAGCGCTGTGCTGGCCCCCTGTAGGGGTCAGAATCGCTGCTCGTGAGGCCATGTTGACGCCGTCGGGAAACGCGACGGCCTTAAGACGACGTCAACACTTAGCCTTAGGATCAGAGAATCCCGCCCAATATGCTTGAAGGAAATTAGTGAAAGATGTTCAAATGAAAAAAAAAATGAATGAATGTTGTCTTCTTGAGCTATTTGTTTTCTTTTCACCTGTGGAGCACTCATAGGCTAAATGGATTTTGGTCTGCTTGGTTTCTATTCAGTGAGGGACAAGTGCTGTTGTAACTTTGTCCTTAGGAGTGCTGAACCTATTTTAGATAAAGGTAAAGTCGTCATAGTCCCAGATGACCAGAGGCTGCTTTCCCCTTTGAGGGGGAGTAGCTGATTGATGCCGATTTAACCTGAGGATCGCCACACCTCAGGTGAGGGGCAAGGTTCTGAAGGCGGGGCCTTCATGAATAACCCATGTTCGCGGAGTTAATGAGTTGAGTTCTTCAAACCATATAGAACTTTAACAAAATGTCTTTTAATGCCACTTGCATGTGGGAGAGTGAAAACTCGGCTGCTGTAACTCCAGCTTGGTCCAAGTTGCTCTGCTCGCACAAAGCCGGTTCACATTTCTTTATATTGTTTGGATGTTACAGAGTGATTCAAAGGAATACACTACAATCGCTTATCGATACCGGCAACTTAATTAGGTGACAGTCATTCTCCTGATTAGATGACGTGGATACTTTGTCGAACATGCTTTACTTCTAATTGTTCGGTGGACACATCTTGTCCATTTGCTTTACAAGACGAAGGAAAGTTTTTTAGATAGTCAGCCAGTAATGAGGTGGTGCGTGCTCGATCTCCCTGATACCTGCATAAGAGTAGGTGCACAATGCCCCTTCCAGACATGCCGGAGCTAAGTTGAACGTTTCCGATTAGTCGCGATTGCTAAGGTTTGGAAATGTATTACCTGAGATGTGCCTGCTTGTACGATGCTAATTTGTGTCTGTCCACATTTGGGTTTTGGAGACTGTCAGTTTAACCCTTTCCAGGCACCCTCTTCCCTGCTGCCCCATGTGTACCTCCGATTCTCCATTTCCCCTCCTACAACCCACAATAATGGGGTGAACCCATTTAACGCACGGACCGATAACCCACTATGGCCCCTTTCTTGAATATGTCAGCTCAAAGTGAGAAATGCTGCATGTGCATATCTTCTGTCGTAGCTGGAGATGATAAGGTTTCTGCATTCCCTACCTTCATTAAACAAAAGAAAGTGAACAGATTGCATTTTTATACATCGGTGAAACACAACATTAATTTAATGAGATGCAGCGGGATTATCATAACAGAAGAAGACCTCACTAAATTGCAGAATACCATTATCCTGCTTATCGTTAAAATTGGAATGAGTATTGAATCAGAATATTGAGTCTTGCAGCTTAAGTGTAGCCAATTTGAAGATGCCAGCGGAAATATGAAAGACACGGATTTTGATTCCTTGATATTACACTGGCTCCCAAACTAAACCGAATATGAATGCTGCAAATGAGATTTGGATTTGCCTGGACGATTTCTTGCACTCTCAAGTGCCACTTTTGATCAGCAATATTCTTTTGCAGTCGTAGAGTTCCTGAAGTAATGGAGGAGAAAAACATACTAATAGCCCACTTCATACATCAGTTGTACCTACCTCCCTTGACTGGAACATTTTAACTATTTATTCTCTAGGGAAATTTAAAGGGAGGTTGTATTCCATTGCCTGCGTCAGATCTGACCCTAAACTTCTGCCAAGGCTCAGGAGCCAAGTGTCAGTCATATCTTTGAGAGAATGTGCATCACCGTGCTCTAGATTCATTCTCCTAACGGACAGTCTGCCTGGAGCTTTCAGCCGAAGACTTCTGATCACGGTCATATCGAGAAGGAGTTAACACAAAAGTCTCGGCTAAAGTGTAGGCCTGGGTAAGCATTTATTGTCTCACTATCTTGTGTGGAATATTACTACGCCCTCGGGCCACACCACAAAGGCATAAACAAACTGAGCATGACCCGGTCAATTCCTTATGCCTTTCGCTTTGCGGTGAACAATTTAAGGGGAAATAGCATCTGAAAATTGTAACAATATTATACTTTTACTTGCAGTGACAGTGACAGAAGACAGGACACTGCAGCATTTCAGAAAAAGTGGGCTGTTGCAGTATTGAAATATGACATACTGGTTTCAGATGATAAGACTGGATTGTGACATGAAAAGGATCACACCTGAAATCTTCACCTTTCTTTTCCCCTGATTAATCTGCCATACACATTTTGCATTCATTTAGGACATTAAATATTTAGTAGGTGTCAAGGCATTTATGTTTTGTTTTGTTTGGTGCAGTTTATAAGCCAAACGTCAGGGCAGTATGGTAGCACAGTGCCAGGGTCCCAGGTTCGATTCCCAGCTTGGATCACTGTCTGTGCAGAATCTGCATGTTCTCCCCGTGTCTGCGTGGGTTTCCTCCGGGTGCTCCGGTTTCCTCCCACAGCCAAAGATGTGCAGGTTAGGTGTATTGGCTATGATAAATTGATCTTAGTGTCTTTTGTGAGGGCCACGAAGAATCCAGCACGAGTTGTAGAATAGAAAGAAATAACATTTATTTACAATAACGTATATATATATATATATACACAACAGCAGCAGTAACTCCCTTGCTGCTCACTCCTCTCTAGCTGGTTCCATACTGGCCAGCTTTATTTATGCAGGGACTCTGCTAATGATTTCTCTGCCCCCCCCCCCTCATTGGGGAAGCTCATACTCCCTAAGGATTGTGGGATTGTCATTAGTCCCCAGCCAATGGTAAGCAGGCAGGTTATAACATCCCTCTCCCCCAAAGTCCAAGGAATCCACCATAGACCCTGGCGAAGGAGGCCAGCAGACTCGTTTTGCCGCAGGCCAGACACCATTTGCATGAGGCGCTGGATCGGGCGGCGTGTAACGAGATGGGGAACGGCGCTTCCGTGATGAACGGCGGAACAGTTGTACATGCACGGCCCGTGGGCCCGCGGATTCCTCCTCTGAGGAGTCCTGTGTCACCATCTCGGAGTCAGAGTCCACTGCCTCCGTCATCTCGGCGTCTCTATCTCCACGCGGTTCTGCAACGACCTGCTCAGGCTTTGAGTGCGACACCAGAGGAAGATTGTGAGGAATACTCTCCACTGTGTCTGGTCTCTGTGGCTGTAGAAATGAGCTCCGGGGGCGGGGAATCTTTGGAAGAAATGGCCTTCTGGACTGAACGTGGTCTACATGCTTGCGCAGGAGACGACCCTGGGCTTGCACCTGGTAAGAGATAGGACTCATTCGGCGAAAGATAATGCCAGGGACCCACTGGGCACCACCAGCAAAATTCCTACGAACACTGGGTCACCGGGCGCAAACTGCCGAATCGGCCGATGCCGAGAAAGGCCATGTCCTTCCCGTTCTTGAGTGCATTGTACTTTTGTGCCAATGTCCGGGGAAACCATGCTAAGGTGGGTGCAAAGCCTCTGGCCCATTAGGAGTTCCGCGGGAGCTACCCCAGTCACCGCATGTGGAGTGGTCCTGTATGAAAACAAAAAACGAGCCAGTCTCGTGCCCATAGACCCGGAAGACTGCTTCTTTAGGCCCCATTTGAATGTCTGCACTACGCGCTCTGCCAACCCATTGGAAGTCGGGTGGTATGGAGCGGTGCGGATATGGCATATGCCGTTCATCTTCATGAACCTCGCAAATTCCTCACTTGTGAACGGAGTGCCGTTGTCCGTGACCAGCATCTCGGGGAGGCCATGCGTACTGAAAGACAAATGCATCTTCTCGAATGTTGTGCAGGACATTGTGCCTACCATCTTATGCACCTCTAACCTTTTAGACTGAGCATCGATTAATAGAAGGAACATGGGGACTTCCGGTTGTGGCTATGCCTGGGTAGGTCGCACGTTCGGCAGCTCCCACCAAAAACTGACTTTTGGGCCCTTTTGAGGAGCCCCAGCGGCACTTGGACGGCGATTTCCGGTGTGGGAAGGCAGCAGTAAGGTTCCCCCAGCATTGTATGGAGTGGACCAGGAGTGAAGCGAGTCACCAGCGCCCCCAAGCTCGTACCCACACAAGATGCCGCCGTCCCTGTAATCAAAACGTCGTCTAAGTAGACAGTGACACGTGGTAAACCTCTCAAGATGCCCTCCATGATGCATTGAAAGATAGCACAGGCAGAGGATACCCCAAAGGGCAACCGTGTATATTCATACAGGCCCCGGTGTGTATCAATAGTTACATATGGCCGGGCGGCAGGGTCCAGCTCCAACTGTAGGTAGGCGTGGCTCATATCTAATTTTGTGAATGAGAGTCCACCTGCAAGCTTCGCGTTGAGATCTTCTACGCGAGGCATTGGATATCGGTCGAGCAGGGAAGCCGTATTCACTGTAAGTTTATAGTCGCCGCTCAAGCAAACGGTGGCATCTGGCTTCATTACAGATACAATTGGCACTGCCCAGTCAGCGAAACGGACGGGCCTGATAATACCCAAGGACTCCAAATGAGTGAGCTCCCCTTCTACCTTCTCAATTTTGGTGATGTTGTTTGCCCGGAAATAGTAACGCATCTGTTGTGTGTACTGGTTCCAACTTTCCAGCGCAGCATCAAAGACATCCAAACGTCCGTACAGAGGCATGGTGTAACAGAAAAAAACTTCCAACCTGTATCCAACAAAAATCCAGGGAGGTGGCTTCAGCAGTGTAGACAGCTATCCACTTTAACCCTCGTCTCCAGTTTTGTGAGGGCCACGAAGAATCCAGCACGAGTTGTAGAATAGAAAGAAATAACATTTATTCACAATAACATATATATATATATATATACAACGGCAGCAGTAACTCCCTTGCTGCTCACTCCTCTCTAGCTGGTTCCATACTGGCCAGCCAGTGGTAAACAAGCAGGTTATAACAGTGTCCAAAAAGGTTAGGTGGGGTTACTGGATTATGGGGATAGGGTTGAGGCATGGGCTTAAGTAAGGTGCAGACTCGATGGGCCAAATGGCCTCCTTCTGCACTGTAAATTCTATGTTCTAAATGCAGTCCAGATTCCTGTACTAAGCTTATCCCAAATACAACATTGCGAGTTTCAGCAGTTAACGGCTTCAGAGGCAAATAATTAGACAATGACTTGTATTCATACAGCCCTTTAATGCAGTAAACCAGAGCACTGCTTCACAGAGTACTAATTAGTGATGGAGGGAGGGATAACCAAAAGCTTGATCAAAATTTTAAGCTCTAAAGAGGTGAATACTGGAAATCTGAAAGAATTTTGAACCAGTGACCTGCTAGGTCTTTGGGATTCCTGGCACTCTGTGAAAATGCAATATCCTCTTATTCTACTGGTGAGTGTCCATGAGGAATAATGAGACACCACTTGCTTGAGGAAACAAACCCTCGCTGACTTCCTTAATACGTTCCGCGGAATTCTGACTGACTAATGTCCTTGATGTATCCATCAGTATCTTTTAATGAATGTAGGAATTTCAGATCTATTGTAATATCCGTATTTAGTGCAGTAAGGGTTAAACACCTGTGTTAGAGTGTGTTTGGCTGCTGCAATCATGTTTAAAATAATCTTGATTTGAAATGTTGGGAGCCAAGGGTCCAATTTCTTTGATTAAGCAGATTTCCCATGGAATTAATTGGATTTCAGCTTGGTAAAATGATGTCATTACTGGGTGGAGCTAAGGTATCAGGCATTTTGTAGGAAAGCAGGTCAGTGCGGTTTTGGGTGAAGCTGTGACCACAAGTCAAGCAGTTTGCTCTCTGCAGTTCAGTTAAAAGAGATTAACAGCCTTTCAAGGTGTGCAGGCCTGTCTGAGAACAAGGGGGAAGTTGAAACAAGCTGAGAGACAGCTTCTGAAGAGATACAGCCAGAGTTTCTGCATGTGTCTGGCAGGAGTCAGATCTATTTTTAATGCAGTGTTGTGAGAACTCTCTTTTTCAAATAATAACTTTGTAAAGCAAGTAATCCTCTGTACCATTTGTAGTTAGAGTGTATTGAGAACTGAGATTTGTTTTCCTTGTTTAAGTGGGAATAAAGATAGCAATTAAGGGTATTGTCTTCACCATATTAAGTTGCATTGTTTGAGGGGTAATTGTAAGTTATTTTCTTGTGTGATGTCAAAGATTTTAATACTGGCCAAGATTCTCCGAGCCCGCGCCGGGTCGGCGACCGTAGAATCGTCGCCAGTCGCGTGTGCGTGGCCAACGCAACACCAGTCGGGGGCCATTGAATACAGCTCCCGCGGTGATTCTCCGTGAGTTCCTACTGAGTTCCACTGGCGTGGTTCCAACCTGGTACCACCCGGTACCACCTGGTGCGGGAGGGGGGGGATCAGACTCCTTGGGGGGCCTTCACGACGGCCAGGCCCATGATTGGGGGCTACCGATCGGCTGACGCGTGCGATTTTGAGGGGGCCTACCTCCTTCGCGCGGGCACACTGTGTGGCTCCGCCATGTTGTACGGCGCTGGCGCGGAAACGGCCACCATGTGCATGAGCCAGCGTGGAAACTGCCACCATGCGCAAGAGTGAATCCGTGCCAGCAGTGCAGGGTCGCGTTTCAGCGCCAGAGCAGCACGCAGCACTCCGGCGCCGTGCTGGCCCACTGTGGACCACTGAATCGCTGGGATAAGAGGCCCATTGATGCCAGTGTGCAACACTCCGGTGTTTATGCCGGCGTTAATTTCAATGAGATTCCCCCTCAGGGCGGCACAGTAGCATAGTGGTTAGCACTGTTGCTTCACTGGGCCAGGGTCCCCGGCTAGCTTCCGGTTTAGGTCACTGTCTGTGCGGAGTCTGCACGCATGTCTTTGTGGGTTTCCTCCAGTTTCTCCGGTTTCCTCCTGAAAGACGCGCTGCTAGGTGAATTGAACATTCTGAATTCTCCCTCGGTATACTGGAACAGGCGCTGGAATGTGGAGACTAGGGGCTTTTCACAGTAACTTTGCAGCGTTAATGTAAGCCTACTTGTGACAATAATAAAGATTATTATTATTATCATCATCCGTCTAAACTTCATAAAGTACTAACCCAGAGTTCTCAACCACTCCTCATACGACAAACCCTTCATTCCAGCGATCATTCTTGTGAACGTCCTCTGGACCCTTTCCAAGGCTCTCCTCTTTACATAAGGGCCTAAAACTGCTCACAATACTCCAAATGGGGTCTGACCAGAGCTTTATACACTCTCAGAAGTAAATCCCTGCTCTTGTATTCTAGCCCTCTCAAAATTAATGCTAACATTGTTGTTGCCTTCCTTACTGCCAACTGAACCTCCATGTTAACCTTAAGAGAATTCTGAACAAGGACTCCTAAATCCCTTTGTTCTTCAGATTCTCGAAGCCTTTCCCCATTTAGAAAGTAGTCTATGCCTCTATTCTTCCTACAAAGTGCATAACCTCACGCTTTTTCACATTGTATTCCATCGGCCCACTCTCCTCGCCTGTCCAAGTTCTTATGCAGCTTACCAACTTCCTTAACACTACATTTTCTTCTACATATCTTTGTATCATCTGCAAACTTAGCAACAATGCCCTCAGTTCCTTCTTCCAGATTGTTAATCTATATAGTGAATAGCTGTGGTCCCAACAGTGACCCCTGCGGTACACACTAGCCACTGGCTGCCATCCTGAAAAAAAGTCTTCGCCCCCACTGTTTGCCTTTTTCCAGTCAGCCAATCCTCTGTCCATGCCAGTACCTGCCCCTAACACCGTGTGTTCTTATTGTATTTAGCCTCCTGTACTGCATCTTGTCAAAGTCCTTCTGGAAATCCAAATATATCACGTCCACTGGCCCTCCTTTGTCTAACTTCCTTGTTACCTCCTGAAAAAATTCTAACAGATTTGTCAGGTATGACCTCCCCTTGATGAAGTGCTGCTGACTCAGACCTATTTACCATGCACTTCCAAGTACTCCACAATCTCAACATTGGTCGTGGACTGTAAAATCTTACTAACGAACGTAATCAGGTTAACCGGCCTATAATCTCACATCTTCTGCCCCCCCTTCCTTCTTAAATAGGGGTGTTAAATTAGCCATTTTCCCTTTTAGATACAACACTCTCTGTCCTGCGTTGACCTGCTGTGCCTGAAGTTAGATTGCTGCCGCTTTCCATACTTTCTGTTCTATTACTTGTCTGGAAACTTTAGTAATCTCCACTGAGGTAATGCATTCTATGTTGAACGCTAAAGCTGAAATAACAAGCTCTTTTCATCCCTATATTTAGGTGATGTTTATATTGTCTCTTTTCATCCCTATAGTTATGTGATGTTTATATTGTTGTAGATGAGTCCAGTGACTGGCAGTCAGGTAGGTCAGGCTCAAGCTTTATCTGCAATGCTCTATGTGGAACTCCACAACTTAGATGAACAGATTTAACTTTTAGAAAAGTATCATTTTTTGGGATTGTCTGTCTGTTCATTACTTTTAGCAAGGCAATTTATCAGGAATGGTGTGTACTGGCATGTTGGTATTTTCACGGCACAATAAATGGTCTCTTGTCTTTCAGGCAGAAGGTTGTGGGTTCAAGTCCGACACCGGAGATTTTTTTTGTTGCAAAAACATACTTTATTCGTAAAATATCTGAAAGAACGTTACAAACATTTCAAAATGGCCATTACACAAAGAGCAATAACATTCAGGTTCTCGACATATGTCATTTCTGAGGAGCTTCAATACAGTCAAAGAAACATGATAGACATTTCAAATGGTCATTAAAAATGCTGCAAAGGCATTTAAGTTGTCTCCATAGTTCAAGTTGCACTCTGAGGTTCTTCAAAATAATTGTGATACTTGTTACATTCACTGTATACGTTCAATGTGAGTCGTACAGCCCGAGAGGGTTCTGTACAATTCCACTCCCCTCAGTTCACTACGGCTGAAAGGTCTTAGACACCGACCTTCCCCCACTGCACCTCTGCAGCGTTTGCCCCAAGCTATAGTGCATCCTTCAGCACGTAGTCCTGGGCTTATCAATGTGCCAGTCTGCAACACTCAGTGGGGACAGCTCTTTGCACTGGAAGATCAACAAGTTTCAGGTAGACCAACGGGAGGCTTGGGGAAGCTTTAACACCCAATTAACTTACCCAGCATCTGTGCAACGTATTCCGTTGGGTTCCTGCCCTCGGTGGCCTCTGGCAGTCCCACAATCCTCGGGTTCTGGTGGCGGGACCTTCCCCTTTAGCGCTCCTAGGGCAGTCTCCAGTGAGGTGATCCGATCACTCTGGTGAGTGGCGGCCTTCTCCAGATATTGCACCGTAGGCTCCTGTACCTCCAGCCACCTTTCTGTCTTCTCTAGTGCTTCCTTGAAGGGGCCAGGGTGTCTGCCTCCGCCGACTTCACCGTTGCTATCAGGTACTCCTTGATGGTGTCCCTGTGTTTCAGGGGTTTTTTGGTTAGGGTCTCCATCCATTGCCATATCGGTGGGTTTGCGATGGTGACTCCGCTCGCTCCGCCATGTCTTGCTCCAACTCTCTCTTCGCGTCCGCCGCCTCGGCCTTCCTTTCCCACCTTTTGCTGCCCGTGTTCTCTTTTCTGCCCCTTTGATGTTTCGGGGGCACTTCCTTGGGTTTTGGATGGTTTCAGGTGAGGGTGGGGTGGGGATTTGATTGACGGCCAATCGTCGGTTAAAAAGCATCTAAGTTGATGTCTCCAGGAGGAGAGCCACCTTTCATTCGATGCTTAGCACATCCCCACCACCGGAAGTCGATTAATGAATTTAAGGCAAAGCGGTTTAGCTTTAATTCGAGCAGAAGGCTGTGTTGGGTTAACCTGAAGTTTGAAATGTGACCTTAAGGCAGGCAGTCTGTAGGAAGCAGTCTGAATTTCAAACCAGCAGTTTCCAGAACGGTTTGTCTGACATCAGTGCTGACTCAGCTTGATAGACTTTCGGGCAGCAATGTAGCAAAGTTGAGGGCAGCAAGATAGCGCAGTTGTTAGCACAGTTGCTTCACAGCTCCAGGGTCCCAGGTTCAATTCCAGCCTCGGGTGACTGTCTGTGTGGAATTTGCACATTCTCCCCGAGTCTGCGTGGGTTTCCTCCGGGTGCTCTGGTTTCCTCCCACAGCCAAGATGTGCAGGTTAGGTGGATTGGCCCTTAGTGTCCAAAAAGACTAGGTGGGGTTACTGGGTTACGTCGATAGGGTGGAGGTGTGGGCTTAGGTAGGGTGCTCTTTCCAAGGTCCGGTGCAGACTTGATGGGCCGAATGGCTTCCTTCTGCACTGTAAATTCTATGATTCTATGACTTGGGTGGCGGCCAATGAACTGGATCATATTACCAGACTTTGTCAATAGCCCATGCTGGTTGGTTCTGATTTCTCTGGGCTGTTTCTCTCCCAGTTAAGGCTGGTTTTTCTTTCAGTTTCGCTTTGAGCTCAGAGCTGGAAGCAACTACAGAAAGAGGCCATTCAGCCCATTGAGTCTGCACCGACCCTTTTGAAAGACCATTCTACCTGGGCCCTATTTCCCACCCTGTAACCTCACCCGAAGGGGCAATTTAGCATGTCCAATCCACCTAACCTGCACATCTTTGGACTGTGGGAGAAAACCGGAGCATCCGGAGGAAACCCACGCAGACACGGGGAGAAAGTGCAAACTCCACACAGATGGTTAGCCAAGGTGGGAATTGAACCAGGGTCCCTGGCGCTGTGAGGAAGCAGTGCCTACCACTGCGCCACCGTGCCGCCCCTCTGAGATGTAAAATAACTCTCTGAAAATCCCGTGCGGAGACTCTGTTTTTCCTCCGTTGGGCTGGGGGTCATTTTGTGGAAACTGATAAAGTTTAAAACTGAGATTGGAAACTGGGTTGAGGTGAGACAAAGAGTCTTAAGAAAGAAACAGGTGGCCTGGGGCCGTCATTCCTCTTGTGCCTGAATCCTTCCTGCTGGACTCAGCAAAGCGTTCTGTACAACACACGAACAGGGCAGGAGAGAGAGAGCAGCCCTGCCTGACGTCTTATTTAATTGGAAAACTTTCCGATTCCCACCCATTGATTGAAGCTGCATTACTGATGTTTGCGTAGAGCAGGCGCATCCGACTGTGGATTCGCTCCTTAAATCCCACTTTAGAGAGCACATCCATCATGTAGGTGTGTGGTAGTCTGTCAAAGGCTTTTTCCTGGCCCAGGCTGATGAGAGAGGTATCCACAGCCCCTGTCCCACACATAGACAATCATAACCCTGAGTAGCGTGAGGCTATCAGAGATCTTACTGCCAGGGACAGAGCATGTCTGGTCAGGGTAGAGTACTGACTCCGAAGTGGACCTGACTCAATTGGTGATGAGAGATTTGAGCACCTAATCTAGAGTGACACCTCAGTGCGGTACTGACAGAGTGCTGGTTTGTTGGAGGTGCCACCTTTTGGATGAAGTGTTAAACTGAGGCGACACTCGCCCTCTGAGGTCAGTTTAAAAATGTCCCAATCCACCATTCAACGAAGCGCGCATGATTTCTCCCAATGTCCTGGGCCATATGTATCTATCAACCAACATATGCAAAAAAAGTTTAACTGTCTAAGCATCCCATTAATGGTCGTGGGACTTTGCTGTTTGCAAATTGGCTGCTGCATTTCCCAATAATGATAACACACCATTGGCTGCAAATCCGGAGATTATGGAAAGTGCTGTGTAAATGTGAGTCCTTGTGATCTAGTTGAACGATGATTTAGAAGTTTGCTCTTATTGTTTCATATTTTAAGAGTGTTTTGGATAATTAACTTTGTTATCTCCATTTGCAGGATGCTTCATTCTTTTTTCTTCGTTGTTAGTTTGGAAATAAGCTGGAATTCATTGTCAGCCTGTAGCTGTGTTCAAAGACAAACCAGTTCTGGAACTGATCGTGGGGGTTTGTTAAAGGCTCTCGTTCTTCAGATCCATCATTGCCTTCTTTATTTGGAACGCTTTCTTAGGATTCTTTTATTGGGAGGTCCATCCTAATTTGGGACTCTAATTTGGTATTCTCTTATCGGGACTCATATTGGAACTTTGGATTAGAAATTGCCTATTTAGGACCCTTATTGAGAACACCAAATTCTTTGGGGCTTTTATGCATGAATCTTTGATTTATGCACCTCTTTAAACGTCCTTTTCTGATCTTCTAATCTTATTCTTTGGAGTCGCCTCATGGTTCTGAACCTGAAAAGTGGAGATTCAAACCCCACTCCAGACTTGATTTACACTGACGCTGAGTGAAGCACTGAGGGAGTGCTACATTGCCGGGGACCATGTTTTGGATGAGACATTAAACAGTTTCCTTGCCCAGTTGGGTATTAAAATTCCAGAACATGATTCAACTAAGAACAGGAAGTTCTCCCAGCAGCCTAGCTAATATTTGTTCTTCAGTCAGGAACATAGGGACACGAACAGACCATTCAGCCCATCGAACCGGTTCCCTCATACAATATGATAATGGCTGAACTCTGTTTCTGAACTCAGAAATTCCACCCTGTCCAACTGCACCACTTGTCCCTTTCAGGATTCAGCCCATGAAAGATCACAATGTAAATTAAAGCCTTTGTAATTATTTCACTCCTGTGGTAATTTCTCTCAAAGTTGCTGATGATTCTCCATTGCCCGACTCCGATATTGTAATTGGTGATCGGGCAGAGAATCGACTCCGATGCCCAAATTGGGGCTGGCGGTGGATTGACGCTGGTCAGCCATGCTCTGCCCCCTCAAAAATGGTGTAATCGCGTCATGCGCCGTTGCAACAGCGTTGGTGGGTCATTGGCCGGCCCTCCTGCGATGCTCCGCACCCAATGGGCCAAGTTCCCGCCAGCGCGGGACAAATGTGGTCTCAGCCGTCGGGGTCCCGGCGTGGCGGCTGTGGACTGTGCCACTGAACAGGGGGGTATCCGTGAGGGCTGGGGCGGGGGGGGACTGGTGGGGGTGGCCAGGGGGTGGCCTGTGGGGTTGCAAATGGCTGGTCGTGCACTGCCGGCACCATGTTGTACGGCGCGACCTCTGCAGGTCATTCACCCGCCGTTTTTGGCACGGGAGCCGGGAGTTGCACTCGGCGCCGCTGCTAGCCCCTCATTGGTCCCGGAATCTGTGAGGGGTCGGTACAGATTTTTTTCATCGTAATCCTCCCGCAAATTCTCCGTTCGAGTCGGTACTTAGCTGCTGAAGCGGATAATCCAGCCCAATGTTTCTTCTCGTGTAAAATGTTAATGGGCGGCACGGTAGCGCAGTGGTTAGCACTGTTGGTTCACAGCACCAGGGTTCCAGGTTCGATTCCCGGCTTGGGTCACTGGGCGGAGTCTGCACATTCTCCCTGTGTCTGCGTGGTTTTCCTCCGGGTGCTCCGGTTTCCTTCCACAAGTCTCGAAAGATGTGCTATTATGTAAATTGGACATTCTGAATTCTCTCTGTGTGTACCTGAACAGGCGCGGAATGTGGCGACTTGGGGATTTTCTCAGTAACCTCATTGCAATGTTAATGTAAGCCTACTTGTGACAATAAAGATTATTATATTATGAAACTGCTTTTTTTATTGAGTGGAAATATTTGGCAGGTTTTGCGCTATCATTCACAGTATGGGAGCATCGTTGGCAAGGCTGGAATTTATTTCGCATTCCAAGTTGCCGTTGAGAGCTGGTGGTCAGTCGCCTTCATGAACCTGTGAACCCGTGGTGAAGATGTTCCACGATGCTGTTCGGGAGGATGTATGATTGGGTGGCATTCTTAAGTCCGGAGTAGTGGGTGTGTTTCGGGGGAGATTGTGGCATACTGGCAATGTCATTGGGCTGATGCTCTGGGGACACGGGTTCAAATTCCACTGCAACAGCTGGTAGAAGTTAAATTCAATGAATGAACTCTAGAATTAGAAGCTAGTTTCAATAATGGTGAGCCAACTGCTTCACCAATTATGCCCTTTAGGGAAGGAAATCTGCCATCCTTACATGCTCTGGCCTTCATGTGACTCCAGACCCACAGCAATGTGGTTGGCACTTAACTTCCCTCTGAAAGGGAAAGTGGGCACTGCGGTAGCACAGTGGTTAGCACTATGGCTTCACAGCGTCAAGGTTCAATTCCCTGCTTGGGTCACTGTCTGTGCGGAGTCTGCACGTTCTCCCCGTGTCAGCGTGGGTTTCCTCCAGGCGCTCCAGTTTCCTCTCACAAGTCCCGAAAGACGTGCTTTTTAGGTAATTCGGACATTCTGAATTCTCCCTCTGTGTACCCGAACAGGTGCCGAAGTGTAATGACTAGGGGCTTTTCACAGTAACGTCATTGCAGTGCTAATGTAAGCCGACTTGTGACAATTAAAGATTATTATTAAAAGACCGAGCAGGGCACTCAGTGTAAGAGCAATTAGAAATAGGCAACAATTGCTGGCCCAGCCAGAAACACCCACATTCCATGAAAGATTAAAAACAAAGGGTGGAATTTTCTGATTTTTTTTCAGTGTTGTCTTGGGTGGGAAAAGCCGAGGGCAGCGCGCGAGCTACCTTGCCAGCTCTTCCCGCCATGTTTTTAAAAATGGAAGGGGCAGGTCCCACGACGTTGTGCTGGCAGGGCGGGCTCTGACCGACCCTACTTTGTCAGTAACTTAGAATTTTGTAAGAACCCCCAGGGAATCCATCCGCGGACACGGGACCAACCCCCACCCCAGTGAATTGCCCCTCCACTATACCCCGAAACTCCCCAATGGAAGCGCTGCTTGGCAGTGCCCCTTGGGGAGCTGTACTTACCTCTGAACCCCAGCTGGGGTCTGTCCGCCAAGTTCCCCGTTAGTCAAAACCTGTTGTAAACCTCACCGACCTGACATCACGCAGGAGGAGGCAGGGGTGGGGGAATTCCCTACATGGGGATTGATACAGTGAGGAGGCCCGCTAAGTATATGTTAATAGTCTTCCTGTCATTGCACGACAGGAACCCCGTTGCATCATTGGCAAGGGGACAGGGTCAATCGAGGTGGGAAATCCCCCCACCTCCCCCACCCCGGCACAAAATCTGTTTTGGAACTTCCTCTCGATTCTTGCCCCCCCACCCCCCGGCCGCCATTCCTGTCCACCAAAACTGGAGGCAGAAATTCCCTCCACAAAATGTGTCTAATTTGTTGTTTTGAACATTGTGGGGGAAAGTAACAATCTTAACATCCATTCTCTGCCCATTTAACTATCAGTTCTTTTTACTATAGTATGCCATCCCACAATGATGAATGTTTATATTTTAAAGGCTGAACCTTCATTTCTGACTTCAGTAATGTGAATCATCGAGTGAAGGAGCAGTCTTAACATAATTGGAATTCTAATTAGCTCATAATTGAGCTTGATCCTCCACCTCAAGATCTTGTCGTTCTTGATTTGGCCCCGCTGTGCATTATCGAATATAAAGGCTACCGACCATTGGTCAGTGAGGAGAGTGAATCTCCTGCCGGCCAGGTAATGCCTCCAATGTCGCACATCTTCCACTATGGCTTGGGCTTCCTTTTCCACTGAGGAGTGGCGGATTTCTGAAGCGTGGAGGGTCCGGGAGAAAAAGGCCACGGGTCTGCCCGCTTGGTTTAGAGTGGCCGCCAGAGCTATGTCGGATGCGTCGCTCTCGAATTGGAAGGGGAGGGACTCGTCGATTGCGTGCATCGTGGCCTTTGCGATATCCGCTTTGATGCGGCTGAAGGCCTGGCGGGCCCCTGTCGACAGGGGGAAGGTAGTGGACTGAATTAACGGGCGGGCCTTGTCCGCGTAGTGGGGGACCCACTGGGCGTAATAAAAGAAGAAGCCCAGGCAGCGTTTCAGGGCTTTGAGCAGTGGGGGAGGGGGGACTCCATAAGGGGGCGCATGCGTTCAGGGTTGGTGCCTATCACTCCATTACGCACCACGTAGCCAAGGATGGCTAGACGGTTGGTGCTAACCACGCATTTTTCCTCGTTATAGGTGAGGTTCAGTGCGTTAGCGGTCTGGAGGTATTTGCGGAGGTTGGCGTTGTGGTCCTGCTGGTCATGGCCGCAGATGGTTACATTGTCGAGGTATGGGAACGTGGCCCGCAAACCGTGCTGGTCAACCATTCGGTCCATCTCCCATTGGAAGACTGAGACTCCGTTAGTGACGCCAAATGGGACCCTTAAAAAGTGGTAGAGCTGCCCGTCTGCCTCAAAGGCCGTGTACTTGCGGTCGCTCGGACGGATGGGGAGCTGATGGTATGCGGACTTAAGGTCCACGGTGGAAAAGACCTTGTATTGTGCAATCCGATTGACCATGTCGGATATGCGGGGGAGAGGCTACGCATCTAGCTGCGTGTACCTATTGATGGTTTGACTATAGCCTACGACCATCCTCTGCTTCTCCCCGGTCTTTACAACTACCACCTGGGTTCTCCAGGGACATTGCTGGCCTGGATTATGCCTTCCTTCAGCAGCCGCTGGACTTCAGACCGGATAAACGTTCGGTCCTGGGCACTGTACTGTCTGCTCCTAGTGGCGATGGGTTTGCAATCCGGGGTGAGGTTCGCAAACAAGGAAGGCGGTTCAACCTTGAGGGTCGCGAGGCTGCAGATAGTGAGTGGGGGTATAGGGCCGCCGACTTGGAACGTTAAGCTCTGGAGGTTACATTGGAAATCTAACCCTAGGAGAGTGGGAGCGCAGAGGTGGGGGAGGACATAAAGCTGATAATTCTTAAACTCTCTCCCTTGCACTGTTAGGTTCGCGATGCAGAACCCTTTGATTTCAGCGGAATGGGATCCCGCTGCCAGGAAAATCTTTTGGGTACTGGGATGGATTGAAAGAAAACAGCGTCTTACCGTATCCGGATAGATAAAACTTTCCATGCTCCCAGAGTCGATCAGGCATGGCGTTTCGTACCCGTTAACCAGCACCATCGTTGTTGCCGTTTGGAGCGTCCGGGGCCACGACTGGTCCAGGGTCACCGAAACCAGTCGTGGTTGCTGCATCGGGGCGTTTTCTTCAGACCCCGTGGAGCCGTTCATGCTGGGGTCCTTGGCTATCAGCCAGGTTGGCGGCGTCCACGGATCGCACGCGGTCGGGGGTGGACAAAATGGCCACGCCCATGGATCGCACGTGTCCGGAGGGTCACAAGATGGCGGCGCCCATCCTCCCCGCGTGGAGTCCGGGACCCAAAATGGCGGCGCCTGTTGGCCGCACATGAATCGTTGGGGGGGGGGGGTTGAGTCTGCTGTCCCCGTTGTCCCCCGGAGATTGCGGCGACCCCCCGGGACTGGCACACCGCCGAATAGTGCCCCTTCTTGCCGCAACTTTTACAGATGGCCGAGCGGGCCGGGCAGCGCTGCCGGGAGTGTTTTGACTGCCCGCAAAAATAGCAGCGGGGCCCCCCCGGGTGGTCTGGTGCTCTGGCCGCGCAGACTTGTGGGGGGATGGGGGGTGCTGGGGAGTCGGTCGCAGCGGGGGTCCACGGAGCACAAGGGGCTGCCGCGCGGTCAGGGCCGTAAGCGTGGGCATTTTGTGAGGCCACATCAAGGGAGGCCGCAAGGGCCCATGCCTCCGTGAGCCCCAGTGAGTCTCTCTCCAGCAGTCGCTGGCGGTTTGGAATGAGGTCATACCTGCCACAAAAGCATCCCTGATTAGGAGTTCCGTATGTTCGTTTGCCGTCACCGACGGGCAGTTGCAGTTCCTTCCCAATATTAGCAGCGCGCTGTAGAACTCGTCCAGCGATTCTCCGGGGATTTGCCGTCTCATCGCGAGTTGGTGGCATGCGTAGACTTGGTTTACGGGCCGAATGTAGACTCCTTTCAGCATGGTGAGCGCCGTCGGTAAATCCTCCGTGTCTTCGATGAGCGTGTAGATCTCCGGGCTCACCCTGGAATGCAGGACCTGCATTTTCTGGTCTTCTGTGATCCGGCCGGGGGCCGTTCGTACGTATCCTTCGAAGCACGTTAGCCAGTGTTTAAATACAGCCGCTGAGTTTGCTGCATGGGGGCTGATTCGCAGACACTCCGGGGCAATCCGGAGCTCCATAGTCTTTTTAAGTCTGCTTAATAAATTGTAGCACTATCAATTACTCACGAGACGAGAAGAGATGAAGTCAATCAATGGCTTTATTAAGCAGACTTGTTCCCCAGCAGCTCAGTTACAGAATGCGGCTGCTGGGAGAACCCGTGTTCTTATACTCCACCTTACTGGGTGGAGCCAGCAGGTGGCAGATCCAATCAGGACCCAGTGTCTGTCTACCAATAGCCTCTTGGCATCACAGGTACCGTACTACCCCTAATACATACCACCACAATGTGTAAGGCTTAAATCGAGCTTTTTACAGATTGTTGGTAGGTGAGAAAAGGGGGGTGTTGTGAATGGAATAGCGTGTGAGGCTAATGGAGCCCAGGCTTTGTAATGATCTGGTTTGTGAGCATATATTTGACTGCCCTTGTGAGATCATTCACTTCGCCCAACACGCGTCCAGGTCCTCAGGGTTAGACTGTAATCACTGCGATGGCTACCTGCTCCAACTGCCACATTGGTACATTTGGTCCCCTGAGGGAAGTGGAGCTTTCTCCTCCTGAGCACCTCAACATCATGGCCGCCAGCATGACATCCGAGGACACTGGGACATGCTTTCTGTCCTGTTCTGCTATTTCTGGAACTTCCTCCTTGTTGTCTGCTTGGTTTCATCCCTTGTTGCAAGCAGAATACACCTAATTTTAAGTACTATAGGTTGGACTTAAATATTGCTGGCCTCACACAGACTAGAACTCGTTGTTGAGGCATACCGTGACCAGGACGTTCATGGGACGTGGGTGTCCCTTGAGGGGGCAGTTAAGAGAAACCAATTGCTGTGGGTCTAGAGTCACATGTTGGCCAGACCAGGTAAGGACAGCAGATTTATTTCCCTAAAGGACATTAGTGAACCAGGTGGGCTTTTACGACAATCGACAATGGTTTCATGGTCATCATTAGACTTTTAATTCCAGATTTTTATTGAATTCAAATTTCACCATCTGCAGTGATGGGATTTGAACCTGGGCCCCCAGAAGATTACTCTGGGTCTCTAGTTTACGAGTCTAGTTATAATACCATTATGCCACCGCCTCCCTTAAAGTTAGCAAGAAGGATGGGATTTGTGTGCTACCGGCAGGAATTTGAATGGACATGCCTTAATTCCAAACTGCAATCATTATTAAAGGGACTCTTGAATTTTCAGCCCAACCAGTGGAATAAAGACTAATCTGGCCTCGGCGGATATAGGGAGATTTCAGGAATGTGCAGCTTACAATTGGTTGCACCGCGATTTGACAACATTGAGACTCTGTGTCAGTTTACTACGAGCATGCAGAAGATGGGGCTCTGTGGTTGAAATATGATGTTAATTATGTTGACCTGTGTGTGATTGTGGAAGGCGGTGGGACCAATTAATGGAGTTAGATGGATGGCTTCTGGTCAACAGAGGTTAGGTGACAAATGAAATACAATCCAAGGAAAGCCTCTATGAATTCAGGTCACATTGCAGGCTGGCTCCAGAGCAAACTGCAGTCAAACAGAGAGGTCTTATTACTGAGAAAAATGAAACCGGCCGTCCTCTTGAAAAATTGCTTTTCAGTAGTAACGAGAATCTTTGATAATTTAACTCTTTCGTGATGTTTTTGATTCATCCATAATTCCAAGTTTCAGTTTAATTGTTTGATTTTCTGGCTGCATTAATTGTTTTTCTGACGATTGAATTTTATAATGGTATTCCATTGCAAATAATGCCTCACCTTTTTCAAGTAGTGCCATTTAGTTTTATGCAAGGGTGAGAATGTAAAATATAATCTACCTAACACAGTCGAAATCCACCTTGAATAATCACACGAGTCAATCTCAAGTGGGTGAGTCAAAACAAGAGGCTGAGCAGTAAGAGGAAACAACAGAGCAGCAGATTGTGCACAGAGGATAAAACTGAACAATGCAATTTCACTGTGATACAAAATACTGTGGGGATTTAGGGATGGGTGATAAATGCTGGCCAGGCCTGCGACACCTACGTCCTGTGAAAGAATAGAAAAGAAACAGCACCAGGTACAGAACTCAGCCAACATTTATAATCATCTTGGGGATTATTTTATTGGACTCGCTAGTGCCAGTTACTCCCAAAGGTGAGCTTTAAGTCCCTTATCATAGAATCCTACCTTGCAGAAGGAAGGCATTCGGCCCATCTAGTCTGCAACGCACCTCCAAAAGAGCATTCCACCTAAGTCCATGCCCACACAACCCTGTTACCCCACCTAACCTTTTGGACACTAAGGGGCAATTTTACCATGGCCAATCCACATAACTTTTTTTTAATAACCTTTATTGTCACAAGTGTACGTACATTAACACTGCAATTAAGTTATTGTGAAAAGGCCCGAGTCGCCACATTCCGGTGCCTGTTCGGATACACAGAGGAACAATTCAGAATGTCCACATTACCTACCAGCATGCCTTTCAGGACTTGTGGGAGGAAACCGGAGCACCCGGAGGAAACCCACGCTGGGAGAATGTGCAAACTCCACACAATCACCCAAGATCGTGATCGAATCAGGGTCCCTGGTGCTGTGAGGCAGCAGTGCTAACCACCGTGCCACCATGATGCCCTTATGATCTAGAGTTATCTTTACCAGCCAACTATCCAGATAACTATCTACACAGTGACCAGCTATTGAGACACATGAAATTTCTTATCTTTACATATACTGGATGAGAACATGAGAACATGAGAACTAGGAGCAGGAGGAGGCAATTCAGCTCCTGGAGCCCGCTCTGCCATTCAATGTATTCATGACTGATCTCATCTCAGCCTCAATTCCACTCTCCTTCCCATTCTCCATAACCATTCAACCCATCACTAATTCAAAATCTGTCTATCTCCTCAAATTTACTCAATATCCAGGCATCCACCGCACTCTGGGGCAGTGAATTGTACAGATTCACAACCCTTTGAGAAAAGTAATTTCTCATCACCTCTGCTTTAAATCTGCTGCCCCGTATCCTAAAATTATGACTTCTCGTTCTAGATTTCCCCAGAAGAAAAAGCATCTGGCCTATGTCTACTTTGTCAATACCTTTTATGATCATATATACTTCAATTAGATTAGATATTCTTCTAAACTCGAGAGAGTATAGGCCTAAATGCTCAATCTCTTTTCATAAGACAAGCACCCAACTCTGGAATCAACCTAGTGAATCCATTGACTAAATTCACTTTTACCAATTTACCTCTTAGATCACTTTTACCAATTTGTGGCACACTTTTCAACTCGTATGTCAACTTCCTTGCATGAGATGTCTGTATGTGTGTTACAGTGTCATTTTGACTAGTGTTCTTTCTCCTATGCCTTACTGGCATCTGTTGAGGGTTCTGAGCATATTGGGTAGGTGTGGTAGTCTGTGTAGAGGTATTACGGTACCTAGTAATGCTGGAACACCATTGGTAGATATTGTATGTTTCCCATTGGTCAAGCTGTATGGTAGCTCCGCCCTGCAAGAGCCCGTGCCATCCCAGCAGCCTTCTTTCTGTACCTGAGCTGCTGGGGGAAACATCTAGCTTATTAAAGCCTTCAGTTGGACTACAACCTCGCTTTAGTAGTCATTGATCGTGCATCAATTTAATAAGCTAGATTTAAAAGGATGGAGCTCAGAATCAAGCCGGAGTGTCTGCAACTCAGCCCCCACGCGGCAAACTCATCGGCAACCTTCAAGCACTGGCTGGCGTGTTTTAACGGATATCTCGGAACGGCCGAAAACACATCCACGGGAGAACAGAAATTGCAAGTCCTGCACTCGAGGGTGAGCCCAGAAATTTACACCCTCATCAAGGACGCGGACGACTTTGATGCAGCAATGGAGCTGCTAAAAGGACATTATATTCGCCCGGTAAACCAGGTCTATGCCGGACATCTGCTCGCGACGAGGCAACAAATCCCTGGGGAATTGCTGGAAAAATTCTACGGTGTGCTCCTGGTGTTGGGGAGAAACTGCAGCTGCCCGCAAGTTTCGGCGAGCGACCACACAGAACTTTTGATCCGTGACGCTTTAGTTGCAGGTATGCTGTCCTCTCAAATCCGCCAGCGATTGCTGGAGAAAGACACCCTAGGCCTCAAGGAGGCACGGGCCCTTGCCGGCTCCCTGGATGTGGCCTCCCGAAACGCCCGTGCTTACGTCCCCGACCGTGCGGCAGCCACCTGGGCAGCGTGGAACCACTCCGCGGCCCACCCCGAGACATCTCCTATCCCTCCACAAACTTGTGCTGCAAGACGGCCTGGCAACCCCGGGGGCCCCGCTGCTATTTTTGCGGGTAGGCCAAGCACCCCCGGCAGCGCTGTCCGGCCCGCGCATCCACCTGCAAGGGATGCGGTAAAAAGGGCCACTTCGTGGTGGTATGCCAGGCCCGGGCGGTCGCTGCGGTCTCCAGTGGCGAATGTGGATCACCACCACAATCCTCTCCACGGTCCCCATGCAGCCAGCGAGCACCGCCATCTTCCTCCTCCAGAGCCACGTGCGGCCTCCGGGCGCCGCCATCTTGTCCTGCGGACGCCACGTGCGATGGATGGGCACTTTGTGCACCCCCAGCCATGTGCGACCAATGGGCTCTGCCATCTTGGATGGACTCTCAGGACCCCAGCTCGGCTGACCACACACCGCCTGAAGAGAACATTCAACTGCTGCCGCGATTAGCCTCGGTGACCCTGGACCAGTCCCTGCCTCGAAAACTCTCAACTGCTACAACAACGATACTAATCAACGGGCACGAGGCGTCCTGCTTAATCGACTCTGGGTCAGAGGTCCAACAGCTACTGAGGGAAGGGGTCATTGAAGCTAGCAACAGTCCCTGGGGAGCTCAAGTAGTGGTGGTAACGACCGGGGAGAAGCATAGGATGGTCATTTACTACAGTTAGACCATCAACAGGTTTACGCAGCTGGACACGTACCCTCTCCCCCGCATATCCGACCTGGTAAACAGGATCGTGCATTACAAGGTCTTCTCCACGGTGGATCTTACGTCCGCCTACCACCAGCTCCCCATCCGCACTAGTGACCGCAAGTACACTGCCTTCGAGGCAGATGGGCAGCTCTACCACTTCTTAAGGGTTCCCTTCGGTGTCACTAATGGGGTCGTAGTCTTCCTGCGCGAGATGGACCGAATGGTTGACCGGTACGGTTTACGGGCAACATTTCCGTATCTCAATAATGTCACCATCTGCGGCCACGACCAGCAGGACCACGACACCAACCTCCGAAAATTCCTCCAGACCGCAAAGATCCTTAACCTTACGTATAACAAGGATAAATGCGTGTTTAGCACCGACCGCCTAGCCATCCTCGGCTACGTAGTGCAAAATGGAGTTATAGGCCCTGACCCTGAACGCATGTGCCCTCTTATGGAGTTCCCCTCCCTCACTGCTCCAAGGCGCTGAAGCGCTGCCTCGGCTTTTTTTCTTACTATGCCCTGTGGGTCCCCAACTATGCGGACAAGGCCCGTCCCCTGATCCAATCCACAGTTTTTCCCCTGTCAATAGAGGCCCGCCAGGCCTTCAGCCACATCAAAGCAGACATTGCAAAGGCCGCGATGCATGCCATCGATGAGTCCCTCCCCTTCCAGGTCGAGAGCGACGCATCTGACGTAGCTCTGGCGGCCACCCTCAACCAAGCGGGCAGACCCGTGGCCTTCTTCTCACGTACCCTCCATGCTTCCGAAATCCGCCACTCCTCAGTCGAAAAGGAGGCCCAGGCCATAGTGGAAGATGTGCGACACTGGAGGCATTACCTGGCCAGCAGGAGATTCACTCTCCTCTCTGACCAACGGTTGGTCGCCTTCATGTTCGATAATGCACAGCGGGGCAAGATAAAAAACGATAACTTGCGGTAGAGGATCGAACTCTCCACCTATAACTATGAGATCTTGTATCATCCCGGGAAGCTAAACGAGCCTCCTGATACCCTGTACCGTGGCACATGTGCCAACGCACAAGTGGACTGCCTCCGAGCCCTCCATGAGGACCTCTGCCACCCCGGGGGTCACTCGCTTCTTCCACTTTATCAAGACCCGAAACCTGCCGTACTCCATCGAGGAGGTTAGGACAGCCACCAGGGACTGTCAAATCTGCGCGGAGTGCAAATCGCACTTCTACAGGCCAGAGAAAGCGCACCTGATAAAGGATGAACACCTCAGTGTAGACTTCAAAGGCCCCCTCCCCTCCACCAACCGCAACACGTACTTCCTGAATGTGATTGACGAGTACTCGCGATTCCCATTCGCCATCCCCTGCCCCGACATGACCGCAACCACCGTCATCAAGGCTCTCCATAGCATCCTTACGCTGTTCAGGTTCCCTGCTTACATACATAGTGATAGGGGGTCCTCCTTTATGAGCGACGAATTGCGTCAATTCCTGCTCAGCAAGGGCATTGCCTCGAGCAGGACGATCAGTTACAACCCCCCCGGTGTAACGGACAGGTTGAGAGGGAGAACGGAATGGTCTGGAAGACCGTTCTACTGGCTCTACGGTCCAGGAATCTCCCAGTCTCCCGTTGGCAGGAAGTCCTCCCGGATGCCCTCCACTCCATCCGGTCACTGCTTTGTACCACGACCAACCAAACACCTCACGAACGCCTCCTTGTATTCCCCAGGAAGTCCTCCTCTGGGACATCGCTCCCAACCTGGCTGGGAGCTCCCATCCTGCTCCGAAAACATGTGCGGGCGCTCATCAGACCCGTTGGTCGAGAGGGTCCACGTCTCCACGCTAACCCCCAGTACGCCTACGTGCCGACGGCCGACAAGATACGTTCTCCCTACGAGACCTGCCGGATCCCCAAGCACACCCCAGTCACCAGTCCCACCCTCCCCTCCCACCGGTGCTTCTTACAGCCACCCCTTTCCCAGGAGGATCGGTTCTTCCGCCGGCCCCGTCTAGGCCCCCCTGCTCACCAATGCACCCCTTAGACGCTCCCTTCCCAGGTCAATCAGCTTCCCCACCAGTGCCGTCTAGGGGTGTTGAAGCTGCCATGGAGATCGAGGCCACGCTCCCGGAGTCACAGGCGCCCGAGCCTCCAGCGGAGTCACCACCAAAGCTTCGACGATCACAGAGGATGGCCAGGGCCCCCGATCGACTGATTGCTTCATTTTAAAGTGTATATAGTTAATTGTGAAATTGTAAATAGTTACGTCAATAAGACAAAACGCTGTACGGAGGTATTACGGTACCTCCATAACTATAACTTCTACCACGTTACCATGTTGTAATACCAAGCCACCACCCCTGCCGGACTCTTTTTTAACAGGGGGTGAATGTGGTAGTCTGTGTAGTGGTATTACAGTACCTGGTAATGCTGGAACACCATTGGTAGATATTGTATGTTTCCCATTGGTCAAGCTGTATGGTAGCTCCGTCCTGCAAGGCAGGGTATAAGAGCCCGTGCCGCCCCAGCAGCCTTCTTTCTGTACCTGAGCTGCTGGGGAAAACATCTAGCTTATTAAAGCCTTCAGTTGGACTACAACCTCGCTTGAGTAGTCATTGATCGTGCATCAGTAGGTTTTTGCAGTCTGCAAGAGTGTTCTTCAAGCTCAACCTGTTTTACTACTGCTCCTCTTTTCACAGTTATTACTGTTATTATTAAACATTGTTACTTATTCACAGAAATATGTTCCTTCTTTTAAACAACACATTCGACTATCCTCTTTGTGGTCTCAATTTACCATCATGTGTTACACCCAATTTGTGAAACTGCCCATTTCCTGAAATGAACACTGATGGAGCCCATTCCGTGAGCTGGACAAACCCATTGCACACATCATAGGGAGCTCGACTGCTAATTTTTGTGAAATGTCCAGTACTATATATGTGTTTAAAAATCTTATTTGTAAAACTGTTGCTCAAGTCTGTTACAGTGTGCAAGGTTGAGAGCATATGGGTTTCCTCCGGGTGCTCCGGTTTCCTCCCACAGTCCAAAGACGTGCAGGTTAGGTGGATTGGCCATGATAAATTGCCCTTAGTGACCAAAAAGGTTAGATGGGGTTATTGGGTTATGGGGATAGGGTGGAAGTGAGGGCTTAAGTGGGTCGGTGCAGACTCGATGGGCCGAATGGCCTCCTTCTGCACTGTATGTTCTATGTCCTATGTTCTGCGGTACTGTGGCTGACACGGTGGCACAGTGGTTAGCACTGCTGCCTCACAGCGCCAGGGACCCGGGTTCAATTCCGGCCTTGGGTGACTGTCTGTGAGGAGTTTGCACGTTCTCCCCGTGTCAGCGTGGCGTTTCTTCGGTTGCTTCAGTTTCCTCCCATAGTCCAAAGATGTGCAGGTTAGGTGAGGTAATGGGGTTGCGCGGATAAAGCCTGAGATTGGACCTAGGCAGGGTGCTCTTACGGAGGGTGGGTGCAGACTCGATCGGCCGAACGGCCTCCTTCTGCATTGTAGGAATTCTATAATTCTACTAAATTGCGCAATGACACCATGAACATTGTAAATCTGAGGAAGCAAGTTTGTCTACAAAGGTGCAAATGGTGGTTGGTGGAAGGTGTAAAATTGAATACAAGTTTAAAAAGGACCTGTTTACATCTGCTTATTTTATGGAAGGTGTGAAATACCATGAAGGCATGAAAGGAAATTGTTTACACTTCACTATTTAAGTTCAGTGGCTCACACAACAGGTGATGGAAGGTGTGGAATTCCCTGCTGGAAGTATAAATAACAAGGCTCATGTGGCAAGTAAAGCTGAACAGTTTATTGGTGACAAGTTCATCTCTCCTTCCTTGTACCCAGATGAAAATGCAATGGCATTCGCACCTCTTGTGGAACCAATATATAAGCATAGAAATCTATACTAATTATCATAACCTCTGTAAACACTGAAGCTGGATGACTGAATTGAAAGCTGTGTGGTACCATTATTCAAGAAGAGATTTTTCATAGAATTTACAGTGCAGAAGGAGGCCATTCGGCCCATCGAGTCTGCACCAGCTCTTGGAAAGAGCACCCTACCCAAGGTCAACACCTCCACCCTATCCCCATAACCCAGTAACCTCACCCAACACTAAGGGCAATTTTGGACACTAAGGGCAATTTAGCATGGCCAATTCACCTAACCTAAGGGCAGCACGGTAGCATGGTGGTTAGCACAAGTGCTTCACAGCTCCAGGGTCCCAGGTTCGATTCCCCGCTGGGTCACTGTCTGTGCGGAGTCTGCACGTTCTCCCCGTGTCTGCGTGGGTTTCCTCCGGGTCCTCTGGTTTCCTCCCACAGTCCAAAGATGTGCAGGTTAGGTGGATTGGCCATGCTAAATTGCCCTTAGTGTCCAAAATTGCCCTTAGTGCTGGGTGGGGTTACTGGGTGATGGGGTGGAGGTGTGGACTTGGGTAGGGTGCTCTTTCCAAGAGCCGGTGCAGACTCGATGGGCTGAATGGCCTCCTTCTGCACTCTAAATTCTATGTATCTATGTAACCTGCACGTCTTTGGACTGTGGGAGGAAACCGGAGCACCCGGAGGAAACCCACGCACACACGGGGAGAATGTGCAGACTCCACACAGACAGTGACCCAAGCCGGGAATCGAACCTGGAGCTGTGAAGCAATTGTGCTAACCACAATGCTACCGTGCTGCTACCGTGCTGGGATGTAGGGATAAACCAGGTAATTACAGGCCAGTGAGCCCTACATCAGTGGTAGGGAAATTATTGGAAAACATTCTGAGGGACAGAATTAATTTTCACTTGAAGAGGCAAGGGTTAAGCAAAGATAGGCAGCATGGCTTTGTCAGCAGGAGATAGGGGGCGGGATTCTCTGTTGCCCGACACTTATATCGTAATCGGTGATCGGGCGGAGAATCCCTTTTTACGACCGAATCAGGGGCAGCGCGTGTTTTCGTATGCTCCGCCCCCTCCAAAACGGCATCATCGGGGAGTAAGACGCACGTCGTTGGAACGGCCTCAGGACATCACTGAAGGTCCTCCCCCGATGCTCCGTCCCCGATGGGCCGAGCTCACGACGGCACGGATCACATGTGCTCTCAGTTTTCGTCAACCTCGTGTGGCGGCTGCGGACTGTGTCCAGCGGCGCCCCAATCGGGGCGCAGCCGTACCGCTGGCCGGGGGGACTTCTGCGAGGGCTGGGGGGACTGGTGGGGGGTGGGGAGGGGGGCTTGAGGTGGGCACGAGCTGGCAGATCGGGTCCGTGTGTGGCCGCGCCATGCTGCACGGCGTGACCACTGCAGGTCGTCGCCGTGCGCATTCGCGGCCACAGAACCGGCCATTCTCCGGCTGTTTTTGCCACGTGAACCGCGTGTTTTACCCAGTGCCGATGCTAACCCCCCACCTGTCCCGGAATCGGTGAGGTTTCGGCACCAATTTTGGCATTGTAAAATGCCAATGTTCCCACACCGGCATTGCTTGGTGCTGTGAAGCAACAGTGCTAACCACTGTGCTAATGTGTTGCTGAGCCTGTAGCTTCTGGGGCTCCTCAATTTGGCTACGAACCTGCTGCAGTGTCGCTGACATCTCCCTCTGGATATCCTGGCTGCACACTAACATCTCCATCAGCTCTGGTAATATCTCATTCACAGGCTCAGCATCAGGTTGGGACCAGCTGGGTACTGGGATCCAACAGACCTCCGACTGCTGTGTGGCCTGGGGGTTCCTGTCTCCGCCTGATGCGCATCATCTACTGTGTTATGCTCACCAGATTGTGCCCCAAAAGCCTGACCACCAACATTTCCCACCAAGGTGTGTGTATCTGCGCTGGTGGAGAGTGGGGATGACAGCTGTAACACCTATATCGTGTCATCCTCAAAGCTCCCCTCAGAAGTGGTCTCCTGGAAGCCGCGAGAGGAGTCACCCGGGATGGGCCGCGCTTTTGGCTGGAGGACCTGCGGGAGATGGACATCTGGTCATTGGGAGAGATGGGTCAGCCAGTAAGGCAATGACAGCTCAGGTTTGACAGGTCCTCTGGGTGGAACCCGGTGTATCCTCACCTCTGTGACATCCGCCAACCTCCGCGTCGGTGATCGCTCTGTCCTCAACCACCCATCACCTCCAGGGCCTACTCCTTAAAGGAGGTAAGGATTCTTAAGTCAGGCACCCCACCGCCAGTCTGGGCCCTCTCCTGATGGTTGTGGGAGAGCTTATCCTGAGGAGAAAAAGGGAGGGCATCGTTAGCCAGATATGTGGTTCACAGTGGTGGGAGGGGGATGTGAAGGAAGAGTTGGAGGGGGTTGAAGTGAGAGGGGGTGAATGGAGGTTTGGGATCGCATGGAGAGTTGGGGGGTGGATGCTCGTGTGGGGTCGGAAAGGTCTTGGGGGTTGGGGGGGGCCAGAGGTTGGTGTCGACTAACTCGTGCTGCCTGGTGTAGGTCGTTGATGTTTTTCCGGCCCTGGAGGCCAGTCCTCCTGGTCACACTCCCAGCGCTCACAGCTGCCGCCATCTCATCCTCGGCAGCACTGGCTGCCCTGTGGCTGACCCTTCAGGACCCTTGGGGGAATAGGATATCCCTCCTGGCCTCCACTGCATCAAGGAGCCTGGCCAGATCTGCATCCCCAAATCATTGGGCTGGTCTCCGGGGTGCCATTGTTGCTAGCTGGCTGGGGTTGGCTGTGCAAGAGATATTTAAGTGCTGCTCGACCTTGTTACCTGGGGGACTGGCGAGCGCGGTCCTGGCGAATCAGCTGGCGAGCCTTCATTTGCGGCAAGGTGGACATTTTGTCGAGACCCTCAGCCATGAATGTCACGACTGCACGATGCCTTGGATACCTCCACTAATGGTGCTGTTGTCGTGAACCAGGCTCTCCACTGCGGGTGCCACCCAAGCAGTATTTGCTGCCTTAAGTGGACCAACTAACATTGAAGAGCATTGCCGGCGTCGCTAAGCCAAGCACCAACAGCCCACAGTACATTGTTCTGCAGGCCATCATCCGCTTGGCTTGCTGTGTAATGCCCTGGTGTACCACCTTCCTTGCATGTCTGGAAAGATGAAGTTCTTCATCAGATTTAATGGTAATCTGCAGTGGATAATCCAGAGGCCTGCTTAGGGTCATTCTTGGACTCTTCCCACCAACCATGCTTGACGCCACATGTAAAAAATGGAGACAGGACGGGGGGAAGCTAGCGGTCAGGGACTTTTACATAGGAGGCAGACTCGCAACCTTGGACGAACTGGTGGCAGACCTGGGCCTGCCGACTGGACAGGAACTCGGACGCATCCAAATTAAATATTTTCTCTGCAAAGATACGGCAAGGTACCCCAGGGCCTCAAGAGACAAACTACTGGAGGAACTAATAAACACGGACAGCAAGGAGGGGGAAACTGCAGAAACATATACGGACGGTTACTGGATAGGGCAAGAGTCCAACTGGACAAAGCCAGACAATGTGGCTGTCCCAGGGTCAGCATTTGGCGCAGCAGTAGTAACTGCTAATCAAGGTGATGTTCCTGCTTGAAAGGAGGTCTCCACTGCAACAGTGCCTGTCACAGACACAAGTCCTGCGACAACAGTGATCAGCGCTGACGGGGTTGGCATATTAAATATATATGAATTGTATTTATGCTGTGTTTGCGAACGTTGATGAATAAGATATCTTGCTGATTTGGGTCTGATCTTGAATGGAATATAACAGATCACAAACCAATGAGTCTGAAATATCTGGATGTCACAATAAATCTGAAATGTACATCAAATAAAGGGATTATAAGATGACAGAAAACAGAATTAAGCAGATTCTCCATTTGTGAATGAAATTTTGTTTTTCATTCAGAAATTTGACCATCTCATGAACTGGGTGCTCAAACTCCCTATTCCATGAACTGTGCAGATAGGCGGCCTAGTTCAAGGAACGGGCACCTTGTCTTGCCATTTCATGAAATGGTCAGTTTCACAAATTGGGTGTATGTAACATATATATATACATTTCTGTATGCTTCTTGATATGGAAAACATCTCTTTGTTTCATGAAAGGGAAATTATGTTTTGTAAATGTATTGGATTATTTGAGGATGTAAGAAGGAGGGTGGATTGGATTATTTGAGGATGTAAGAAGAAACAGCAGCAGCCAGAGCAGTGGCACCACGGCTGGCTCTGATGTTCAGAAGGGAGGGTCAAAGCGCAGAAGAGTAATAGTTATAGGGGACTCTATAGTCAGGGGCACAGATAGGCGCTTCTGTGGACGTGAAAGAGACTCCAGGATGGTATGTTGCCTCCCTGGTGCCAGGGTCCAGGATGTCTCCGAACGGGTAGAGGGAATCCTGAAGGGGGAGGGCAAACAGGCAGAGGTCGTTGTACATATTGGTACTAACGACATAGGCAGGAAGGGGCATGAGGTCCTGCAGCAGGAGTTCAGGGAGCTAGGCAGAAAGTTAAAAGACAGGACCTCGAGGGTTGTAATCTCGGGATTACTCCCTGTGCCACGTGCCAGTGAGGCTAGAAATAGGAAGATAGAGCAGACAAACACGTGGCTAAACAGCTGGTGTAGGAGGGAGGGTTTCTGTTATCTGGACCACTGGGAGCTCTTCCGGGGCAGGTGTGACCTGTATAAGATGGACGGGTTGCATCTAAACCGGAGAGGCATAAATATCCTGGCCGCGAGATTTGCTAGTGTCACACGGGAGGGTTTAAACTAGTATGGCAGGGGGGTGGGCACGGGAGCAATAGGTCAGAAGGTGAGAGCGTTGAGGGAGAACTAGGGAATAGGGACAGTGTGGCTCTGAGGCAGAGCAGACGGGGAGAAGTTGCTGAACACAGCGGGTCTGGTGGCCTGAAGTGCATATGTTTTAATGCAAGGAGCATTACGGGTAAGGCAGATGAACTTAGAGCTTGGATTACTACTTGGAACTATGATGTTGTTGCCATTACAGAGACCTGGTTGAGGGAAGGGCAGGATTGGCAGCTAAACGTTCCAGGATTTAGATGTTTCAGGCGGGATAGAGGGGGATGTAAAAGGGGAGGCGGAGTTGCGTTACTTGTTCAGGAGAGTATCACAGCTATACAGCGAGAGGACACCTCAGAGGGCAGTGAGGCTATATGGGTAGAGATCAGGAACAAGAAGGGTGCAGTCACAATGTTGGGGGTATACTACAGGCCTCCCAACAGCCAGCGGGAGATAGAGGAGCAGATAGGTAGACAGATTTTGGAAAAGAGTAAAAACAACAGGGTTGTGGTGATGGGAGACTTCAACTTCCCCAATATTGACTGGGACTCACTTAGTGCCAGGGGCTTAGAAGGGGCAGAGTTTGTAAGGAGCATCCAAAAAGACGAGGTGTTGGGTGTCTTAAAAAATATTAAGGTAGATAAGTCCCCAGGGCCGGATGGGATCTACCCCAGAATACTGAAGGAGGCTGGAGAGGAAATTGCTGAGGCCTTGACAGAAATCTTTGAATCCTCGCTGTCTTCAGGGGATGTCCCGGAGGACTGGAGAATAGCCAATGTTGTTCCTCTGTTTAAGAAGGGTGGCAGGGATAATCCCGGGAACTACAGGCCGGTGAGCCTTACTTCAGTGGTAGGGAAATTACTGGAGAGAATTCTTCGAGACAGGATCTACTCCCATTTGGAAGCAAATGGACGTATTAGTGAGAGGCAGCACGGTTTTGTGAAGGGGAGGTCGTGTCTCACTAACTTGATAGAGTTTTTCGAGGAGGTCACTAAGATGATTGATGCAGGTAGGGCAGTAGATGTTGTCTATATGGACTTCAGTAAGGCCTTTGACAAGGTCCCTCATGGTAGACTAGTACAAAAGGTGAAGTCACACGGGATCAGGGGTGAACTGGCAAGGTGGATACAGAACTGGCTAGGCCATAGAAGGCAGAGGGTAGCAATGGAGGGATGCTTTTCTAATTGGAGGGCTGTGACCAGTGGTGTTCCACAGGGATCAGTGCTGGGACCTTTGCTCTTTGTAGTATATATAAATGATTTGGAGGAAAATGTAACTGGTCTGATTAGTAAGTTTGCAGACGACACAAAGGTTGGTGGAATTGCGGATAGCGATGAGGACTGTCTGAGGATACAGCAGGATTTAGATTGTCTGGAGACTTGGGCGGAGAGATGGCAGATGGAGTTTAACCTGGACAAATGTGAGGTAATGCATTTTGGAAGGGCTAATGCAGGTAGGGAATATACGGTGAATGGTAGAACCCTCAAGAGTATTGAAAGTCAAAGAGATCTAGGAGTACAGGTCCACAGATCACTGAAAGGGGCTACACAGGTGGAGAAGGTAGTCAAGAAGGCATACGGCATGCTTGCCTTCATTGGCCGGGGCATTGAGTATAAGAATTGGCAAGTCATGTTGCAGCTGTATAGAACCTTAGTTAGGCCACACTTGGAGTATAGTGTTCAATTCTGGTCGCCACACTACCAGAAGGATGTGGAGGCTTTAGAGAGGGTGCAGAAGAGATTTACCAGAATGTTGCCTGATATGGAGGGCATAAGCTATGAGGAGCGATTGAATAAACTCGGTTTGTTCTCACTGGAACGAAGGAGGTTGAGGGGCGACCTGATAGAGGTATACAAAATTATGAGGGGCATAGACAGAGTGGATAGTCAGAGGCTTTTCCCCAGGGTAGAGGGGTCAATTACTAGGGGGCATAGGTTTAAGGTGAGAGGGGCAAAGTTTAGAGTAGATGTACGAGGCAAGTTTTTTTACGCAGAGGGTAGTGGGTGCCTGGAACTCACTACCGGAGGAGGTAGTGGAGGCAGGGACGATAGGGACATTTAAGGGGCATCTTGACAAATATATGAATAGGATGGGAATAGAAGGATACGGACCCAGGAAGTGTAGAAGATTGTAGTTTAGTCGGGCAGTATGGTCGGCACGGGCTTGGAGGGCCGAAGGGCCTGTTCCTGTGCTGTACATTTCTTTGTTCTTTGTTCTTTGAGGGTGGATAAAGGGGAACCAGTAGATGCTGTCTATTTGGATTTCCAAAATGCATTTGAGAAGGTGCCACATTAAAGATTACTGTTACATTTTTTTGTTGCATCTTAGACCATAATTAGTTCACAATAGCATTATTCACTCTTTCTGGTAATGTTATGGCTCTGATTTGACATCAGTTTCACCGCACTGATGTACCATTTGGTGTTCATACTATTAACCAGCTTGGTTGTTGGCATATGCTCACAATTTCTGTTGGATTTCTTATGCAATCAGTTGGGTATTGTACTTGAACTCCCAGTCTGGTGTTCAGGTTTGATAATTCATTACTTACATGTTGGTCATGAGCATCTTTCAGCTTCTTCTGTTTTTCAATTAATGCAGCCGGCATTTATGGGAGTATTGACAGGTGATTATTGTCCACGGTTGTCCACAATTGTCTGACGAACAGCGCCAGGGACTTGGTTCAATTCCATTGCTTTCGCAGTAGGGGTGGCACAGTGGCACAGTGGTTAGCACCGCTGCCTCACAGCGCCAGGGACCTGAGTTCAATTCAGACCTCGGGTGACTGTTTGTGTGGAGTTTGCACGTTCTCCCCATGTCTGCGTGGGTTTCTTCCAGGTGCTCTGGTTTCCTCAGACAGTCCAAAGATGTGCAAATTGGTTGGATTGGCCAAGATTTAAAAAAATTGTCCCTCAGTGTCCACAGATTTGCAGGTTAGATGGGGTTACAGGGATAGCATGGGGAAGTGGGCCCAGGTGGTGCTCTTTCAGAGAGTGGGTGCAGACTCGATGGGCCGAATGGCCTCCTTCTGCACTGTAGAGATTCTATGGATACACTGATATTTGGAACGGATGTACATATTCAATTCAAAATGCTTCATGTAGCCTGTTGATTGATGTTCTGTGTTACAGAGTTTGGTGATCTCCAAGTATAAGCAGAAGGTTTCTAATAGCTTGTGGTCTGTGTTCTTTGCCATTGTCTGGATAATCCCATGAATCGTGACTGAGGACAGGTACTCCAGTAGGTCTATGATCACTGGACCTACGGCATACCCAACATAAAACATCTGGGGTGACCAAGGTGAGTTATTGCGAATAAATGTAATGGATCCCAGGCATGGGACATCTGAGCCATTGTACACAGTGAGTTTGGCAGCGATTGGTCGAACCATTACTTGTCTGTTCTGTGCGTACATACATTTCACTGTGTGATGTGGAAGTATATTTGCACCTGCACCAGTGTCCGGTTTTGCATGTAGGTTATGCTGACCCTTCAGCTTTGGACAGTGAGGCTTCTGTCGGTGTCATTGTGCCAATACTTTCATTGTTCACTAAGCTGAATGTTGGCTCATTTCGTGCATCAATGTACTGGTCATCCTCGTCCTCTGTCCATTTAGTTTGGCTCGACATTTTTGATAATTATAATTTTATTAGTGTCACAAGTAGGCTTACATTAACACTGCATTTACTGTGATCCTCTCTTAACACTTTGAAACACACCATTGATTGATGGGAATGTTTGGCTTTTGGTTGTGGCTTCTCATGACATTGAATCACTTATTTTGGGCCTTTGCTTTCTTCAGTTGCTATTCCAGTGTCCTCTGGTTACACATCCTTGTCTACAGTGTGAAAAACCGTGCATTTTCTGGGTGCATGTATGAGACTGCACCTCTGTGTTGCTTACTAGTCTTCCTTACATTGACTATGGAGGAATTATGCTTAGCCTGTAGATTCTGTCTACGCTGTGGTATGGCTTTATACTTGTGTCCGCTTTGCAGTAGTGTTTCCACGCTGTAACCTTTGTGTTGATCCAAGTGGTCATTTTGGAATGCTTCCATAGGGTTTGATGGTATCATGAGCTTAATTATTCTTTCAGTTAGCTCAACAGCCGTGAAATTGCAAACACACTCTGTGGGCTGGATTCTCCGCACCCCGACGGCGAAATCACGTTCGGCCATGGTTCGGAGAATCCATTTAGGCGCGCAAAATCGGGACCGGTGCCGGTACTGCAATTCACCGCCCCCCCCCGAAAATCGGCATACTCTTGGAGTACGCCGCTCCGAATATCCACTGCCTCAGGCCATTGCCTGAGGCCTGCCCCGCGATGCCCTGTCCCCGACCGACCAAATTCCTGATGGCGTGGTTCTAACATGGTCCCACCATTTGTGATCCTCGCGTGGCAGCTGCGGACTCAGTCCGGGGTCGCCACAGTCGGGGGAGGGCCGATCGGCGGGCAGGGGGGGCTTCATACGGGGCTGGGGGCTATGTGTGCGGGCAGTCCGGGGCGCACGAGCGGCCAATGCGGGGTACTATTTCGGCGGTCCAGGTTTGTGGGCTGAGTCCACCATGGTCCACGGCGCGGGCACTAGAGGCCGCCACCGTGCGCATGCCTGGCCTCTGACCCAGAAGTGCGGGGGGCCGTATCGACAGCTAGAGCTGCGAGCACTAGGACAGCTGCCTGCTAGCCCCAGCAAAACAGGGAATCTGTGGTCTTTTGATGCCAGTTTTCCTGTCGTAGAATACCAGTTTTCCCGTCGGCGTGGGGACTAGTCCAAAAACAGAGAATCTAGCCCCTTGTCTCTGTATCTACTTATGAATTGATCAATGGTCTCTTCAGCTGTGGCCTACAGGAGTATTCTGAAGTTGAACATCACTTGTAACATCACACTTGATCTGGATTTTTGAATTGGTTTTCAGACATGCCTGATGTGTTCATACTGTGGAGGCTTTCATTGCCTTTAATAATTTTGATTTTAATGGCTTGTTTAGCTGGTTCAGATATATCGAGGTCCAGAAAACATAGCTCGGTGGTTTGTTTGACCAAAGTAAACTCAGGTGGCCTTCCAATTGAATGCTGGGAATTTTCAGATCACCTTTTAGCTTTTTGCAAGGCTTTCAGACCCTATCTGAAAAAGGACAGCTATCCAGAGGCAGAATTCTCCATCCGTTCTGCTGCCGGGATTCTCCATTAATCATAGAATCCCCACAGTGCAGAAGGAGGCCACTTGGCCCATTGAGTCCACACCGACCCCCGAAAGACTTCCCGAACCATGACCACTCTCCCATGCACACTGCCCTATTCCTCATAATCCAATAATCTAACCTGCACATCCCTGGACCCTAAGGGACAATTTAGCGAGGCTAATCCACCGAATCCGCACACCTTTGGACTGTGGGAGGAAACCGGAGTGCCAAATTCTCCATTTTTGTTGGCAGCGGTAGTGGGGCGCACTGGGATCGGAGAATCCAGGCCCAGGTTTCCTTCTATTGCTTAGCGAAGCATAATTTTGCTCTGAGTTGCAATACCTTTACTGGCCACTACCTTCCCTGGTCATAAGTTATTGCTTGACTGCAATGGCGGCAAAGTTGAGCTCTTCCTGTTTTTTTGTGAGTTAAGTATAAGCTTCACCCACAAAAATGTGATTGAGGCAATGGGCGAGATTCTCCGACCCCCCGCCGGGTCGGAGAATCGCCAGGGGCTGGCGTGAATCCCGCCCCCGCCGGTTGCCGAATTCTCCGGCACCGGGGATTCGGCGGGGGCGGGATCGCGCCGCGCCGGTTGGCGGGCCCCCCCCCCGGCGATTGTCCGGCCCGGATGGGCCAAAGTCCCGCTGTTAGAATGCCTGTCCCGCCGGCGTGGATTAAACCATCTCTCTTACCGGCGGGACAAGGCGGCGCGGGCGGGCTCCGGGGTCCTGGGGGGGGCGCGGGGCGATCTGGCCCCGGGGGATGCCCCCACGGTGGCCTGGCCCGCGATTGGGGCCCACCGATCCGCGGGCGGGCCTGTGCCGTGGCGGCACTCTTTTCCTTCCACCTTCGCCACGGTCTCCACCATGGCGGAGGCGGAAGAGACTCCCTCTACTGCGCATGCGCGGGGTGCCGTGAGCGGCCGCTGACGCTCCCGTGCATGCGCCGCCCGGCAATGTCATTTCCCACCAGCTGGCGGGGCGGAAATCAGTCCGGAGCAGGCCTAGCCCCTCAAGGTTAGGGCTCGGCCGGTCAAGATGCGGAGGATTCCGCACCTTTGGGGCGGCGCGATGCCGGACTGATTTGCGCCGTTTGTGGCGCCGGTCAGCGGACATCGCACCGATTACGGAGAATTTCGCCCATGAACTTGTATTGCAGACTTCAAAAGTGAAATTAAACTGTGAAATATTTTTTTTTCCGGTTTCTTCTGGCTGTTATGAGCTGCTACTGGATGGATACTATCTCCGGCCCAGCTTGCAGTACTTTAACTTCCCCTGATGTCCTTCGGGACAGTAAGCAGCAGTGATGGAGGGCGGGATCTAACCAAAAAGAAACAGATTCCGTTCTGGACGGGATTACAGGGGTCGTTCCCGGCACTTGTAGCACCGGGAATGACCCTGCTATCTAATGGAACTCTGGTTTTTTTTCGGGCCTTAGGGGGCATGCCTCACCGAGGCCACATTTCCTGCACTGAAGAGCGCGGTAAGCTCTGCTCATCAGTGCAGGAAGCAATAGCGCACCATTTGGATGGTGCCCGGTCTCTTGACACCACCCCCCTCCCCCACCCCTGCTGACATAATCCCGGGACCCCCCCAACACCCCAACTCATACGAGCAGAGCACCCCAAGGCCCAATCCCCGGCTTAGACAGAATGCCACCCAGGCACCTTGACACTGCCATCCTTGCACCCTGGCAGTGCCCTGCCAGCCTGGGAGTGCCACCTGGGCACCCTGGTCATGCCAGCCTGCCACCAAGGTGGCACTGCCAGGGTGTCAGGCTGGTAGTGCCACGGTGCCACCCTGCCCAGATACCAGCCACTTGGGGGCCTCTGATCCCTCGGGAGTCCCCCCAAAGTGCTGAAATGCCTGGTTCCCGCTTAGATCCCATGAGGTGTAATCCGTTGGGAATCCTGGGAGAGGCCTCTCCTGGGATCTACCAGCCGCGTTCCACCCCAATTCCGGTGGAACGGGACCGGTAAATCACGCCCGGAGTCTCTCCTGCCTGTGAGTTCTGTTTAATGTTAGACTTTCCAGAGCCCAATTATTTAATTTCTATTCCTGTTTAAACTTCACAGCAGGTAGACTTATACTAATATAGTTATATGCCCTCCAAAGTTCAAACAATCTTATCAGGACTTGGTGCCTGCTGGTTGGAGTGAGGGGTGATTCCACAATACAGGTATAATGTGTAGGATTCCTACAAAGCTGCAGAATGGTATGGTTTAATAGTTGTTTCATTTTCACATCAGTTGTTTTCTTTTGCTGTACGGGAAGGATTGAGGCTTGTAGATTCACATGTTCAAAACCACGCTGCCACCATGTTATGCCCTTCTCTTTGATGGTAAACCCAACCACTCAACAAGGGTTGGTGAAATAATAACATTAGCTGTTTACTTGTAGATAAAACTATGCAGACAGTGTTGGAGTTAATAATATGCACCCGACTCCTACTGCTGCTGCTTGCAGACTAAATATAAACATCATATCACAATGGTTACAATATAAGATAAGGATTCATGGTGTTGGGGGTGATACCTTAGCATGGATAGAGGACTGGCTAACCAACAGGAAAGAGAGTCAGGATAAGTGGGTCATTTAAACTTTGCAAACTATAACAGCGATTGGTGCTGGGCCTCATCTATTTATGATCAATATAATGACTTGGATGAAGAGACTGATTGTGTTATAGCTAAATTATGCTGACAATACAAAAATAGGTGGGGAGGCAAGTTGTGAGGAAGATACAAAGAGTCTGCAAAGGGACATAGCTATGTTAAGTGAATGGGGGAAAGACTTGTCATCTGGAGTATAAGGTGGGATAATGTGAGGTTGTCCACATTAGAGTACTGTGTACATTTCTGGTCTCCTTGCTAAAGGAGGGATATACCTGCATTGGAAATGGTTCTGAGAAGGTTCACGAGGCTGATTCCTGGGATGAGGGCGTTGTCTTAGGATGAATGTTTGAGTATGTTGGGCCTATCCTCATTGGAGTTTCAAAGAAGCAGATGTGATCTTATTGAAACACATCAGATTCTGACTGATTTGATTGGTAGTTGCTGAGAGGATGTGAAGTCTACCTGTTGTGAAGTTTAAACAGGAATAGAAATTAAATAATTGGGCTCTTATTATTAAACTGTACACCCAAATTCTCGATTCCCCCATGCCCTGCCGGCCTGGGAGTACCACCTGGGTACCCTGGTCATGCCAGCCTGGCACCAAGGTGGCACTGCCAGGGTGTCCAGGTAGTACTGCCAGGGTGTCAGGCTGGCAGTGCCATGGTGCCAGTGTGGCATCAGCAGTGCCACAGTGCCACCCTGCCCAGATACCAGCCACTTGGGGGCCTCTGATCACCTGGGAGTCCCCCCAAAGTACCGGGACGCCTGGTCCCCACTTAGATCCCATGAGGTGTAACGACTGTCGGGAATTCTGCGAGTTGCTGAGTCATTGAACATAATCAAGGTTGAGTTAGAAAGATTTTTGATCTACTAGCGAGTCAAGGGTTATTATGAAGGGCAGACAAGAAATGGAATTAACAGCACAATCATATCAGCCATGATCATACTGAAGGGTGGAGTGAGGCCAAATGGCCCGTTCCTGCTCCTATTCCTTATGTTATTTTGTAAACAGAGGCAGGAAAATAATGGACAATGGACTGTAACCTTACAGTGACCTCAGTCTGCATTACCTCAGATTTCTCCGATCATTGACTGTGAGATCCCATACATTGACTGTCCCTGTCTTTTCCTGAGAATTGCTCATATCGCTCTGTGTCCATTCTCAATCACACAGAGCTTCAGTCCAACAACCATCCGGCCCATTTATCAAAGGACTTTGAAATGGTGGTTGATAAGTCCTTACCCCGAGCTTGGTGATCTAGGGCGTCATTCTCCGACCCCCCAGAGCGTCGGATAATGGCCGTTGGCCGCCGTGAATCCCGCCCCCCCCCCCCCGCCGGTTGCCGAAGTATCCGAAGGGAGAAAAGTCGGCGGGGCGTTAATGGCGCCGCTGCCGTCGGAGAATGTCACGGGTCTGCGCAAGGCAGCCGATTTTCGGCCTGCCGATATTCTCCCTTCCGGATGGGCCGAAGTCCCGTCGACGTGATGACCGTTCACGTCGGCGTAAATTAAACCTCCTTTTCATCGGCGTGACCCTGTGCTCCAGGTTCACGCCGACTAGCGTGGAGGTGAGTGATGGGGGGTTGGCTCTGGGCAGGCGATGGCGTGGCCGCAGTCTGAATGCATGAGGAGAGGTGTGTCTCGGGTTGTGTGTGGGAGTGTGCGGCGGGGGGGGGGGGGGGGGGTGGTTAGAGTGGGCTGGGCTCCGGGGGAGTACCGGGAGGGGGGCCGTGCCGGGGAGGGGGATGGGGGGGGGTCTGTGCCGGGGTGGAGGTTGGGGGGGGGGGTCCGGGCCGGGGTGGAGGTTGGGGGGGGGTCCGTGCCGGGGAGGTGGATGGGGGGTCCGTGCCGGGGAGGGGGATGGGAGTTTCCGTGTCGGAGTGGAGGTTGGGGTCCGTGCCGGGGTGGAGGTTGGGGGGGGTCCGTGCCGGGGAGGGGGATGGGGGGGGTCCGTGCCGGGGAGGGGGATGGGGGGGGTCCGTGCCAGGGAGGGGGATGGGGAGTCCGTGCCGGGGAGGGGGATAGGGGGGGTCCGTGCCGGGGAGGGGGATGGGGGGGTCCGTGCCGGGGAGGGGGATGGGGGGGGTCCGTGCCGGGGAGGGGGATGGGGGGTCCGTGCCGGGGTGGAGGTTGGGGGGGGGTCCGTGCCGGGGAGGGGTATGGGGGGGGGGGGTCCGTGCCGGGGAGGGGGATGGGGGTAATGGTCAGGGCAGACGGGGTAGACACAGGCGGGTGGCTTTCCACCGTTACCGGCTGGCCCAGCGGGCACGGGACAGACTGATAGCCGCCCGCTTCACTGACTAGATGGGCGTGGGAATCGGGTAGTATGGCCACAGACCTCACACCATGGCAACAGCCGACCACCCACACCCCCCACCCATCCACCCACCCAGCACCCTCACCCCCCTCCACAACCCCACCCACCCCACCCGCATGCACACCACCACCCCCCATTGCCGATCCACCTGCGGCACAACGGGCCGGGCTCACACAGTTGCGGGTGGACGCGTGTCTATTGCAGGCCATGGAGGATGATGACAACCCGCCCTGCGGGGAGCTCCTGTCTCTACATCGTTGGACTATGTCTGACCCATGGCCACAGTACCACCATCCACCCGGACCATCCCTGCATGCGGCTGTGACACTGCAGCGCACGGTCCCATCCTCTGCCCGGGGGATGTTGATGGCGGCCCAGGGGGAAGGGGGCAGACTCACCTGGGGCTGAGGTAACACCACCCCTCACACACACACTTGCGCTCAACGTACATGACACCCCCGCACGCTTTGGACAGAGCACAAAGGCAGCTTCTGTAGGTGTAACATTGACTTTAATAACCAAACGAGTTCATGCACGTGCCCTAGCCCCTAAAACTCATCTGTGCCCTGCACCCGTGCCAACTTACTCAGTGTCTAATTGTTTGGCCTCCGGGCCCTTTGACTACGTCTACGTGGTTCCCCAAACGGTACAGCAGAACTGGAGGTGGACTCCTGTGATTCCTGCCCTCTGACACTGGATCCCTTTGGCTGCCGTTTCCTGGGGCGTCCTGGCCTAGATGGGCCAGGCTGCGGCCCAGGCGACTGGGATGGCGAGCTGCCAGCCTGTCCTGCCCGTTGCCCACCCGATGCACCTGGGACGGAAGGGGGGGAGTCCGAGGTGTCGCGGTGTACCGGGACCTCCCCTACAGGGGGAGCCAGGACGGACCACACCACCTCCTCCTCCCTCGGGGTGCCCGATGGCCCCCAGGCCTCTACATGGGTGGGGGATGCGAACAGACTGGCCATCCGACGCCCCCCCGACATCTGGCGCTGCCAGTCCTGGAGGCCCGTGCTGGTATCGACAGGGGTCTACAGGTTTGCAGCCATGGAGCCCAGGGGGTTGGCAAACCCTGTCTGTGACAGTGCGATGCCGGCTCGCACATGGCCACTGGCGCCGATGCCCTCAGCGATGGCCTGCTGAGACTGGGCCATGGCCTGCAGAGACTCGGCTATGGCGTTGAGCGCCTCTGCCATCTGGCGCTGGCACTGGCTCATGGCCTCCTGTGAGAGGGCAGCCATGTCCTGGGCCACAGACGCCGCCTGCACGGAAAGCCCCAGGCCTCGCAAACTGTTCCCCATGTCTGGCATCGTCGCACCCATTGCCTCCACCGCGGACGCCACCCGTGCGGTGTCAGCCTGGGTGGCACGCATGACCGGCACCACTCCCAGCTCCTGGACGCGGGTGGACTCCTCCACCTGCGACTGCAGCCGCCGCAAGCCGCCCGTCAGCCTCTTCGCTCGTCTCCGGGTCGGTGGTTGCATCGGATCTATGTGTGGGTGTGGTAACTCCAGGAACCCGGGATCCATCTGGGCGGCAGATGTTCGCTTGGGCTGGGCTGCCCTCCGACCGCCCGGCCCCTCTGCTGCTCCTACCTCCACCTGCTGTACCGGGACGGCTGTGTTGTGCGCACCAGTGAGTGTACCAGACGCCTCATCACTAAAGTGCCCAACCGAGGTGAGTGTTTCTGCGATGGTGGAGGGTGTTGGTGACAGCAGTGGCGTCGTGTCGTGCTCTTCGTCCCACTCTGAGTCCATGGCACTTTGGGGTGGGGGTTCGTCTCCACCCATCCACTCTGAGTCACTGTCCGGTATTTCGTCTTCCTGGGTAGTGCTGTCCCGGGTAGGGGTGTCCTGGGCAGTGCTGTCCCGGGTAGTGGTGTCACGGGTAGTGGTGTCCTGGGTAGTGGTGTCCTGGGTAGTGGTGTCCTGGGTAGTGGTGTCCTGGCTCGGATGTGACGGGGGCCTGTGGGTGCCCCCCTCGTCGCTGGGTGGTCGCTCCCGCACGTGACGGGGGTGTCGTCTCCCTGTTGCTCCAGGTCTCTCCGTCTCCCGTGGTGTGCGAGGGGCATCCTGCGGGCATCGCATGCTGGAGGGTCCGGGTCTCTCCGTCTCCCGTGGCCTCCGAGGGACATCCTGCGGGCGTCGCATGCTGGAGGGTCCGTGTCTCTCCGTCTCCCGTGGTGTGTGAGGGGCATCCTGCGGGCGTCGCATGCTGGAGGGTGCGGGTCTCTCGTCTCCCGTGGTGTGCGAGGGGCATCCTGCGGGCGTCGCATGCTGGAGGGTCAGGGTCTCTCCGTCTCCCGTGGCCTCCGAGGGGCATCCTGAGGGCGTCGCATGCTGGAGGGTTCGTGTCTCTCCGTCTCCCGTGGCCTCCGAGGGGCATCCTGCGGGCGGTCTGCATCTGCGGGGATGGGTGCCTGGACGTTTGGTCCTGCGATACACAATGAAGCATGCATGGTTAGACATCAGGCAGTGATCAGGTGATATGGGGGAGGGGGATATAGGGGAGGGGGGATATGGGGACGGGCTGTCGGTGGCTCACTTGCTACTATGCCCCCGACCTCTGCATCAGCAACCTCCCGGTCGTCAGGTCCGCCAGCCAGTTCCAGGGCCCTTTCCTCGTGTTCGGTCAGTGGCCTCTCATCAGCGGGGCCTCCTCCAGTCCTCACATGCTCCCTATTGTTGTGTGCGCGCGTATCCTGTGGGGGGGGGGAGGTGGCAGGGGTAAAAGGCAACACTGTTAGGCAGGTATATGAATGCACGCCATCGGTTGCGCGTGCATTGCAGAGGTTAAGGTTAGGGCTGGATTCACTTGGGGATATGGGGGATATGGGGGAGGGGGGATATGGGGGAGGGGGGGATATGGGGGAAGGGGGGATATAGGGAGGGGGGATATGGGGGAAGGGGGATTTGGGGGAGGGGGGATATGGGGGAAGGGGGATATGGGGGAGGGGGGATATGGGGAGGGGGGATATGGGGGAGGGGGATATGGGGAGGGGGGATATGGGGAGGGGGGATATGGGGGAAGGGGGGAAATGGGGGAGGGGGGATATGGGGGAGGGGGGATATGGGGGAGGGGGGGATATGGGGGAGGCTCACCCTGCCTGCTCTGACGAGGTCGTTCACCTTCTTGTGGCACTGGGTGCCTGTCCGTGGTGTCAGGGCCGCAGCGGTGACGGCCTCTGCCACTTCCCTCCACAGACGCCGGCTGTGGCGTGGGGCAACTCTGCGGCCGTGCCCGGGATACAGGGTGTCCCTCCTCTGCTCCACCGCGTCCAGGAGCGCCTCCAGATCCCGTGACTCAAACCTCGGGGCTGAGTGACGGCCAGCCATCCAGTCGGGTGTTGCAATCGGGTGTTCTGGTCGGGTGGGGGGGTGCAGCGCGGCCTTATGAGCCGTCACGCCGTGCAGCGCGTATGACGCTGCACGGCGTGAACCACTGCGCAAGCGCGGATCCCGTTACATCGCTGCTAGCCCATTTCGGGCCGGAGACTTTCGACCCATTTTTCCGACATGACGCAAGTCGGATTTGCCCCGTTTTTTGCGCCGATCGGCGGATTTTCCGCCGATAACGGAGAATTTCGCCCCTATTCTTTGATTTGTGATATGGAAGGCTCCCAAAATTCAAGCTGGCTGTGTGGCGCATTGTATACATTGAAAAGAATGATGTCTTAAACAGGAAGGCTATAACTAACACAGAATTGAGATTGTAAATAACGGCTTCCCAAAGAGATTAACTGGAATGAGCCAAACGTCCTCTTTTCCAACATGCACTGCCTGAAGGGAGCTACTTGTTTTTAAAGTGGCCTTAATGTTAATCACATACTGTTAATTTAACAGAACAGAATGCAAGTTAAAACATTCAGAGCCAAGTTTTAATTCTGCGTCTCTATACTCACCCCATCCTATTAATGGAAAGGGGCACGTTCCCAACACTGCCAGGCCTGCTACAATTCCGGAATCTCCTGTTTTAATTTCAAATCTCCAACATCTGCAGCAATTTCTCTAATCCATACAATTTATCTAATCAATACTATTTATCTAATCGGCACTATTTATCTAATCTATACAAAATTAAATCATGGCAGGAGTCTCCCAGGAGGGCACCGGAAAAGCTTTAGGGATGAAGTGGTCAAGCAGTCCCGCTGTTAAAAATAATTCAATAGTGGCAAAATCAATTTTCCATTCGATACATTGGGCAGGATTTTGGAGTGGGGTTCGGGACCCTGATGTCAGACACAAATAGGGGTCCCGAGACTGCACTTGCCAAGAGACAGGCGCTATGAGTTATTTTCTTGAAGACAGTTCCTGAATTGGCTGCTTCAACACTCACCCCATCCTATAAATGACAAGGGACACATTCCCAACACTGACACAGCATGAGAGCCCCAGGCAGCCCCACCGAGGTGGGCATTTCTGAGGCAGATTAGAGAATGGTAGGGCCCCTCAAAGACTGCAAGAGAACCTCGGAGAGTCTGAGGGTCCCTCAAAGACTGCAAGAGCACCTCGGAGAGTCTGAGGGTCCTTCAAAGACTGCAAGAGCACTTTGGATGATGTGAGGGCCCATCGAAGTGGAGATGTTCTCAGTGGCATAAAGTTAAAATAATAATTCAGAGGGGACAACCCAGCAGGCCCTTTGGATTGGAGAGTAAACCCTTCCACCACCAGCTTTTGGGTTACAGTGCAGCCTTTACGCTGGTGGGTGCCTCCTTGGGGATTGTAACATCTGGTTCAAATGTAGACCCTCCTCTCTGCCCCTCCCCCAATGCCGCTCCACTGCCCCCAGAATGCTACAGGGAATGTTGTGTTGGTGATCGCCCCATGTGGCGGGATTTCCCTGCTGCTGACAAAATGCCAGCAGGCCTCAATTGTTTAAATTGGCTGTCTGCTTACATTCAGTGGGCAGCTGACCCACAACCAGGCCCACCCCTGAAAAACGACCTGGTGGCAGGAATACATTGGAATGCCATCCCAACATGGCTCACCCTGATTTTACAGACCCCGTCCCCAAGCCCGTCATCCCAGGGCCAGTAAAATGCTGCCCATTTTGTCCAATATCCAGTTGCTCTGTGATACGTTGGAGGATAATTCTTGATAAAAGTGTTTTCTATTGAATGAAAATCTCTGAGAAACCATCTTCACATTCAGCATCATCCTGACCTGCAATAGCTGTGCCACCATTCTGTGTACTCGTGGTTTAACAAACATCACTGAGCTGCGAGAATAGGTGACCGATCAAAGAGGGCTAAAATAGTGAAGAAAAATCCAAGTTCCTTGTATCTGTGCATTCCGTGGTTGCTTAACAAAGAAAGCAAAATGCAACAATGGCAGTGAATATGTAAACACAGCAACAAAAGGAAATTATAGACTCGAGAGCCAGGAGCACTATCAATATGCTCGACAATTGGCAGACATAACAAAAGGTGAGCATCTAGAGAAATACCAAAGGAAAGGCTCATTTAGTTTCTGAAGACAAGGAGTTTCTCAGTCAGTGGAGGGAATCTGATGTGAGGTAGTCAGACATGTCCTTCCCAGCGCAGCTGGTTCTGAGTGATTAGCTCCTCGTTGCTGGCCTTGCTGACTTGAGAGAAAACATTGTTGTCGGAGCGGCTTTCTTACCACTGGATTTGGAGGATCTTGGGAAGGCACCACTGGCAGTGCTTCTCCAGTGCTTTGAGTTGCCTGTTATAGATTGTCCGAGACTGCAAATCATTTAGGAGCATATTCCTGATTGCAGACTCCTGAGGCAACTGCTCTATTCAAAACTTGATCTCAGCAGAAAACTCCCAGATGGACAACAGAAAAGCTTCAGGGATGTCCTCAAAGCATCTGTGAAGAGGTCAAACATCCCTGCTGACTCACAGGATCCATCTGCTGGTGACCAATCAAAATGAGTAGGTTCAATCGGGAAAGCACTGAACAGAATGAGAGACTTCATCAGTAATACAGAGAGGTGAAGTTGGAGATCGGGGAGAGTGCACAGAACTCCAAAAGACCTTGCTCTCACCAATCTACCTGTCACAGATACATCTGTCCATGACAGTATAGGTATATATGAGTGACCACTACATGATGCTTGTGAAGCGAGTCCCATCTTCAAACTGAGCATATTGTATTGCGTGGCACTACCACCATGCCAAATGAGATGGATTCAGAACAGATCTAGCGGCTCAAAATGGGGGCATCCATGAAGAACTGTGTAGGGTTGTATTCAAACACAACCTGAAACCTCATGGCCAGGCAACTAGGCCTTTTCTCATTAGAACGGAGAAGGATGAGGGGCGACTTGATAGAGGTTTATAAGATGATCAGGGGAATAGATAGAGTAGACAGTCAGAGACATTTTCCCCGGGTGGAACAAACCATTACAAGGGGACATAAATTTAAGGTGAAAGGTGGAAGATATAGGAGGGATATCAGAGGTAGGTTCTTTACCCAGAGAGTAGTGGGGGCATGGAATGCACTGCCTGTGGAAGTAGTTGAGTCGGAAACATTAGGGACCTTCAAGCAACTATTGGATAGGTACATGGATTACAGTAAAATGATAGTGTAGATTTATTTGTTCTCAAGGGCAGCACGGTAGCATTGTGGATAGCACAATTGCTTCACAGTTCCAGGGTCCCAGGTTCGATTCCGGCTTGGGTCACTGTCTGTGCGGAGTCTGCACGTCCTCCCCGTGTCTGCGTGGGTTTCCTCCGGGTGCTCCGGTTTCCTCCCACAGTCCAAAGATGTGCGGGTTGGGTGAATTGGCCAATGATAAATTGCCCTTCATGTCCAAATTTCCCTTGGTGTTGGGTGGAAGTGTTGAGTTTGGGTAGGGTGCTCTTTCCAAGAGCCGGTGCAGACTCAAAGGGCCGAATGGCCTCCTTCTGCACTGTAAATTCAATGATAATCTATGATTAATCTAGGACAAAGGTTCGGCACAAATTCGTGGGCCGAAGGGGCTGTTCTGTGCTGTATTTTCTATGTTCTATGTTTTATATCCTCCATTGTATTGCGTGGCACTACCACCATGCCAAATGAGATGGATTCAGAACAGATCTAGCGGCTCAAAATGGGGGCATCCATGAAGAACTGTGTAGGGTTGTATTCAAACACAACCTGAAACCTCATGGCCAGGCATCTCCCCCCTCTACCATTACCATCAAGCAAGGAAATCAAGCCTGGTTCAATGAAGTGTGCAGAGGGGCATGTCAGGAGCAGCACCGAAAAGTGAGGTGTCAACTTGGTGAAGTTACAACACAAGAGTGCTTGCATGCCAAACAGCTGAAGCAATACATGTTGCCACGCAATTCCACTGTTGTGGTGTTATTATAATGATGTGATCTTGGGCTTATTTACTGTACAATACGCAAGGTACCAATAACCCATAAGGGATTGGTAAATATGTTGTGTTCATTTATTAAGACTAGGCACATGAGAACAGTTATATGTAGGTATAAAGCTTAAAGGCATCAGAACTGCATGTGTGTGCTCTACTCAAAGTAAAAGTGAAACTATGGCAAGCATTTTCTGGCCCCATGCACGGTGGGATCTTCGGATCCCGCCAAAGTCAGTGGTCTTTTGGCTGGCTCACCGCATTATCTGACCCGGCCACCATCTCAGTATGGCCAGATCATTCTGGCCTCAGGCTGGGTCACATGTCTAGAAAGGGTGCAGAGAAGATTCACTAGGGGTTGGGCTGGAGCATTTCAGCTACGAAGAGAGGCTGGTTCGGCTGGGGTTGTTTTCCTTGGAGCAGAGAAAGCTGAGGGGGGGACCAGATTGAGGTGCACAAATGTATGACGGGCATACGCGGTAGATAGGAAGAAACCTTTCCCCTTAGTTGAGGGGTCAATAACCAGGGGCATAGATTTAAGGGAAGGGGTAGGAGATTTAGAGGGGACTTTATTAAAAGCCTTTTCACCCAGAGGGTGGTAGGAATCTGTAACTCACTGCCTCAAAGTTTGGTAGAGGCAGGAACCCTCAACATTTAAGAAGCATTTGGATGACACGAGAAATACCATAGCATGCAAGGACCAATTGCTGGAAAACGACATTAGAAGAGATAGGTGCTTGATGGTTGGGGCTGACATGATGGGCCAAAGGGCCTCTTTCTGTGCTGTAAAACTCTATGAATCCAAGACACATTTCCCTTCTAGTACTATTGTGCTGATGTCCCTTAAAGGCACATTACAGCTTCCCACTCGATAATTTCCCCCATTCCAAAGAAGTATAACAACAGTACATTTTCGTGTCTAAGTTATCATTATGTAAATTGATAGAATTGATGAAACTAAGAATCTCTAAAGGTTTAAGGTAATCTGCAGCTGTGCCCAGATCTTGCAATGGAAATATTGTCTGGAGGTTTCTTTAATTGCTCACAGTGATCTGTGGCATTTTCATTCTTTGACGTTGTTCAAGGTTTTGTTTGGGATTTTGTCCAAGATACAATAGGATTGTTTGGTGATTGAGGAGTTGGAATGTATCTGATTTGTCCTCAGTTATGCCTCTGTGTGAAATGATTTCATAGAACTTTGGCTCTGAACAAACCCTTATCACCTCGGCTGGTTTCTATGTACTCTTGGTGGGATACTGAATGTGAACTTGTTATCCCAACTTAAACTTGGCAATTCTGTACCGCCATTTTAATCGTACATGTTGGTCATCTTCTCTTGTAGCTTTAAAAGTTGCTCCCTAGTTTCTGAGAGGGCAGATGGGTAAAAGTAAATCATCTGCTTTGCATTGGTCTGCCAAACATGAGTTTGCACAATGACGGAAAAGTTGCACTTAAAGGTATCACTGCCAGGTGTAATATTACAATGTATAGATCTTGTTCGCTTTGTCTACATTTGATTTCACCATGTGAATCATTTGTTCAGCTAGGGTGTTAGATCTACATTGCAGAAGGAGACCATTCGGCCCATCATGTCCATACTAACCCTCCAAAGGAACACCCCACATAGGCCCACTCGCATGCCCCATCCCCATAACCCCGCCTAACCTGCACATCTTTGGACACTAAGGGCAATTTATCATGGCCAATCCACCTAACCTTTGGACTGCGGAAGGAAACCGGAGAACCCGGAGGAAACCCACGCAGACATGGGGAGAATGTGCAAACTCCACACAGACAGTGACCCAAGGCCGGAATTGAACCCTGGTCTCTGGTGCTGTGAGGCAGCAGTTCTAACCACTATGCCACCGTGCCGTCTAAATTGTCAATGTCCAGAGCATGGTACAAAGAAGCTGGGACAATGCCAGAAAAGCTTTAACGCACTAACTCCTACCGTATCTGCATATCATGTATCTCACCCATCTCACATGTCTCACACTGCTCAATGAACTATACCTCCATGGTTACAACACCCTCGGCTAATGTGCAGTCAATTCCAGCCCCACATGCCCCAGAGTCACAGCACAAAAGAATTAACCAATACTTCTTACAAAAATACCCAAAGTCTTTGGCCTATGGCTGCGAATAATCACAGTCACCAGGTTTGTAAATGTAAACATGATTACTGTTTATTTATAACAAGAACTATCGTGAAATATGCAGTAAATACAACTGGTTAACAACAGGCTAATGCCTAATAACCACTTTAACTTGCATCCCACCCTCTACACATACACACAACACAGACAAACACAGAGGGGTGGAAAGGGGTAAAAATCATAAGTGGAGGGGAAAAGAGCCTTCGTTTCAGATGATGACACTTTTTCTCACCACAAACTTGCAGATTAAATGTCTTTGGTTTGCAGCCTGTATTGATTTTCTTTGTAGATTCATTCATTCAGGTTGGTCAGCAGTGTTGGTCAGCAGTGTTGGTCAGCAGTGTTGGTCAGCAGTATTGGTCAGCAGTGTTGGTCAGCAGTGTTGGTCAGCAGTGTTGGTCAGCAGTGTTGGTCAGCAGTGTTGGTCAGCAGTGTAGGTCAGTAAAGTTGGTCAGTAATGATGGTCAGCAGTATTGGTCAGTAATGTTGGTCAGCAGTATTGGTCAGCAATGTTGGTCAGTAATGTTGGTCAGCAGTATTGGTCAGCAGTGATGGTCAGTAAAGTTGGTCAGTAATGTTGGTCAGCAATGTTGGCCAGCAATGTTGGTCAGCAGAGTTTGTCAGTAATGATGGTGAGCAGTATTCGTCGGCAGTATTGGTCAGTAAAGTTGGTCAGTAATGTTGGTCAGCAATATTGGTCAGCAGTGTTGGTCAGCAGTGTTGGTCAGCAGTGTTGGGGAACAGTATTGGTCAGTAATGTTGGTCAGCAGCGTTGGTCAGCAATGTTGGTCAGCAGTGTTGGGCAGCAGTGTTTGGCAGCAGCGTTGGTCAGCAGTGTTGGTCAGCAGTGTTGGTCAGCAGTGTTGGTCAGCAGTATTGGTCAGCAGTGTTGGTCAGCAGTGTTGGTCAGCAGTATTGGTCAGCAGTGCTGGTCAGCAGTGTTGGTCAGCAGTGTTGGTCAGCAGTGTTGGTCAGTAATGTTGGTCAGCAGCGTTGGTCAGCAATGTTGGTCAGCAGTGTTGGGCAGCAGTATTGGTCAGTAATGTTGGTCAGCAGGGTTGGTCAGCAATGTTGGTCAGCAGTGTTGGGCAGCAGTGTTTGGCAGCAGCGTTGGTCAGCAGTGTTGGTCAGCAGTGTTGGTCAGCAGTGTTGGTCAGCAGTGTTGGTCAGCAGTGTTGGTCAGTAATGTTGGTCAGCAGCGTTGGGCAGCAGCGTTGGTCAGCAGTGTTGGGCAGCAGCGTTGGTCAGCAGTATTGGTCAGCAGTGTTGGTCAGTAATGTTGGTCAGCAGTGTTGGTCAGCAGTATTGGTCAGCAGTGTTGGTCAGCAGTATTGGTCAGCAGTATTGGTCAGCAATGTTGGTCAGTAATGTTGGTCAGCAGTATTGGTCAGCAGTGATGGTCAGTAAAGTTGGTCAGTAATGTTGGTCAGCAATGTTGGCCAGCAATGTTGGTCAGCAGTGTTTGTCAGTAATGATGGTGAGCAGTATTCGTCGGCAGTATTGGTCAGTAAAGTTGGTCAGTAATGTTGGTCAGCAATATTGGTCAGCAGTGTTGGTCAGCAGTGTTGGTCAGCAGTGTTGGGCAGCAGTATTGGTCAGTAATGTTGGTCAGCAGCGTTGGTCAGCAATGTTGGTCAGCAGTGTTGGGCAGCAGTGTTTGGCAGCAGCGTTGGTCAGCAGTGTTGGTCAGCAGTGTTGGTCAGCAGTGTTGGTCAGCAGTATTGGTCAGCAGTGTTGGTCAGCAGTGTTGGTCAGCAGTGATGGTCAGTAAAGTTGGTCAGTAATGTTGGTCAGCAATGTTGGCCAGCAATGTTGGTCAGCAGAGTTTGTCAGTAATGATGGTGAGCAGTATTCGTCGGCAGTATTGGTCAGTAAAGTTGGTCAGTAATGTTGGTCAGCAATATTGGTCAGCAGTGTTGGTCAGCAGTGTTGGTCAGCAGTGTTGGGGAACAGTATTGGTCAGTAATGTTGGTCAGCAGCGTTGGTCAGCAATGTTGGTCAGCAGTGTTGGGCAGCAGTGTTTGGCAGCAGCGTTGGTCAGCAGTGTTGGTCAGCAGTGTTGGTCAGCAGTGTTGGTCAGCAGTATTGGTCAGCAGTGTTGGTCAGCAGTGTTGGTCAGCAGTATTGGTCAGCAGTGCTGGTCAGCAGTGTTGGTCAGCAGTGTTGGTCAGCAGTGTTGGTCAGTAATGTTGGTCAGCAGCGTTGGTCAGCAATGTTGGTCAGCAGTGTTGGGCAGCAGTATTGGTCAGTAATGTTGGTCAGCAGGGTTGGTCAGCAATGTTGGTCAGCAGTGTTGGGCAGCAGTGTTTGGCAGCAGCGTTGGTCAGCAGTGTTGGTCAGCAGTGTTGGTCAGCAGTGTTGGTCAGCAGTGTTGGTCAGCAGTGTTGGTCAGTAATGTTGGTCAGCAGCGTTGGTCAGCAGTGTTGGTCAGCAGTGTTGGTCAGCAGTATTGGTCAGCAGCGTTGGTCAGCAGTGTTGGGCAGCAGTGTTGGTCAGCAGCGTTGGTCAGCAGCGTTGGGCAGCAGCGTTGGTCAGCAGTGTTGGGCAGCAGCATTGGTCAGCAGTATTGGTCAGCAGTGTTGGTCAGTAATGTTGGTCAGCAGTGTTGGTCAGCAGTATTGGTCAGCAGTGTTGGTCAGCAGTATTGGTCAGCAGTATTGGTCAGCAATGTTGGTCAGTAATGTTGGTCAGCAGTATTGGTCAGCAGTGATGGTCAGTAAAGTTGGTCAGTAATGTTGGTCAGCAATGTTGGCCAGCAATGTTGGTCAGCAGTGTTTGTCAGTAATGATGGTGAGCAGTATTCGTCGGCAGTATTGGTCAGTAAAGTTGGTCAGTAATGTTGGTCAGCAATATTGGTCAGCAGTGTTGGTCAGCAGTGTTGGTCAGCAGTGTTGGGCAGCAGTATTGGTCAGTAATGTTGGTCAGCAGCGTTGGTCAGCAATGTTGGTCAGCAGTGTTGGGCAGCAGTGTTTGGCAGCAGCGTTGGTCAGCAGTGTTGGTCAGCAGTGTTGGTCAGCAGTGTTGGTCAGCAGTATTGGTCAGCAGTGTTGGTCAGCAGTGTTGGTCAGCAGTATTGGTCAGCAGTGCTGGTCAGCAGTGTTGGTCAGCAGTGTTGGTCAGCAGTGTTGGTCAGTAATGTTGGTCAGCAGCGTTGGTCAGCAGTATTGGTCAGCAGCGTTGGGCAGCAGCGTTGGTCAGCGGTGTTGGTCAGCAGCGTTGGTCAGTAATGTTGGTCAGCAGTGTTGGTCAGCAGTGTTGGTCAGTAATGTTGTTCAGCAGTATTGGTCAGCAGTGTTGGTCAGCAATGTTGGTCAGTAATGTTGGTCAACAGTGTTGGTCAGCAGTGTTCGTCAGCAGCGTTGGTCAGCAGCGTTGGTCAGCAGTGTTGGTCAGCAGTGTTGGTCAGCAGTGTTGGTCAGCAGCGTTGGTCAGCAGTGTTGGTCAGCATTGTTGGTCAGCAGTGTTGGTCAGCAGTGATGGTCAGTAAAGTTGGTCAGTAATGTTGGTCAGCAGTGTTGGTCAGCAATGTTGGTCAGCAATGTTGTTCAGCATTGTTGGTCAGCAGTGTTCGTCAGCATTGTTGGTCAGCAGTGTTGGTCAGCAGTGTTGGTCAGTAATGTTGGTCAGCAGTGTTGGTCAGCAGTGATGGTCAGTAAAGTTGGACAGTAATGTTGGTCAGCAATGTTGGCCAGCAGTGTTGGTCAGTAATGTTGGTCAGCAGCGTTGGTCAGCAGTGTTGGTCAGCAGCGTTGGTCTGCAGTGTTGGTAAGAAATGTTGGTCAGCAGTGTTGGTCAGCAGTGTTGGTCAGCAGCATTGGTCAGCAGTGTTGGTCAGCAGTGTTGGTCAGCAGTGTTGGTCAGCAGTGTTGGTCAGCAGCGTTGGTCTGCAGTGTAGGTCAGAAATGTTGGTTAGCAGTGTTGGTCAGCAGTGTTGGTCAGCAGTGTTGGTCAGCAGTGTTGGTCAGAAATGTTGGTCAGCAGTGTTGGTCAGTAATGTTGGTCAGCAGCGTTGGTCAGCAGCGTTGGTCAGCAGTGTTGGTCAGCAGTGTTGGTCAGCAGTGTTGGTCAGAAATGTTGGTCAGCAGTGTTGGTCAGCAGTGTTGGTCAGCAGTGTTGGTCAGCAGTGTTGGTCAGCAGTATTGGTCAGCAGTGTTGGTCAGCAGTGTTGGTCAGCAGCGTTGGTCAGCAGTGTTGGTCAGAAATGTTGGTCAGCAGTGTTGGTCAGCAGTGTTGGTCAGCAGTGTTGGTCATCAGTGTTTGTCAGCAGTGTTGGTCAGCAGTGTTGGGCAGCAGTGTTTGGCAGCAGCGTTGGTCAGCAGTGTTGGTCAGCAGTGTTGGTCAGCAGTGTTGGTCAGCAGTATTGGTCAGCAGTGTTGGTCAGCAGTGTTGGTCAGCAGTATTGGTCAGCAGTGCTGGTCAGCAGTGTTGGTCAGCAGTGTTGGTCAGCAGTGTTGGTCAGTAATGTTGGTCAGCAGCGTTGGTCAGCAGTATTGGTCAGCAGCGTTGGGCAGCAGCGTTGGTCAGCGGTGTTGGTCAGCAGCGTTGGTCAGTAATGTTGGTCAGCAGTGTTGGTCAGCAGTGTTGGTCAGTAATGTTGTTCAGCAGTATTGGTCAGCAGTGTTGGTCAGCAATGTTGGTCAGTAATGTTGGTCAACAGTGTTGGTCAGCAGTGTTCGTCAGCAGCGTTGGTCAGCAGCGTTGGTCAGCAGTGTTGGTCAGCAGTGTTGGTCAGCAGTGTTAGTCAGCAGCGTTGGTCAGCAGTGTTGGTCAGCATTGTTGGTCAGCAGTGTTGGTCAGCAGTGATGGTCAGTAAAGTTGGTCAGTAATGTTGGTCAGCAGTGTTGGTCAGCAATGTTGGTCAGCAATGTTGTTCAGCATTGTTGGTCAGCAGTGTTCGTCAGCATTGTTGGTCAGCAGTGTTGGTCAGCAGTGTTGGTCAGTAATGTTGGTCAGCAGTGTTGGTCAGCAGTGATGGTCAGTAAAGTTGGTCAGTAATGTTGGTCAGCAATGTTGGCCAGCAGTGTTGGTCAGTAATGTTGGTCAGCAGCGTTGGTCAGCAGTGTTGGTCAGCAGCGTTGGTCTGCAGTGTTGGTCAGAAATGTTGGTCAGCAGTGTTGGTCAGCAGTGTTGGTCAGCAGCATTGGTCAGCAGTGTTGGTCAGCAGTGTTGGTCAGCAGTGTTGGTCAGCAGTGTTGGTCAGCAGCATTGGTCTGCAGTGTAGGTGAGAAATGTTGGTTAGCAGTGTTGGTCAGCAGTGTTGGTCAGCAGTGTTGGTCAGCAGTGTTGGTCAGAAATGTTGGTCAGCAGTGTTGGTCAGTAATGTTGGTCAGCAGCGTTGGTCAGCAGCGTTGGTCAGCAGTGTTGGTCAGCAGTGTTGGTCAGCAGTGTTGGTCAGAAATGTTGGTCAGCAGTGTTGGTCAGCAGTGTTGGTCAGCAGTGTTGGTCAGCAGTGTTGGTCAGCAGTATTGGTCAGCAGTGTTGGTCAGCAGTGTTGGTCAGCAGCGTTGGTCAGCAGTGTTGGTCAGAAATGTTGGTCAGCAGTGTTGGTCAGCAGTGTTGGTCAGCAGTGTTGGTCATCAGTGTTTGTCAGCAGTGTTGGTCAGCAGTGTTGGGCAGCAGTGTTGGTCAGCAATGTTGGGCAGCAGTGTTGGTCAGCAGTGTTGGTCAGCAGTGTTGGTCAGCAGTGTTGGTCAGTAATGTTGGTCAGCAGTGTTGGTCAGCAGTATTGGTCAGCAGTGTTGGTCAGCAGTGTTGGTCAGCAGTGTTGGTCAGCAGTATTGGTCAGCAGTGTTAGTCAGCAGCGTTGGTCAGCAGTGTTGGTCAGAAATGTTGGTCAGCAGTGTTGGTCAGCAGTGTTGGTCAGCAGCGTTGGGCAGCAGTGTTGGTCAGCAGTGTTGGTCAGCAGTGTTGGTCAGCAGTGTTGGTCAGAAATGTTGGTCAGCAGTGTTGGTCAGCAGTGTTGGTCAGCAGCGTTGGGCAGCAGTGTTGGTCAGCAGCGTTGGGCAGCAGTGTTGGTCAGCAGTGTTGGTCAGCAGTGTTTGTCAGCAGTGTTGGTCAGCAGTATTGGTCAGCAGCGTTGGTCAGCAGTGTTGGGCAGCAGTGTTGGTCAGCAGTGTTGGTCAGTAGTGTTGGGCAGCAGTGTTGGTCAGGAGCGTTGGGCAGCAGTGTTGGTCAGCAGCGTTGGTCAGCAGTGTTGGTCAGCAGCGTTGGTCAGCAGCGTTGGTCTGTAGCGTTGGTCAACAGTGTTGGTCAGCAGTGTTGGGCAGCAGTGTTGGTCTGTAACATTGGTCAGCAGTGTTGGTCAGCAGTGGTGGTCAGCAGTGTTGGTCAGCAGTATTGGTCAGCAGCGTTGGTCAGCAGTGTTGGGCAGCAGTGTTGGTCAGCAGCGTTGGTCAGCAGCGTTGGGCAGCAGCGTTGGTCAGCAGTGTTGGTCAGTAATGTTGGTCAGCAGTGTTGGTCAGCAGTATTGGTCAGCAGTGTTGGTCAGCAGTATTGGTCAGCAGTGTTGGTCAGCAGTGTTGGTCAGTAATGTTGGTCAGCAGTGTTGGTCAGCAGTGTTGGACAGCAGTGTTGGTCAGTAATGTTGGTCAGTAATGTTGGTCAGTAATGTTGGTCAGTAATGTTGGTCAGTAATGTTGGTCAGCAATGTTGGTCAGTAATGTTGGTCAGCAGTGTTGGTCAGCAGTATTGGTCAGCAGTGTTGGTCAGTAATGTTGGTCAGCAGTGTTGGTCAGCAGTGTTGGTCAGCAGTATTGGTCAGCAGTGTTGGTCAGCAGTATTGGTCAGCAGTGTTGGTCAGCAGCGTTGGTCAGCAGTGTTGGTCAGCAGCATTGGACAGCAGTGTTGGTCAGCAGTATTGGTCAGCAGCGTTGGTCAGCAGTGTTGGTCAGCAGTGTTGGTCAGCAGCGTTGGTCAGCAGTGTTGGTCAGAAATGTTGGTCAGCAGTGTTGGTCAGCAGTGTTGGTCAGCAGTGTTGGTCAGCAGTATTGGTCAGCAATGTTGGTCAGCAGTGTTGGGCAGCAGCGTTGGTCAGCAGTATTGGTCAGCAGTGTTGGTCAGCAGTGTTGGTCAGCAGTGTTGGTCAGCAGTGTTGGTCAGCAGCGTTGGGCAGCAGTGTTGGGCAGCAGCGTTGGGCAGCAGCGTTGGTCAGCAGTGTTGGTCAGCAGTGTTGGTCAGCAGTGTTGGTCAGCAGTGTTGGGCAGCAGTGTTGCTCAGCAGCATTGGTCAGCACTGTTGGTCAGCAGCATTGGTCAGCAGTGTTGGTCAGTAGCGTTGGTCAGCAATATTGATCAGCAGTGTTGGTCAGCAGTGTTGGTCAGCAGTGTTGGTCAGCAGTGTTGGTCAGCAGCGTTGGTCAGCAGTGTTTGTCAGTAGCGTTGGTCAGCAGTATTGGTCAGCAGTGTTGGTCAGCAGTGTTGGTCAGCAGCATTGGTCAGCAGTGTTGGTCTGTAGCGTTGGTCAGCAATATTGATCAGCAGTGTTGGCCAGCAGTGTTGGTCAGCAGCGTTGGTCAGCAGCTTTGGTCAGCAGTGTTGGTCAGCAGTGTTGGTCAGCAGTGTTGGTCAGCAGCGTTGGTCAGCATTGTTGGTCAGCAGTGTTGGTCAGCAGTGTTGGTCAGCAGCATTGGTCAGCAGTTTTGGTCAGCAATGTTGGGCAGCAGTGTTGGTCAACAGAGTTGGTCAGCAGTATTGGTCAATAGCGTTGGTCAGCAATATTGATCAGCAGTGTTGGTCAGCAGTGTTGGTCAGCAGTGTTGGTCAGCAGTGTTGGTTAGCAGCATTGGTCAGCAGTGTTGGTCAGCAGTTTTGGTCAGCAGTGTTGGTCAGCAGCATTGGTCAGCAGTGTTGGTCAGTAAAGTTGGTCAGTAATGTTGGTCAGCAATGTTGGCCAGCAGTGTTGGTCAGTAATGTTGGTCAGCAGCGTTGGTCAGCAGTGTTGGTCAGCAGCGTTGGTCTGCAGTGTTGGTCAGAAATGTTGGTCAGCAGTGTTGGTCAGCAGTGTTGGTCAGCAGCATTGGTCAGCAGTGTTGGTCAGCAGTGTTGGTCAGCAGTGTTGGTCAGCAGTGTTGGTCAGCAGCGTTGGTCTGCAGTGTAGGTCAGAAATGTTGGTTAGCAGTGTTGGTCAGCAGTGTTGGTCAGAAATGTTGGTCAGCAGTGTTGGTCAGTAATGTTGGTCAGCAGCGTTGGTCAGCAGCGTTGGTCAGCAGTGTTGGTCAGCAGTGTTGGTCAGCAGTGTTGGTCAGAAATGTTGGTCAGCAGTGTTGGTCAGCAGTGTTGGTCAGCAGTGTTGGTCAGCAGTGTTGGTCAGCAGTATTGGTCAGCAGTGTTGGTCAGCAGTGTTGGTCAGCAGCGTTGGTCAGCAGAGTTGGTCAGAAATGTTGGTCAGCAGTGTTGGTCAGCAGTGTTGGTCAGCAGTGTTGGTCATCAGTGTTTGTCAGCAGTGTTGGTCAGCAGTGTTGGGCAGCAGTGTTGGTCAGCAATGTTGGGCAGCAGTGTTGGTCAGCAGTGTTGGTCAGCAGTGTTGGTCAGCAGTGTTGGTCAGTAATGTTGGTCAGCAGTGTTGGTCAGCAGTATTGGTCAGCAGTGTTGGTCAGCAGTGTTGGTCAGCAGTGTTGGTCAGCAGTATTGGTCAGCAGTGTTAGTCAGCAGCGTTGGTCAGCAGTGTTGGTCAGAAATGTTGGTCAGCAGTGTTGGTCAGCAGTGTTGGTCAGCAGTGTTGGTCAGCAGTATTGGTCAGCAATGTTGGTCAGCAGTGTTGGGCAGCAGCGTTGGTCAGCAGTATTGGTCAGCAGTGTTGGTCAGCAGTGTTGGTCAGCAGTGTTGGTCAGCAGTGTTGGTCAGCAGCGTTGGGCAGCAGTGTTGGGCAGCAGCGTTGGTCAGCAGTGTTGGTCAGCAGTGTTGGTCAGCAGTGTTGGTCAGCAGTGTTGGGCAGCAGTGTTGCTCAGCAGCATTGGTCAGCACTGTTGGTCAGCAGCATTGGTCAGCAGTGTTGGTCAGTAGCGTTGGTCAGCAATATTGATCAGCAGTGTTGGTCAGCAGTGTTGGTCAGCACTGTTGGTCAGCAGTGTTGGTCAGCAGCGTTGGTCAGCAGTGTTTGTCAGTAGCGTTGGTCAGCAGTATTGGTCAGCAGTGTTGGTCAGCAGTGTTGGTCAGCAGCATTGGTCAGCAGTGTTGGTCTGTAGCGTTGGTCAGCAATATTGATCAGCAGTGTTGGCCAGCAGTGTTGGTCAGCAGCGTTGGTCAGCAGCTTTGGTCAGCAGTGTTGGTCAGCAGTGTTGGTCAGCAGTGTTGGTCAGCAGCGTTGGTCAGCATTGTTGGTCAGCAGTGTTGGTCAGCAGTGTTGGTCAGCAGCATTGGTCAGCAGTTTTGGTCAGCAATGTTGGTCAGCAGTGTTGGTCAACAGAGTTGGTCAGCAGTATTGGTCAATAGCGTTGGTCAGCAATATTGATCAGCAGTGTTGGTCAGCAGTGTTGGTCAGCAGTGTTGGTCAGCAGTGTTGGTTAGCAGCATTGGTCAGCAGTGTTGGTCAGCAGTTTTGGTCAGCAGTGTTGGTCAGCAGCATTGGTCAGCAGTGTTGGTCAGTAAAGTTGGTCAGTAATGTTGGTCAGCAATGTTGGCCAGCAGTGTTGGTCAGTAATGTTGGTCAGCAGCGTTGGTCAGCAGTGTTGGTCAGCAGCGTTGGTCTGCAGTGTTGGTCAGAAATGTTGGTCAGCAGTGTTGGTCAGCAGTGTTGGTCAGCAGCATTGGTCAGCAGTGTTGGTCAGCAGTGTTGGTCAGCAGTGTTGGTCAGCAGTGTTGGTCAGCAGCGTTGGTCTGCAGTGTAGGTCAGAAATGTTGGTTAGCAGTGTTGGTCAGCAGTGTTGGTCAGAAATGTTGGTCAGCAGTGTTGGTCAGTAATGTTGGTCAGCAGCGTTGGTCAGCAGCGTTGGTCAGCAGTGTTGGTCAGCAGTGTTGGTCAGCAGTGTTGGTCAGCAGTGTTGGTCAGCAGCGTTGGTCAGCAGTGTTGGTCAGAAATGTTGGTCAGCAGTGTTGGTCAGCAGTGTTGGTCAGCAGTGTTGGTCATCAGTGTTTGTCAGCAGTGTTGGTCAGCAGTGTTGGGCAGCAGTGTTGGTCAGCAATGTTGGGCAGCAGTGTTGGTCAGCAGTGTTGGTCAGCAGTGTTGGTCAGCAGTGTTGGTCAGTAATGTTGGTCAGCAGTGTTGGTCAGCAGTATTGGTCAGCAGTGTTGGTCAGCAGTGTTGGTCAGCAGTGTTGGTCAGCAGTATTGGTCAGCAGTGTTAGTCAGCAGCGTTGGTCAGCAGTGTTGGTCAGAAATGTTGGTCAGCAGTGTTGGTCAGCAGTGTTGGTCAGCAGCGTTGGGCAGCAGTGTTGGTCAGCAGTGTTGGTCAGCAGTGTTGGTCAGCAGTGTTGGTCAGAAATGTTGGTCAGCAGTGTTGGTCAGCAGTGTTGGTCAGCAGCGTTGGGCAGCAGTGTTGGTCAGCAGCGTTGGGCAGCAGCGTTGGTTGGCAGTGATGGTCAGCAGCGTTGGTCAGCAGCGTTGGTCAGAAATGTTGGTCAGCAGTGTTGGTCAGAAATGTTGGTCAGCAGTGTTGGTCAGCAGTGTTGGTCAGCAGCGTTGGGCAGCAGTGTTGGTCAGCAGCGTTGGGCAGCAGTGTTGGTCAGCAGTGTTGGTCAGCAGTGTTTGTCAGCAGTGTTGGTCAGCAGTATTGGTCAGCAGCGTTGGTCAGCAGTGTTGGGCAGCAGTGTTGGTCAGCAGTGTTGGTCAGTAGTGTTGGGCAGCAGTGTTGGTCAGGAGCGTTGGGCAGCAGTGTTGGTCAGCAGCGTTGGTCAGCAGCGTTGGTCAGCAGCGTTGGTCTGTAGCGTTGGTCAACAGTGTTGGTCAGCAGTGTTGGGCAGCAGTGTTGGTCTGTAACATTGGTCAGCAGTGTTGGTCAGCAGTGGTGGTCAGCAGTGTTGGTCAGCAGTATTGGTCAGCAGCGTTGGTCAGCAGTGTTGGGCAGTGTGTTGGTCAGCAGCGTTGGTCAGCAGCGTTGGGCAGCAGCGTTGGTCAGCAGTGTTGGGCAGCAGCGTTGGTCAGCAGCGTTGGTCAGCAGCGTTGGGCAGCAGCGTTGGTCAGCAGTGATGGTCAGCAGTGTTGGTCAGCAGTGTTGGTCAGTAATGTTGGTCAGCAGTGTTGGTCAGCAGTATTGGTCAGCAGTGTTGGTCAGTAATGTTGGTCAGCAGTGTTGGTCAGCAGTGTTGGACAGCAGTGTTGGTCAGTAATGTTGGTCAGTAATGTTGGTCAGTAATGTTGGTCAGTAATGTTGGTCAGTAATGTTGGTCAGCAATGTTGGTCAGTAATGTTGGTCAGCAGTGTTGGTCAGCAGTATTGGTCAGCAGTGTTGGTCAGTAATGTTGGTCAGCAGTGTTGGTCAGCAGTGTTGGTCAGCAGTATTGGTCAGCAGTGTTGGTCAGCAGTATTGGTCAGCAGTGTTGGGCAGCAGCGTTGGTCAGCAGCGTTTTGGTCAGCAGTGTTGGGCAGCAGTGTTGGTCAGCAGTGTTGGGCAGCAGCGTTGGTCAGCAGCGTTGGTCAGCAGCGTTGGTCAGCAGCGTTGGTCAGCAGCGTTGGTCAGCAGTGTTGGTCAGCAGTGTTGGTCAGCAGCGTTGGTCAGCAGTGTTGGTCAGCAGCATTGGACAGCAGTGTTGGTCAGCAGTATTGGTCAGCAGCGTTGGTCAGCAGTGTTGGTCAGCAGTGTTGGTCAGCAGCGTTGGTCAGCAGTGTTGGTCAGAAATGTTGGTCAGCAGTGTTGGTCAGCAGTGTTGGTCAGCAGTGTTGGTCAGCAGTATTGGTCAGCAATGTTGGTCAGCAGTGTTGGGCAGCAGCGTTGGTCAGCAGTATTGGTCAGCAGTGTTGGTCAGCAGTGTTGGTCAGCAGTGTTGGTCAGCAGTGTTGGTCAGCAGCGTTGGGCAGCAGTGTTGGGCAGCAGCGTTGGGCAGCAGCGTTGGTCAGCAGTGTTGGTCAGCAGTGTTGGTCAGCAGTGTTGGTCAGCAGTGTTGGGCAGCAGTGTTGCTCAGCAGCATTGGTCAGCACTGTTGGTCAGCAGCATTGGTCAGCAGTGTTGGTCAGTAGCGTTGGTCAGCAATATTGATCAGCAGTGTTGGTCAGCAGTGTTGGTCAGCAGTGTTGGTCAGCAGTGTTGGTCAGCAGCGTTGGTCAGCAGTGTTTGTCAGTAGCGTTGGTCAGCAGTATTGGTCAGCAGTGTTGGTCAGCAGTGTTGGTCAGCAGCATTGGTCAGCAGTGTTGGTCTGTAGCGTTGGTCAGCAATATTGATCAGCAGTGTTGGCCAGCAGTGTTGGTCAGAAATGTTGGTCAGCAGTGTTGGTCAGCAGTGTTGGTCAGCAGTGTTGGTCAGCAGTGTTGGTCAGCAGTATTGGTCAGCAGTGTTGGTCAGCAGTGTTGGTCAGCAGCGTTGGTCAGCAGTGTTGGTCAGAAATGTTGGTCAGCAGTGTTGGTCAGCAGTGTTGGTCAGCAGTGTTGGTCATCAGTGTTTGTCAGCAGTGTTGGTCAGCAGTGTTGGGCAGCAGTGTTGGTCAGCAATGTTGGGCAGCAGTGTTGGTCAGCAGTGTTGGTCAGCAGTGTTGGTCAGCAGTGTTGGTCAGTAATGTTGGTCAGCAGTGTTGGTCAGCAGTATTGGTCAGCAGTGTTGGTCAGCAGTGTTGGTCAGCAGTGTTGGTCAGCAGTATTGGTCAGCAGTGTTAGTCAGCAGCATTGGTCAGCAGTGTTGGTCAGAAATGTTGGTCAGCAGTGTTGGTCAGCAGTGTTGGTCAGCAGCGTTGGGCAGCAGTGTTGGTCAGCAGTGTTGGTCAGCCGTGTTGGTCAGCAGTGTTGGTCAGAAATGTTGGTCAGCAGTGTTGGTCAGCAGTGTTGGTCAGCAGCGTTGGGCAGCAGTGTTGGTCAGCAGCGTTGGGCAGCAGCGTTGGTTGGCAGTGTTGGTCAGCAGCGTTGGTCAGCAGCGTTGGTCAGAAATGTTGGTCAGCAGTGTTGGTCAGAAATGTTGGTCAGCAGTGTTGGTCAGCAGTGTTGGTCAGCAGCGTTGGGCAGCAGTGTTGGTCAGCAGCGTTGGGCAGCAGTGTTGGTCAGCAGTGTTGGTCAGCAGTGTTTGTCAGCAGTGTTGGTCAGCAGTATTGGTCAGCAGCGTTGGTCAGCAGTGTTGGGCAGCAGTGTTGGTCAGCAGTGTTGGTCAGTAGTGTTGGGCAGCAGTGTTGGTCAGGAGCGTTGGGCAGCAGTGTTGGTCAGCAGCGTTGGTCAGCAGTGTTGGTCAGCAGCGTTGGTCAGCAGCGTTGGTCTGTAGCGTTGGTCAACAGTGTTGGTCAGCAGTGTTGGGCAGCAGTGTTGGTCTGTAACATTGGTCAGCAGTGTTGGTCAGCAGTGGTGGTCAGCAGTGTTGGTCAGCAGTATTGGTCAGCAGCGTTGGTCAGCAGTGTTGGGCAGCAGTGTTGGTCAGCAGCGTTGGTCAGCAGCGTTGGGCAGCAGCGTTGGTCAGCAGTGTTGGTCAGTAATGTTGGTCAGCAGTGTTGGTCAGCAGTATTGGTCAGCAGTGTTGGTCAGCAGTATTGGTCAGCAGTGTTGGTCAGCAGTGTTGGTCAGTAATGTTGGTCAGCAGTGTTGGTCAGCAGTGTTGGACAGCAGTGTTGGTCAGTAATGTTGGTCAGTAATGTTGGTCAGTATTGTTGGTCAGTAATGTTGGTCAGTAATGTTGGTCAGCAATGTTGGTCAGTAATGTTGGTCAGCAGTGTTGGTCAGCAGTATTGGTCAGCAGTGTTGGTCAGTAATGTTGGTCAGCAGTGTTGGTCAGCAGTGTTGGTCAGCAGTATTGGTCAGCAGTGTTGGTCAGCAGTATTGGTCAGCAGTGTTGGTCAGCAGCGTTGGTCAGCAGTGTTGGTCAGCAGCATTGGACAGCAGTGTTGGTCAGCAGTATTGGTCAGCAGCGTTGGTCAGCAGTGTTGGTCAGCAGTGTTGGTCAGCAGCGTTGGTCAGCAGTGTTGGTCAGAAATGTTGGTCAGCAGTGTTGGTCAGCAGTGTTGGTCAGCAGTGTTGGTCAGCAGTATTGGTCAGCAATGTTGGTCAGCAGTGTTGGGCAGCAGCGTTGGTCAGCAGTATTGGTCAGCAGTGTTGGTCAGCAGTGTTGGTCAGCAGTGTTGGTCAGCAGTGTTGGTCAGCAGCGTTGGGCAGCAGTGTTGGGCAGCAGCGTTGGGCAGCAGCGTTGGTCAGCAGTGTTGGTCAGCAGTGTTGGTCAGCAGTGTTGGTCAGCAGTGTTGGGCAGCAGTGTTGCTCAGCAGCATTGGTCAGCACTGTTGGTCAGCAGCATTGGTCAGCAGTGTTGGTCAGTAGCGTTGGTCAGCAATATTGATCAGCAGTGTTGGTCAGCAGTGTTGGTCAGCAGTGTTGGTCAGCAGTGTTGGTCAGCAGCGTTGGTCAGCAGTGTTTGTCAGTAGCGTTGGTCAGCAGTATTGGTCAGCAGTGTTGGTCAGCAGTGTTGGTCAGCAGCATTGGTCAGCAGTGTTGGTCTGTAGCGTTGGTCAGCAATATTGATCAGCAGTGTTGGCCAGCAGTGTTGGTCAGCAGCGTTGGTCAGCAGCTTTGGTCAGCAGTGTTGGTCAGCAGTGTTGGTCAGCAGTGTTGGTCAGCAGCGTTGGTCAGCATTGTTGGTCAGCAGTGTTGGTCAGCAGTGTTGGTCAGCAGCATTGGTCAGCAGTTTTGGTCAGCAATGTTGGTCAGCAGTGTTGGTCAACAGAGTTGGTCAGCAGTATTGGTCAATAGCGTTGGTCAGCAATATTGATCAGCAGTGTTGGTCAGCAGTGTTGGTCAGCAGTGTTGGTCAGCAGTGTTGGTTAGCAGCATTGGTCAGCAGTGTTGGTCAGCAGTTTTGGTCAGCAGTGTTGGTCAGCAGCATTGGTCAGCAGTGTTGGTCAGTAAAGTTGGTCAGTAATGTTGGTCAGCAATGTTGGCCAGCAGTGTTGGTCAGTAATGTTGGTCAGCAGCGTTGGTCAGCAGTGTTGGTCAGCAGCGTTGGTCTGCAGTGTTGGTCAGAAATGTTGGTCAGCAGTGTTGGTCAGCAGTGTTGGTCAGCAGCATTGGTCAGCAGTGTTGGTCAGCAGTGTTGGTCAGCAGTGTTGGTCAGCAGTGTTGGTCAGCAGCGTTGGTCTGCAGTGTAGGTCAGAAATGTTGGTTAGCAGTGTTGGTCAGCAGTGTTGGTCAGAAATGTCGGTCAGCAGTGTTGGTCAGTAATGTTGGTCAGCAGCGTTGGTCAGAAGCGTTGGTCAGCAGTGTTGGTCAGCAGTGTTGGTCAGCAGTGTTGGTCAGAAATGTTGGTCAGCAGTGTTGGTCAGCAGTGTTGGTCAGCAGTGTTGGTCAGCAGTGTTGGTCAGCAGTGTTGGTCAGCAGTGTTGGTCAGCAGCGTTGGTCAGCAGTGTTGGTCAGAAATGTTGGTCAGCAGTGTTGGTCAGCAGTGTTGGTCAGCAGTGTTGGTCATCAGTGTTTGTCAGCAGTGTTGGTCAGCAGTGTTGGGCAGCAGTGTTGGTCAGCAATGTTGGGCAGCAGTGTTGGTCAGCAGTGTTGGTCAGCAGTGTTGGTCAGCAGTGTTGGTCAGTAATGTTGGTCAGCAGTGTTGGTCAGCAGTATTGGTCAGCAGTGTTGGTCAGCAGTGTTGGTCAGCAGTGTTGGTCAGCAGTATTGGTCAGCAGTGTTAGTCAGCAGCGTTGGTCAGCAGTGTTGGTCAGAAATGTTGGTCAGCAGTGTTGGTCAGCAGTGTTGGTCAGCAGTGTTGGTCAGCAGTATTGGTCAGCAATGTTGGTCAGCAGTGTTGGGCAGCAGCGTTGGTCAGCAGTATTGGTCAGCAGTGTTGGTCAGCAGTGTTGGTCAGCAGTGTTGGTCAGCAGTGTTGGTCAGCAGCGTTGGGCAGCAGTGTTGGGCAGCAGCGTTGGTCAGCAGTGTTGGTCAGCAGTGTTGGTCAGCAGTGTTGGTCAGCAGTGTTGGGCAGCAGTGTTGCTCAGCAGCATTGGTCAGCACTGTTGGTCAGCAGCATTGGTCAGCAGTGTTGGTCAGTAGCGTTGGTCAGCAATATTGATCAGCAGTGTTGGTCAGCAGTGTTGGTCAGCACTGTTGGTCAGCAGTGTTGGTCAGCAGCGTTGGTCAGCAGTGTTTGTCAGTAGCGTTGGTCAGCAGTATTGGTCAGCAGTGTTGGTCAGCAGTGTTGGTCAGCAGCATTGGTCAGCAGTGTTGGTCTGTAGCGTTGGTCAGCAATATTGATCAGCAGTGTTGGCCAGCAGTGTTGGTCAGCAGCGTTGGTCAGCAGCTTTGGTCAGCAGTGTTGGTCAGCAGTGTTGGTCAGCAGTGTTGGTCAGCAGCGTTGGTCAGCATTGTTGGTCAGCAGTGTTGGTCAGCAGTGTTGGTCAGCAGCATTGGTCAGCAGTTTTGGTCAGCAATGTTGGTCAGCAGTGTTGGTCAACAGAGTTGGTCAGCAGTATTGGTCAATAGCGTTGGTCAGCAATATTGATCAGCAGTGTTGGTCAGCAGTGTTGGTCAGCAGTGTTGGTCAGCAGTGTTGGTTAGCAGCATTGGTCAGCAGTGTTGGTCAGCAGTTTTGGTCAGCAGTGTTGGTCAGCAGCATTGGTCAGCAGTGTTGGTCAGTAAAGTTGGTCAGTAATGTTGGTCAGCAATGTTGGCCAGCAGTGTTGGTCAGTAATGTTGGTCAGCAGCGTTGGTCAGCAGTGTTGGTCAGCAGCGTTGGTCTGCAGTGTTGGTCAGAAATGTTGGTCAGCAGTGTTGGTCAGCAGTGTTGGTCAGCAGCATTGGTCAGCAGTGTTGGTCAGCAGTGTTGGTCAGCAGTGTTGATCAGCAGTGTTGGTCAGCAGCGTTGGTCTGCAGTGTAGGTCAGAAATGTTGGTTAGCAGTGTTGGTCAGCAGTGTTGGTCAGAAATGTTGGTCAGCAGTGTTGGTCAGTAATGTTGGTCAGCAGCGTTGGTCAGCAGCGTTGGTCAGCAGTGTTGGTCAGCAGTGTTGGTCAGCAGTGTTGGTCAGCAGTGTTGGTCAGCAGCGTTGGTCAGCAGTGTTGGTCAGAAATGTTGGTCAGCAGTGTTGGTCAGCAGTGTTGGTCAGCAGTGTTGGTCATCAGTGTTTGTCAGCAGTGTTGGTCAGCAGTGTTGGGCAGCAGTGTTGGTCAGCAATGTTGGGCAGCAGTGTTGGTCAGCAGTGTTGGTCAGCAGTGTTGGTCAGCAGTGTTGGTCAGTAATGTTGGTCAGCAGTGTTGGTCAGCAGTATTGGTCAGCAGTGTTGGTCAGCAGTGTTGGTCAGCAGTGTTGGTCAGCAGTATTGGTCAGCAGTGTTAGTCAGCAGCGTTGGTCAGCAGTGTTGGTCAGAAATGTTGGTCAGCAGTGTTGGTCAGCAGTGTTGGTCAGCAGCGTTGGGCAGCAGTGTTGGTCAGCAGTGTTGGTCAGCAGTGTTGGTCAGCAGTGTTGGTCAGAAATGTTGGTCAGCAGTGTTGGTCAGCAGTGTTGGTCAGCAGCGTTGGGCAGCAGTGTTGGTCAGCAGCGTTGGGCAGCAGCGTTGGTTGGCAGTGTTGGTCAGCAGCGTTGGTCAGCAGCGTTGGTCAGAAATGTTGGTCAGCAGTGTTGGTCAGAAATGTTGGTCAGCAGTGTTGGTCAGCAGTGTTGGTCAGCAGCGTTGGGCAGCAGTGTTGGTCAGCAGCGTTGGGCAGCAGTGTTGGTCAGCAGTGTTGGTCAGCAGTGTTTGTCAGCAGTGTTGGTCAGCAGTATTGGTCAGCAGCGTTGGTCAGCAGTGTTGGGCAGCAGTGTTGGTCAGCAGTGTTGGTCAGTAGTGTTGGGCAGCAGTGTTGGTCAGGAGCGTTGGGCAGCAGTGTTGGTCAGCAGCGTTGGTCAGCAGCGTTGGTCAGCAGCGTTGGTCTGTAGCGTTGGTCAACAGTGTTGGTCAGCAGTGTTGGGCAGCAGTGTTGGTCTGTAACATTGGTCAGCAGTGTTGGTCAGCAGTGGTGGTCAGCAGTGTTGGTCAGCAGTATTGGTCAGCAGCGTTGGTCAGCAGTGTTGGGCAGTGTGTTGGTCAGCAGCGTTGGTCAGCAGCGTTGGGCAGCAGCGTTGGTCAGCAGTGTTGGGCAGCAGCGTTGGTCAGCAGCGTTGGTCAGCAGCGTTGGGCAGCAGCGTTGGTCAGCAGTGATGGTCAGCAGTGTTGGTCAGCAGTGTTGGTCAGTAATGTTGGTCAGCAGTGTTGGTCAGCAGTATTGGTCAGCAGTGTTGGTCAGCAGTATTGGTCAGCAGTGTTGGTCAGCAGTGTTGGTCAGTAATGTTGGTCAGCAGTGTTGGTCAGCAGTGTTGGACAGCAGTGTTGGTCAGTAATGTTGGTCAGTAATGTTGGTCAGTAATGTTGGTCAGTAATGTTGGTCAGTAATGTTGGTCAGCAATGTTGGTCAGTAATGTTGGTCAGCAGTGTTGGTCAGCAGTATTGGTCAGCAGTGTTGGTCAGTAATGTTGGTCAGCAGTGTTGGTCAGCAGTGTTGGTCAGCAGTATTGGTCAGCAGTGTTGGTCAGCAGTATTGGTCAGCAGTGTTGGGCAGCAGCGTTGGTCAGCAGCGTTTTGGTCAGCAGTGTTGGGCAGCAGTGTTGGTCAGCAGTGTTGGGCAGCAGCGTTGGTCAGCAGCGTTGGTCAGCAGCGTTGGTCAGCAGCGTTGGTCAGCAGCGTTGGTCAGCAGTGTTGGTCAGCAGTGTTGGTCAGCAGCGTTGGTCAGCAGTGTTGGTCAGCAGCATTGGACAGCAGTGTTGGTCAGCAGTATTGGTCAGCAGCGTTGGTCAGCAGTGTTGGTCAGCAGTGTTGGTCAGCAGCGTTGGTCAGCAGTGTTGGTCAGAAATGTTGGTCAGCAGTGTTGGTCAGCAGTGTTGGTCAGCAGTGTTGGTCAGCAGTATTGGTCAGCAATGTTGGTCAGCAGTGTTGGGCAGCAGCGTTGGTCAGCAGTATTGGTCAGCAGTGTTGGTCAGCAGTGTTGGTCAGCAGTGTTGGTCAGCAGTGTTGGTCAGCAGCGTTGGGCAGCAGTGTTGGGCAGCAGCGTTGGGCAGCAGCGTTGGTCAGCAGTGTTGGTCAGCAGTGTTGGTCAGCAGTGTTGGTCAGCAGTGTTGGGCAGCAGTGTTGCTCAGCAGCATTGGTCAGCACTGTTGGTCAGCAGCATTGGTCAGCAGTGTTGGTCAGTAGCGTTGGTCAGCAATATTGATCAGCAGTGTTGGTCAGCAGTGTTGGTCAGCAGTGTTGGTCAGCAGTGTTGGTCAGCAGCGTTGGTCAGCAGCGTTTGTCAGTAGCGTTGGTCAGCAGTATTGGTCAGCAGTGTTGGTCAGCAGTGTTGGTCAGCAGCATTGGTCAGCAGTGTTGGTCTGTAGCGTTGGTCAGCAATATTGATCAGCAGTGTTGGCCAGCAGTGTTGGTCAGCAGCGTTGGTCAGCAGCTTTGGTCAGCAGTGTTGGTCAGCAGTGTTGGTCAGCAGTGTTGGTCAGCAGCGTTGGTCAGCATTGTTGGTCAGCAGTGTTGGTCAGCAGTGTTGGTCAGCAGCATTGGTCAGCAGTTTTGGTCAGCAATGTTGGTCAGCAGTGTTGGTCAACAGAGTTGGTCAGCAGTATTGGTCAATAGCGTTGGTCAGCAATATTGATCAGCAGTGTTGGTCAGCAGTGTTGGTCAGCAGTGTTGGTCAGCAGTGTTGGTTAGCAGCATTGGTCAGCAGTGTTGGTCAGCAGTGTTGGTCAGCAGTGTTGGTCAGCAGCATTGGTCAGCAGTGTTGGTCAGCAGTGTTGGTCAGCAGTGTTGGTCAGCAGTGTTGGTCAGCAATGTTGGTCAGTAATGTTGGTCAGCAGTGTTGGTCGGCAATGTTGGTCAGCAGTGATGGTCAGCAGTGTTGGTCAGCAGTGTTGGTCAGCAGTGTTGGTCAGCAGTGTTGGTCAGCAGTGTTGGTCATCAATGTTGGTCAGCAGTGTTGGTCAGCAGTGTTGGTCAGCAATGTTGGTCAGCAGTGTTGGTCAGCAGTGTTGATCAGCAGCGTTGGTCAGCAGTGTTGGTCAGCAGTTTTGGTCAGCAATGCTGGTCAGTAGCGTTGGTCAGCAATATTGATCAGCAGTGTTGGTCAGCAGTGTTGGTCAGCAGTGTTGGTCAGCAGTGTTGGTCAGCAGCGTTGGTCAGCAGTGTTTGTCAGTAGCGTTGGTCAGCAGTATTGGTCAGCAGTGTTGGTCAGCAGTGTTGGTCAGCAGCATTGGTCAGCAGTGTTGGTCTGTAGCGTTGGTCAGCAATATTGATCAGCAGTGTTGGCCAGCAGTGTTGGTCAGCAGCGTTGGTCAGCAGCTTTGGTCAGCAGTGTTGGTCAGCAGTGTTGGTCAGCAGTGTTGGTCAGCAGCGTTGGTCAGCATTGTTGGTCAGCAGTGTTGGTCAGCAGTGTTGGTCAGCAGCATTGGTCAGCAGTTTTGGTCAGCAATGTTGGTCAGCAGTGTTGGTCAACAGAGTTGGTCAGCAGTATTGGTCAATAGCGTTGGTCAGCAATATTGATCAGCAGTGTTGGTCAGCAGTGTTGGTCAGCAGTGTTGGTCAGCAGTGTTGGTTAGCAGCATTGGTCAGCAGTGTTGGTCAGCAGTGTTGGTCAGCAGTGTTGGTCAGCAGCATTGGTCAGCAGTGTTGGTCAGCAGCATTGGTCAGCAGTGTTGGTCAGCAGTGTTGGTCAGCAGTGTTGGTCAGCAGTGTTGGTCAGCAATGTTGGTCAGTAATGTTGGTCAGCAGTGTTGGTCGGCAATGTTGGTCAGCAGTGATGGTCAGCAGTGTTGGTCAGCAGTGTTGGTCAGCAGTGTTGGTCAGCAGTGTTGGTCAGCAGTGTTGGTCATCAATGTTGGTCAGCAGTGTTGGTCAGCAGTGTTGGTCAGCAATGTTGGTCAGCAGTGTTGGTCAGCAGTGTTGATCAGCAGCGTTGGTCAGCAGTGTTGGTCAGCAGTTTTGGTCAGCAATGCTGGTCAGCAGTGTTGGTCAGCAGTGTTGGTCAGCAGCGTTGGTCAGCAGTGTTGGTCAGTAATGCTGGTCAGCAATGTTGGTCAGCAGTGTTGGTCAGCAGTGTTGGTCAGCAGCGTTGGTCAGCAGTGTTGGTCAGCAGTTTTGGTCAGCAGTGTTGGTCAGCAGTGTTGGGCAGCAGCGTTGGCAGCAGCGTTGGTCAGCAGTGTTGGTCAGCAGTGTAGGTCAGCAGTATTGGTCAGCAGTGTTGGTCAGCAGTGTTGGTCAGTAATGTTGGTCAGCAGTGTTGGTCAGTAGTGTTGGTCAGCAGTGTTGGTCAGCAGTGTTGGACAGCAGTGTTGGTCATCAGTGTTGGTCAGCAGCGTTGGGCAGCAGCGTTTGTCAGCAGTGTTGGGCAGCAGTGTTGGTCAGCAGCATTGGTCAGCAGTGTTGGTCAGCAATATTGGTCAGCGGTGTTGGTCAGCAGTGTTGGTCTGTAACATTGGTCAGCAGTGTTGGTCAACAGTGTTGGTCAGCAGTGTTGGTCAGCAGTGTTGGTCTGTAACATTGGTCAGCAGTGTTGGTCAACATGTTGGTCAGCAGTGTTGGTCAGCAGTGTTGGTCAGCAGCATTGGTCAGCAGTGTTGGTCAGCAGTATTGGGCAATAGCGTTGATCAGCAATATTGATCAGCAGTTTTGGTCAGCAGTATTCGTCAGTAGTGTTGGTCAGCAGTGTTGGTCAGCAGTGTTGGTCAGCAGTGTTGGTCAGCAGTGTTGGTCAGTAGTGTTGGTCAGCAATATTGATCAGCAGTGTTGGTCAGCAGTGTTGGTCAGCAATGTTGGTCAGCAGTGTTGGTCAGCAGTGTTGGTCAGCAGTGTTGGTCAGCAGCGTTGGGCAGCAGTGTTGGTCAGCAGTGTTGGTCAGCAGCGTTGGGCAGCAATATTGATCAGCAGTGTTGGTCAGCAGTGTTGGTCAGCAATGTTGGTCAGCAGTGTTGGTCAGCAGTGTTGGTCAGCAGCGTTGGGCAGCAGTGTTGGTCAGCAGTGTTGCCCAGCAGTGTTGGTCAGCAGTGTTGGTCAGCAGTGTTGGGGAGCAGCGTTGGTCAGCAGCATTGGTCAGCAGTGTTGGTCAGCAGTATTGGTCAGTAGCGTTGGTCAGCAATATTGGTCAGCAGTGTTGGTCAGCAGCGTTGGTCAGCAGCGTTGGTCAGCAGTGTTGGTCAGCAGCGTTGGTCAGCAGCGTTGGGCAGCAGCGTTGGGCAGCAGTGTTGGTCAGTAATGTTGGTCAGCAGTGTTGGTCAGCAGTGTTGGTCAGTAATGTTGGTCAGCAGCGTTGGTCAGCAGTGTTGGGCAGCAGCGTTGGTCAGCAGTGTTGGGCAGCAGTGTTGGGCAGCAGTGTTGGTCAGCAGTGTTGGTCAGCAGTGTTGGCAGCAGCGTTGGTCAGCAGTGCTGGGCAGCAGCGTTGGTCAGCAGCATTGGTCAGCAGTATTGGTCAGCAGCGTTGGTCAGCAGCGTTGGGCAGCAGTGTTGGTCAGCAGTGTTGGTCAGCAGCGTTGTTCAGTAGTGTTGGTCAGCAGTGTTGGGCAGCAGTGTTGGGCAGCAGCTTTGGTCAGCAGTGTTGGTCAGCAGTGTTGGTCAGTAATGTTGGTCAGCAGTGTTGGTCAGTAATGTTGGTCAGCAGTGTTGGTCAGCAGTGTTGGTCAGCAGCGTTGGTCAGCAGCATTGGTCAGCAGTATTGGTCAGCAGCGTTGGTCAGCAGCGTTGGGCAGCAGTGTTGGTCAGCAGTGTTGGTCAGCAGTGTTGGTCAGCAGTGTTGGTCAGCAGTGTTGGCAGCAGCGTTGGTCAGCAGTGCTGGGCAGCAGCGTTGGTCAGCAGCATTGGTCAGCAGTATTGGTCAGCAGCATTGGTCAGCAGCGTTGGGCAGCAGTGTTGGTCAGCAATGTTGGTCAGCAGCGTTGTTCAGTAGTGTTGGTCAGCAGTGTTGGGCAGCAGTGTTGGGCAGCAGTGTTGGTCTGCAGCGTTGGTCAGCAGTGTTGGGCAGCAGCGTTGGTCAGCAGCATTGGTCAGCAGTATTGGTCAGCAGCGTTGGTCAGCAGCGTTGGGCAGCAGTGTTGGTCAGCAGTGTTGGTCAGCAGTGTTGGTCAGCAGTGTTGGTCAGCAGTGTTGGTCAGCAGCGTTGGTCAGCAGCATTGGGCAGCAGCGTTGGTCAGCAGTGTTGGGCTGCAGCGTTGGTTGGCAGTGTTGGTCAGCAGTATTGGTCAGCAGTGTTGGTCAGCAGTGTTGGTCAGCAGCGTTGGTCAGCAGTGTTGGTCAGCAGTGTTGGTCAGCAGTGTTGGTCAATAGCATTGGTCAGCAATATTGATCAGCAGTGTTGGTCAGAAGTGTTGGTCAGCAGTGTTGGTCAGCAGCATTGGTCAGCAGTGTTGGTCAGCAGCATTGGTCAGCAGTGTTGGTCCTCAGTATTGGTCAGCAGTGTTGGTCAGCAGCATTGGTCAGCAGTGTTGGTCAGCAGCATTGGTCAGCAGTGTTGGTCAGCAGTGTTGGTCAGCAGCGTTGGTCAGCAGTGTTGGTCAGCAGCATTGGTCAGCAGTGTTGGTCAGCAGCATTGGTCAGCATTGTTGGTCAGCAGAGTTGGTCAGCAGCATTGGTCAGCAGTGTTGGTCAGCAGCGTTGGTCAGCAGCGTTGGTCAGCAGTGTTGGGCAGCAGTGTTGGTCAGCAGCGTTGGTCAGCAGCGTTGGACAGCAGCGTTGGTCAGCAGCGTTGGGCAGCAGCGTTGGTCAGCAGTGTTGGTCAGCAGTATTGGTCAGCAGTGTTGGTCAGCAGTGTTGGTCAGCAGCGCTGGTCAGCAGTGTTGGGCAGCAGCGTTGGTCAGCAGTGTTGGTCAGCAGCGTTGGTCAGCAGCGTTGGGCAGCAGTGTTGGTCAGCAATGTTGGTCAGCAGTGTTGGTCAGTAATGTTGGTCAGCAGTGTTGGTCAACAGTGTTGGTCAGCAGCGTTGGTCAGCAGTATTGGTCAGCAGTGTTGGTCAGCAGTATTGGACAGCTGTGTTGGTCAGCAGCGCTGGTCAGCAGTGTTGGGCAGCAGCGTTGGTCAGCAGTGTTGGTCAGCAGCGTTGGTCAGCAGCGTTGGGCAGCAGTGTTGGTCAGCAATGTTGGTCAGCAGTGTTGGTCAGTAATGTTGGTCAGCAGTGTTGGTCAACAGTGTTGGTCAGCAGCGTTGGTCAGCAGTGTTGGTCAGCAGTGTTGGTCAGCAGTATTGGTCAGCAGTGTTGGTCAGCAGTATTGGTCAATAGCATTGGTCAGCAATATTGATCAGCAGTGTTGGTCAGCAGTGTTGGTCAGCAGTGTTGGTCAGCAGTTTTGGTCAGCAGTGTTGGTCAGCAGCATTGGTCAGCAGTGTTGGTCAGCAGTATTGGTCAGTAGTGTTGGTCAGCAATATTGATCAGCAGTGTTGGTCAGCAGTGTTCGTCAGCAGTGTTGGTCAGCAGTGTTGGTCAGCAGTGTTGGGCAGCAGCGTTGGTCAGCAGTGTTGGTCAGCAGTGTTGGTCAGCAGTGTTGGTCAGCAGTGTTGGTCAGCAGTATTGGTCAGCAGTGTTGGTCAGCAGCGTTGGTCAGCAGTGTTGGGCAGCAGTGTTGGGCAGCAGCGTTGGTCAGCAGTGTTAGTCACCAGTGTTGGTCAGCATTGTTGGTCAGCAATGTTGGCCAGCAATGTTGGTCAGCAGTGTTGGTCAGTAATGTTGGTCAGCAGTGTTGATCAGCATTGTTGGTCAGCAATATTGGTCAGCAATGTTGGTCAGCAGTGTTGGTCAGTTATGTTGGTCAACAGTGTTGGTCAGCAGTGTTGGTCAGCAGTGTTGGTCAGCAGTATTGGTCAGCAGTGTTGGTCAGCAGTATTGGTCAATAGCATTGGTCAGCAATATTGATCAGCAGTGTTGGTCAGCAGTGTTGGTCAGCAGTGTTGGTCAGCAGTTTTGGTCAGCAGTGTTGGTCAGCAGCATTGGTCAGCAGTGTTGGTCAGCAGTATTGGTCAGTAGTGTTGGTCAGCAATATTGATCAGCAGTGTTGGTCAGCAGTGTTCGTCAGCAGTGTTGGTCAGCAGTGTTGGTCAGCAGTGTTGGGCAGCAGCGTTGGTCAGCAGTGTTGGTCAGCAGTGTTGGTCAGCAGTGTTGGTCAGCAGTGTTGGTCAGCAGTATTGGTCAGCAGTGTTGGTCAGCAGCGTTGGTCAGCAGTGTTGGGCAGCAGTGTTGGGCAGCAGCGTTGGTCAGCAGTGTTAGTCACCAGTGTTGGTCAGCATTGTTGGTCAGCAATGTTGGTCAGCAGTGTTGGTCAGTAATGTTGGTCAGCAGTGTTGATCAGCATTGTTGGTCAGCAATATTGGTCAGCAATGTTGGTCAGCAGTGTTGGTCAGTTATGTTGGTCAGCAGTGTTGGTCAACAGTGTTGGTCAGCAGTGTTGGTCAGCAGTGTTGGTCAGCAGCATTGGTCAGCAGTGTTGGTCAGCAGTATTGGTCAGTAGCGTTGGTCAGCAATATTGATCAGCCATGTTGGTCAGTAACGCTGGTCAGTAATGTTGGTCAGCAATATTGGTCAGCAATGTTGGTCAGCAGCATTGGTCAGCAGTATTGGTCAGCAGTGTTGGTCAGCAGTGTTGGTCAGCAGTGTTGGTCAGCAGTGTTGGTCAGCAGTATTGGTCAGCAGTGTTGGTCAGCAGCGTTGGTCAGCAGTGTTGGGCAGCAGTGTTGGGCAGCAGCGTTGGTCAGCAGTGATAGTCACCAGTGTTGGTCAGCAGTGTTGGTCAGCAGTATTGGTCAATAGCATTGGTCAGCAATATTGATCAGCAGTGTTGGTCAGCAGTGTTGGTCAGCAGTGTTGGTCAGCAGTTTTGGTCAGCAGTGTTGGTCAGCAGCATTGGTCAGCAGTGTTGGTCAGCAGTATTGGTCAGTAGTGTTGGTCAGCAATATTGATCAGCAGTGTTGGTCAGCAGTGTTCGTCAGCAGTGTTGGTCAGCAGTGTTGGTCAGCAGTGTTGGGCAGCAGCGTTGGTCAGCAGTGTTGGTCAGCAGCGTTGGTCAGCAGTGTTGGGCAGCAGTGTTGGGCAGCAGCGTTGGTCAGCCGTGTTAGTCACCCGTGTTGGTCAGCATTGTTGGTCAGCAATGTTGGCCAGCAATGTTGGTCAGCAGTGTTGGTCAGTAATGTTGGTCAGCAGTGTTAATCAGCAATGTTGGTCAGCAATATTGGTCAGCAATGTTGGTCAGCAGTGTTGGTCAGTTATGTTGGTCAGCAGTGTTGGTCAACAGTGTTGGTCAGCAGTGTTGTTCAGCAGTGTTGGTCAGCAGCATTGGTCACCAGTGTTGGTCAGCAGTATTGGTCAGTAGCGTTGATCAGCAATAGTGATCAGCCGTGTTGGTCAGTAACGCTGGTCAGTAATGTTGGTCAGCAATATTGGTCAGCAATGTTGGTCAGCAGCATTGGTCAGCAGTATTGATCAGCAGTGTTGGTCAGCAGTGTTGGTCAGCATTGTTGGTCAGCAGTGTTGGTCAGCAGTGTTGGTCAGCAGCGTTGGTCAACAGTGTTGGGCAGCAGTGTTGGGCAGCAGCGTTGGTCAGCAGTGATAGTCACCAGTGTTGGTCAGCATTGTTGGTCAACAATGTTGGCCAGCAATGTTGGTCAGCAGTGTTGGTCAGTAATGTTGGTCAGCAGTGTTGATCAGCATTGTTGGTCAGCAATATTGGTCAGCAATGTTGGTCAGCAGTGTTGGTCAGTAATGTTGGTCAGCAGTGTTGGTCAACAGTGTTGGTCAGCAGTGTTGGTCAGCAGTGTTGGTCAGCAGCATTGGTCAGCAGTGTTGGTCAGCAGTATTGGTCAGTAGCGTTGGTCAGCAATATTGATCAGCCGTGTTGGTCAGTAATGCTGGTCAGCAATGTTGGTCAGCAGTGTTTATCAGCAGTGTTGGTCAGCAGTGTTGGTCAGCAGCGTTGGTCAGCAGTGTCGGGGAGGAGGTTGGGGTCCGTGCTGGGGAGGAGGTTGGGGGGGGTCCGTGCCGGGGAGGGGAATGGGGGGTCCGTGCCGGGGAGGAGGTTGGGGTCCGTGCCGGGGAGGAGGTTGGGGGGGTCCGTGCCGGGGAGGAGGTTGGGGGGGTCCGTGCCGGGGAGGAGGTTGGGGGGGGGGTCCGTGCCGGGGAGGAGGTTGGGGGGGGGTCCGTGCCGGGGAGGGGGATGGGGGGTCCGTGCCGAGGAGGAGGTTGGGGGGTGTCCGTGCCGGGGAGGTGTTTGGGGGGGGTACTTGCCTGGGAGGGGGATGGGGGGCCCGTGCCGGGGAGGAGGATGGGGTCCGTGCCAGGGAGGAGGTTGGGGGGGGTCCGTTCCGGGGAGGGGGATGGGGGGTCCGTGCCGGGGAGGAGGTTGGGGTCCGTGCCGGGGAGGAGGTTGGGGCGGGGGTCCGTGCCGGGGAGGGGGATGCGAGGGCAAGTGAGTTGCTCCACCTGGCCAGGTGCCAGCCTCCAACAGTTGGACCCATGCGGTCCATGCCACCTGGCTGGGGGAGGAGGGGATATGGGCAATGATGACATGTCGTCGTTCCCCTCCCCCCCACCAGGCCGTCATGTTTTCCGATCATCCAGCGATGTTGGCCGCCGTGGCGGCAGCCGCTAATGTCTATGTTGCCCTGGATGAGGAGGAGGAGGAGGAGGAGCGTGCCAGAGAGGCGGCGCAGTCTGCCACAGAGGGACAGGCGGCAGCCGCCCAGGCTGGAGGGACACCTGACCGACAGGACGAGGAGGGGGAGGAAGACGTCGCGGCCCCACGGCAACGGAGGCACCCGAGGGCGCCCCGTGTGTACCGGCCCCGGCAGGCATACCAGGACCACACGGACCGGGAATGCAGGAGGAGACTCCGGATGAGGCGGGAAACCGTGGCACACATCTGCCACCTGCTGGCACACCTGTCACCGTGTGGCACTGGCGGGGGACACCCTCTCCCCGTGTCCGTCAAGGTTACGGTGGCCCTGAACTTTTATGCAACGGGGTCATTCCAGGCACCGAGTGGGGACCTGTCTGGCATATCGCAGACATCGGTGCATCGTGCATCCGGGCAGTGACAGATGCCCTATATGCCATGGCGCACCGCTACATCCGCTTCCCTGTGGACCAGGCCAGCCAAGATGCCCGGGCCGTGGGCTTCTCTGCCGTGGCCGGGTTCCCCATGGTCCAGGGCGCGATTGATGGGATGCACGTCGCCGTGCGGCCACCTGCAGATAACAGGGCCGTGTTCACCAATAGGAATGGGACCTATTCGATGAACATACAGGTGGGGTGCGACCACCGCATGATGATCCTGCACGTTTGCGCCCGTTACCCGGGCAGTGTACACGACTCATACGTGTTGTCACGGTCATCCATCCCCGGCATGTACGAGGGACGCCATCCCCGGCTGAGGGGCTGGTTGCTGGGCGACAGGGGCTACCCATTGCGATCGTGGCTGATGATGCCTATACGAAGGCCACGCAATGAGGCGGAGAACCGCTACAATGATGCCCATGTAGCGACAAGGGGAGTGACAGAGAGGTGCTTTGGCGTGCTGAAGATGCGTTTCAGGTGCCTGGACCTCTCTGGGGGCGCCCTCCAGTATCGGTCAGATAGGGTCGGCCGCATCATTGTGGTGTGCTGCGTCCTGCACAACATAGCCCAGCAGAGGGGCGATGTGCCACAGGGAGAGGAGGGCGGAGTGGAGGAGCAGCAGGAAGAGGCGCAGTCCTCCCCAGATGAGGGGGATGGGGGTAATTGTCAGGGCAGACGGGGTAGACACAGGCGGGTGGCTGTCCACCGTTACCGGCTGGCCCAGCGGGCACGGGACAGACTGATAGCCGCCCGCTTCACTGATTAGATGGGCGTGGGAATCGGGTAGTATGGCCACAGACCGCACACCGTGGCAACAGCCGACCACCCACACCCCCCACCCATCCACCCACCCAGCACCCTCACCCCCCTCCCCAACCCCACCCACCCCACCCGCATGCACATCACCCCCCCCCATTGCCGATCCACCTGCGGCACAACGGGCCGGGCTCACACAGTTGCGGGTGGACGCGTGTCTATTGCAGGCCATGGAGGATGATGACAACCCGCCCTGCGGTGAGCTCCTGGCTCCACATCGTTGGACTATGTCTGACCCATGGCCACAGTACCACCATCCACCCGGACCATCCCTGCATGCGGCTGTGACACTGCAGCACATGGTCCCGTCCTCTGCCCGGGGGGATGTTGATGACGGCCCAGGGGGAACGGGCAGACTCACCTGGGGCTGAGGTAACACCACCCCTCACACACACACTTGCGCTCAACGTACATGACACCCCCGCACGCTTTGGACAGAGCACAAAGGCAGCTTCTGTAGGTGTAACATTGACTTTAATAACCAAACGTGTTCATGCACGTGCCCTAGCCCCTAAAACTCATCTGTGCCCTGCACCCGTGCCAACTTACTCAGTGTCTAATTGTTTGGCCTTACGGGCCCTTTGACTACGTCTACGTGGTTCCCCAGACGGTACAGCAGAACTGGAGGTGGACTCCTGTGATTCCTGCCCTCTGACACTGGATCCCTTTGGCGGCCGTTTCCTGGGGCGTCCTGGCCTAGATGGGCCAGGCTGCGGCCCGGGCGACTGGGATGGCGAGCTGCCAACCTGTCCTGCCCATTGCCCACCCGATGCACCTGGGACGGAAGGGGGGGAGTCCGAGGTGTCGCGGTGTTCCGGGACCTCCCCTACAGGGGGAGCCGGGACGGACCACACCACCTCCTCCTCCATCGGGGTGCCCGATGGCCCCCAGGCCTCTACATGGGTGGGGGATGCGAACGGACTGGCTATCCGACGCCCCCCCGACATCTGGCGCTGCCAGTCCTGGAGGCCCGTGCTGGTATCGACAGGGGTCTACAGGTTTGCAGCCATGGAGCCCAGGGGGTTGGCAAACCCTGTCTGTGACAGTGTGACGCCGGCTCGCACATGGCCACTGGCGCCGATGCCCTCAGCGATGGCCTGCAGAGACTGGGCCATGGCCTGCTGAGACTGGGCCATGGCCTGCAGAGACTGGGCTATGGCATTGAGCGCCTCTGCCATCTGGCGCTGGCACTGGCTCATGGCCTCCTGTGAGAGGGCAGCCATGTCCTGGGCCACAGACGCCGCCTGCACGGAAAGCCACAGGCCTCGCAAACCGTTCCCCATGTCTGACACCGTCGCACCCATTGCCTCCACCGCGGACGCCACCCGTGCGGTGTCAGCCTGGGTGGCACGCATGACCGGCACCACTCCCAGCTCCTGGACGCGGGTGGACTCCTCCACCTGCGACTGCAGCTGCCGTAAGCCGGCCGTCACCCTCTTCGCTCGTCTCCGGGTCGGTGGTTGCATCGGATCTATGTGTGGGTGTGGTAACTCCAGGAACCCGGGATCCATCTGGGCGGCAGATGTTCGCTTGGGCTGGGCTGCCCTCCGACCGCCCAGCCCCTCTGCTGCTCCTACCACCACCTGCTGCACCGGGGCGGCTGTGTGTCACATCCGAGCCAGGACACCACTACCCAGGACACCACTACCCAGGACACCACTACCCAGGACACCACTACCCAGGACACCACTACCCGGGACAGCACTGCCCAGCACTGGTGTTGTGCTCACCAGTGAGTGTAGCAGACGCCTCATCACTAAAGTGCCCAACCGAGGTGAGCGTTTCTGCGATGGTGGAGGGTGTTGGTGACAGCAGTGGCGTTGTGTCGTGCTCTTCGTCCCACTCTGAGTCCATGGCACTTTGGGGTGGGGGTTCGTCTCCACCCATCCACTCTGAGTCACTGTCCGGTATTTCGTATTCCTGGGTAGTGCTGTCCCGGGTAGGGGTGTCCTGGGCAGTGCTGTCCCGGGTCGTGGTGTCCTGGGTAGTGGTGTCCTGGGTAGTGGTGTCCTGGGTAGTGGTGTCCTGGGTAGTGGTGTCCTGGCTCGGATGTGACGGGGGCCTGTGGCTGCCCCCCTCATTGCTGGGTGGTCGCTCCCGCACGTGACGGGGGTGTCATCTCCCTGTTGCTCCAGGTTTCTCCGTCTCCCGTGGTGTGCGAGGGGCATCCTGCGGGCGTCGCATGCTGGAGGGTCCGGGTCTCTCCGTCTCCCGGGGTGTGCGAGGGGCATCCTGCGGGCGTCGCATGCTGGAGGGTCCGGGTCTCTCCGTCTCCCGTGGTGTGCGAGGGGCATCCTGCGGGCGTCGCATGCTGGAGGGTCCGGGTCTCTCTGTCTCCCGTGGCCTCCGAGGGGCATCCTGCGGGCGTCGCATGCTGGAGGGTCCGGGTCTCTCTGTCTCCCGTGACCTCCGAGGGGCATCCTGCGGGCGTCGCATGCTGGAGGGTCCGGGTCTCTCTGTCTCCTGTGGCCTCCGAGGGGCATCCTGCGGGCATTGCATGCTGGAGGGTCCGGGTCTCTCTGTCTCCCGTGGCCTCCGAGGGGCATCCTGCGGGCAGTCTGCATCTGCAGGGATGGGTGCCTGGACGTTTGGCCCTGCGATACACAATGCAGCATGCATGGTTAGACATCAGGCAGTGATCAGGTGATATGGGGGAGGGGGATATAGGGGAGGGGGGATATGGGGACGGGCTGTCGGTGGCTCACTTGCTACTATGCCCCCGACCTCTGCATCAGCAACCTCCCGGTCCTCAGGTCCGCTAGCCAGTTCTAGGGCCCTTTCCTCATGTTTGGTCAGTGGCCTCTCATCAGCGGGGCCTCCTCCAGTCCTCACATGCTCCCTATTGTTGTGTACGCGCTTCTCGTGTGGGGGGGGTTGTCAGGGGTAAAAGGCAACACTGTTAGGCAGGTATATGAATGCACGCCATCGGTTGCACGTGCATTTCAGAGGTCAAGGTTAGGGTTGGATTCACTTGGGGATATGGGGGATATGTGGGATATGGGGGAGGGGGGATATGGGGGAGGGGGGATATGGGGGAGGGGGATATGGGGGATATGGGGAGGGGGGATATGGGGGATATGGGGGAGGGGGATATGGGGATGGGGATATGGGGGAGGGGGGTATGGGGGAGGGGGGATGTGGGGCAGGGGGGATATGAGGGATATGGGGAGGGGGGGATATGGGGGAGGGGGGATATGGGGGATATGGGGGAGGGGGGATATGAGGGATATGGGGGAGGGGGGATATGGGGAGGGGGGATATGGGGGATATGGGGAGGGGGGATATGGGGGAGGGGGGATATGGGGAGGGGGGATATGGGGGAGGGGGGATATGGGTGCGGGGGGATATGGGGGATATGGGAGAGGGGGGATATGGGGAGGGGGGGATATGGGGAGGGGGGATATGGGGTAGGGGGGATATGGGGGAGGCTCACCCTGCCTGCTCTGACGAGGTCGTTCACCTTCTTGTGGCACTGGGTTCCTGTCCGTGGTGTCAGGGCCGCAGCGGTGACGGCCTCTGCCACTTCCCTCCACAGACGCCGGCTGTGGCGTGGGGCAACTCTGCGGCCGTGCCCGGGATACAGGGCGTCCCTCCTCTGCTCCACCGCGTCCAGGAGCGCCTCCACATCCCGTGACTCGAACCTCGGGGCTGAGCGGCGGCCAGCCATCCAGTCGGGTGTTCCGGTCGGGTGTTCCGGTCGGGTGGGGGGGAGCAGCGCGGCCTTATGAGCCGTCACGCCGTGCGGCGCGTATGACGCTGCACGGCGTGAACCACGTGCGCAAGCGCGGATCCCGTTACGTCGCTGCTAGCCCATTTCGGGCCGGAGACTTTCGACCCATTTTTCCGACGTGACGCAAGCCGGATTTGCGCCGTTTTTTGCGCTGATCGGCGGACTTTGCGCCGATAACGGAGAATTTCGCCCATGATTTCTGAAAAAATTGGACCGTAAATGTTTGTGGAATTAGTCAATCAAAGGATTCATGCATTTTGTTTCCATTAGTTGTCCTTAATTAAGGACTGTGGCTGGATTGAAATAAGCCTATCACGGTTGTAAGCAGCCAGACTAATTAATGTTTAATGATGTCTGAGTGAATGTCAGTACAAGCTGGAGAAAAGAGCCTCATAAAACTTGTGAAACATTGAGCTTGGCTTATCACTGTTTCAGTATTTGGAACTGAGTTGGGTGAAGAATCTGAGGGAAGTTCCAGATATTCGGCTAATTAAAGCTTGGCATGTGCTCATCTAATTCAACGATACCGTAGCCTGCCGGAAAGAATAATGGAATCACAGATAGCACAGAAAGAGGCCATTCAGCCCAACATGTCTATGCCAGCTTTTCGAAAGTCTTTTCCAATAAGCCCTTTGGGAAGCAATAGTGCTTTTATTGAACTAAGAATGCCCAGAACATTTCAGTAGTATCAGTGTCCGGCCTTATCCACAATAGATGCATCACTAATATGTTTAATTCAGGCAAGACAAACTTTTCCCATGACCTGAACACATTGCAAATTTTAAACACTGGAAAGATATCAAACTCATTTAACATCAAGGATTAAAATATTAATAGTCCGAAAGTGTGCATGATTGCTACCTTGCAGTTAGATGTTCCTTAGTATTTTGTTTTGGAAGTAGAACTTTTATTTCATATGATTTGAAAAATTCCAGTAGTCCTTTAGCATCCTTTGGGTCTCGACATTGATCGTCAGCTATTTGGTCAGTTTCCCATATTTCGGGCAGGAGCTTGTGGTTGTTGAGGAATATAAGAGCCTCAAGCTATATCATCACTGGTACGGTTTAAGAGCACTGCAGACATTCAGTAGTGTCACTTATCCTCATGCAGCGCTGTGAGATCTGCAGTGAGATACAGGATCATCTACCCGCATTGCTGGGCACAGTCCATGCTCATATCCCCCACACCCCCCCAATCCGACTATTGCTCCATTTAAAAATCAGTTTGTTGAATCTGCACCCAGCATTCCAGAACTGGAGCTGAGGGGTCCCTTTAAGGGCTGTTGAAAATGGATGCCCCCTGACTTCTATGGTTAGTGGTGGGCGAGAGCAAGGACTGGCAACAATCCAGCAAGCAGATCCAAAAATGGCATCAGGGGTTCTTTTACTGCATCCTTTCACCCGATTAGCATATATCTATGAGCCCTGTGCTGGTAGAATTGTGGGACCTCCTGAAAATCACGGGTTGGAGCTCAAAGTTGACCTTTCTACTTCCCCCTCTATTTTGGACCTCTACCACTGTACTGTTAGGCATAAATGAGGTAGTGGGAGCATGAAAATCACCACAGAGTCAAAGTATAATTCAAAGGTCCTAAATATTATTAAATTGTTGTGATATCTCTGTGAATATATGCTAATAAGATCCAAGAGATAGGAATGATTGCCATCTACTGGTTATAAGCACAAAGAGCGGCAAGGTGGCACAGTGGTTAGCACTGCTGCCTCACAGGGACCCAGGTTCAATTCCAGTCTCTGGGTGACTGTCTGTGTGGAGTTTGCACTTTCCCCCCGTGTCTGCATGGGTTTCCCCGGGTGCTCCGGTTTCCTCCCACAGTCCATAGGTTTGCAGGTTAGGTGGATTGGCCTTGATAAATTGCCCCTTAGTGTCCAAAGATGAGAAAGTTAGGTGGGGTTATGGGGTTACAGGGATAGGACAGGGGGCTGGGCCTAGGTAGAGTGCTCTTTTGGAGGGTCGATGCAGACCATAAGAATTCTATGGTTCTAAAGTTACTCGTTCCATGTCAATCACTTGTGCTCAAAAACTACATTCAAACTGCTTCAAGAAAAGTGATTGCTCTTCAGTCGATGTCTTTATATCTGAATATCATACCAAACCTGGAAAGGACTAACACCGAAGCAGACAGTAGCCTCTTTGTGCAGCAATTCCTATAGCTCTATACAGCTGGGAGAACATTGATATATTGCTTTTCTTGGCTATTGATCAAAACATGAAAGCACAAAGATTTAATTCTGTGTCTCAGCGTTTACTGGTCTATGCACAATTTGTCTCTCCTGCACACAAAAACCCTAATTTCTAAAAGTGAGCACAGCAGTGTTACTTTATTGGTCTTTTCACAAGAATACACAGCTAGAAATTAACCAAAAATACGGTAATCCACTTGGAACTGAAACCTCATTGTACCTCTCTATCACTCCCCTTGTTGCTACATGGGCATCATTGTAGCGGTTCTCCGCCTCATTGCGTGGCCTCCGTATAGGCGCCAACAGCCACGATCGCAATGGGTAGCCCCTGTCGCCCAGCAACCAGCCCCTCAGCCGGGGATGGCGTCCCTCGTACATGCCGGTGATGTATGACCGCGACAACACGTATGAGTCGTGTACACTGCCCGGGTAACGGGCGCAGAGGTGCAGGATCATCATGCGGTGGTTGCAGATCACCTGTATGTTCATCGAATAGGTCCCCTTCCTATTGGTGAACACGGCCCTGTTATCTGCAGGTGGCCGCACGACGACGTGCATCCTATCAATCGCGCCCTGGACCATGGGGAACCCGGCCACGGCAGAGAAGCCCACAGCCCGGGTATCTTGGCTGGCCCGGTCCACGGGGAAGCGGATGTAGCGGTGCGCCATGGCATAGAGGGCATCTGTCACTGCCCGGATGCACCGATGCACCGATGTCTGCGATATGCCGGACAGGTCCCCACTCGGTGCCTGGAATGACCCCGTTGCATAAAAGTTCAGGGCAACCGTAACCTTGACGGACACGGGGAGAGGGTGTACCCCGCCAGTGCCACGCAGTGACAGGTGCGCCAGCAGGTGGCAGATGTGTGCCACGGTTTCCCGGCTCATCCGGAGTCTCCTCCTGCATTCTCGATCCGTGAGGTCCTGGTATGACTGCCGGGGCCGGTGGGGCCGTAACGTCCTCCTCACCCTCTTCGTCCTGTCGATCAGGTGTCCCTCCAGCCTGGTCGGCTGCCGCCTGCCCCTCTGCGGCAGCCTGCGCCGCCTCTCTGGCACGCTCCTCCTCCTCCTCCTCCTCCTCCTCCTCCTCATCCAGGGCAACATGGACATTAGCAGCTGCCGCCACGGCGGCCAACATCGCTGGCTGATCGGAAACCATGACAGCCTGGGGGGTGGGGTGGGGTGGGGGGGGGGGGGAGGGGGGGGAACGACGGCATGTCATCATTGCCCATAACCCCTCCTCTCCCCAGCCAGGTGGCATGGACCGCATGGGTCCGACTGTTGGAGGCTGGCACCTAGCCAGGTGGACCAACTCACTTGCCCCCCCCACGTCCCTCCCCGGCACGGACCCCGTCCCCCCATCCCCCTCCCCGACACGGACCCCATCCTCCTCCCCGGCACTGACCCCATCCTCCTCCCCGGCACGGACCCCATCCCCCTCCCCGGCACTGACCCCATCCTCCTCCCCGGCACGGACCCCATCCCCCTCCCCGGCACTGACCCCATCCACCTCCCCGGCACGGACCCCATCCCCCTCCCCGCACGGACCCCATCCACCTCCCTGGCACGGACCCCATCCCCCTCCTCGCACGGACCCCATCCACCTCCCCGGCACGGACCCCATCCCCCTCCCCGGCACGGACCCCATCCTCCTCCCCGGCACGGACCCCATCCTCCTCCCCGGCACGGACCCCATCCTCCTCCCCGGCACGGACCACATCCTCCTCCCCGGCACGGACCCCATCCTCCTCCCCGGCACGGACCCCATCCCCCTCCCCGGCACGGACCCCATCCCCCTCCCCGGCACGGACCCTCCCCCATCCCCCTCCCCGGCACGGACCCCATCCCCCTCCCCGGCACGGACCCCATCCTCATCCCCGGCACGGACCCCAGCCCCCTCCGCGGCACGGGCCCCCCCCATCCCCCTCCCCGGCACGGACCCCCCCCCCATCACCCTCCCCGGCACTGATCCCATCCCCCTCCACGGCACAGACCCTATCCTCCTCCCCGGCACGGACCCCATCCACCTCCCCGGCACGGACCCCATCCTCCTCCCCGGCACGGACCCCATCCTCCTCCCCGGCACAGACCCCATCCTCCTCCCCGGCACGGACCCCATCCTCCTCCCCGGCACAGACCCCATCCTCCTCTCCGGCACGGACCCCATCCTCCTCCCCGGCACGGACCCCATCCCCCTCCCCGGCACGGACCCCCCCCCCCCCCCATCCCCCATCCCCCTCCCCAGCACGGACCGCAATCTCCTCCCCGGTTCGGACCCCATCCCCCTCCCCGGCACGGACCCCATCCTCCTCCCCGGCACGGGTCCCAGCCCCCTCCCCGGCACAGACCCCCCCCCATCCCCCTCCCCGGCAAGGACCCCCCACCCCCATCCCCGTCCCCGGCACAGATTCCATCCCCCTCCCCGGCACGGACCCGATCCTCCTCCCCGGCACGGACCCCATCCTCCTCCCCGGCATGGACCCCATCCTCCTCCCCGGCACGGACCCCATCCCCCTCCCTGGCACGGACCCCCCATCCCCCATCCCCCTCCCCAGCATGGACCGCAATCTCCTCCCCGGTTCGGACCCCATCCCCCTCCCCGGCACGGACCCCATCCTCCTCCCCGGCACGGGTCCCAGCCCCCTCCCCGGCACAGACCCCCCCCATCCCCCTCCCCGGCAAGGACCCCCCACCCCCATCCCCGTCCCCGGCACAGATTCCATCCCCCTCCCCGGCACGGACCCGATCCTCCTCCCCGGCACGGACCCCATCCTCCTCCCCGGCATGGACCCCATCCTCCTCCCCGGCACGGACCCCATCCCCCTCCCTGGCACGGAACCCCCCCATCCCCCTCCCCGGCACGGACCCCATCCTCCTCCCCGGCACGGACCCCATCCCCCTCCCTGGCACGGAACCCCCCCATCCCCCTCCCTGGCACGGAACCCCCCCATCCCCCTCCCCGGCACGGACCCCATCGTCCTCCCCGGCACGGACCCCATTCCCCCTCCCCGGCACGGACCCCATCCTCCTCCCCAGCACTCATCCCCCCTCCCGGCACTCCCCCGGAGCCCAGCCCACTCTAACCACCCCCCCCCCCCCGCCGCACACACACACACAAAAACCCTACACACACCTCTCCCCCACACATTCAGACTGCGGCCACGCCATCGCCTCTCCAGCGGCCAACCCCCCAGGCCGTCACCCACCTCCACGATGGTCGGCGTAAACCTTGAGCACTGGTTGACGCCGATTGAAAGGAGGTTTGATTTACGCCAACGTGACCCATCATCACGTCGACGGAACTTCGGCCCATCCGGACAGGAGAATATCGGCAGCCCCAAAATCCATTGCCTTGCGCCCACCCGTGCCATTCTCCGAGGTGTGCGGCGCCATTGACGCCCCGCCGACTTTTCTCCCTTCGGAGACTTCGGCGGGCGGCGGGGGCGGAATTCACGGCGGCCAACGGCCATCCTCCGACCCGCTGGGGGGTCGGAGAATCTCGCCCCATGTCTGCATCCATATCACAGCAGTCATGTTGAACACATCAATCTGCCTTTTCAACATACGGAGTGAGTCCCTAGATGTGCGGGTTAGTTGGAATGGCCATGTTAAATTGTCCCGTAGTGTCGCGGCAGGTGCAGGTTAGGTTATGGGGGTGCGGGGATAGGAAGGGATGGACGGGGAGTGGACATGGGTAGAGTGCTGTTTCGAAGGGTCGATGCAGATTTGATGGGCTGAATGGCCTCTTTCTGCACTGTCGGGGTCTAGGCTTCTATATGGGTTGATGGGAGCTTTTGGGTGTCATGTGAACATCACCAGAACGTCCTTTGTAATGCCTCGAATCAATCATGTAATTGTGTCTGTTTATTCATCACAACCAATTTGCTATATTCCTGTGATTCATTTTATTTAATGATGTGATTTCAGTAAACCACCCTGGGGTCATTTCACACTGAAATAGCTCCAAAATGGAAAATATCACAAACATTTAGCCAAATTTTCATTACTCCGTTGAGTACCATACTTGAGTTATACCAAGTCACAGCTATTGAAGTGAGCTAACGATCATGATATTGGGACCCAGATAACTTGTAGAGGTCGATTTTGACTTTTGATCAATCGGCTGGACGCGGGTTGCAGTGGAGGTGAGAATTGGGGGAGCTGTGCTACTTGATCTGGAAAGGGGAAGCCCCATGACCTCATGGGCTAAGCTTTTGGGGTGGTGGGGGCTCGGCACTGCCTCAGGCCCATGTGATCTTGAGGCCCTAGCTCAATGTACATCCACCAAGCCAGCTACATGGGCACCAAACTGAGACTATCAAGAGGCCAGCATGATAGTTGTAGGTTAGGGAGAGGATTCGGCACAATTCTGGAATGTAAGGAACTATGCATTTTTTTTCTCCTTCAGTATTTATCGAATTCGCTTTGGAAAACTACAGTTCAATCTGTTTCTGCTGTTCAGTCGGACAGTGCACCCCAAATCCTGGCCACTTCTTGCGTGAAATAATTTTTCCTCAAGTTTCATAGAATTTACAGTGCAGAAGGAGGCCATTCGGCCCATAGAGTCTGCACTGGCTCTTGGAAAGAGCACCCTACCAAAGGTCAACACCTCCACCCTATCCCCATAACCCAGTAACCCCACCCAACACTAAGGGCAATTTTGGAAACTAAGGGCAATTTATCATGGCCAATCCACCTAACCTGCACATCTTTGGACTGTGGGAGGAAACCGGAGCACCCGGGGGAAACCCACGCACACACGAGGAGGATGTGCAGACTCCACACAGACAGTGGCCCAAGCCGGAATCGAACCTGGGACCCTGGAGCTGTGAGGCAATTGTGCTGCCCCACAATGCTACCATGCTGCCCACTGGATGTTTTGTCAATCACTTCAAAATTGTGTCCCCTGTTTATCAACACTTCAGGCAGTTATGTAGAGGACCCCAATTTCTAAATTAAAATCGACTGATCACCTAAAACAGGCAGGTGTCCTGGTAGTGATTGGTCCCCTTCAAAATCACATTGCCAGTGTTAAAGGAAGAAGCGGATTCCTGTTACCACCTGTTAAAACTAGATGGAGTGGAAATCAACCCCTCTGAATTTTGGTTTCATCCTTTCTGATAGGACCTGTGTTTCGCACTCCACTCTATCCAGTCTTGACCTACCAAATAACATTGTTGCCTGTAAAATGCACAGGGGCTTATAGGATGGGAGATACCATTGTGGGAAATGGAATTGGTGGATAAAGATCACCTTTCCAAACTCCAATCAATATGGGCTTAAGCTGTCCAATCCTTCCTGGTAAAAAAAAACCTTCATCCCAGGAATCAGTTGAGCGAACCTTCTCTGAACTGCTTAATATCTGAATGCAATGCAAGTAATATCGTACTTCTAAATCGACTGATGAAAAGTTACATTTAGGGTGGGATTCTCGGTCTCCCAGTCACGTGGTTCCCGGCGGCAGGAGGCAGCGTGCCGTTCGCTGGCGGCGGGATTCTTTTTTCCCGCCGTTGTCAATGGGATTTTCAATTGAAGTCATCCCACGCTGCTGGGAAACCCCCGGGCAGGGAATCCCGCCGCCAGTGACCAACCGGAGAATTCTGGCCTGTATTCTTTTTTAAAATTGGCGTCAACAATTTGATCTGTTTTCGAGACTGATACTTTCATGCCACAATGGAACAACAATGTACGAGTTTTGAGCAGGGACCAATTGAGACCAAATATCCTTTCATGAACCTCATTAAGTGTGGATTCCACTGAACTGTGTTTACAAGATGATGTACGCTGACATAAAGGGGGAAAAAACTGTTATTTTCCTTTTATTCTGACAGGAAAAGTGTGCTTGCCGCTTAAAAGCGTGAAACTAAGCAGGTCAGCCAAGGATGAAAAGCTATTTAACATCTCGCTGCAGGACACTGGGGCAGCGTAAAACCTGCTATTTTTAAAATTCTTTGTCTTGTAATTTTGTTTCATGCGAAATTCAATTCTGCTGCGCCAAATGAAAATGGATCAGGATTTGGGGCTTGCATAATAAATGAGTTCAATTATACCACAGGTCATTTAGAAATTAAATGATTTTGGCACTTCCATTCATTACGTAGGTTCATCTCCGATGTAGCGACCAAGAAGTATGCCTACCCAAATGTAACTTGTTTGGATAGACTGACTCCAGCACATCGAGCAACAGACACTGCAGACACAGCTAAAATTGAAAAAGAAAATCCTTGTGCCATCGAAAATGATTAAAATAAATGATTGCTGCCTGAAGCGTTTTCATAGATAACTGACTGAAATGAGAAAAAGAAAGGTAGACGTGCTTTTATATGATGTTCTTCAAACGCACTGGACATCTCAAATTGTTTTACGGTCAATTAAGTATTTTTGAGCATTTGTTACTGTTGTAATGGAGGAAACGCAGCAGCCAACAGTTCAAAATAGGCAGCACGGTAGCACAGTGGTTAGCACTGTTGCTTCACAGCACCAGGGTCCCAGGTTCGATTCCCGGCTTGGATCACTGTCTATGCGGAGTCTGCATGTTCTCCCTGTGTCTGCGTGGGTTTCCTCCGGGTGCTCTGGTTTCCTCCCATAAGTCCCGGAAGATGTGCTTGTTAAGTGAATTGGACATTCTGAATTCTCCCTCTGTGTACCCAAACAGGCGCCGGAATGTGGTGACCAGTGGGTTTTCACAGTAATTTCATTGCAGTGTTAATGTAAGCCTACTTATGACAATCAAGATTATTATTATTATAAAAATATTCAAATTGCAGTAAAAATCAGTACCCCTGCTACCAGTGGTACTGGAATACCATATCAAAACCAGTTTGGACAAGTTTTACTGTTACCCTTCTTTTCCAGCTTTTACTGGTTTTTCCTTTTAGCGATGACCAGACAATTTGTTTTTTGATATTGATTGAAGGATAAATATTGGCCAGAGCACTGGGGATGAATTCCCCGCTCTTCTTCAAAATAGTGCCATAGGATATTTTGCATCCATCATTGTAGGAAGAAGGGGCCTTGATTCAATTTCTCACCTGAAAATCACAATCTTGGACAGAATTCAGCAGGCCCCGGGCAAGATTTGAACTCACAATCCCCACTTTTCAAATCCAATGATCCCGTCCCTGAGTTTTGGAGCAACTCTACAGCAATAAGACTCTTTTTAAAACCAGCACATCTTGAACAAATGTCAAACATTTTACAAGCTTTATACGGGGAGTTAGGGCTGCCTCGCAGATCAGAATTTTCTTCTTTTTTTTAAAATGCATTTTATTCAAACTTGTATCAAAGTAGTTACAGCAAATAAACACCCCGGGAAACATTCTTCCCAACAATCAACTATACAGTTTGTACAGAATTTCCTCCTTTTTCACCCCCCCCCCCACCCCACCCCCACCCCTGCGACGAACAGCTCCTCAAACACGATCACAAATATCCCCCACCTTTTCTCAAACTCCCCTGCTGAGCCCCATAACTCATACTTTATCTTCCCTAACCGCAGGAAGTCGTACAGGTCACCCAACCATGCTGCTACCCCCGGTGGCGATGCCGACCGCCACTCAGGCAAAATTCGTAGCCGTGCAATCAGAGAGGCGAAGGCCAAGACATCGGCCTTCTTCCTCTCCATGAGCTCCGACTTCTCTGAAACCCCAAATATCGCCACCAAAGGGTCCGGGTCCACCTCCTCCTCCACTGTCCTGGCTAAGACTGCGAACACTCCCGCCCAGAATCTTCCCAATTTTTCACAACCCCAAAACATATGCGCACGATTCGCTGGTTCCCACCCACACCTCTCACACCTCTGCTACCCCCTGAAAGAACCCACTCACCCACTCATTCTCGCCCGAGTCATATGCACCCTGTGCACCACCTTAAACTGTATCCGGCTCATCCTTGCACAAGAGGAGGTCCCGTTTACCCTTCGCAGTGCCTCACTCCATGCTCCCCAATTGATCTCCATTCCTCCGCTTCCCATTTCTCCTTGATCTTCACCACCCGCTCACCTCCCTGCACCCCCGGCCACTTATATTTATCCCCAATTCTTCCCTCCCTTCCACATCCAGAAGCAGCAGTCGCTCCAGCAGGGTGTATCCCGGCAATCTAGGGAACCCCTTCCAGACCTTTTGTGCAAAGTCCCTAACCTGTAGATACCTGAACTCACTACCCATCAGCAGCTCTACCCTCCCCCTCAGCTCCTCCAGACTGACGAACCCTTCCTCCAAGTACAAATCCCTCACCTTGACCAGCACCACATCCCTCCACCTCCTGTATACACTATCCATCCCCCCGGCTCAAACCCATGATTCTCGCACAGCGGCGGTAACACCGACATCCTTTCCACCCTAAAATGCCTCCTCAGCTGATTCCATGTCTTCACCGTGGACAGCACCACTGGGCTTCCTGAATACCTACTCGGAGCCATTGGCAATGCTGCCGTCACCATAGCCCTCAAACTGGACCCCTTACAAGATTCCTCCTCCATCCTAACCCACTCTACCTCTTCTCCTTCCCACCACCGCCGCACCTCGTCCACATCCGCCGTCCAATGATAATGAAGCAGGTTTAGCAACGCCAACCCCCCCTGTTGCCTCTGCCTCTGTAGCAGGGTCCTCCCCACCCTCGTCACCTTCCCCGTCCATACAAAGTCAGAGATGACTGTGTCCACTTTCTGAAAAAAGGCCTTTGGTATAAAGATCGGGAGAGCCTGAAAGATAAACAAGAACCTCGGCAGAATATTCATTTTCACCACTTGGACCCTCCCCGCCAATGTTAAGTGCAGTGTGTCCCACCTCTTAAGATCCTCCCTGGCCTCCTCCACCAGCTTCATTAAGTTCCACTTATGGAGCCCCGTCCATTCCCTCGCTACCTGAATCCCCAAGTACCTAAACCTATCCCTCGCTACCGTAAATGGCATCCCCCCTAAATTAGCCCGCTGTGCCAGCTCATTCACCGGGAATACCTCGCTTTTCCCAACACTCAGCTTGTATCCCAAGAACCCTCCAAACCTCCCCAACAGGCCCATAATCCTTCCCATATTCTCCAACGGATCAGAAACATACAGCAAGAGGTCATCTGCATAGAGCGACACCCGATGCTCCCTCTGTCCCCTCATTATCCCCTGCCACTCTGCCGACCCCCTGAGAGCCATCGCCAATGACTCTATGGCCAGCCCAAACAGCAGCGGCAACAGCGGGCACCCCTGCCTCGTACCCCTGTGTAAGTCAAAGCTTTGTGAGCTCATATCATTCGTCCTCACCCTCGCTCTTGGCGCCACATACAGCAACCGCACCCATGCCACAAATCTCGACCCAAACCCAAACCTTCCCAAAACTTCGAACAAGTACCGACACTCCACCTGGTCAAATGTTTTCTCCGTGTCCATGGACACCACCATCTCCGGTATCAGAACTCTTGACGGATTCAGCACCACTTTCAACAGCCACCTTATATTACTCGCGAGCTGCCTGCCCTTCACGAAGCCTGTTTGATCTTCTGTAACCACCCCGGGACACAATCCACCATCCTCCCCGCCAAAAACTTAGCCAATACTTTCACATCCGTGTTCAATAGTGATATAGGTCAAGACGACCCACATTCCACCGGATCCTTCCCTTTTGGGGGGATTTGTGTGATTACTGCCTGCTTCATCGTCTCCGACAATGCCCCCTTCTCTAGTGCTTCATTAAATGCCCCCAACAGATGTGGTGTCAGGTCCGCTGCAAATTCATTATAAAATTCTGCCGGGTACCCATCCGACCCAGGGGCCTTCCCCGACTTCATACCCCTGATACTTTCCAGCACCTCTCTCAGCCCCAGGGGCTCCTCCAACGCCTGCCTCTTTGCTTCCTCCACCTGGGGAAATTCTAGCTCATCCAGAAACCACCCCATGTCCCCCTCCTCGCCTCCTGAGTCTGCCTCATAAAGTCCCTGGTAATACTCTCTAAATGCTTCATTTACTTTCCCTGGCTCTGACACCACATCCCAGCCCCAGTCCGGATCTTCAATATTTCCCTGGACGCAGCCTACCTCCGCATGCGGCTCGCCTTCTCCCCATACTCGTACTGCACCCCTCTTGCTCTAGGCAGTTGCCCTACCGCCCTCCCCATTGTCAGCCTATCAAATTACCTCTGCAACTTTTTCCTCCTCGCCAATCCCTCCACGGTGGGCACCCTCGAATATTCCCTGTCCACCTCCACTATCACGCTCACTAGACGGTCATGTTCTGCCCTCCTTTCCTTATTCATACAAACCGTAAATGAGATAATTTCTCCTCAGACCACTGCCTTCAGTGCTTCCCAAAAAATGCCCACCGACACCTCCCCATTCTGATTGAACTCCACATAATCCCTAATCGCCAAACGCATCTTATCACAAAAGCCTCCATCCGCCAACAACCCCGAGTCAAACTAATACCCAGCCTCTGCTCTCGTCCCGTACTGAACTGAATATCCAGCCAGTGGGGTGCATGGTCTGAGATAACTATCCCCGCATACTCTGCCCCCTCCACCTCAACCAAAACCTCCCAACTCACTACAAAGTAATCAATCCTCGAATACACCTTATAGACGTGTGAAAAGAAGGAATACTCCCTTCCCCCTGGGTTCTGAAAGCGCCATGGATCCACCATACCCATCCTCTCCATAAACCCACCCAGCCCCTTGCCATTCGTACCCTACCCATTGACCTGGGGCTCGATCTATCCACCCTCGACTCCAGGACACAGTTAAAATCTCCTCCCATGATCAACTGGTGCACGGCCAAATCCGGGATTGTTGCCAGCAACCCCCTCATAAAACCCCAGGATGCACATCTGAGGTGGGGGGCAGCCAGTTGCTTACCTCGTCCCGTGGCTTTGATATCCCTGGCGGGTGTCCTCTGGGGGTTCTGGGGCTGGATGTCCCCGGCTCACTTGTCGATGGCACATACACAGCTGTCCCGCCCTATCCCGTGTGCTGACCAAGAGACGCGGCCTCATCAGAGGGATGGAACTTGGCAGTGCTGGTGGCCACCCTCGCTGCCCCATGGGATGGGTCTGGATTGGCGCTCAGCGCCCCCTCCTCCCGGTCAGTGCCCACAGGTCTCTGGGGTTCACCCTGGGATGGTTTGAGCTCCAGCTGCCCCTGCATCATCTGGCTCTTCCAGCCCTCGCGGCTCCCCAGGCGCCACACCATCGTGTCAACACCCTCGGCGATGCTCGTCAGTGACTGGGACACATCCCCCAGTGACCGGGCTATGCCCTTCAGTGCCTCAGCCATGCTAACCTGTGACTAGGACAAGCTCCGTAGCGCCTCAGCCATTCCCACCTGAGTGCGGTACATGTCCCGCAGAATCCCATCAAAGTTGGCCTGGTACTGGGTGATATCTCCCAGTGCAGTGGACATACTGACGAGACCGTCAAGTGGTCAGTTGGAGGGATGGGTCAGTCAGTAAGGCAATCACTACTCACTCACATTTACCAGGTCCTCCGATGGGGCCTGGTGGTTCCTCACCTCTACGGCACCTGCTAGCCTCCGCGTGGGTGACCACCCTGTCCTCGGCCACACCAGTCACCTCTGCTGACTGCTGCTGCCACCTCATCTCAGGCAGCACTGGCTGCCTTGTGGCTCAGCCTCCGGGACCTTCGGGGGAACAGGACATCCCTCCTGGCCGCCACCGCGTACAGGAACCTCCCGAGGTCAGCATCCCTGAATCTTGGGGCCAGTCTCCTTGGCGCCACTGCTGACAGCTGGCTGGGTTGGCTGAGAAAGTGCTGCTTAAGTGCTGCTCGATGTTGTTAGCGGGGAGGGGGGGGAGGGGCTGGCGAACACGGTCACAGCGAATCAGCTGGCGTGCCATCATTCGGGGTGGAAACCCTTGAGGCCTTGTTAAGTGGACCAATTAACATTGAATAGTGTTGCCAGCCTTGCCGCGCCGAGCGCCGGAAAACACTTGGCAATTCCCGCTCGCCACAGCACTTGGGGTTAGGGTGGAGGTGTTGACCTTGGGTAGGGTGCTCTTTCCAAGAGCCAGTGCAGACTCAATGAGCCGAATGGCCTCCTTCTGCACTGTAAATTCTATGAAATCTATGAAATCTACTGGGTTGTTTGCAGCAAAGCCCAAGGATTTTGTTCTTATGAATTCCAGGACAAAAAGACTGGTGAAAGAACATTTCCAATCTGCTTTATGAAATATTCCCACTTCACAGCACAGACTATTTTTTATTTGTACCAGTGTGACTTATCGAAGTGACTCTAAGACAGTTTAAAAAGTGCAGAGGATCATTATTACAGCTATCCATAAAGTTGGGTTGCCTGTTTCACAATTGCCAGCCACAATTTATTTTTCTTTGCGCATTCCTCGAATCTACAGCAAGAAAAACATTCAGGCCGGGATTCTCTGATCCCGCACCGGGTTGGAGCATCGCCGGGGGTGGGGGGTGGGGGCGCGCGAATCCCGCCACCCCACTCCAACGCTGGGCCGCTGATTCTCCGCGCTTGACGGGCCGAGTGCCCGCCAAGTCCCTCTGGCTGCGGGGGTTGTCCTGGTGGGGAGGTTGGGGGAGCCGACTCCAGGGGGGCCTCCATGGTGGCCAGGCCCGCGATCGGGGGCAACCGATCAGCGGGCTGGCTCATTCCGGGGGGGGGGCCTATGTTCCTCCGTACCTGGCCCCTGTAGGGCTCCTCCATGTTGCACGCGAGCCGGCGCGGAGATGGACGTGGCGCGCACGCGCTGGCTTTCGGCGCCGGAGCAGCGGACAGCACTCTGGCGCCGTTCTAGCCCCCTAGGACGGGGTGAATGCCTGGGCCTGGAGGCCCGTTGATGCCGGCATCGCTCGCACCGGCTTTGACGCTGGCGTCAACACCTGGCCGGGATTTTGGAGAATCCCGGCCATTCAATCTTTTTGTTAAAAAATGGACAGGAATGTGTTACCCAACAAATGGCATACACATAGAAGAAAGAGTATGACAGAAAATATGAGGCTTCCTGTTGTTGGTTATTTTCACAAATCAGGGATATTTGCAGTGACGAATCCCATAGAGAGTATTTCTTGAAATGCAGAACCTCACTGCAGTGCTTAACACGGCCTGAAGTACACAATACCCTCAAGATACATATCCTACGATCCCTCCTGAATAAATATTGAGCTGAGGGTCTGACTGGAGATGGTGACTGTGCGAAAATGCCACAACTGTATTGCGTATCTCAGTTTGAATTTATTCTGCAGCCTCAGTCTCACATCAGCAACTGCAGTGTCGAATACAGACAGTTAAGAGCGTGCTTATATGTGATTATTCACCTCAGGACGTGGTTCTGTGCATGCCTGTTTAGGCATATGCAAAAGATTCTCTCCCAACAGTTCAATCTATCAATCTTAACAATTATGGATGGCAGTTATATTCTCTATAAAATTGAATTAATTACAGATTCAGTTAAAAATTATTCTTGGACACATTGTACAGTTCAGGCCGGACATAATATTAATCTTTATTAGTGTCACAAGTACGCTTACATGAAGATACTGTGAAAATCCCCTAGTCGCCACACTCCGGCGCCTGTTCGGTACAGAGAGGGAGAATTCAGAATGTCAAATTCACCTAACAAGCACGTCTGCCGGGGCTTGTGGGAGGAAACCAGAGCACCCGGAGGAAACCCACGCAGACACGGGGAGAACGTGCAGACTCCGCACAGACAGTGGCCCAAGCCGGGAATGGAAACCGGGTCCCTGGTGCTGTGAAGCAACAGTGCTAACCACTGTGCTACCGTGCCACCAAAGCCAAATGCAGAATTAAATCAAAAAGGGTGTCATCCTATCTCATTCTGGAACATCCCACATCATTCAGGACAGGCCCTTATCCAGATTTGTAATACCAGTTTAACATCAGTTCAAAGTATGAACCTGGTTGTAAATCATTAGCACTGCTTTCCTGATTATAAACCATTAATGCTATGTACCCAGCTTTGAACCATCCCTATTCTTAGGCAATGCCTCTGGACACAGGCTCTCAATCAATTTTGAGGTGACTGATAAATTCAATTCATGATATGCAGACACTGCCATATGTGGGGCAGGTGGTGCTCGGACGGTTGGGTTTATGGGTTGTTTTCAGGTCTGTGCTGTCTCTCTGAAACCTCAACTTTGTCTCTGCGTTTTCCCAATGAAGTCTCTCAATTGTTTGGTGCCTTCCTGAATGACATTTTTCCATTTTGCTGGGTCACAGGATAGGACTCCCATGAGTCAGTGGTGATGTTTAACCTCTTAAACATTTGCTTTGGGGGCATCCCTAAAGCATTTGTCTATCCGCCTGGGAGTCTCCTGACACGACCAATTTTCAAGCAGAGAAATTGCTGTGGGAGTCTTGGGTCAGGCATATGAACAACGTATAAACCATCTGTTTCATGTAGAAACCTTGGAAGTATGCAATGTTTTGTTATGCTCTTGACGTAGCATAAGCTGCTTCCTTGATGTGCACTCTGACAAAGGAAGGTTCAGACTTGGAGATAGCTTTAACACATTATTAACAATTCTCCTACTTGGATTCGACTCTCCTGTTAATCCTGCTATAACTACTCAGACTAACTAACCAGCCTGCTACAATCCACGTGGTGGGTGTGATGTGTTTCAATCAAGCCTGTCTGTACTCACTAAGTGTCTCCGCTGGAAAGAGACTGAGCATGTGTGTTGTGTCCTTTTATATGGGTTGCCCCCTTGTGGTAGTGTCACCTCTGTGTGTGTCTTGACTGCCCATTGGTTGTGTCCTATCTTACTAGCCTATTGGTTGAATGTCTGTGTGTCATGATGTCTCTGGTGCTCCCTCTAGTGTTTATCTAGTCTAAGTGTATTTACATTAATCCCTTGTGTACTTACAGTGATGCATATCACCACAGGCAATTCAGCCCTTTGAGCCTGCTCCGCCATTCAATCAGATCATGGCTGAGCTCTTCCTGGTCTCAAATCTACCTCCCCACCTGTTCCCTATATTCCTTTAACTCATTTTTAAAAAATCAGGGGCGCGATTCTTCGACCCCCCACCGGGTCACGAATTGTCGGGGGTCGGCGTGAATCCCGCCCCCGCCGTGTCCCGAATTCTCCGCCACCAGCGATTCGGCGGGAGCGGGAATCGCGCCGCGCCGGTTGGCGGGAATCGCACCGGTCGGCGGTCCCACCCCCGGCGATTCTCCGGCCTGCGATGGGCCGAAGTCCCGCCGCTGTCATCACTCACCCTCCGGTGTGGATTAAACCTCCCCTGAGCGGCGGGACAAGGCGGCACGGGCAGGCTCCCGGGTCCTGGGGGGGCGTGGGGCAATCTGGCCCTGGCGGGTGCCCCCACGGTGGCCTGGCCCACGATCGGGGCCCACGATCCGCGGGTGGGCCTGTGCCGTGGGGGCACTCTTTTTCTTCCGCCTTCGCCATGGTCTTCACTATGGCGGAGGTGGAAGGGACCACATCCCCTGCGCATGTGCGGGGATGCCGTGAGCGGCCGCTGACGCTCCCGCGCATGCGTCGCCCGGCGAAGACCTTTCGGCGCCGGCTGGCGTGGTGCCAAAGGCCTTTCCCGCCAGCCGGCGGAGCGGAAACCTCTCCGGCATGGGCCTAGCCCCTCAAGGTGAGGGCTTGGCCCCTAAAGGTGCGGAGAATTCCGCACCTTTAGGGCTGTCCGACACCGGAGTGATCCGCGCCGTTTTTGGTGCCGGATAGCGGACATCGCGCCAGTTTGCGGAGAATCCCGCCCCAGAAATTTGATTGTGGTTATAAACCACCACTACAGTGCACTTTGTTATAGTTTGTACTGGTTGAAAGAAATTTCCTCTAACTAAATATTGAGAAGATCGCAGTCTTGATCCCAGACATAAACATCCTTAACTAATCGCTGATTCCATCTGTCTCCCTGGCAACTGTCTGAGGCTGTCCGAGTCTGAACAGACAATTCACAAACTTATTATCGTAACTGAGATGTGTTTCCAACCATCTATCTGCTCCATCAGGAAGACCACCTACTTCCACTTTTGTAACATCACCTATGTCTGCCCTGCATCACTTCAAATATTTCAAATCCAGACTTGACTATTAAAATGACTTCCTGATTGGCCTGCCACCTTGCAACCTATTTATGCTTGAGTCCAATTAAAACTCAGCTAGTCAATTCCTCCATATTCTATTCATCCAGCAACCATGTGCTCACTGACCGACATTAGTTCCAGCTTTAGTAATGCCTCAGTTTTTTAAATGATCATCCTTGGTGTCAGATCCCTCCAAGGTCTCACACCATGACACCTCTGTTAGCTCCTCCAACCCTAAAATCACCCAAGATCTCAGTACACCTATATTTCGAGCCTCATTTTAATTGCTCCACTCTTTGTGGATGTGCCTTCAGCTACCAAGGCTGCAATTCTCTCCTGAAACCTTTCTGCTCTCCATCTCTCCTCTCTCTCTCTCTCTCTCTCTTGCTCCCCTCCTTTAACATGTTCCTTAAAATGAACCCTTTGGGCACTTCCAGTGACGGGAATGTGCTGAGTAGTCGCACATCAGATAGCTCTCCTCCAGAACATAGTAAAATAGACACTTCTGGCAGAATTTAGAACAAAACTTCATTTACGGGATGGAGGTGTCGCTGGTCAGGCCGGCATTTATTGCCTATCTTTTGTTGCCCTTCAGAAGGTGGTGGTGAGCTGCCTTCTTAAACTGCTGCAGGCCCTAGTGTGCAGGCACAGCCACAGTGCTGTTAGGGAGAGAGCTCCAGGCAGGATGTTGCCCCAGCGACAGTGAAGGAACGGCAATATATTTCCAACTCACGTGGTGAGTGACTTCAAGGGAATCTCCAGGTGGTGGTGTTCACAGGTATCTGCTGCTCTTGTCCTTCTAAATGTTAGTGCTTGTGGGTTTGGAAAGTTCTGCCTACGATAACTTGGCTGCAGTGCAACTTGTAGATGGTACACATGGTTGCCATTGTTCGTCAGTGGTGGAGGTATGGAATATATGTGGAAGGTGTAGCAATCAAGTGGGCTGCTTTGTCCTGGATGGTGTCAAGGCTCTTGGGTGTTGTTGGAGCTGCACCTAGCCAGGCAAATGGAGAATTATTCACAACATTCCTGATTTGTACCTTGTAGATGGTGGACAGACGTTAGGAGGCCAGGAGGTAAGTTACTCACCGTAGGATTCCTAGCCTTTGACCTGCTCTGTTAGCCACAATATTTATACACCAGTCCAGTTCAGTTTTCTGGTCAATGGTAATACCCCCCACCCCTCCAAGATGTTGATTGTGGGGGATTCAACAATGGTAATGTTATTGAATGTGAGGCGGTGGTTAGTTCCTCGATGGACTGCACATGCCCGTCGTGGGGGACAACAAATGGGGGAGGAGCTGGAAGCACCGACAGAACTGGGAGAGGTCATGGAGAGCATCAACTCCACGCAGGCGGGGAAGGCACCGGGGCCCGACCAGTTACAAAATATTTGCGACGGCACGTGCCCGCACCTGCGGGACGTGTTTGCAAACTCTCTAGTCGGGAGCACCATCACTAACACAGGCCACAATGTCGCTGCTACCCAAAAAAAAACAAAGACCCAATGAAATGCAGATCATACAGGCCCATTTCCCTGCTCAATGTAGAGGCGAAGATACTCGCAAACATCCTGGCCAAGAGACTGGAGAGCAGCATGCAGAGGTGGTCACAGAGGCTTTGTTAAGGGTAGACAGCTAACTGCGAAAATCAGACGGCTGCTGAAAGTGATGCTGACCCCATCTGGGGAGAGAACACCAGATCGTCTTCCAGGATGCAGAAAAGATCTTCAACAGGGTTGAGTGGAAGTACCTCTTTGGGGTACTGGAGCAGTTTGGGCTAGGGACGGGGTTCATATCATGGGGTAAACTCCTGTAAAACGCCCCCGAGGCGAGCGTTCGGACCAACACCACCTACTCTGAATACTTCCAGTTGCACAGAGGCACCAGGGTTGCCCGCTGTACCTGGCAATCGAACCCCTGGCGATCTCTCTGTCAAACATGAAAGGCTGGAAGAGAATCCGGAGGAGACAGAGAGCACAGAGTCTCACTCTGTGTGGATGATCTGCTCCTCTATATCTTGGACTCACAAAACAGCATGAACAAAATCGTAAAGCTTCTGGAAGAGCTTGGAGCCTTCTGGGGCTACAAATGCAACCTGGGCAAAAGCGACGTTTTCCCGGTGAACCCGAGAGGGGGAGGGACAGAGCTGGAGGGTCTCCCATTTAAAATAGCCCAAAACAAATTCCACTACCTGGGGACCCAGATAGCCCACGACTGGACATGGATCCACAAGTGGAATCTTGGCAGAGGTTAAACAAGACCTACAGAGATGGGATGCACTCCTGATTTCTCTGGCCGGAAGGTGCAGATGATCAAGATGCCCTGGTTCATCTTCCTGTTCAGATCCATGCAGATCTTCATCCCCAAGGCCTCGTCCAGACAAAATGATTGTGCCGTTTGTGTGTGGGGGGTGGAAATCCAAGAATTCCTAAAGCAACACTACGAAGGAGAAGAGCATGGGAGGCCTGGCCCTCTGAACTTGTGATACTACCACTGGACAGTCAGGGCCGAGCGAGTGAGGGGATGGGTAAAGGAACGAAACACAGAATGGGTGAGGATGGAGGAGTCTTCTTGCACAGGAACGACGCTTGTGAAAGTGTACAAACTCAGCAATATCATGATGGGAAAAATAGCCAACTTATGTAACCATGTATAAGAAAGCTGTGTCAGCTAGTGCCAAGACCAGACCCTGACAAACTAGACAAAGCTAAGAATCCACATAATCGTATCATACAAGGCCAGAAGAGGGAAAATAGTGCCTGACCTTAGTAAAACCTGATAACAAAGCCCCGATCTAGGAATGTCCTAATAACACAACCTCCTCATGACCTAGGTCCATCTGCGTCAAGGCATCATGAGGGCAGAGGTAAAAGCAAAATAGGACCACGTCTTAAACCCTCTAAAGACAAAATACTGCAAATAAGCCGAGTCAGGGTCTTTCCATGACAACATGTTTGGTCAGACGTTATGACTGTATTGACATTTTTGAACAAGGTCTGTTTTTGTAAAATGATACAGCTTTTGTATAAATATTGAACGTTTTCTCCATGTCTTTGCGAGCTTGAGAAAGAATGAGCAGTTTTGCTTAACAGCTCTCTCTCTCTTCAAACTGTAGCCATACTGCATGCAGACTTTGGTCAATAAAGACAAAGTTATTTTTATCGAAACAGAGTTGCTTTCTTCACAGTCTTGAAGTAGGAAAGATTTTAAAGACGACACGCTCCAAGCCCTTGCCACAACAGTATTCCCATCCCCACTGGCAAACGACACACCCAGCCCAGTGGTAGTAGCAACACTAAGAACCTGGAACCAGATGAGACAGCACTTCGGTCTAACCGAGGTGTCCTCCATGGCCCCCATCCGCGGCAACCACAAGTTTCCACCGGCCATGCTAGACACCATCTTTAAGAGGTGGAAACAGAACAGGGGGACATTAGTGGTTAGGGACTTCTACACAAAGGACAGACTTGTGACCCTAGAAGAGCTGACTGAGAGACTGGAACTATCGAATGGACATGAAACCCGACATTTTCAAATCAAATCAAATCAAAATCTTTCTCCAAAAGGAGTCAATGAGGTATCCTACGGCCCCGAGAGACACAATGTTGGAGGAGTTACTGGGCATGGACAGTTAGGGAAATGGGAACTGCGGGACATATACGGACGACTTTTAGAAAGGACACACTCCCCACTAGACAGAACAAGGGAGAAATGGGAGGAGAAATTGGTGGTGGAAGTAGTGTGGGGACTCTGGAGCGAAGCACTGAACAGGGCCAACTCCACCTCTTCCAGCGCAAGGCTCATGCAGCTTAACATGGTGCACAGAGCACACCTGACAAGAACCCGAATGAGCAGGTTCTTCCCGGAGGTGGAGGACAATTGTGGACGGTGCTAGGGAGGCCGGGCCAACCACGTCCTTCTTCGTGCCAATGTCCAAAGTTGTGCGGGTGAGTGTGGAACCATGCCCGAGAGTGGCAGTCTTCAGGGTATCGGACCAGCCAAAACTTCATGTATGGAAGAGGGCCGATGCCCTTGCCTTTGCTTCTCTAATCAGCCACCGGAGAATCCTGCTCAGCTGCCAATCAGCAGCATCACTGCCGTAAGGGAATAATATGTAAATTGTCACTGTTTCATCTATTTCTTGTACAGTGTAAAGATGCAAACTTTAATAAAAATAATTTTTTTTTAAAGAAAAAATATAACCCTATGACCAAGATTTTTGTCACTTGCCTTAATATTTCCTTTTGTGGCTTTGTGTCAAAGTTTGGTTTCTTAATATTCCAGTGGAATATTTTGGGATGTTTTACTATGTTAAAAAAACCTATACAAATGCAAGTTGTTTTGTATTGTTTATTGCAAAAAGCCTGGAATATAAAAGTAGAGAAGTGTTGTTACAATTGTAAGGGTGTTGGTGAGACCACATCTGGATTATTGTGTCCAATTTTGGTCTCCTTATTTGAGGAAGGATGTGGTGGCATTGGAGACAGTTGAGAGGAGGTTCACCAGATTGATTCCGGGGATGAAAGGGTTGATGGATGAAGAGAGATTGAATAGTGGGGCTCATATTCGCTCGAGTTTAGAAGGATGAGAGGGGTTCTGATCGAGGCATATAAAATACTAAAAGGGATTGATAAAGTAAACGTAGGCCAAATGTTTCCCCTTGTGGGGCAATCTAAAATGAGAGGTCATAGATATAGGTTGAGAAGCGGTACATTTAAAACCGTGACGAGGAAGAACTATTTCCCGCAGAGGGTGGTGAATTTGTGGAACTCGCTGCCCCATAGTGCAGTGGAGCCTGAATCATTAAATGTTTTGGGAAAGAGATAGATATATTTCTGTTTCTTAAAAAACAGATTAAAGGAATATGGGGAACAGGCAGGGAGATGGATTTGAGACCAGGAAGAGATCAGCCATGATCTGATTGAATGGCGGAACAAGCTCGAGGGCTGAATTGCCTACTTCTGCTCCTAATTCCTATGTTCCTATGTAGCTGTAAACCATTAGCTAGAAAAATTAGTGCTGTTTACCTAGCTATAACTCACTGGTAATGTCTGCTTTGTTATAAACTATTGATACTGTGTGACAAACAATTATAAAACACTGCTTAAACCTCAACTGGAGAATTGTGTCAAATTCTGGGCACCATTCTTTAGGAAAGAGGTGAAGGCATTCGAGAGAGTCCAGAAATTATTAATGACAATACGGACGAGAGACTTTAGTTCTGTGAATGGATTGGCAAAGCTCAGGATATTATCTTTTACAGAGAAGACTGAGAATAGATTTGTTCGACATGTTCAAAATCATGAGGTGTCTGGACAGTGTAGATAGGCAGAAATTGTTCCCATTGGTGGAAAGATCAAAGACCTGAGGAAAATGATTTTCACAGCATGTTTAGGATGGGGAATGCACTGTGTGGGTGTGTCATGGAGTCAGATTCAATCATGATTTTCAAATGGTAATTGGATAAATATCTGATGAGAAAGACATTGGCACAGCTATCAGAAAAGGGCAGGGGAGTGGAACCTTTTGAGTAGCACTTACAGAGAGCCAGCATAGAAACAATAGGCAAATGGCTTCTTTCAGAACTGTAATGCTTTCATAATTCTATGATTTTTGCACTTTGGTGCAGCCCTCTGTATTCAAGGTCACCAACATTCCTTTGAGAATGATCGTTTAATCATTTCTCACCTTTTAAAAAATGTTCTGCTTTTCTATTCTTCCTACCAAAATTAATGGCCACATGTGTTCTTATGATATACTCTATATGCCATCTTCTTGGCCACTTGCTTGACCTGGCTGTATACTTTTGCAACCTCTATGTGTCTGCTGCACAACTTACTGCCTCATCTCGCTTTACATCATCAGCAAACTGGGATCCGTATTATTCAGTCCCTTCATTTAAGTCAGTAATATATATATTTTAATATTTGAGGCAACAACACTGATCATTGTGGTACTCTGCTTGACACAGGCTGCCTCTCCAAAGACCCATTCATTCCAACTCTGTTTCTGTCCTTTAGCCAATCGCCTATTCATGTATTGTCCCCAACTCCGTTAGCCCTTTTCTTGTGTGATAATCTTGCATGTCGTACCTTACTGAAAGCGTTTTAAAAATCCGAATGGTTCTTTTTATTTATCCTCAAAAAAACCCTGGTAGATTTATCTAACATGATTTCCCTTTCATAAAAGAATGTTAACACTGGCCAGTGATATTGTAATTTTCAAAGTGTCCCCATTATCACTTTCTTCATAATAGTTTCCAACATTTCCCAATGACGGAAGTCAAGCTAAGGTCCATTTCATAGCATTAATGTTGACTCCTTGCATCACTTTGCTAATGAATGGGAATAGGTTTGTGGGATGATTATTGGCTTGTTTGATTTGTCCTACATTGTATTTAACTATGTGCCATTTGACCTGTGTATGCATGAGGTACCGTTCAAGCTCTGCCCCTAGCTACATAAATGGTTTTGGGAAAGAGATAGATATATTTCTGTTTCTTAATCATCAGTGCAGGTATCCCATTTAATCGTATTTTGCAAGGCACATGTGACTTCCTTATTCTTCCTACCAAATTGCATTTAGCTATATTCACATTAACAAGCCAATTGCATGATCATCCTGAATGGTATTTAACATATTTTTGCATTCCTCAGTATTAACCAGATCATGTCAGTTTTGGTGCCGTCCACAAATTTTGAAATTTTATTTCTGAACCCAAATCATTGATGCAAATTATGAGCCACAATATTCCCTGCAGTAATCCTAATGGAATATTGCTTCCCATGTCTTGGCAGTTTGTGTAATTACCCTTAACTCCTATTCTCTTTGCTCATTTTTCTGCTACTTAGCCCCTGACTCCACATGTTCTGACGTTAGTCATGAGTTCTTCTGCATATCACCAGTGCAATTTAGCAACATTTTAAAGATCATTTCATTTTAGCCTCAATAGTGTGTACTTTTAAACACCATGTGCAACTGAAATAGGATAAAATGAAATGTCAATTCCAATTTGATCTCATTGTACAGCAGTCATGTCAACCCTATTTCCCATTGAATCGAGTCGTAGCATTTCCACACAAATCAGTAATTGACATGTGCCACTGGGAGTGAGTTTACAAGTGGCTCTTTTTAAACTGTCCTGAATTGACTCCCCTCCCCCACCTGCTTTTAGATCAATAACTATAACATAAATTCTACCATTATTGCATCCTCCTATGAGGACAGGCACACTTCGATCTATTTTTCAACAGAAATATAGCACTTTCAACTGTAACAATCCCTTAGATTGTGCACTCAAGCCTCTAGAACAGAGATCATGTCCGGATTTTCAGATTTTGGGGCTATGTTTGGAGGATTCATGGTATTTTACATGGGAAAAATAGACGAGGCCCCAGCGCCGATCCATCGACCGGTGAGGGTCCAGCAGCTGTACCACATAAAACGCCTGGCCTTCCCAATATAAATGGGCGGAGAATTGCTGGGCCTGTGGCCACACATGCACATAGGCGACTACCTGCAGCGGCCATTCCATACAACATGGCGCTGGCTGTGCGTGGACCCGAATTGCCAGATAGTACCCCCCTCGACATTGACATGTGCAATGAATTTCATTGGGAAAGTTTATGTTAGCTTTAAATTATAATTAGGTGTCAATAGTGGCTCAGTGGTACCATTCTCTCCTTCATGTTAAATATACAGGGTGGGATTCCCCGCTTGCCGATGCTGAAATTGCAAAATGCGATTGGGCGGAGAATCCCTTTTTACAACCAAATCAGGGATGGCGCCTGTTTTCGGATATACCAACCCCTCCACAATGACATCATCGAGGAGTACGGCGCATGCCATTGGGATGGCCTCAGGATGTGCCCTCCCCCGATGCGCCGCCCCCGATGGGCCAAATTCCCGACCACGCAGGATACGTGTGGTTTCAGCGATCAGGAACCCAGTGTGGCAGCTGTGTACTGTGTCTAGCACCGCCACAGTTGGGTGGGAGCCATTTTGCCAGCTGGGGGGCTTCGGTGCGGGCTGGGGGGACTGGTGGGGGGTGCCCTGGGAGTGACAAAGTGGTGTCGAGGGGGGTACTATCTGGCAATTCGGGTCCACGCACAGCCAGCGCCATGTTGTATGGAATGGCCGCTGCAGGTAGTCGCCTATGTGCATGTGTGGCCACAGGCCCAGCAATTCTCCGCCCATTTATATTGGGAAGGCCAGGCGTTTTATGTGGTACAGCTGCTGGACCCTCACCGGTCGATGGATCGGCGCTGGGGCCTCGTCTATTTTTCCCATGTAAAATACCATGAATCCTCCAAACATAGCCCCAAAATCTGAAAATCCAGACAGGGGGCGTCATTCTCCGACCCCCCGCCGGGTCGGAGAATGGCCGTTGGCCGCCGTGAATCCCGCCCCCGCCCCCGCCGAAGTCTCCGAAGGGAGAAAAGTCGGCGGGGCGTTAATGGCGCTGCTGCCGCGGAGAATGTCACGGGTCTGCGCAAGGCAGCCGATTTTCGGCCTGCCGATATTCTCCCTCCCGGATGGGCCGAAGTCCCGTCGACGTGATGACCGTTCACGTCGACGTGAATCAAACCTCCTTTTCATCGGCGTGACCCGGTGCTCCAGGCTCACGCCGACCAGAGAGGAGGTGAGTGACGGCCTGGGGGGTTGGCTCTGGGCAGGAAATGGCGTGGCCGCAGACTGATTGCCTGAGGAGAGGTGTGTCTCGGCTTGTGTGTGTGTGCGGCGGGGGGGGGGGGTGGTTAGAGTAGGCTGGGCTCCGGGGGAGTGCCGGGAGGGGGTCCGTGCCGGGGTGGAGGTTGGGGGTTGGGGAGGGGGTCCGTGCCGGGGTGGAGGTTGGGGGTTGGGGAGGGGGTCCGTGCCGGGGTGGAGGTTGGGGGGGGGTCCGTGCCGGGGTGGAGGTTGGGGAGGGGGTCCGTGCCGGGGTGGAGGTTGGGGAGGGGGTCCGTGCCGGGGTGGAGGTTGGGGGTTGTGGAGAGGGTCCGTGCCGGGGTGGAGGTTGGGGGGGGGGTCCGTGCCGGGGTGGAGGTTGGGGGTTGGGGAGGGGGTCCGTGCCGGGGTGGAGGTTGGGGAGGGGGTCCGTGCCGGGGTGGAGGTTGGGGGGGGGGGTCCGTGCCGGGGTGGAGGTTGGGGGTTGGGGAGGGGTTCCGTGCCGGGGTGGAGGTTGGGGGGGGTCCGTGCTGGGGTGGAGGTTGGGGGTTGGGGAGGGGTTCCGTGCCGGGGTGGAGGTTGGGGGGGGGTCCGTGCCGGGGTGGAGGTTGGGGGTTGGGGAGGGGTTCCGTGCCGGGGTGGAGGTTGGGGGGGGGTCCGTGCTGGGGTGGAGGTTGGGGGTTGGGGAGAGGGTCCGTGCCGGGGTGGAGGTTGGGGGTTGGGGAGGGGGTCCGTGCCGGGGTGGAGGTTGGGGGGGGGTCCGTGCTGGGGTGGAGGTTGGGGGTTGGGGAGGGGTTCCGTGCCGGGGTGGAGGTTGGGGGGGGGGGTCCGTGCCGGGGTGGAGGTTGGGGAGGGGGTCCGTGCCGGGGTGGAGGTTGGGGGGGGGGTCCGTGCCGGGGTGGAGGTTGGGGGTTGGGGAGGGGTTCCGTGCCGGGGTGGAGGTTGGGGGGGGGTCCGTGCTGGGGTGGAGGTTGGGGGTTGGGGAGGGGGTCCGTGCCGGGGTGGAGGTTGGGGGTTGGGGAGGGGGTCCGTGCCGGGGTGGGTGATGGGAGGGCAAATGAGTTGGTCCACCTGGCCAGGTGCCAGCCTCCAACAGTTGGACCCATGCGGTCCATGCCACCTGGCTGGGGGGAGGAGGGGATATGGGCAATGATGACATGTCGTCGTTCCCCTCCCCCCCACCAGGTCGTCATGTTTTCAGATCATCCAGCGATGTTGGCCGCCGTGGTGGCAGCCGCTCATGTCTATGTTGCCCTGGATGAGGAGGAGGAGGAGGAGGAGGAGCGTGCCAGAGAGGCGGCGCAGGCTGCCGCAGAGGGGCAGGCGGCAGCCGCCCAGGCTGGAGGGACACCTGACCGACAGGATGAGGAGGGGGAGGAGGACGTCGCGGCCCCACGGCAACGGAGGCACCCGAGGGCGCCCCGTGTGTACCGGCCCCGGCAGTCATACCAGGACCTCACGGACCGGGAATGCAGGAGGAGACTCCGGATGAGCCGGGAAACCGTGGCACACATCTGCCACCTGCTGGCACACCTGTCACCGCGTGGCACTGGCGGGGGACACCCTCTCCCCGTGTCCGTCAAGGTTACGGTGGCCCTGAACTTTTATGCAACGGGGTCATTCCAGGCACCGAGTGGGGACCTGTCCGGCATATCGCAGACATCGGTGCATCGGTGCATCCGGGCAGTGACAGATGCCCTTTATGCCATGGCGCACCGCTACATCCGCTTCCCCGTGGACCGGGCCAGCCAAGATGCCCGGGCCGTGGGCTTCTCTGCCATTGCCGGGTTCCCCATGGTCCAGGGCGCGATCGATGGGATGCACGTCGCCGTGCGGCCACCTGCAGATAACAGGGCCGTGTTCACTAATAGGAAGGGGACCTATTCGATGAACGTACAGGTGGTCTGCGACCACCGCATGATGATCCTGCACGTCTGCGCCCGTTACCCAGGCAGTGTACACAACTCATTCGTGTTGTCGCGGTCATCCATCCCCGGCATGTACGAGGGACGCCATCCCCGGCTGAGGGGCTGGTTGCTGGGCGACAGGGGCTACCCATTGCAATCGTGGCTGATGACGCCTATACGGAGGCCACGCAATGAGGCGGAGAACCGCTACAATGATGCCCATGTAGCGACAAGGGGAGTGATCGAGAGGTGCTTTGGCGTGCTGAAGATGCGTTTCAGGTGCCTGGACCTCTCTGGGGGCGCCCTCCAGTATCGGTCAGATAGGGTCGGCCGCATCATTGTGGTGTGCTGCGTCCTGCACAACATAGCCCAGCAGAGGGGCGATGTGCCGCAGGCAGAGGAGGGCGGAGTGGAGGAGCAGCAGGAAGAGGCCCAGTCCTCCCCAGATGAGGGGGATGGGGGCAATGGTCAGGGCAGACGGGGTAGACACAGACGGGTGGCTGTCCACCGTTACCGGCTGGCCCAGCGGGCACGGGACAGACTGATAGACGCCCGCTTCACTGACTAGATGGGCGTGGGAATCGGGTAGTATGGCCATAGACCGCACACCATGACAACAGCCGACCACCCACACCCCCCACCCATCCATCCACCCAGCACCATCACCCCCCTCCCCAACCCCACACACCCCACCCGCATGCACACCACCCCCCCACTCCCAATTGCCGATCCACCGGCGGCACAACGGGCCGGGCTCACCCAGTTGCGGGTGGACGCGTGTCTATCGCAGGCCATGGAGAATGATGACAACCCGCCTCCGATGAGCTCCTGGCTCTACATCGTTGGACTATGTCTGACCCATGGCCACAGTACCACCATCCACCCGGACCATCCCTGCATGCGGCTGTGACACTGCAGCGCACGGTCCCGTCCTCTGCCCGGGGGATGTTGATGGCGGCCCAGGGGGAAGGGGGCAGACTCACCTGGGGCTGAGGTAAGACCACCCCTCACACACACACTTGCGCTCAACGTACATGACACCCCCGCACACTTTGGACAGAGCACAAAGGCAGCTTCGGTAGGTGTAACATTGACTTTAATAACCAAAGGAGTTCATGCACGTGCCCTAGCGCCTAAAACTCATCTGTGCCCTGCACCCGTGCCAACTTACTCAGTGTCTAATTGTTTGGCCTTACGGGCCCTTTGACTACGTCTACGTGGTTCCCCAGACGGTACAGCAGAACTGGAGGTGGACTCCTGTGATTCCTGCCCTCTGACACTGGATCCCTTTGGCGGCCGTTTCCTGGGGCGTCCTGGCCTAGATGGGCCAGGCTGCGGCCCGGGCGACTGGGATGGCGAGCTGCCAGCCTGTCCTGCCCGTTGCCCACCCGATGCACCTGGGACGGAAGGGGGGGAGTCCGAGGTGTCGCGGTGTACCGGGACCTCCCCTACAGAGGGAGCCGGGACGGACCACACCACCTCCTCCTCCCTCGGGGTGCCCGATGGCCCCCAGGCCTCTACATGGGTGGGGGATGCGAACGGACTGCCCATCCGACGCGCCCCCGACATCTGGCGCTGCCAGTCCTGGAGGCCCGTGCTGGTATCGACAGGGGTCTGCAGGTTTGCAGCCATGGAGCCCAGGGGGTTGTCGAACCCTGTCTGCGACAGTGCGACGCCAGCTCGCACATGGCCACTGGCGCCGATGCCCTCAGCGATGGCCTGCTGAGACTGGGCCATGGCCTGCAGAGACTGGGCCATGGCCTGCAGAGACTGGGCTATGGCCTGCTGAGACTGGGCCATGGCCTGCTGAGACTGGGCTATGGCGTTGAGCGCCTCTGCCATCTGGCGCTGGCACTGGCTCATGGCCTCCTGTGAGAGGGCAGCCATTTCCTGGGCCACAGACGCCGCCTGCACGGAAGGCCCCAGGCCTCGCAAACCGTTCCCCATGTCTGACACCGTCGCACCCATTGCCTCCACCGCGGACGCCACCCGTGCGGTGTCAGCCTGGGTGGCACGCATGACCGGGACCACTCCCAGCTCCTGGACGCGGGTGGACTCCTCCACCTGCGACCGCAGCCGCCGCAAGCCACCCGTCACCCTATTCGCTCGTCTCCGTGTCGGTGGTTGCATCGGATCTATGTGTGGGTGTGGTAACTGCAGGAACCCGGGATCCATCTGGGCGGCAGATGTTCGCTTGGCCTGGGATGCCCTCCGACCGCCCGGTCCCTCTGCTGCTCCTACCTCCACCTGCTGTACCGGGACGGCTGTGTTGTGCGCACCAGTGAGTGTACCAGACGCCTCATCACTAAAGTGCCCAACCGTGGTGAGTGTTTCTGCGATGGTGGAGGGTGTTGGTGACAGCAGTGGCGTTGTGTCGTGCTCTTCGTCCCACTCTGAGTCCATGGCACTTTGGGGTGGGGGTTCGTCTCCACCCATCCACTCTGAGTCACTGTCCGGTATTTCGTCTTCCCGGGTAGGGGTGTCCTGGGTAGTGCTGTCCCGGGTAGTGCTGTCCCGGGTAGTGCTGTCCCGGGTAGGGGTGTCCTGGGTAGTGGTGTCCCGGGTAGGGGTGTCCTGGATAGTGGTGTCCTGGGTAGTGGTGTCCTGGCTCGGATGTGACGGGGGCCTGTGGCTGCCCCCCTCATCGCTCCCGCACGTAACGGGGGTGTCGTCTCCCTGTTGCTCCAGGTCTCTCCGTCTCCCGTGGTCTCCGAGGGGCATCCTGCGGGCGTCGCATGCTGGAGGGTTCGGGTCTCTCCGTCTCCCGTGGTCTCCGAGGGGCATCCTGCGGGCGTCGCATGCTGGAGGGTTCGGGTCTCTCCGTCTCCCGTTGTCTCCGAGGGGCATCCTGCGGGCGTCGCATGCTGGAGGGTGCGGGTCTCTCCGTCTCCTGTGGTCTCCGAGGGGCATCCTGCGGGCGTCGCATGCTGGAGGGTCCGGGTCTCTCCGTCTCCCGTGGTCTCCGAGGGGCATCCTGCGGGCGGTCTGCATCTGCGGGGATGGGTGCCTGGACGTTTGGTCCTGCGATACACAATGAAGCATGCATGGTTAGACATCAGGCAGTGATCAGGTGATACGGGAGAGGGGGATATAGGGGAGGGGGGATATGGGGACGGGCTGTTGGTGGCTCACTTGCTCGTGGGGCCCCGACCTCTGCATCAGCAACCTCCCGGTCCTCAGGTCCGCCAGCCAGTTCCAGGGCCCTTTCCTCGTGTACGGTCAGTGGCCTCTCATCAGCGGGCCCTCCTCCAGTCCTCACATGCTCCCTATTGTTGTGTGCGCGCTTCTCCTGGGGGGGGGGGGTGGTGGCAGGGGTAAAAGGCAACAGTGTTAGGCAGGTATATGAATGCACGCCATCGGTTGCGCGTGCATTGCAGAGGTTAAGGTTAGGGCTGGATTCACTTGGGGATATGGGGGATATGGGGGAGGGGGGATATGGGGGAGGGGGGATATGGGGGATATGGGGGAGGGGGGATATGGGGGATATGGGGGAGGGGGGATATGGGGGATATGGGGGAGGGGGGATATGGGGGAGGGGGGAATATGGGGGATATGGTGGAGGGGGGATATGGGGGAGGGGGGGATATGGGGAATATGGGGGAGGGGGGATATTGGGGATATGGGGGAGGGGGGATATGGGGGATATGGGGGATATGGGGGAGGGGGGATATGGGGGAGGGGGGATATGGGGGAGGGGGGGATATGGGGAATATGGGGGGGGGATATGGGGGATATGGGGGAGGGGGGGATATGGGGGAGGGGGGATATGGGGGATATGGGGGAGGGGGGATATGGGGGAGGGGGGGATATGGGGGAGGGGGGATATGGGGGAGGGGGGATATGGGAGATATGGGGGATATGGGGGAGGGGGGAATATGGGGAGGGGGGATATGGGGGATATGGGGGAGGGGGGGATATGGGGGAGGGGGGATATGGGGGATATGGGGGAGGGGGGATATGGGGGAGGGGGGGATATGGGGGAGGGGGATATGGGGAGGGGGGATATGGGGGATATGGGGGATATGGGGGAGGGGGGGATATGGGGAGGGGGGATATGGGGAGGGGGGATATGGGGGATATGGGGGAGGGGGATATGGGGGAGGGGGGATATGGGGAGGGGGGGATATGGGGGAGGGGGGATATGGGGGATATGGGGGAGGAGGGAATATGGGGGATATGGGGGAGGGGGGATATGGGGGATATGGGGGAGGGGGGGATATGGGGGAGGGGGGATATGGGGGATATGGGGGATATGGGGGAGGGGGGATATGGGGGAGGGGGGGATATGGGGGAGGGGGATATGGGGGATATGGGGGATATTGGGGACGCTCACCCTGCCTGCTCTGACGAGGTCGTTCACCTTCTTGTGGCACTGGGTGCCTGTCCGTGGTGTTAGGGCCACAGCGGTGACGGCCTCTGCCACCTCCCTCCACAGACGCCGGCTGTGGCGTGGGGCAACTCTGCGGCCGTGCCCGGGATACAGGGCGTCCCTCCTCTGCTCCACCGCATCCAGGAGCGCCTCCACATCGCGTGACTCGAACCTCGGGGCTGAGCGACGGCCAGCCATCAAGTCGGGTGTTGCGGTCGGCTGTTCCGGTCGGGTGGGGGGGAGCTGCGCGGCCTTATGAGCCGTCACGCCGTGCAGCGCGTATGACGCTGCACGGCGTGAACCACTGCGCAAGCGCGGATCCCGTTACGTCGCTGCTAGCCCATTTCGGGCCGCAGACTATCGGCCCATTTTTATGACGTGACGCAAGTGGGATTTGCGCCGTTTTTTGCACCGATCGGCGGAGTTTCCGCCGATAACGGAGAATTTTGCCCATGATCTCTGTTCTAGAGGCTTGAGTGCACAATCTAAGGGATTGTTACAGTTGAAAGTGCTATATTTCTGTTGAAAAATAGATCGAAGTGTGCCTGTCCTCATAGGAGGATGCAATAATGGTAGAATTTATGTTATAGTTATTGATCTAAAAGCAGGTGGGGGACGGGAGTCAATTCAGGACAGTTTAAAAAGAGCCACTTGTAAACTCACTCCCAGTGAGTTCTCCCAGTGAGACAGAGAAGACAGCCAGGAGTGAGACAGCAAAGAATGAGTTTGGGAATTTGAATCGAGGTGGGAATTCGAAGCTGGGTGGGGAGGAAGTGCTTTTTGTGACTGGTAAGTAGTGTTTCTGTTTTTCTGTTTCTTTTCATTGGTGTATTTATTTATTTTTTTCTTCGTTGTTTATTTATTTATTTAAATTTTTTCTGGGGAAATTGAAATTGTTGAAGTTAACCAAAGGTTTAAGACATGGCAGGAGATCTCAGACCCGTGTCATGCTCCTCGTGTGCGATATGGGAGCTTAGGGACAAGTCCACTGTCCCTGGCTCCTTCACGTGTATGAGGTGTGTCCAGTTGCAGCTCCTGTTAGACCGCTTGATGGCTCTGGATAGCACGTTTAGCGAGTTGGTCACACCGCAGGTGAAAGGTACTGAGGGAGATAGTAAATGGGTGACCAAAAGACAGAGCAAGAGTAGGAAGGCAGTGCAGGTGTCCTCTGCGGTCATCTCCCTGCAAAACAGATATACTGATACTGTTGAGGGAGATGGCTCACCAGGGGAAGGCAGCAGCAGCCAGGTTCATGGCACCGTGGCTGGCTCTGCTGCGCAGCTGGGCAGGAAGACAAATGGCAGGGCTATAGTGATAGGGGACTCAATTGTAAGGGGAATAGACAGGCGGTTCTGTGGACGCAATCGAGACTCCAGGATGGTATGTTGCCTCCCTGGTGCAAGGGTCAAGGATGTCTCGGAGCGGCTGCAGGACATTCTGGGGGGGGGGAAGGTGAACAACCAGCTGTCGTGGTGCACATAGGCACCAACGATATAGGTAGAAAACGGGACGAGGTCCTACAAGCTGAATTTAGGGAGCTAGGAGTTAAACTAAAAAGTAGGACCTCAAAGGTAGTAATCTCAGGATTGCTACCAGTGCCACGAGCTAGTCAGAGTAGGAATGTCAGGATAGAGAGGATGAATACGTGGCTCGAGAGATGGTGCAAGAGGGAGGGATTCAAATTCCTGGGACATGGGAACCGATTCTGGGGAGGTGGGACCAGTACAAACCGGACGGTCTTCACCTGGGCAGGACTGGAACCGATGTCCTAGGGGGGGTGTTTTCTAGAGCTGTTGGGGAGAGTTGAAACTAATGTGGCAGGGGGATGGGAACCGATGCAGGAAGTTGGAAGGTAGTAAAACAGGGACAGAAATAAAAGGCAGTAAGGGGGAAAGTGTAAGGCAGAGAAGCCATAGTCAAAAATCAAAAAGGGCGACAGTACAAGGTACAGTGACTGAGGGGAGCTCAGTGAATAGGACCAGGAATACTAAAAGAAATAAAACGGGAAGTGAAAACATTAATGGTAAGCGACGCGGCAGGTTGTTACAGGAAGATATGGGTTCGACGACAAGGAAAATTAGGAGAAAGGTTAAGAGGAAATATAACTTAGGAGAGGTTACTGATCGAGGTGTTAAGATTAAGAACAGAGGTAAAAAAGCCAACATAAGTGTACTTTACCTGAATGCTCGTAGTATTTGGAATAAGGTAAATGAGTTGATGGCGCAAATCATCGTGAATGACTATGATTTAGTGGCCATTACCGAAACATGGTTAAAGGATGGTCACGACTGGGAGTTAAATATCCGAGGGTATCAAACTTTTCGGAAGGACAGAGTGGATGGTAAAGGAGGTGCTGTAGCTCTGTTATTTAAGGATGACATCCGGGCAACAGTAAGGGATGACATCAGTGCTATGGAGGATAAGGTTGAATCCATTTGGGTGGAAATCAGGAATAGTAAGGCGAAAAAGTCACTGATAGGAGTAATCTATAGGCCACCAAATAGTAACATTATGGTGGGGCAGGCAATAAACAAAGAAATAACAGATGCATATAGAAATGGTACAGCAGTTATCATGGGGGATTTTAATCTACATGTTGATTGGTTTAACCAGGTCGGTCAAGGCAGCCTTGAGGAGGAGTTTATAGAATGTATCCGCGATAGTTTCCTTGAACAGTATGTAATGGAACCTACGAGGGAACAAGCGGTCCTAGATCTGGTCCTGTGTAATGAGACAGGATTGATTCAGGATCTCATAGGTGGGATCCTCTCAGAAGGAGCGATCACAATATGGTGGAATTTAAAATACGGATGGAGGGTGAGAAGGTAAAATCAAGCACTAGTGTTTTGTGCTTAAACAAAGGAGATTACAATGGGATGAGAGAAGAACTAGCTAAGGTAGACTGGGAGCAAAGACTTTATGGTGAAACAGATGAGGAACAGTGGAGAACCTTCCAAGTGATTTTTCACAGTGCCCAGCAAAGGTTTATACCAACAAAAAGGAAGGACGGTAAAAAGAGGGAAAATCGATCGTGGTTATCTAAGGAAATAAGGGAGAGTATCAAATTGAAGGAAAAAACATACAAAGTAGCAAAGATCAGTGGGAGACTAGAGGACTGGGAAATCTTTAGGGGGCAACAGAAAGCTACTAAAAAAGCTATAAAGAAGAGTAAGATAGATTATGAGAGTAAACTTGCTCAGAATATAAAAACAGATAGTAAAAGTTTCTACAAATACATAAAACAAAAAAGAGTGGCTAAGGTAAATATTGGTCCTTTAGAGGATGAGAAGGGAGATTTAATAATGGGAGATGAGGAAATGGCTGAGGAACTGAACAGGTTTTTTGGGTCGATCTTCACAGTGGAAGACACAAATAACATGCCAGTGACTGATGGAAATGAGGCTATGATAGGTGAGGACCTTGAGAGGATTGATATCACCAAGGAGGTAGTGATGGGCAAGCTAATGGGGCTAAAGGTAGACAAGTCTCCTGGCCCTGATGGAATGCATCCCAGAGTGCTAAAAGAGATGGCTAGGGAAATTGCAAATGCACTAGTGATAATTTACCAAAATTCACTAGACTCTGGGGTGGTCCCGGCGGATTGGAAATTAGCAAACGTGACACCACTGTTTAAAAAAGGAGGTAGGCAGAAAGTGGGTAATTATAGGCCAGTGAGCTTAACTTCGGTAGTAGGGAAGATGCTGGAATCTATCATCAAGGAAGAAATAGCGAGGCATCTGGATGTAAATTGTCCCATTGGACAGACGCAGCATGGGTTCATAAAGGGCAGGTCGTGCCTAACTAATTTAGTGGAATTTTTTGAGGACATTAACAGTGCGGTAGATAACGGGGAGCCAATGGATGTGGTATATCTGGATTTCCAGAAAGCCTTTGACAAGGTGCCACACAAAAGGTTGTTGCATAAGATAAAGATGCATGGCATTAAGGGGAAAGTAGTATCATGGATAGAGGTTTGGTTAATTAATAGAAAGCAAAGAGTGGGGATTAATGGGTGTTTCTCTGGTTGGCAATCAGTAGCTAGTGGTGTCCCTCAGGGATCAGTGTTGGGCCCACAACTGTTCACAATTTACATAGATGATTTGGAGTTGGGGACCAAGGGCAATGTGTCCAAGTTTGCAGACGACACTAAGATAAGTGGTAAAGCAAAAAGTGCAGAGGATACAGGAAGTCTGCAGAGGGATTTGGATAGGCTAAGTGAATGGGCTAGGGTCTGGCAGATGGAATACAATGTTGACAAATGTGAGGTTATCCATTTTGGTAGGAATAACAGCAAAAGGGATTATTATTTAAATGATAAAATATTAAAACATGCTGCTGTGCAGAGAGACCTGGGTGTGCTAGTGCATGAGTCGCAGAAAGTTGGTTTTCAGGTGCAACAGGTGATTAAGAAGGCAAATGGAATTTTGTCCTTCATTGCTAGAGGGATGGAGTTTAAGACTAGGGAGGTTATGCTGCAATTGTATAAGGTGTTAGTGAGGCCACATCTGGAGTATTGTGTTCAGTTTTGGTCTCCTTACTTGAGAAAGGACGTACTGGCACTGGAGGGTGTGCAGAGGAGATTCACTAGGTTAATCCCAGAGCTGAAGGGGTTGGATTACGAGGAGAGGTTGAGTAGACTGGGACTGTACTCGTTGGAATTTAGAAGGATGAGGGGGGATCTTATAGAAACATATAAGATTATGAAGGGAATAGATAGGATAGATGAGGGCAGGTTGTTTCCACTGGCGGGTGAAAGCAGAACTAGAGGGCATAGCCTCAAAATAAGGGGAAGTAGATTTAGGACTGAGTTTCGGAGGAACTTCTTCACCCAAAGGGTTGTGAATCTATGGAATTCCTTGCCCAGTGAAGCAGTAGAGGCTCCTTCATTAAATGTTTTTAAGATAAAGATAGATAGTTTTTTGAAGAATAAAGAGATTAAGGGTTATGGTGTTCGGGCCGGAAAGTGGAGCTGAGTCCACAAAAGATTCGCCATGATCTCATTGAATGGTGGAGCAGGCTCGAGGGGCCAGATGGCCTACTCCTGCTCCTAGTTCTTATGTTCTTATGTTATATAAATAACTTTTTTTATTCATTCATTGGATGTGGGCATCACTGATTAAGCCTGCATTCACTTCCCATCCCTAATTTTCCTTGAGCTAAATGGCTAGCTAAGCCATATCAGAGTCAACCACATTGTTATGGATCAGGAGTCAGAGGTAGGCAATACCAGGTAAAAATGGCAGATTCCTTCCCTAAAATAAATGGGTTTTACAGCAGCTGTTTCATGATTAGGCTTTATGTTCCAGATTTTAATTGATTTCTTGTTTCATCATCTGACATGGCAGGATTCTAATCCAGGTCTCCAGAATATTACCCTGAATCATTGACAATACCACTATCTCACTGCTTCCCCACTTTTAGATCCCATTTGCAAAATTAAATTCTGCCCTGTGCACTGAAACGCATAAACAATATATTGGCATTAGATGGGGTGTTGCACAGATTCACGAGAATAATTCAGGGAACATAAAGGGTTAATTTATTCAGTCAGGTTGCATTGACTAGTTTGTACTCCGTTTAATATTGAAAATTAGTTGGTGATATAGTTGAGATATTTAAGATTATTAAATTAACTGATGGGGAGGTAAAGAGAACACATTTCCTTCAGTGGGGAGGGGGGGGGGGGGTGTTCCAGAAGGGAGTATAACCTTAAAAATTGATTGGGCCATTCAGAGGTGATGTGAGGAACATTGCTTCAATGTGATGAAAATCTGTAACATTCTCTGTCAAAACGCTGTTGACACTGGAGGTTAATTAAAAAATTCAAAAGTGGCAATGATATATTTTTGTTATGTAAGGTATAAAAGGTTCCAACATCCAAGCATGTCAAGGGAGTTAAGATGTTGTTAATCATTGGTCTAATTGAATGGAGGAATGGGCTGAAAGCACCGAATGGTATCTTCCCGTTCCTATTGGAAGAAGAGCGGGAGAGGGGATTATATTGTGCTGGAATCCTGGCCAATATTATCTTTCGACCGAATGCATTGTTTGAGGTTGACTGTTGTTCCTCCAGTACCGATGTTTCTAATTACACCTGGTTGGTTTGTCGAAAAATAAGTAAAGTTTGAAATTGCATACAGTTCCTGCCAGCTCTCTACATTGAGCGCTTCTCGTTATGTTTCTCCCTGAAGCTGATCTATTGGATTGAATGCTGATGACGTAATGCGGGAGAGAAACAGTGATGCCTAATCTTTCAGCACCCCCAGTCTGCGGACAGCTCCTTCCTTTCAGCACCATTCACTCTCGCCTGCCCGTTGACAGCTCCTTCCTTTCAGCACCATTCACTCCCGCCTGCCTGTGGACAGCTCTTTCCTCCAAACGTGCAAACTGACCGACCATGGATTTTCAGCGAGACTCGGCATTTGCATTGTCTGATTACGGCGTATTTCTGCATCTGAAGTTAAAGATAATAAGGCGCGGGATGTAGACAAACTGGCTCTTTCTCTCGGGGAGTTGTTAGTCTGTTCACATCATTGATTGCGAATTAATTGTTGACCGGGACTCCAGGCATCTAAGCCACCTGCATACGGTATGTACAGGGTAAGTGCGGGATATGCACAACACTGAGCTCTTCAATTCTAGAGGCATTGGACCCTTCAGACTCTCTTAGTCTTTTTGTTTTTGTGGCGAGTTGAAAAAAAGATCAATTGCTTCGAAATTTGTTTTAACAATAGCACATGAGCTGGTTATAACCTGGAGTAACATAATAGAATGCGATTTCTATTTCGATAGAGGGAGGGTGGAAATCAATTTATTTTCAATCAATACAATCGCAAACGAGGAAAATGGAAGCTGCCCCGGAATACTCGCTGTTTCTAGTACGGATCTTGGAAGAATTGGATACCAACCACAGCACAGTTTCCTATCAGGACCTGTGCAAATTGCTTTGTGCTCGCTTTGATTTAACTCATTTGGCAAAGCTGAGGAGCCTGTTATTTTACACCGCCTGCCTGGACCCGAATTTCCCAGCCACTCTTTTCAAAGAGAAATTGCGGTGCAATGTGGACAGTCCTCAGTCCAAGAAGATCATGATTGCCGCCGATATCGTCACCATGTTTAACCTGATCCAAATGAACGGTGGGGTCGCGAAGGAAAAGCTACCTCATCGGCACCAACATAAGGTCAGAAAAAACGAATCTTTTGAATGCTGCCGATCAGATAGCGAAATCTGTCGGCTTCGCTCTCCTACATCCAGCCAGGACTCGGTGCACAGGGAGGATTGCAGTGAACATTCGGAACCTGGAGGCTCGGATGTCTGTCCCGCGTCTGACTGCAAAGATTGCCAACGTCTCATTTGCACTTCAGACCCCAATTTTTTCCTCAGGCTCAGGAATGAGGGGACGGAGGAGAATAAAGGGAGGGCTGCCTCACTCGAACGACTCCAAACGTCCCCAACTTTTAACGGTATCGACCCTCAGGCGTGCGTCATGCAGACCACATATTTCCCCATGGACCCGGACCAGGATTCGAACTCTGATCAAGACTCCCCGGGCGGGAAAAATGACAGGACTGGGACATTTGATTCCAGCGACGAGGCATTCAGCATCACTCCCTGTGTAGCGGGCAGGCCTATGTTCAATGGTGAACTTCAGGACATGCTCCCTTGTGTTGCCAAGCTTGTGCCCATGGACAAGGAGTCAGAGGATGAGGAGAATGGGTCCCACGTTAGAAAACATGGCTCACGTTTTTCCACTTTCTTCAGTAACAGTTTCGAGATGCCCTATAACAATCCTTACTGTGATTCGATTCCATCGACAAGTCAAGAAAAAAGATATGTCAAGCATGAAAGTTTGGATGATCTTCAAGGGACCACCTACTTTGGTCCAAGTACGATTTCACAAGAGCCCCGAAAAGTCTCCTCCAAACCAAACAAACCGGCCCCTTGGCTTCTTAAGAGCTGGAGCCTGAACAACGACACAGCCCAGGACTGTGAACAGTATTTTTCAGGAGAGAAACACAGCGCTCCCAGATATCAGAGCAATGTCAAAGAGGAGTTACTGGCCGAGGCTCGCCAGAGGCAGGCAGCGGCGGCGGCCGATGCCATCAGCACCATGGACAGGGCACAGTCCTACTTCAAACATGCAGGAGGGGCTGGCGAGGAGTCACTGGGACCGGTGGTCAACCAGTTCAGCTGCAAACTGGAGGCGGCTGCTCACTGTAACCAGAGGAAGGCGAAAGATAAAAGTGTCAGCTGTCCATCACAGCCACAGAGTTTCGACAAGACAAGTGTAGGGACCCAGACTGAACAGGCTGTCCGGGGCAAGTGTAAAGAGGCAGTCCAGGGTTATCATCCCAAGTACGGGGAGAAAGTGCCCGTCAAACAACTGGACGAGGACTCGGAGGCCCTCAGTGATGATATCAGTGACATCTTCAGGTTCCTGGATGACATGAGTGTGAATGGGTCCACTGGTCTCCTGCAGTCCTGTTACAACAGCAGCGGTTCCCTGTCCCGCATGCCCAAGTCAGGCTGCGAGAGCCCGGAGCGGACCCCTGTCAAAGCCAGCGTCCCTCATAAAGATATGGCCAAGGGGCATCTCCCTAACCAGCCTGGGGATGAAGAACTCAAGATGAGCGTCTGCAAGCTGGTGCTGAGAATCGGTGAGATTGAGAGGAAGTTGGAGAGCCTGTCCGGGGTCCGGGATGAGATTTCACAGGTTCTGGCCAAACTCAACAAACTGGACCAGAAGATCCAAGAGCCGGCGGCGGAGAAACTCTCTCCGATCAGCAATAACGAGAGTCTCCGCGTCAAAGCCCTGCGAAAAAGTTTGTTCGTCAGGAGATCATCCAAATCCGAAGAGAACAGCGCCACCGAGTCCAAGATCGCCAGCATCTCCAACTCTCCCCGGGACTGGAGGGTCGTGGGCACCAGCAACGAGTCTGGCATCACCCTGCAAGAGGGCAAGCAGCAAGTGCTAACAGACAGCAAGGATTGGCAGCGCAAAACCAGAGAGGTATTTGCATTACTTTCTGACAGTTACCATCTATTTCTCACCCTTGTTTCTTGGAGATTCGCTTCACATGAAACAAGTCTCGTGTGAATAATACATCGGCAACTGATAGCAAATCAACTGCATTTACAGGGTTGGGGGGGGGGGGGGGGGTCATTAGCGTAAGTGTTAAGAGAATTGGAATTGCTTTAGTGAATGTCGAGCAATGATTTAAACGGATCAGGTGATTAAAGTATCACCAGACGGGCAACACTGTGCCAGTGATGAATCTGCTCACTGTTTGATTATCCTAATAAGCAACATAAAAGTCAAATTGGTCGAAAAATCAATGACTATTCATTGCAGGGTGTTGTAAAGTAAGAGAGATGCTCAGACATTGTTCAAGGCGAGTGGAAGTTTGAATGTTTTGAAGTTACAGTCAATGTTATCAATAACGTGTCGGGAAAGGTGAGACAGGAAGTGAAGGTAACCCTTACAGGAAACGCTTTCCAAAGGCAAAACATTGATCGAATATTATAATATCAGATACATATATTAGAATTATATGAATGCCGCTGAATCCAGAATGGGGACCAATAGGATGCAGGGACCAAGTGGCACATTTCGTATCACTCTTTGGCCTCTCTTTTGATGATACCCCTCTTATAATATAGCTATCACACTGAGCAATACCATGGGTGTCCTGTATAAATACCACACACACAAGACTTTACAACATGCTGTCATGGATAGTTGTTGGCACCAGTCTCAAGCAAAGATTTGCTTTCAGGTGCTAACTATGTGTTGTGCCAGTCGGAAATTAGGATTCCACCTGACTCAAGAGGGTAGCAGAGTCTCAGTTAACTTGTCTCCTATGTGTAGCTGATTCTTAATTCTTGATTTACACCACAAATGTTTCGTAACTGAGACCAAACATGCAGCATGCACTTGAGAGAATGAATCTTCCCGTTTCAATAAATTTAATTCTGCAGGCATTGATCTAGACCAGTGACAAATACATCTAATCAAATGGGCGATACATTGATTCTATTGCAGGTTAAATATTTGATGTTAGATCTGGGGTTAATGACACAAGCATCTCTTTCCTAGTATTAGCAGCTTAGAGCTATTGGGAAGTCTATCAAACAACAAAAGCTTAGTTTTAAGGTTGAACGTATTGTCTTTAACCAACTGTAGTTTATGGTGTAACCAATGTGAAGCTGAATCAGCCGAAAACAGCCCTTTCCAGGTGTTACCACACTCAACACCAAATACAATCATATCAATTCCTGCAGAAGGCTCCTCGCAGAGCTGTAAAATGTGCATCGTAACTGAAACAGAATGATATTGAAGAGCAGCTACAGACTGAGGAAGAAGAGACCAATGATGGAGGTGCATAATTTTATATTTTACATGAGGCAGCAGCTGGACAGCAAGGGTTACAGTCTTGAACCATTCTCTACTAGTGGCTGTTGCACATAAACCAATGAGATAGCCCAAAATATAATCTTCCCTAAATGTCCCATAAATATAAGCTCTCGTCACTATATTTCAAATTTCCCATCATTCCACTCATGAATAGTAGCCAGTGTGAGATTAGAACGGTATGTAGTGATTGGTGTATCCTGTCACAGACACAGAGAGATTTTCAGAAAGATGTTTCTCTAAACTGAAGATTGGACTTACTGGACACCTGACGTAGAACCAAAATAATGAACAGAGATCTGTACATTGTACTAAACAAACATGGGTGACTGATAGATATTAGAGGAAACCACAGTGCAATGTTATGGCCACTAGCTTGGTCCAAAAGGAAAATCTTGCAGTACAGTGGGGAGAGAACAGAGAAGTGGGAAAATTGGATTTTCTTTCCATGAGCCAGAAAAAAGTATGACTGGTCAAATGGCCTCTTGCTGTGCTGTATGATTTTATAATGCTATGAAATGCAAACTTATTAATTCATTTCTGAAGACAAATTCAGAGCTGAAAGTTATACCGGTGGTAAAGTTACATCATGAGAAGCTCTTTGTGAATTTCAGATCTACTGGTATTACACTTTCATTTCTGGGTATTCATTCCGTTGTCTGTAATATACTCATTATTATTCAGCTACATGGAATAATGGCAGACCACAAGCAGTCAGTTATTAATATTGCCATATGCCAACCGGAATTGTGACTGATATGGTAGAATTTCAGCACTGTGCAATTTGAGGGTACACAGACTAAGGGATAGGATGACTAAGTTGATTGATACCAGTTTATACCTTGTGTCTTGATAAAAGACATCTTGTACTAACAGTTATCCAACAGGAATCTCCAAGTTATAAAGTGTAAATTCACCCCATCAGTTCAAATTCACTTGTATGGATGCAAGAATACAGGAGGACGTACGTTTTGAAATATTCCCAAAACAATCCCAGCCCTGGTGACCATTAAACAATAAGCACAGCTCTATTCCTCCCTTAAATATATCATTTTTTAAAATATCCACATTTTAATACCACAGACATATAATTTTATTCATTACACCACCAAATATTAAATATATTATCTATATTATACAACTAGGAGTAATATTCCCACTCACCACTGAACTGTAAAATAAAACATTATAAATAGCAGCAATTTTTTTAAGTAATAGGCAAATTGTTCAACATTTTAATAATTAACAATGTGAAAATGATTTGATTAAGTCATTTATGAATTCAGGCACTTTACATCATTGGTATCACAGTAATATTTTCCTCCAATATGGATCATGCTTGTAAACTCATGTTTATTGCTGATCCAGGCTTGTCCTGAGGAGTTGATGGGTCTTTTTGCTGATGGTAATCTCACACTGGTGTTGGCAGTGTTGTTGATCCAGCAACCATAAAGAAACAGTAATACATGTCCAAGTCAGGATGGTGTGTGACTCAGAGGACAACCTGGAGATGATGATGTTCCCAGGACATTGCAACTCATTTTGGAATTTACAGTGCAGAAGGAGGCCATTTGGTCCATTGACACTGCACCAGCCCTTGGAAAGAGTACCCGACTGAAGCCCATGCCTCCACCCTATCACTGCAACCGAACCGAACCTTTTGAACACTAGGGGGAAACTTAGCATGGCCAATCCACCAAACCTGCACATCTTTGGACTGTGGGAGGAAACCACAGAAAACCCATGCAGACAGGGAGGAAGTGCAAACTCCACACAGTCACTTGAGGCCAGAATTGAACCCGGATTCCTGGAACCGTGAGGCAGAAATGTTAACCACTGTGCCATCGAGCCGCCCATCCTTGGTGGTAAAGATCAAATGGGAAGTGGAGAGGATATTGGATTAATCCAGATGAGAAGCTGCAAGGCATACATACCAGTCATAATGTGGCAATGATGCAAAACAGTGCCGGGGCACCAATCAAGTAAACTAGTCTGTTCTGAATAGCACTGAGATTCCTGAATGTAGTTGTTGCTGCAGCCATCCAGGGGTTGTATTCCAAACTCCAGACAAGTTTAATAAATAATAAGGAGATTTTGGAGAGTCACAATAAACAGTTTCTGTTTTATTTTTGTAAGCAGCAGTGTTGATATGAAAGATCCAGAGGTTCAGCATCTGGTCAATGGTGCCCCTTAAATTATGGGTGTTGGGTATTCGGTGGTGGAAGGGGATATTAGCCTTGGCGGTGTTAGACTGTAGATTTACCAAATGACAGTGGAGCTTAAAGGTTCAATTGATGAGAACGAGTGGCAGAAAGTTGACTTGTATTCCTTAAGTTTAGAAGGATGAGGTGTGGCCTATTTGAAGTGATGAAGAAACTTGATAGGATAGACACAGAGAAATAAATTCCTCAGTTGGGGAAATCCAGAATGAGGTGGTGTAATCAGAGAACGAAACCATGCGGCACTTTTTCATGCACTGGTTGGTGGAAGTCTGGAATTTTTTCTTCATAGAACCAAGATGCTGGAAGGTGGGATGATATTGGATTTTCAAGCCTTTGTTAGCTCAATTATTGTTGGGTAAGGGTATTGGGCACATAGAGCAAAGACTAGGAAATGAGGTTGAGGTATAGATCAGTGTGATCTAATTTAGCTGATCAACAGCTTCAAGAGGTGGAAATTATTTACTCCTCTTCCCAGGCTTCTATGTTGAATGTCAGGAACAGGTAATTGGGCTGAAATGGTTACTTATTTAAGCAGTGTAAAAATGACAATGGCCACAATCCCAGGTGTGGATGTTATGCAGATACTGATGTAGCGGAAATGGTCTGATAGATTTTTGGAAAGAGTGTGATTTTTCAAAAATCATCTTATCCTTGAGATGTGGGCAGCACTGATAGGGATGCATAGAGTATCCGGAACACTCAATCACTTCTTAATGTCACACAGACTGAATTTAATTGGATAAACACTAGTATTTATTAAGATAACGATTCTGGGAGGAAATGGAACAGCAATTTCTATCTGCAGTTTTGGCTCTAGACACCAACTCATTTATTATAATTAATAAAATGATGGGGTGGCAGGGTGGCGTGATGGTTAGCACTACTGCCTCATGGTGTCGAGGACCCGGGTTCAATCATGGCCCTGAGTCACTGTCCGTGAGGAGTTTGCACATGCTCCCCACATTAGTGTGAGTCTCAACCCACAACCCAAAGATGTGCAGCCAGGTGGAATGGCCACGTTAAATTGCCCCTTAATTGGAAACATTTTTTAAAAATTAATAAAATGTGTTGTTGGTGAAGCAGGCAGCAGAAATTTTGGCAGCCTCATTTAAATTCTTATCATTCTTTGGAACTAAAGTTTACACAATATTTGCATTATTCATGGTGCATACAGAAACTGTGAATACAGGGGCAGCAAAGGCATCAATTCCTGAGCTTGTTCCCCTCCCACCATTGCAGTAGTTCCCTGCACTGCTTCCCCAGTAGCAGTGCATGTTCTTGCACCGAATGTGTGCTGGCTTTGATTACCAGTGCAATCCAATCTTGCATGCTGGGGAAGACAGCAGTATTCCAGTTTCCACACATAGCACAGGCAGTCTACTTTAGTCCATTTTACACAAGCATTAACAAAGTAGATTATATTTTCACATTACAGAGCTGAGGTTTTTACGCCTTCTCTTTGTAGGCTATGTAAGGATTATTTCAGTACTGTATGTCACTGGGTTTAACAGACAGTGGTAAAGAGGTACGAACGAGAGATACTAGGAATATCAGATAACATCTGAAACAGACTGGGCTAACACCATCAATTTTGACTGATCCCACCTACCTGACAATGTTGGGTACGTTCTGTGTCTTCATAGAGTCATAGGGGTCCACACTACTGATAAGACACTTCAGCCCATCGTGTCTGTGCAAGTTAAAAACAACCACCTGACTATTCTAATCCCATTTACCAGCACTTGACCTATAACCTTGGCATCGTAAGTACACATCTAAATGCTTCTTAAATGTTATGAGGGTCTCTGCCTCCATCACCCTTTCAAGCAGTGAGTCGTGAATGTAGCCCAATCCATCATGCAATCCAGCCTCCCATCCATTGACTCTGTCAACAATTCCCACTGCCTCGGAAAGGCAGCCAGCATAATTAAGGACCACACGTACCCCGGACATACTCTCTTCCACCTTCTCCCGTCAGGAAAAAGATACAAATGTTTTAGGTCACGTGCCAACCGACTCAGGAACAGCTTCTTCCCTGCTGCCATCAGACTTTTGAATGGGTCTACCTCGTATTAAGTTGATAGTTTCTCTGCATCCTAGCTAAGACTGTAACATTACACTCTGCAGTCTCTCCTTCCTTCCCTATGCATGGTATGCATTGTCTGTATAGCATGCAAGAAACAATACTTTTCACTGTATACTAGTACATGTGACAATAATAAAGCAAATCAAAAGCAAGGGAAAAGGTTTCTTCCTGTCTACTCTATCTATGCACCACATCTATACCCTCAGAATTTTACACATCTACCCATTCAGGTTCCTCTGCTCCAAGGAAAACAATCCAAGTCTTTCCTATCTGGGCGAAAAAAAATTTCCTCTGAACCTTCTGCACCTTACCTTAAATCTATGCCCCCTGGTCATTGATTCTTCCACAAAAGGTAACAGTTTCTTCCTATCTATGTGCCCTTCCTAATTTTATACATCTCAATCATGTTCACCCTCAGCCTCCTCTGCTCCAATGATAATGACCCTGTCTATCCAATCTCTCTTCATAACTAAAACTCCCCAGTCCAGGCAACATCCTGGTAAATCTCCTCTGCACCCTTTCCAGTGCTATCACAGCCCTCCTATAAACTTGCGTTCAATAAAGAGTCAATTTCAGAGCTGTGTCACTTGCTTTAGGGCAATTTATAAACAATGGTATCGCAGAAGTTGCTTTAGAAACTTACCTCTACTTTTTGCTGTTTCCCTTTAGCAGGACCTCCACAAACTCCAATTTGCAACAACAACTGTATTTATTTCCCAGGTTCGCATTTTTTCTGTCCTCCTTTTTGACAAAGATTTATCACGAGCTCGCGATCCTTCACCATGTTCTTTTATTCTGTAAATTACAACAAAGGAATAAAGACAGGTTTCGAAGGGAAGCCTTTTAGGGAGGAAATTCAGTCCATATGGACGACAGAGCTGAAGTCAGGGCTGTCAATGGTAAGGTTGGGGCTGGAAGTGCCCACATTGCCAGGACTGTGAAATATGGAATTGAATTTTAGGGCAATTTTATAGTTGAAGCAGGTTGCAGAAGTAGGAAGGAGTGAGATGATAAGCAGATTTATGAATGGGGATGAGAAATTTCAATTGGATGTCTTCGGGGACCAGGAATCATTGTCAACTAAGGGGTAGAGAGCTAATGTTTGAGTATGTTTGGGAGAGGATATGAGTAGCAGAGTTTCATTCACTAAAGTTTATGGAGAATAGAGGAAGGGAGGTTGACAAGGGGAGCATTCAATAATCAGGCCTAAATGTGAGAAAAGCATGATGATCAAGGGTGGATTCATGGGGTCGCCAGAGGTGATGTCGGGAGGGCAGGAAGAGATGGAGTCACCGACTATAACTGGATAGGTAACAGCGGAGCAAATTAAGCAAGAACTACAAGGAACTGGGGACGGTTTAGCTCAGTTGACTGGACAACTGGTTTGTGATTCAGAGTGAGGTCAACAGTGTGAGTTCAATTCCTGTACTAGCTGAGGTTATTCATGAAGGCCCCGCCTTCTCAACCTTGTCCCTCGCCTGAGGTGTGGTGATCCTCAGGTTAAATCACCACCAGCTAGCTCTCACCCTCAAATGGGAAATCAGCCTATGCTCAACTGGGACTAGGGTGATTTGCTTACTTCACCAGGATCTACACATACCCCTTACCTCAGCTCTGTTAGATTCTACGTTAACCAATAAGATTTATTTATCCCAATGTAACAGTCCAAATTGATGGACAATGACATCAGTAAATGGTTGATTTACTTAAAACTAGACTCTGCTCCTGACAGCAGTGAAAGTTGGCTGTCCAGTTAACAACAAGCTGTGAGAAGCTACAGAACTGATTCAATTTCCTTCACCTTGGTTGCCATGACTTTCTTGGTTCAGTCTTTCTCACTCCCTGATCTCTCGGGGCCCTCAGCTTAAATGTTGCATTCTTCTTTGAGAAGTCCATACATTGCAAAAAATTCAGGGCAAGAATGAAATAATGCATGAACAATTTAACTCATTCCAAGTTGAATAATTCATAAGCACTTGTGTTCCTGGCAGAATTAAGCAATCCATGCTTCACAAATAATTACATAGAACCCAAAGTAGAAAAGCATGCCATTCGGCCCAGTTGGTCTGTACCCAGTGTTTATACTCCACAGGAGCCCCGTTCCACTCTAGAGTCATAGAACCCCTACAGTGCAGAAGGAGGCCATTCGGCCCATCAAGTCTGCACCGACCTTCCGAAAGAGCACCCGACTTAGGTCCACTCCCCCGCCCTATCCCCATAACCCCACCTAGCCTTTGGACACTAAGGGGCAATTTAGTATGGCCAATCCATCAAACCTGCACATCTTTGGACTGTGGGAGGAAACCGGAGCACCCGGAGGAAATCCACGCAGACACGGGGAGAAAGTGCAAACTCCACACAGTCACCCAAGTTGGAATTGAACCTGGGCCCCTAGCACTGTGAGGCAGCAAAGTTAACTACCGTGCCACTGTGACGCCCATATACCACTTTCCAGCTTGCACTATATCCCAGTATTCGCTTTACACCCATAAATACATCAGACATATTCTGTAAATCCGATTATCTAAGCCAGTTGGCTATTTTACATATTTCCCATCTTCAGTTTTAAATTCCTGCAAAGCGCAAAGTGTGAATTTAGATTTATATAAAACCTTGTGTTCCACCTCTATCTATAAACAGTGACGTTGTTTGGGATTTTTCTGCAGATGCTCCTGATTAGAGCTCATGGTGTTGTTAACAAGAGCAATGTTTTTTTATCCAAACCTCCTCAGTGTTTGTGTGATGACTAATAGAGTTAATCTGCTCCTCCTGTCACAATGTAGTCAAAGAGTGAGAAAAAAACACTTGGCCAAAAGCTAAATTTGTTAAATGAAAATAAGGCCTGAACTTTGCTTCTACTTCCAGGCAGCATAGTGGTAGCTGGATTCTACATCCATTACTTTTAGTTAGAGTTTCTGACTATCTAAAAGTGTTATGTGAAACTTGATGAGAGTTTGAAGTCTGTCCTGAAATTATAGTTTCTCTTTGGGGATTCCATTTTCCTGAGCTGTGAGGAAGAGGATCTTAAAGACATGAAGAAAGAAAGGATGGAAAACGAGAGTGTGCGTCATCACTACACACAGACACACATCTCTCTCTCTCTCTCCCTCCCTCTCTCTCTCTTTCTCTCTCTCTCTCATACATACACGTAAATCTCCCTCTCACACACACACATCTCCCTCTCACATACACACACACACACACACACACACACGTGCAATTTAACTCAAATATTTCTGTGTCATTTTGGGCCAGTTTGGTGGGATGTTTCCCACTGACTTTGTGGCTGAGATCCAGATAGGTATTCACCCACATTTAGGGTGCGATTTAATGGAAAAGTTTCTAAGTATGGAAGCAAGCGGGAACTGCCACGAGATTCCCAACGCTCGACCTGGCGAAGCCGTCACCGGTATCAAGCATTAATTGGTCCACTTAATGAGGCCCCATGGGCTTCATACCACAAATGATGGTCCTGCCACGCCCTCCAGCACCTTGCCAACAAGGGGAGCAGCAATTAAACCGATCCCACAGAGCAAAGCCCAAACAGATCGCAGCCATGCCGCCGAGGAGACCAGCCCCACGATTCGGGGATGCCGACTTGGCTAGATTGTTGGATGTGGTCGAGCGCAGACAGGATGCCCAGTTCCTTGAGAGGCTCAGAGGGTCAGCCACAGGTCAGCCAGTGTTGCCTGGGTGAAAGTGGCAGCGACATTCAGCTCTGGGAACAGCACCAGGAGGAACGGCACCATAGAACATAGAACATTACAGCGCAGTACAGGCCCTTCGGTCCTCGATGTTGCGCCGACCTGTGAAACCACTCTAAAGCCCATCTACACTATTCCCTTATTGTCCATATGTCTATCCAATGACCATTTGAATGTCCTTAGTGTTGGCGAGTCCACTACTGTTGCAGGCAGGGCATTCCACGCCCTTACTACTCTCTGAGTAAAGAACCTACCGCTGACATCTGTCTTATATCTATCTCCCCTCAATTTAAAGGTATGTCCCCTCGTGCTAGACATCACCATCCGAGGAAAAAGGCTCTCACTGTGCACCCTATCCAATCCTCTGATCATCTTGTATGCCCCAATTAAGTCACCTCTTAACCTTCTTCTCTCTAATGAAAACAGCCTCAAGTCCCTCAGCCTTTCCTCATAAGATCTTCCCTCCATACCAGGCAACATTCTGGTAAATCTCCTCTGCACCCTTTCCAATGCTTCCACATCCTTCCTATAATGCGGCGACCAGAATTGCATGCAATACTCCAAATGTGGCCGCACCAGAGTGTTGTACAGCTGCAACATGACCTCATGGCTCCTAAACTCAATCCCTCTACCAATAAAAGCTAACACACCATACGCCTTCTTAACAACCCTCTCAACCTGGGTGGCATCTTTCAGGTATCTATGTACATGGACACCGAGATCTCGCTGCTCATCCACACTGCCAAGAGTCTTACCATTAGCCCAGTACTCGGTCTTCCTGTTATTCCTTCCAAAATGAATCACCTCACACTTTTCTGCATTAAACTCCATTTGCCACCTCTCAGCCCAGCGCTGCAGCTTATCTATGTCCCTCTGTAACTTGTAACATTCTTCCGCACTGTCCACAACTCCACCGACTTTAGTGTCATCTGCAAATGGCACCAGTGCTGTAAGTAGATCAACAACCTTCACCGGGCCACATGGGTGGATTGGTACCGGCCCCTTGGCACCAGTCACCCTATCTCACAAATCCCCCCCATCCACCTACCGTTCCCCCTCACCCCGACTCCCATCCCCCCCCATCTTCCCCCTCCATCCGCAATGAACAAAGTGTGCAGCTCACGATGCCTTCTCTGTAGGACAAGTTGACCCACAACAGATGGGAGAGGGCCCAGATAGGCGGCGGCCCTGGAGGTCGGGGGGTGGCCGAGGACAGATCGGTCACTGACATAAAGGTTGCCATATGGCGCAGAGGTGAGGACCACCAGCGGCCACCCAGATGACCTGTCACACTTGAATTGTTGATGGCAAACAGAATTATCCTTCCCTCCTGCTGACCACATGTCCATTATCGCACAGAATCTCCATCTGATGGCACAGCCCATCTGGGTGGTCCCCCCCCCCCACACCCCCCGTCTCCCAAGAGAACACCTCAGAGGGGAGCTCTGAGGAGACCACCATATTCACGGCACAGCTTCCATCCCCACCCTCCACCAGCGCAGAGACACACACTTTGGTGGGCAGAAGTGGTGTTCAGGCATCTGGGGCACATTCTGGTGAGCACCACATAGTTGCTGATGCACATCAGGTGGAGGCAGGAATGCCCAGGCGAGACAGCAGTCAGAGGTCTGCTGGTACCCAGGAGCCAACTGGGTTCCAGTCAGATGCTGGGCCCATGGGCCAGGTTTACCCGGAGGTGAAGCAGTCGATATGGTGTGACCGTGTTAATCAGAGGGGGTTGTCAGTGACCTTCCAGCAGTCCATTGCCGATTGCAGGAGTCCCCGAGGTTACGTGTGCAGGAGATGGCACCGGCCATGCGTGACACCAAGGCTAACACTGTGAGGGTGGCGACCACAGTGCACAATGTCAGCGGCTTGGGTGGTGGCATCTCAGGCGTGGCTCAGTCAGTGACGGCCATCGCTGAGCACCTCGACAGCATGACCAAGTCAATGGGGGACATACCCCAGTCCCAGGTGGACATTGTCAGGCTACTCCAGAGCATGTTCCAGTCACTGAGGAACATTGCCATCGGCGTCAACACCATGCTGCAGATATTAGGTAGCTGCCAGAGCTGGCAGAGCCAGATGTCACAGGGGCAGCCAAGGCTTAAGCCAGCTGCCCCGCCATCCCAAGGTGACCCCCAGGGCCCTATGGGCAGTGACCTGGAGGAGGGGGCGCTGGGTGCCACACGGAGCCACCGTATGGAGTGGCAACGGCAGCCACCAGCTTCCCCAAGATCACCCCCCTGACAATGGCGCATCACGGAATCAGCCCCCGGGACAGTGCGGTCTGGCGAGGCACATACTGCCGGCAAGTGGGCTGAGGCCCTCCGGCCCCAAGGCCCCCAGAGGATACCTACCAGGGGTGTCAAACACCACAGGACATGATAAGCAGTAGGCAGCCTCCATCTCGCATGTGCATCCTGGGGACACACCTAGACCCTGCAGTAGCGCAAGGAAGGCTAAGCATGTCGAGGATAACTGAGAGGTCACAGGGGGAAGGGGGGTGGGATGGGTGAAGTGGCGGGGGGAGGGTTTGAGGGAGTGGGGAATTGGGAGTGGCCCCATCAGGGCTGGGGCAAGTTGGAGATACATGGGTGCAGCATTAAAAGCATTGCACCCAGAAATATGATGCCTCTGGCACTTTGTTCCGCAATGCGGGCCGACCACCAATGCCCTGCCCCAGTCGCCCGGGCATGGGGTTCCTGGATTGCACCCCATCCCTTCAGGAACATCACATCATGGGTGTGAGTGAGCACTCAGCAAACAGGCAAGAATCAGACAATGGCATAGATTGAGAGCACCAGGGCTCAGGTCTCAGTGGGTTATCATCACACAACACAACCCCCCGCCATCGACAGTGATCTGTTGACAGCGCTGAGTCAGTTCCATCACCCTGGGTCATACAAACCCTGGGAGGGTGGAACAGGGTGGTGGGGAAGGGGAGAGGGGCAGAGGGGGACTGAGGGGGATGTGGGGGGGGGACGGTGTGGGATAACAGATGAAGCCACTTGCTATCTGAAGCGGGCGAGGATGAGGGCCTCCCTGGCCCTCCGGGCTTGCTGGACCCTCGCAGCTTCTGTCCATCCTCCAGCCTCCGGGTGGTCCTGTGGATCTTCCCCAGGCTTGTCCGCCAGCCCCTCCTGGTCCGGCGCCTCCTCGTCCTTCTCCTCGGAGATGGCCACATGTTCCTCCCCCTCCACCTCCAGCATATCACCCCACTGCTGAGTCAGGTTGTGGAGGGCACAGCAGACCACCACGAAGATGGTAACCCTCTGGGGCATGTACTGCAGTACGCCACCAGAGTGGTCGAGGCATCAGAACCACGTTTTGAGGAGTCTGACGGCACTGTGTATGCAAGGCGACATGTGTGCCGTCTATTACCCCCTGAACCTGGGGCATTCCTTCGATGGTGGAGACAGGTGGCACAGGTGCCACAACATCCCCTTGTTGAGGCGTAGCCTCCTGTGGCACACGTTGTCCGTCATCTATTCCAAGGACCAGCAATGGCTGTACACCTTGGGCCGTCGCTTGTCTCCCCCTCGTGGTCCCTCCCTGGTCTGATGGGTGACTGGGTCCTCAGGGTGTGGGGCGGGGCCCTGCAAACGGGCTACCGCCTTGAGCCTCTGTCGACGCTGCTTCTGCCGCCTTCTCTGGTCCCTGGCCACCTGGCCTGCCAGCAGCACTGTGACATCAGCATCCACTGGGTCCAAGATATCATACATCCCGTGTAGCATATGTAAGGAACTTGAGAGGATAAGAGACTGACATCCAGCATCTTTCACCCCAGGACCCTCCATTCCCCATTGTTCCCCACAATCTTTATGAGGCCCCTTCAGACCTCCCCCATGCTTTATACCCCGCTCATCCTCACTTTCATGGGCATGGCCCCCTCAGGCCCTCACCCTTGGCAGTGCCACCCGGGCACCTTGGCAGTGCCAGGGTGACAGTGCCAAGGTGCCATCCTGACAGTTCCAAGGTGCCTGGGCGCCACCCTGCCCTGTCCCCGACCACCCAGGGGACTCCAATGGCCTGGGAAATCCATCAGGTGCCATTCCGCCTGGTCCACATTTGTATGGACCAGTTGTAAATCGCGCCCAGTCGAGGCCTTGCTGGGGAGACCGGTAGTTCCCAGGTGCTGGGAGAATGCGAATGGCTCATTTAAGTATGCTGATCTGGACCTCGACCAGCGCAGGCAAGATCCAAATTTCAGTGTCTCGTTTGATTCGGTTGGATCTCGCGCGGCGTCGTGGGTGGCACGAATCTCGCAAAAGACCTCTCGTGAGATTCAATCACCTCGCCGCACCACATCTCCCTCTCTCATACACACACATAAACACACACACATTTTCTAAATCTAAATTTAGGGTACCCAATTATTTTGTTCCAATTAAGGGGCAAGTTACCGTGGCCGATCCACCTAACCTGCCCATCTTTGGGTTGTGGGGGTGAGACCCACACAGATACGGGGAGAATGTGCAAACCCCACACGGACAGTGACCCGGAGCTGGGATCGAACCAGGGTCCTCAGCGGCGTAGGCAATATTGCTAACCACTGCGCCATCTTGCCGCCCAACACACGCACCCAGATCCCCACATCTCGTACACACATGCCCACATTTCCCTTTCTCACACAAACACACGCACATACACACGTCTCCCTCTATCAAACACACACACATGCACGCACACCATCTGACCCACAGATGTCTGCACCACAGGCCTTACAGTACGTGGAGATCTGATTGGGGCTTTTCCGCAATGTCATGTTGTATCTCCTTGATCTCATCAGGGCGATGTACCAGCTCCTGGATCCTAACTCATCGCCTCTTTCCACCAGAGGCATTGCCCTGTCTACAGCTGTGAACGTGACAACATCACTTCACCTTTCCTGTTCCGGATGCTTCCGGACAGCCTCTGGTGACATTCATCACATTGAATATTCAGCAGTTGTTCACTGCATTAGACATAACACAGATATCCTATTGGGGACAAGTCTGAGCTCACTCCAGTTCCACTTGGGCCCAGCAAAGCACAGAGAGAGAGAGAAAGGGATAGAGAAAGATCTAACATCAGCTTCTTTTGAGTGGTTGAATTCCTACAGGAATGGTTGCCATGGTGATGGATGCCATGGTGCCTCCCATGTGGCTACAAAGATCTGTCTGAACTTCCCCATTTCCTGAATGTCCAGTTCATGAGTAATGGTGTCTCATTCTGTACGTCAGTGCACCTTACGCAGGTTGCAGCCACAATTCATTTATTCACTGACAGCTCTGGATACTTGCATTTCTCAGTCCGAGTGACAAGGTGGCATTCGGAGGCTTGGGGTACCTGCTTCAACCTCGGCAGGTAACACATTCTTGGCAGCTGAGGACAGAGGTGCCCTGAATTCTGCCAGGACCATTGGGAAACAGACCGCTGGAATTCACAAGGTTTCTTTTTTTGGAGCCTGAATAGATTGAGAGGATTCCCTCTGGTCCAGACTTAAAGTGGCACCCTGCAGCCTCCAGAGTTGGACCAAAATATGGGATGGGGCTTGAGGCAGTGAAGAAGGAGAACGTGCTGGAGACCAATCTACTTCTCAGGATGATCATACCCAGGAAAGAGGAGGAGGACTTCACCACACTGCTCCCAGCAACATGGTCATTTTACAGAGATCAGTAACACCTTCTTCCAATAAAGTCGCTCTCTTCCATCTGCATCACATAATAAAGCATGTGGTGATGCCTAATAACCAGTCCGCTAATTTGTAAGACCTTGAATGGTATGTTTGGGAGAGTGCAGTTACAAATATTAATCAGCAGATAAGAAAGAAAACAGAACTTCCTGGAAAAATACACCAAATGAGATCACGATTGCCTTGATCTCCTAAACAGGCAGAATCACCAGGGTGTGTCATGCCAATCCTCTCATATTGTATCAATGGAGGTTGCTGACTCCTCCACCACCTGTGCCATCTGAGAAGGAATTGACTCCACAATCTGTGCACAAGGTCCACTCCTGCATCAGAGTTCTTTCAAAGACTGTTGCTGAGAATCCTGTTATCTCAGGAAATGCAATATGAGATCATGGAATATTCAGAGGAGCGATGAGGGAGTCACTCACCTTGTGTTTATTAATGGCCTCATTCATTTCTTCTTTTACTCCATATGGTCCTTAATCGAGTGAAGGTGAATCATGCTCCCAGTGACTCAGTCTCTCCATAGAATTCGTACCTCTACTTATCTCAGTTGACCTAGTAAGGTCATGAAAGCATTTCTGGCACTCAATCTCTATATATTTGTCGGGTGGTAGAATTGGCTCTCCCCACCAGTGCTGCCTCCTGCCAAACTGTTAACATATCTTTTTTATAAAGCATAAGCAAAAATCTTTCAGTCCGCAGATCAGTCTTGAATCCTGGTCACATCAGTCCTCCCCTCCAGGTGACGCTCTTAATATCAGCACAGTTCAATCTCTCTCTGCTTTGCCCTTTCTAAGTGACCAGTCTTGCAGCAGCAGATTCTCACTGAAATTCCACCCTGCATGTCCATCAAAGCCTCCGCCACTTCCATCACATTGGAAAATGCAATTATGCCCTGGTTCTCAGCAGTTGAATTTTCCCAATGAGGCTTTACTTCTGAAACAAGCTCACTCAGTAATAAGATGCTTTCTGACAGGCAGCAACTGGATCATAGAAGGAAACAGGCAGAAGTACTATATCATCATTCTAAGTGTCTTATCACCTGTTTGCCCTACTCAGGACATGTTAAGATGGGCCCTGGTGCGTGGCATAGTACATGGCATATGCAAGTCCTGCACTTGTCCCAACTCCAAGACACATGGGTTACGGACAGAAGGGAGTTAATTTAAACACTTCAAATTTCTTTTGGATTTGTTTCCCCCTTTATAAGCGGTGACACAATTTCTATTAATACCCCCATGGCAAACTCGAAATAGGGTGAACTCCAAGGGTTAGTTTATTTGCAAACTCTCAAATGGCGGGAACAGCATGGCAACGTTGCTTCTTGTACATTCATACAATGAAAGAGGGATAGGGAAAATAAATATTTACAGAGAAAAGACCACAAAGTCATTGGAGATACGTTTGAGCCCACATTGGATCAGCAAAGCTGGCAGAAAATCCGGAGAGAATCAGGAAACGCGATTCTCTCCGGAGAGACCGTGGGCGGGATTCTCTGATCCTGAGGCTAAGCGTTGACGCCGTCTTAAGCGCCGTCGTATTTTACGAAAGCGTCAACAGGCCCCCAGGATCAGCGATTCTGCACCCTACAGGGGGCCAGCACGGCACTGGAGTGACTCACGCATCTCCAGCTGCCAATACAGGCGCCATGGATCTGCGCATGCGCGCTGCGATCGGCGCGAACTCACACATGCACGCGAGTTTCCTTCTCCGCACTGGCCCTGACACAACATGGCATAGAGCGACAGGGGCCCGGCGCGGAGAAAAAAAGGCCCCCACTAGGAGAGGCCGGCCCACTGATCGGTAGGCCCCGATTGCGGGCCAGGCCATGGTGGAGGCCCCCCCCCGGGGTCGGACACCCCTCCCCCACCATGCCGCCCCCCCGCAGGATGAACGGCAAGGTCCCGCCGGGTAGGACCACATATGAACGGCATCGGTGGGACTCGGGCTATCTCGGCGGCCACTTGGTGTGGTGAATGTATAATTACTGATAATTCACCAGTGCACTGTGTTATGTTATTAACCCTGTGGGCTCTACCTATGGGCCATTGTGTGGCTTCACCCACAGGGGGTATGTTGGGGCATGTACGGGCTCCGCCCATGGCTCCACCCACTTTACAGGAAGTATAAGAGCTGCTGACCTGCGGGGCCGCCTTCAGTGTTGTACCGGTCACAGGCAGGCTCAGTTCTAAGCTGATTACAACCACGGTTTACTTCTCCACGTGTCTTCGAGTGAATTGATGGTCGCATCACTTGGCCCATCCCACGTGGAAAATCGCCGGGGGATGCCCAACTGGCACCGTGTTGACCGTGCCGGTGCCAATGGCTCCGATTCTCCGCTCACTGGGGAATCGGCGGACCGGCGTCGCATGAGTCGCGGTCGCCGCCCCCCCCACCGCCGATTCTGACCCGGCCCAGGGTCAGAGAATCCCGCCACGCGTTTCCCGATTTTCCACGTCCCTCACCAGTGACTTCACAAGGTTCACGCCCACATAGGGCAAGAATTTCATTGAAATGTTTTTGAATACATTTCAGTGTAATTACCCAGCCCCCCCCCCCCCCCCCCACCACCACATAATACCCCTCACTGAATATTCAAAGCTCACCAACATGACGTCACATCAGTGAGGTTTACAACAGCAATTTGAAGACATGAATCTGTCAAGAGGATCGTGCCAGAAGCCAAAAGGTAAGTATAGCCCCAGGGACATGCTCTGGAACTGCCCCTTGGCACAGGGTGGCAGTGCCAGATTAGCATGGTGCCAACCTGTGCCAAGGGGCAATGCCCAAGGATCTGTGTCAGGGACAGTGCCAGGGTGGATCCCTTGGGGAGCCAGATTTTGGGGCTGGGGTGGTAGTATCTCATACTGTGTGTGATGGGGGGAGAACTATGCGAAGGGAACATACAGGCACAGAGTGCCCTTCGGCGCCAGTTGGCGTGGCGCCAAATACTCCGGTGCCGGCCTAGCCCCTGAAGGTGCAGAGGATTCCGCACCTTCGGAGCGGCCCAACGCCGGAGTGGTTCACGCCACTCCTCGATGCCGGAGTAGCCCGCCCCGCCAGTTCGCGGAGAATCCCGCACACTATGTTGGAACTGTATAAAACACTGGTGAGACCACAACTGGAGTATTGTGAGCAATTCTGATCACTACAATACAGAACAGGCGTTATTGCTCTGGAGAGAGTGCAGAGGAGATTTACAAGAATGTTGCCAGGGCTAGAAAAGTGTAGCTACGAGGAGAAATGGGAAGGTTGGGGAACCAAGAAAGCTGAGGGGTGACTTAATCGAGATGCACAAAATTATGAAGGAAGTAATAGAGTGAACAGGTTAAAATTGTTTCCCTTGGTGGAAAATTCTAGAAGCAGGGCACATGGATTCAAGATAAGTGGCAGAAAATGTAGGTGGGACATGAGGAAGAACGTTTTTATGCAGAGTTTTTATTTTTACAATAACTCACATAAAATCAGGTCACTCAAAGCACTTTACATCCAATTAATTATACCAGAACCATCTTATGTAGCTTCTTATGTAGGCAAATATTATTCTCACCAACAAATGAGGGCCAAGTTTAACTATGGGCAGAGAATGGGTGGAATGTGCCCATTCATATGAAGCCAAAGGATAGTGATAAACCACCAGAACATGATGGAGTGTATCCCAAGGTGCTAAGAGCACCAAGGGAACAGGCTCTGACTATAAGTTTTCAATCCCTCTGATGTGGTGCTATTGGAGAACTACTGCCGCTGTTTAAAAAAAGGTAAAGGGATAGCCTGAACAATTACAGGCCAGCCAGCCTAATCCCGGTGGTGAGCACATTATTGGAAAGATTCTGAATATATAAATTATCATTTAGAAAGGCAGGGATTAATCAAGGATAGTCAGCATGGATTTGTTAAGGGAAGGTCATGCCTGACTAACTTGATTGGATTTTTCTGCGGGTAACAAGAAGGGTCGATGAGGTCAGTACATTTGATGTAGACTACATGGATTTTAGTCAGGCTTTTGACAAAGTCTCACATGACAGACTGCTCGGAAAATTAAAAGCTCGTTGGAATCCAAGGGCAATTATTAAATGGTCTGTAAAAAATATCCTTGAAATCTTATTTTTGTTGTGAGGGTTCCTCAGAGAAGGCGATTAACCTTTTCTGAAACCCTTTGCATGATGATGATCAGCAGAGTATAATATTCATCCGTCTGATTTTAAGTGATAATATTTTCAGAATGTGTTGTCAAAGAGACAAATTTGCAAATGAAGCAATGTGATTTGATGAACTGGTGCAGAACTGTGCCGAGCAACTTTCAAAATAATGTCACACCAGAGACGTTCCACTGGAATTCACTTTTAAAAAGTCAAAGAAAAGGGACTATAGCTTCAGATCAAGCAAAAATATATTCAGTTTAAGGTACACAGCTCTATGTGAGACCAGTTTGCATTCATATACTCTATAAGCACATGGGGGAGAACAGAATAGAATGGCTAGGATAACAGGGTAAGAGGAGAAAGAGAGGAGACCCATGTGGATTATAAACACCAGCATATACAAGATGGGCAGAATGGTCCATTTCTCCCCTGTAAATATGATGCAATGGTCTGACATTTGTCAGACTTACATGCCCAAGAACCGTAAGTAAATTGAGTCCTGGTTCCAGCATGTTAGCTTCATTGGAACTTGCTTTGTCATTTTGGTTCTGTCACCAAACCTAGCTTCAGCTGATTCATCCTTGGATATCAAGCATGCTTATCTAGTTTTTATGGTCGTGGGTGATCCACATGGGTGCAGCATTTGTGTTGCTCTGCGAGCAGAGGTCATGAATAGCACTGTACTGCTCTGAATGAAAATGCGCAAAAAAAACATGGATTTTCCCTGAAAATCTGGGGCTCTTCTTGTTAGAATAAAAGAGATCAAGGGGGTTATTTAATAGGTTTTGTTTTAATCTATGAGGGGATGGAATAGCGAAGATAGGAATACATTGGTTCCGATCATTGAAGGATCCAGAATGAGACAACATAAATGTAAGATTAATGTCAGCGAAAAATATTTGCACAGTGGGCTGTGAGGCTAGGATGAGTAAAGCTCATAGTTGAAGCAAAGACCGTGTCAACATTTAAGAATAAATTAGATAGGAAAAGAGACAAATGGAAAGGGGATGGACACAGAGGATTAGGATTCTGTTTGTGCACAGGATAACAACCAACATGGTTGGAATGAATGACTTGTTTCCATATGATAATCTCTGTAATTCTGTGTCTTATTCGCTTTAGTGTGTTTATTGAAACACTACATTGGTTGAACAAGTTTGTCATTAATGAAGACACATGCTGTCACTCACATAACTGTACGAATATGCTCGTGGCTCCATTTAAACAATGTCTGAGGATTAGTTGTTGTGATGCTTTCTATCAGAACCAAAACAATTAGGCAACTTCACATGAGTTATTAACACTGTTGTGTTGCAATTAAAGTTAAAATTGATTATTGTCATTTAAGCTTCATCCTTAATTATTGCTTTGACTTGGCATGCACTGTCCTGGTGGAATCAGATATAATAGCAAATTCTAAAGAGAATTGGATATATACTTGAGAAAGAAATACTTGAAGGGCTCTTGGGGAAAAAGAAAGGCAGAAAGAATGTTTGGATAGTTCTTTCAAACAGCCAGCACAGGTATGATGGGCTGAACAGCCTCCTCTGGTGCTGTATCAGTTGATGATTCTATTTTAACACATTCATGGAGTGTATAGATATAGGCCGGGATTCTACATTCTGAGCTACTGCTGCCAGTGAGAACGGTGTGGATAAACAGAGAATTCTGCCCATAATATGTACCATAACTACACCCTTGTATTGACAGTGTGCTTTCTTCTGAATCACACATACCAACCAAGCGAATGGACAGAAGGTCCATAGAAAAGACGGAAACTCAATAACAAGTGATAACACAAAAAGTGCCCCAGGGTGGGGTTTGTAATTTTGAATAGAATTAGAATTCCTACAGTGCAGAAGGAGACCATTCGACCTATCAAGTCTGTACTGACTGTCCGAAAGAGCACCCTACATAGGCCCACTCCCCCGCCCTATCCAGGTAACGCCACCTAACGTGCACATCTTTGGACACAAAGGGGCAATTTTAGCATGGCCAATCCACCTAACCTGCACATCTTTGGACTGGGAGGAAACCGGAGCACCCAGAGGGAACCCACGCAGACACAGGGAGAATGTGCAAGCTCCACATCCGAGGCTGGAATTGAACCTGGGTCCCTGGTGCTGTGAGGCAGCAGTGCTAACCATTGTTCCACCGTGCCGCACTGAACAGAGGAGCACCCTCTGCATGATGTTGCTACATTTTCTCAGTATTTTGGAGTTTAAGGGGCGTTACACTTCCTTTCTGACAAGGAAAGAACACTTTGTTGAAAACCACTTTATTCGCCATTTGGAAATCAATCATTTTCTTTCAATCTTCTTTTGTTCAGGAGCAGAGGATTCAATACCAGATTTTGGTTTAAATACTCCAAAACCTGACTATTCCAATCAAGACCTCAGCGACATCTTTAGATTTGTAGAGAATTCTTTAAAATATAGTCCCACCTTGCCCTGGCACCAACAGTTAGGGTATCTCTGGGGAATCTGGAAATGATTGAATTCTCACACTAAATTTCTACATTCTGATTAATTTCAAGTACTTTTGCACTTCGCCAATTAGGGAAAAAGTGGGGTTTCAACAAAAAAAAACAGTCGACAGTTTTCCAAAGGCTAAGTTAACAGTCACTCACTAAGGCACTGTACACCTCCGCTAACTCTTCCAGATTGTTACGACACCCTGGGCTAGTATACGGTTAATTCCAGCCCCACTTTAAAAAATAAATTCCAATTAAGGGGCAATTTAGCATGGCCAATCTACCTACCCTGCACCTCTTTGGGTTGTGAGGGTGAGACCCACGAAAACACGGGGAGAATGTGCTCCACATGACCAGTGACCCGGGACTGGGATCAAACCCGGGTCCTCAAAGTTGTGAGGCAGCAGTGCTAACCACTGGGCCACCGTGCCACCCCAATTCCAGCCCACTTGACCCAGCATCACAACACAAATGAATTAACCAATAATCCTTCGAAAAATACACAAAGTCTTTGGTCCTTGGCTGCCCAATGTTTACAGTCACCAGGTTTGTAAATGTAAACACAATTACTTTTTATTAATAAGAAGAATTGCAATGAAATATGCAGCAAATAAAACTGGTTAACTATTATCTAATCCGAAATTCCCTGCTTTAACTTTGCCCCCACCCTCTACATGCGCACACAAGACAGACAAAGACAGAGGAGAAGAAAGGGGTAAAATATCATAAGTTAATGAGAAAAAGAGTCTTTGTTTCAGAAGGGTGTTTCCAGAACCTTACACCTCTTCATACTCTATTTTCAGTCCGAGGCTTTACTGTAGATTCATTCAAGGCCCTGTAGTTTCAGAAATACAACACCCATAGCCTTTCTAGAGCACGAGAGAGAGTCGTGGGGTTGGATTCTCAGCTGTCGGGATTTCCCAACGACGTGGGGCTGCCTACGATGGGAAACCCCATTGGCCGGCTGGCGAGGTGGAGAATCCCAGGAGTGCGCCGCACCAGAAATCTGGCGCAGCGGGATGGAGAATCCCACCCCTGGTCTTTGTTTTCAGCCTGTAATGGTTTTCCTATAGATTCATTCATTCAGGTTCCCTGCAATGCCAGAAATGCAGCACTCACAGTCTTTCTGGAGAAAACAGGGAGGAGAGAGAGAGGGTCCTTGGCCCTGTGCTTCCAGGAGTCAAACTGAGTTCCTTGGGACACTGAAAATCATTCCACTGGGACAGGATCCAATCACCACTTGCTACCGAGCAGAGTACGGCCTTTTAGCCAATTAATTGACCACCAGCCAATCAATCAAACTGAGTCTCAATCCATCTCTCTCTGGTGCCAAAAAGTCTGAAGCTCCTGTTTAATCGAGCAGAGACGAGCAGAGTGTCCCCCTCTGTAATTTCTGAACTCCTCATTCGCTCTGCTGCTTGACTTGTAGATACATGTCCATTAATCACCCATGGATCAAAAATGATAACAGCAAAATGAAAGAAAGGGGATATAAGGGAATAAACAAGAAGGACCCTTACAAGATACAGTTCACACTGACACTGGGAATAATTTTCATTGGTGGTACGTTTTCAAAATGGATACACCATAATTGTCATAATTGTTCACCAAATTAGACAGCCATCAAAAGAGGCAGCATTGTTATCCAATTGTGGCTCAGTTGTGTTTGATCTCCTCTACTGGCTGCATTCTGCCTCTCACTGGCCATCTTGTCAGACTCCATATGGAGGGTTCCATGTAGAATAGATTGCTCAAAAGGTGCTGTTTGCCCTCCTGATGTCACTGTAACTGCAGGTTGGCAAACATAGCTGTTGAAGATGGTCCACTTCACACAGGAGGTTTCACCAGCCAAGCCCTGGTGGCACCAAACCACTACGATAAATGACTGTCTGACTAACTGTAATATTGGATCATTCTTGATCATCACCTCAATGAAACACTGCATGAAGGAGGAGATCCTAGAGTCAGTGTTGCCTCATCAGCTACAGCTGCCAAGATGCTACCAACCATTTCTGCAGACCTTGGCGCATGCCCACCAAGCAATGATCGCAATGATCAATCCTCACAGACTCTGGGTTGACTGGGATGTGGATACAGAACTGTGCTCTCTGCTGCGATATTACCTGCGGCCGGCATGCGACACAGGCAAGAGCAGGCAGAGACAGAAATGGCGAGATGTGGCCTGACACACCTCGTGCTAACCTATGGTGGTTGTGGCTCAGAGTGGCACTGAAGGCAATGGTCTTGCAAACTTGAACTGATCGCCATGACGTCCACAGCCATAATGCTGAGGGTGAGGGAGGGTGAATGCTGAGCTGCTCCATCAAACATGGCTGAAAGTTTATCCCCACACCTGGAATTTCCTTTCCACAAGGTTATCCCTGCCACTTCTGAGTTCGGTGCTTATCGGTCATGGCAATGCTTCTTCATAGACCGAGATGTTTTTAAAATATTTCCATGGCTTTCAGGATGTTTGCCTCCTATTGCTACACCACTCTTTAATTGGCCATTCCCGTACACTGGGCAAAGATGTCATCCCCCTTCCTATCATTGATGTTGCACCTGAATCTACCTGAGCCTGTAAACTATTACTTTAAAGAGCTTGTACCAGACAACTGAACACCGTTAACCTCTGACCTTTTAGGTAGGCATTGTATCAGATTTTAACTATCCAGTATATAGTTACACCTGGAGGTGAAAATTATTCGCATTCTCTTCCTTTCCAATAATTCCAACTACATCTGTCATTCTCCTTCTCGTCAATGTTGGCACTCTCTGCTCTCCAACTGAACCAAAGCAGTGAAGAATTCCCATTCTTCCCATTGGCAACGCAAACATTGTGCCATGAAGCCACTGCCCCATAGCCCCAGGGTGGCATCTCAGCAATTCCTAGTAATCTGTTGGAGCATAGATTTTGACACTGCTGTGAAAACTGCAGGCCCCTTTGAGCATTGGCATCTGCAGCCATGAAGCTGGCAGTTTGCACTTGCATGACAGAAGCTGCATTTGTATAGCAACAAGATGAGCTAACATGGCTTCAGTCTGAGCTTCCACTGCAGCCCTCAGATGCTGGGTGGCTCCTGCTTGTACTGCAACTAGAGCTTAGAGATCTGCCATCAGCTGCCACATCATTGTTGGGTCCACAAGTGGGGTAATAGAGTTGGCCACCACGTCCACACTGAATAGAACAAGCTCCAACTTTGTGCTAAGTTGGTGTCAGATTCCTCCATGACAGTAGTAGCAGGAATTCTGTCAGACATGCCTGTTCACCAGATGTTTCATTGTGCATACCCTTTGCAACATAAATCACATGCAACCTTACTCAGGTGAGCTCTCACCTCAGTTAACCTTTCCTCTTCCCCTGGCTCCAGGCCACTCATGCCAGTGACTGACCATGTGAAGATCCCATGCGTAAACTGCCCTGTAAAATACATACATACAGTGTCCGCACCTGAGCTTGTGGCTGTGAGTGTGAAGTTGAGTGACACTCTTTCTTCATCATCAGCCTCCTCTTCCTCTTCCAACTCCTTCACTCCCACCATTGCCTGGCCATGATTCAGTTCTTGGGTATCTGAAAGCAGAAGGCACAAGGTTTGGGTTGTGGTGAAGTGAGAGAAGAAAGTTAGAAGTTTATGCTTGCACCATCTGCTGTTTGCAAATCAGATGAGATTATGGGATGAAGTGGAAATTGGATTCACGAAGGAGGATCAGGTGTGAGAATATCATCATCTAAGGTGGCTTCAGATCCATGATTGGTAACGGCATCAGTCATGGCTGCTCCAAATGTGGCAAGCACCATCTTCTCCACTGGGGTAAGGACATGCAGCCGTACATGTCTGCTGCCAGTTAGGTGCTAATGTCAGTCCTGCAAGAGAGAGGGAAGTGTCCCAGTGAGTGTGGTGGAATCTGCTTGGTTGACATGGGTGCCATGATTGAATAGCTGGCGGTGTCTGCAAGTTGTGAGATTGCAGTATGAGACTTGCAGCAATGTTAAGCATGTGAGGATGAGGCAATATGAGGAATAGTGGGCAGCACGGTAGCATTGTGGATAGCACAATTGCTTCACAGCTCCAGGGTCCCAGGTTCGATTCCGGCTTGGGTCACTGTCTGTGCGGAGTCAGTACATCCTCCCCGTGTGTGCGTGGGTTTCCTCAGGGTGCTCCGGTTTCCTCCCACAGTCCAAAGATGTGCAGGTTAGGTGGATTGGCCATGATAAATTGCCCTTGGTGTCCAAAATTGCCCTTCGTGTTGGGTGGGGTTACTGGGTTATGGGGATATGGTGGAGGTGTTGACCTTGGGTAGGGTACTCTTTCCAAGAGCTGGTGCAGACTCGATGGGCCGAATGGCCTCCTTCTGCACTGTAAATTCTATGATCTATGATGAACAGGTCATGGTTAATAAAAGTTCTTGGTAGTTGAATGAAATGGTAGATTGGTGAAATGAGCAGTCTTTGAGCTAATGGTGGAAAATGACATTTGAAGATGCATTCACTGATCTTGACTACTGGTGTGAGGTCATTGGACCTCTTACAGCACTGCAACCAGCCATTGCGGTTACACTGCTGACATTGATGGTGATAGCTACATTATCTCTGTGAAGGGCCTCCAGTCCTCTGTGGCTAGATGATCTCTCTGCTTCTGCCTACGTCTTGTACCAATGCCTCCAGTATTGTGTCAGAGTAAATCAGAGCCAGCTCTCTGAACATATGAACATATGAAACAGGAACAGAAGTAGACCATTCGGCCCCTTGCACATGCTCTGCCATCCAATAAGATTCTAGATTATCTGTTTGTGTTTCGAGCTCCACTTTCCCAACTCCCCCGATAACCTTTGATTCCCTTGCCTAATAGGAATCTATTTACCTCCACTTTAAAAATATTCAGCGACCCCCGCCTCCACCGACTTCTGAGTCAGTTCCAAAGTCGGACAGCCATCTGAGAGAAACTAATTCCTCTCATCTCTGTCCGATAATGGCAATCCCTAATTTTAAAACAGTGCTCCCTGGTTCTGAACTCACCCACAAGAGGAAGCATCCTTTCCACATCCACCTTGTCAATACCATTCAGGGTCTTACATCTAGTGGAAACAAGCCCAGTTTGTTCATCCTTTCCTGATAACACAACCCACCCATTCCAGGGATCAATCCAGTAAACCGCCTCTGAACGACCTCCAACACATTTACACCCTCCCTTAAATAAGGAGACCAAAACTTTACGCAGCACTCAAGATATGGTTTCACCAATGCCCTGTATAACTGAACCTTAACATCCTTACTTTTATATTTAATTCCTCTCAAAATGAAGGATATCATTCCATTAGCATTCTTAATTACATGCTGCATCTGTATACTAACATTTTATGACTCATGCACTAGAACACCCAGATCCCTCTGCACCTTAGAATTTTGCAATTGTTCACCATTTCAGTTATACTCTGCTTTGTTATTCTTCCTGCTCAAATGAAAAACTGCACATTTTCCCACATTAGACGCCATCTGCCAGATTTTTCCCCACTCACGCAACCTATCTATATCTGTCTGCAAACTCCTTGTCTTCTTCATAACTTTCCTACCTGTATTTGCGTCATCTGCAAATTTAGCCAGCATGCCTTCACTCCCCTCATCTAAGTAATTTATGTAAATTATAAAAAGTTGTGCCCCTGTTGTAGTCAATATTTTCCTGCTTCTGTAGTAGAAGGATTCAACAACGCTCGTTGAGACAAAATAACAAGGCTTTATTTACAAAACGGCTGCATGCAGTAATGGCCGAAACTTGAGGTCAGAGAGCAGTTAGTGAAACTTGCTGATTCCTTCTCAAGTCCGTGCTTTTACAGAAAATCAGTTCAGTATTTATACATTATCATTATCAAGATTGCGTGACTACAGCTTAGTCAGGAATTCGATCGCAAGTAGAAACGGAAGCAATGCCTGCTGACCTTATTGGGCTCTTTGTCGCATCACTCATACCATTATCTTGTCCTTGGAGGGAACATTGAGAGGTCGGAGGAGACTTATTTCTTCCTGACCTTATCTTGTCTTATTCCTACAGCCCTGGGTTATGACGAGTTAGTTTTATCAGGAGTTGCCGAGGTCCGGTATTTTGGAATGGCTTGACCTTCTCTGATCTTATTCATACTTCAAGTTACGCAGAGTCGGCCTTATTAGTCTTACATGGGTCTGAAATGGTTAGGGCAGCATTTCTTACATTGTATCAAATATTTTGACCAATCTTCCCATTGACCAGTTTTCCCATCATGCCATTACTTTATTCGTACCATATCACATTCCCTCCTTTTGTCATATCATGACAACTAGTTAAATAGGTATATCCATGACTCAATTGAAAATGCATTTGCACAAGCAACCAAGCAATCCTATCCCTACTAACAGAAGTAGTAACAGCATGAAGGCCTTAAAGATCCAGTCAAATAATCCGTGACCCAACCACCCTAGCAAACCCGGCGGGTTATAGTCATGAAATTCACTGCCAATCTCTTGAATTTGAGCAGCCTGTCTCTTAATATGGTTGGCCAGGTTAATGATATTTTCAGAGCCATCTGGAATATAAGTACAGCACTTCTGACCTACGATAGCGCACGTTCCTCCCTGCGAGGCTAACAGATAATCCAAAGCCAGTCGATTTTGTAATGCAACGGTCCGGACAGCTGAGACCTCAGCTAGTGCCTGTCCAGTTTCCTTGGCTTCTGCTGCCGTTACGTTCGCCAGTTGTTCCAATGCTGAGGCCATGTTGATCAGCTCGTTGGCTGCCTTGCCCGTTCCATACAAGGGAAAGGCCATCGTAATTGGGCAGCACGGTAGCACAAGTGATTAGCACTGTGCCTTCACAGCGCCAGGGGCCCAGGTTCGATTCCCTGCTGGGTCACTGTCTGTGCGGAGTCGGCACGTTCTCCCCGTGTCTGCGTGGGTTTCCTCCGGGTGCTCCGGTTTCCTCCCACAGTCCAAAGACATGCAATTTAGGTGGATTGGCCATGAAAAATTGCCTTAGTGACCAGAGGGGTTATTGGGTTATGGGGATAGGGTGGGTCGGTTCAGACTCGATGGGCCGAATGGCCTCCTTCTGCACTGTATGTTCTATGTTCTATGTTCTAAAGGCCATCGTAATGAACTGTTCCGTTTTAGAAATAGTCCTTTTTGCTCGCAAGGGGGTGTGCTTAAGGGTGGGTAGGTTACACATTTGAGGTACGACATATCCCAAAAAACAGGATCCTGTCCAATCAATGGGGAGCCACGGATATGCTTTAGTGCCGAAAATGAAATAGGTTCCATTATAGGCCGTAAAATCATCAGCTAATGTCACCCAGGGGATTGGGGATGCCTGTCCCCATGAACTGTTAGAGGTTATATTCCACACCCTGGACCAATCACAGTTAAACATGCCCTTGCTGGATATGCCTGGTCCTTGCCAGTCAACTGTAAGGTTGCACCTACTTTGCCCCATTAACTTTCCTTTCCCTGATTTATTAAAACACATGGAACCTTGAACATTATACGAGTGGACAGTGAGGGAGGGTGGAGTCAAGGCATGATTATAGGTAGGTTGATACGAAGCTGAAAATTTAATCATGTCATAGCCAGCAGATTTCCATATTTCCATATCCCCCTATCTCCCCTGCTCCTGTTTGATTTTGTCGTAAAATCCATTCAACCGTCTCTGCGATAGGAAAGGGGAGGGATTGGAGAGGTATTCCTTCCCTTGAATGGACGGGGATGTGGGTACAAACCCAACACTTGCTTATATTCAATTTTTCGGCATAAAGATATGACATATATAAATAGGTATTGGAAGGCAGGTCTCGTTTAGTTCATTTTTTTTTACTACCGAGTGGCCATTAAGGCTAAATAGTCCAGAGAGTCCAAAAATTATACTGAAAATCTTCATCCTGTGTTCTCGTCTGGGTTGGAGACTATCTTCTTGCAATCAGATAGATGTATCCAACTTGAACGTCCTTCAAGCTTGACGGACGTCGGTGTAGTCAGTAGTACGAGGAAGGGTCCGCTCCAGCGTTGTCCTAGTTTCTTTCTGTCCCAGTTTTTCACCAACACGTGGTATCTGGGTTTGATCGCTGGATATCGAGGGACGGCTGTTCCTGCCGTGACTGGGCGATGTGCCTGTTTTACCTGTGAGTGGAGAAACTTCAGAGAAAGTGTTAATTGCTTTAAATAGTTCTTCATTTGTTTCCCCATCACATGGAGGTCTACTCCCTCTAGGGGTTTTTCATGGGCATCCCAGGGAGTCTTCATTGGCCGACCGTAGACTATCTCTGCAGCTGACAGTCCGGTCCGCGAATAGGGAGTCACTCGCATGTGAAACAATGCCAAGGGAATAGTTTTAGCCAATTTAACCCAGTTTCTTCAGTTAATTTAGATAATTTTTCTTTTAAAGTCCCGTTGGCTCTGTCCACAATTCCTGCTGCCTGCAGGTGATACGCGCAGTGCAGTTGCTGTTTAATTACGAGTACTTCGCACAATTCAGTATTGATCCGAGCCACAAAATGTGGTCCATTGTCTGAGCTCACCATTTTGGGTACCCCAAAACGAGGAATGACTTCCGTTAACAACAACTTCACCACCGTATGTGCCGTACAATTAGTGGTGGGGAAGGTTCAATCCATTTACTAAACACATCGATTATTACGAAACAATATTTATAGCACTGTGCTTTTGGCAATTCGATAAAATCAAGCAGTACACAGGCAAAAGGGCCATCTGGCAAGGGAGTGGTTCCTGGAGGGCATTTAATGCCTTTACCCTTATTATGTTCCATGCAAATGATGCATCGATCCAGCCGTGTTTGCGCTGCTGTATTCAAATCTGGGTGCCACCAAGTTTTTAGGAGTAGCTGTACCATTCCCTCCTTGCCAAGATGGGTACAAGAATGCAAATAATCAATAAGTACCGGCAATAAAGAATTCAGAATGCAAACTTGACCAACGGGAGTAAGCCAGAGGTCTCGTGTCAAGGACTGTGAACACCCCATTGACTTCCATAGTGTGCACTCGGAATCAGAGGCGTTCCTCTGTAACTTTTGAACTTCAGTTATCTCTGGCATGCCCTTCGTTCCTAATGCAGGTACCTGGTTTAGAGCCTGATTAGCCCCACTGGGAACAATCAGAGAGGTTGATATAGCCGCAGCCTTAGCATCTGAATCAGCACGGGCATTTCCCCTTTTGTGTGTGCTGCACATTTAATAATTGCCAATTTATGGGGAAGCTGAATAGCATCAAGGAGACTTTTAACCCAAAGAGCATTTTCAATCGAGTCATGGATATACCTATTTAACTAGTTGTCATGATATGACAACAGTACGAAGTCTTACAACACCAGGTTAAAGTCCAACAGGTTTGTTTCGATGTCACTAGCTTTCGGAGCGCTGCTCCTTCCTCAGGTGAATGAAGAGGTCTGTTCCAGAAACACATATATAGACAAATTCAAAAATGCCAAACAATGCTTGGAATGCGAGCATTAGCAGGTGATTAAATCTTTACAGATCCAGAGATGGGGTAACCCCAGGTTAAAGAGGTGTGAATTGTACCAAGCCAGGACAGTTGGTAGGATTTTGCAGGCCAGATGGTGGGGGATGAATGTAATGCGACATGAGTCCCAGGTCCCGGTTGAGGCCGCACTCATGTGTGCGGAACTTGGCTATAAGTTTCTGCTCGGCGATTCTGCGTTGTCGCGGGTCCTGAAGGCCGCCTTGGAGAACGCTTACCCGGAGATCAGAGGCTGAATGCCCTTGACTGCTGAAGTGTTCCCCGACTGGAAGGGAACATTCCTGCCTGGTGATTGTTGCGCGATGTCCGTTCATTCGTTGTCGCAGCGTCTGCATGGTCTCGCCAATGTACAACGCTTCGGGACATCCTTTCCTGCAGCGTATGAGGTAGACAACGTTGGCCGACGTTCATCCATCATCCACATCATGATATGACAAAAGGAGGGAAAAATCCTGCTCGCCGCGGCAAAATGTTGTCGTCAATATTTTCCTGCTTCTGTAGTAGAAAGATTCAACAACGCTCGTTGAGACAAAAAAACAAGGCTTTATTTACAAAACAACTGCATGCAGTAATGGCTGAAACTTGAGGTCAGAGAGCAGTTAGTGAAACTTGCTGATTCCTTCTCAAGTCCGCGCTTTTACAGAAAATCAGTTCAGTATTTATACATTATCATTCTCAAGATTGCGTGACTACAGCTTAGTCAGGAATTCGATCGGAAGTAGAAACGGAAGCAATGCCTGCTGACCTTATTGGGCTATTTGTCGCATCACTCATACCATTATCTTGTCCTTTGAGGGAACATTGAGAAGTCGGAGGAGACTTATTTCTTCCTGACCTTATCTTGTCTTATTCCTACGGCCCTGGGTTATGACGAGTTAGTTTTATCAGGAGTTGTCGAGGTCCGGTATTTTGGAATGGCTTGACCTTCTCTGATCTTATTCATACTTCAAATTATGCAGAGTCAGCCTTATTAGTCTTACATGGGTCTGGAATGATTAGGGCAGCATTTCTTACATTGTATCAAATATTTTGACCAGTCTTCCCATTGACCAGTTTTCCCATCATGCCATTACTTTATTCGTACCGAATCACAGCCCCAGCACAGACCCCTGCGTGACTCCACTCGTCACATCCTGCCAATCAGGCTAACACTCATTTATGCACACTCTCTGGTTTCAGCCTACCAGTTAATCTTCTATCCATGCCAATATGTTACCCCCTACACTGTGAGCCTTTATTTTCCACAATAATCTTTGATGTGGCTCCTTATTGAATGCCTTCTAGAAATCCAAATAGTTGGATTATAAGTGGGCAGGATTCTTCGTTTCTGAGACGAAGTTTTGATGCCAACGCAGAATTTGTGGACTTTAATTTTAAAAAAGGGGTGCCGAACCTGGATTGATTCCACTACTATTAAGGGATTAGCAGTGGTGCCGCGTGGAACCAGGGCAGCATGGTACCACAGTGGTTAGCACAGTTGCTTCACAGTGCCAGGGTCCCAGGTTCGATTCCCGGCTTGGGTCACTGACTGTACGGAGTCTGCATGTTCTCCGCGTGTCTGGTACTCCTTCAAAGAATTCAAATAAATTGGTTATACACAATTTCCCTTTCACAAAACCATGCTGACTCTTCCCGGTTACTTTGAGTTTCTCAAAGAGCCCAGCTGTAACTTTATGACCCATTGTAACACCTTCTTCACGACAGATGCCAAGCTAACTGGCAGATAGTTTCCTGTTTTCTGCCTCACCCCCCCCCCCCCCCCCTTCTTGAATAGAGAGGTTATATTTGCTACTTTCCAGCCAGATGGAACCTTTCCAGAATCTAATGAATTTTGCAAAGTTAACACCAACGCATGTACTACCTCATTAGCCACTTTTAAGATCCTCGAATGAAGTCCAAAAGGACTTGGTAGGTTGTCAGCCGCAGCTCCATTAGTTTGCTCCATGCCCAATGATTGCAATTTCACCAAGTTCCCCTCCACCTCCAGATTTACAGCTATTACTGGAATGTTTTTTTTATCCTCTGTGGTGAGGACAGATGCAACATATCTGTTCATTTCATATGCCATTTCCTTATTAGCTACTATTAACTCCCCATACTCACTCTCTATAGGATCAACGGTCACGTTACTTCTCTGTTGCACAATTATTTAGTGTTCTTTGTGATGGGACTCTTCCCCAGCCACTTCTACCACCTGCTGGAGGCAAAATGCCTCTATTTTTTAAAAAATATAAATGTAGAGTACCCAATTCTTTTATTTTTCCAATTAAGGGGCAATTTAGCGAGGCCAATTCACCTCCCCTGCACATCTTTCCAGGTTGTGGGGGTGATACCCACTCAAACACGGGAAGAATGTACAAACTTCACACAGACAGTGACACAGGGATGGGATCAAACCCAGGATCTCAGCGCTGTGAGACAGCAATGCTAACCACTGCACCTCCGTACTGCCCCTTTGCAGCCCCCTTTAAAGAGAGGTTTCGAGTGATGCTTGCTTCACAAGGACCTAGGCCCCTTGCTGAGGACTGCAAACTCTCAGTGGCATATTTAGTGCTGATTGCATGCTTCAATTATGGCAATGAACAACGTTTTCATGCTGCCTGCATTGGCAGGAATGCATGTGAGTATGTTGCACATTACAGTACCTTTCCCATTTCTGGGGGCTATCTAAGGGTGCAAACTGCAGTGATTATGGCCACTATTTTTCATTCCTCTTTAGAATTGGGAGCAATGCCAGAGGCTTAGACGTTGTAAATGTTGCACCCGTGTTCAAACAGTGACAGACTACAGAGCAGTCAGCCTAATACCTATGATGGGAAAATGTAATGTCCATATTCTGGAATTAAGATATTTGTCACTGGTTATGACAATTAATAATTGTCATGGATTAATAAATGACAGCCATCATCAATTTTGTAAAGGTGAACTGTGTCTGAAAACTTGATTGAGATCTTTGATGCCGTCATGCCTCGTAGAGGCATGTCCAATCCATAACTTTAAAACACAGACTGTAATTAGTGTGGAGTCTTCACAAGCTATCTGTCTTTTTTAAAAATGGACTATAACAGGTGGCTAAGATGGCTTCTAAAGGTGAGGGGACCTTTGCAACTTCTCAAGTCCTCAGAAAAAACTTAACGAATAACCTTGGGTGGGCATCTCCCACTTCAATTAAAATACCAAGACAAAACCCACCTGTGAGATTTACAGTGGCTATTGTTCGTGGGTCCAGCCAAAACCGAAGACTCCCTAGCTTCGTACTTGATACTCAACACAAGAAAGCAACAGAAGCCAGTTTACCATAGGTAGGTGTGACCAGTCCCCCACTAATTTCCCATTGCATAGCAATGGCTTCTAGCTTTAAACCATTCCAAATGGACAATAAAGGTATTTGATCAGTTGGTCACCTGATCAAAACTGTCTTCGGAAAACCAATCTATATCCCAGGAACCAGGAAGAAACTGTTCAAACAGCAGCATCAGAAAAAGCAGTAACAACTCCATCTTTTAAAACGTGTGGGTAGCCACATTTCAGGTCTCCCAGCCATCCCTTTTCAAAGTCCACCAGTACAGAAACCTAACTTCCGAACCAGAAAACCACAAGTAACCAACTTCCTGCATGGTAGCACGGTGGGTAGCTGTTGCTTCACAGTTCCAGGGTCCTAGGTTCGATTCCTGGCTTGGGTCGCTGTCTGTGTGGAGTCTGCATGTTTTCCCCCCTGGCTGCGTGGGTTTCCTCCGTGTGCTCAAGTTTCCTCTCACAAGTCCCGAAAGACGTGCTGTTAGGTGAATTGGACATTCTGAATTCTCCCTCTGTGTTCCCGAACAGGTGCCGGAATGTGGCAACTGGGGGCTTTTCACAGTAACTTCATTGCAGCGTTAATGTAAGCCTGCTTGTTACAATAAAGATTTTTTTTAAAAATCCATTTCTTCATAGCAATCCAGCAACAATGATGATATATGACCCCAGTTATTGAAACCACTTTGAGACTCCTTTTAGAGTGAAATCACCTTCTTCAATGGGCCAATAACAACTGCTTTTTTCAAAGACCAGCCAATCACGCGGTTATGAACTATTCATTTGTTTATAATTGGTATAAATGCACAATCCTTTTCAATTGTAATTTTCGAAAGCACGCATGCGTGTGTGTGCTGAGTGATTGGTGTAGCACTAGACTTTTGGGATGAATATGTGGACAAGTAACCCTCTTTATTTAAATTCACAAAAGCTTGTTGCTGGTGATTCAAAATTGACCATACACAGGGGCTGAAAAACAGGCACACCTTCTTTTCCAAAAGGACACTATTTATAGACTGTAAGGGAAAGGAAATAAAAGTTTTGGTTTCTTTCTCACCTCTTTAACAGTATTGGGGGCCACTTCTGGGATCTAAACCGATTGGTTTGAAAGAAGATGAATCTGACATTAAAAGAATAAATTGGAATCAGAGAGGTAAAAATCGTATCACTGAAATTGTTTCCTAAAGGAAAGGGGATACAGGCTTTGCATATGTTAAGACTAGAAAATAGAATGGCATGTGAAATAATTCATAGAGCAGGACAAATTAACTTGAAAAAGGTTAGCCTTAGCCTTTGAACAGCTTAAACAACAGCTGACTTGTGAGAAAATGGGCACAAAGGCACACAGTGCTGAAAGTTCTGGCTGAACATTTAAGCCTCAGCCCAGAAATAGAACAGGCAGAAGATATAGAACCAAAAACAGGCCAGGAAACTTTAGCAAAAAATTAATGAAAAGAATAGAGGCAAGAGTTAGTGTTTCCAGCAAAAAATAATGAGAGGAAAATGAATTTCAAGAAAGAGAATTCCAGGAAAAAGAGTGAGAGAGAGAATTCCAAAGGGAAAATCTTGATCAGGAATTACAAACTGAAAAGGGCATGTAAAATACAACAGATTGAATGGGCTAGCAATAAACAGTCTTTATATAGTGGGAAGCCATTGGTAATTCAAATGACTTGAGTTCCAAGACCAGCTTTGATTTCTGAAAGCATTCCTAATTATTCACCCAAATTTGAAGAAGATGATACTGAAACATTCTTCATATCCATTTGAGAAAGTGGGAGATCAGTTAAAGCATCCTTTGCGATGACGTATTGGGGTTTCTATATCCAGGCGCCGCATCAATTAAGCCGCATGTATCCGCTGCATATTAGCCCAATATTTCAATTGTTGGTCCTTCCTTCCATGGATCTGTATCCTCATGTCCATTCCAGGGCAAAGAGTGTGTTGTACATTCTGAAAAGAGATCAGGGTAGCATCTGTTATTATTTCACAATATCCAATCCCTTCTTCCCTTTATCCCATCAGATGCTGGCTTATGCTCTTACTGGGCCCTCTGATAATCTTATGCCAGAACCTGAGGGGGCCAGCTTTCCGTGTTTAATTTTGCGCCTCCTGGGAACCAGATTTTGTGGCTAATACCACAAGGCTGGGTCTGTGTATCTACTCCGAGTTGGAGTAGTCTAGACTTCCGTGTTTAATCGGTGCTTCTTGGGATGATAGCTTTCGCCACAGTGCAGAGTCACACAAACGGAAGTCAGATGGATGAGAAAATATGATTAAGACGAGAAGAGACGATTAAGAGGTTCCAAAGGTAGCGGTGTCTAAAACTAGAGGGCATAGATTTAAGGTGAGAGGGGAGAGAAGCAAAAGGGTTTAGAGGGGCAATTTTTTCACACAGAGGGTGGTGAATGTCTAGAACGGTGGCAGTAGCAGAGGCAACTACAATTTTGTCTTTTAAAAAACATTGAGACAGTTATATGGGTAAGATGGCGATAGAAGGATATGGGCCAAATGCGGGCAATTGGGACTAGCCTAGTGGTGAAAACTGAGCGGCATGGGCAGGTTGGGCTGAATGGCCTGTCTTAATGCTGCAAACTCCTATGACTCTAAGGGATGATTAAGACTAGAAATGATGATTAAGCTGAAAAGAGATGGCAAAGCAATGTTCACCGACCCTTGGAGACAATGTTGGCCGGGATTCTCCGCCCCGCTGCACCATATTTCTGCCCCGGCCGGCCGGCGGGATTCTCTGTTATGCCAGCCAGTCAATGGGGTTTCCCATTGTGGGGCGGCCCCACGCCGTCGGGAAGCCGTTGGGCACCGACATAACGGAGAATCATGCCGGCTGAGAATCCCGGCCAATATTTCTGTATTATCAAGATTACATAGGAGACAAAAAGAGGTGGCAACATGAAGGCCCGCCAACCTCGGGAGAACGTTGAGGAGGCTACGTTCTTGTATGATTGATAGGAGATGATGGGTACCAATCATCCTGTACTGAATGTGGTGCGCTGGTACCTTACACCAGCTGGCGTTTCAGGATTGGACTTTAGACCTTTCAAAAACCGTATTTTAATTGAGCAGATTCTGCCAATTCATTAGAACAGTCTGTGGAGGCCATCGTCCATGAAATCATAATGTGGACATGCTGGCGTTGGACTGCGGTGACACAGTCAGAAATCTTGCAACACCAGGTTAAAGTCCAACAGGTTTGTTTCGATGTCACTAGCTTTCGGAGCGCTGATCCTTCCTCAGGTGCAGCGCTCCAAAAGCTAGTGACATCGAAACAAACCTGTTGGACTTTAACCTGATGTTGTAAGACTTCTTACCATGAAATCATAGGAAGAAGAAAATGTGGAGGAGTGTAAGGGGTCTGTCACAAGCCTAAAAGTATAAACTCTAAATGAATTTTATTTACAATTGGGTGGCAGAGTCCCTGTATTCTCTTTCAGGTGGTGATTTAAGTGGGCAGACTCTGGCTACCTGGAACCCTCTTCCACTGTCTCCCGGTCGGAGTGTCATACCACGTGCTTCCGGGATTCCCGTCACCAAGCGCCTTTGAGTATATGTGGTTTAATCACGACTCATTTTCTTTTCCTCCTTGACATCAGATGGAATCTTGTATTTGGGGTTTGAGGTGGTGGGACTGGAAACAAGGGGTCAGGATCTGGACCCCCGGGTTGGGGGGTCAGGGGCCACTGTCTTAATTCCTTCTAGTGTTAAATGGTACTGGTGCCAGCTGTTTAGGAAACCAAATGCCTTCATTTGGTTCACATGGTACCATCCGGTTTTCCCAGGATCCATCAGTACCCGGTAAACGGGTGGGCTTGCCTTACCTACCACTGGGTAGCATCCCACGTATTTGGGGGATAGGAAGGCGCCAGGCTGGAAGACTTGGAGCTTCACCTTCTGCCTGACCTCATACTCGATGGGGTTCACCTTGCCATCAAAGTGGGCCTCACTCTGCTACTTTCGTTTTCCTAATTTAACAGCTGCTTCCAGTTGCACATCTCAGATGTTTTCCAGCAGTGGCCTAATGGCTAAGGGCTGCGAGCTCGAGTTCAGGTAAATCCAGCCCGAGCAGGGGTTTGAATCATCTCACAGGCTGCCCTGTCCTGAGTACATGGGGGGCGGGGGGTGGGGGTATACCAGTGGAAATGGAAACTGAGTCCCGCACTATCATAAGGTTGAAGAGAAGGACTTTGTTCCAGGTGATTGTTCTGCTGGACGGTCTTACGGATCATTTCTTTGAAGGTGCGGTTCATCCTTCCCACCATTCCACTGGATTGAGAATGATATGCAATGTGGAATTTTTGTTGGATTCCAAATAACCTCATTGTCCACTGAATCACCTGGGTGGTGAAGTGAGTGCACTGGTCCGAATCTAAACTGCGAGGGAGACACCGCCCAGTAAAGATTTGCTGTACTAGGATTGGTTCAAATGGGAAAGACTTCGAACTATTAGCTAAATGTGTGTATGGCGACCAGGATATATTTGCAACCTCCAGTGCCAAGCGGTAGGGGACCAATGTAATCAATTTATAAATATGCTCCACGGGTCGGGTGTGCCTCAGTTCACCATTGTGGGTATATTTGTCGGGATTGTTTTGGGCGCAGGCTATGTTATTGACATAATGCCGCATGTCTTAACCTATGCCTGGCCACCAGCACAATCCCTTAATGCGCTCACCCGTGGCGCCTGCCCTTAGGTAGCCCTGGACATTGTTATTTTGATAAGTGATTTGGTTGCGGTCCCTGGTCGGGACCACGTACAGGCCATCTTTAAGGACTAGCCTACCCTGTATGGTGAGTGTATCCTGTCATTTGTCAAAGGAAGCGGGGAGGGTGCTCCTTCCTGAATCTGTTTTAGGTCTTAGGTCGCTTCTGTGAGCCTGTTTAAGGTCTTCGACCTCAGTCTTGCTGACAGTCAAGGCATCGATCTGTTCAGTCACGAGGTGTTGCCATGATTCTCCCTGCCGGGCACCCTGTTTGGCTAATTCATCTGCCCTTATGTTCCCAATTGGGGAGGTGCTATGGTGGGCCTTAACTTTAATAATGCCATACCCACGGCCTTGGGTGGTCTGAAAAATAAATTTTAGTCAAGATGCAGTCCAAAGATGTGCAGGTTAGTTGTATTTGCCGTGCTGCATTGCCTTTTGGGTTTACTGGGTTATGGGAATAGAGTGGGAGAGTGGGCCGAGGGGGGTGCTCATTCAAAGGGTCAGTGCAGACACGATGGGCCAAATGGCCTCCTACTGCATTGTAGTGATTCTATGATTCTAAAGATTTCCCATCTCCCAAGATGAATCTCCTTGCTTTGCACAGTGGCAGGAAATTAGTTAAACTATTACAAACATACATGCTGATCGAGTGTATGTCTGCCGGTGTGGGAATCTGGTCAGGGTGGCTGACCACGTAAGCTATGGCCACGAGCTCTGCAGCCTGGGTGCTCATGTGAGTGGGAAGCTTTAAGGCTATCTCCCTCAGGGGCTTGCCTTGCTGGTCTTCCACATAGATACCGTACCCTGTCTTTCTGATCCTGTCCTTCACCATAGAGGATCCGTCTACAACTATTTTCAGGGTCTGTTTGTCTGCTTCCCTGACTTCTCTCCCCTTTTGTTTTGGCACAAAGGGCCCTGGGGACATTTATTGTCGTTACCCGGCACTCATGACGTTCTCCTCCGTAGCTCAAATTGTCAGGTAGGAAGGTAGAGGCTCCAGCGCGCTTTACCAGAATGTCACGGCCTTGGAGCATGAAGGTCCAGCGCTGCACAGTTTTGACTAACCATCCCATCTTTAATCCGGCTGTCCAACAATAACTGTGCACCATGAGAATGGTTAATAGGTTTAGGCCAAAGATGTAACTGAAATGTTGTACAGCCCAGACAACCGCTATAAGGTGCTTCTTGCACACTGAGAAACCTGTTCGACGGGAGCCTGGAGGCATAGGCTCGGCCCAGGCCTCCCGTGGCCATTCTGCAGAAATACGGCTGCAAGTGTGCTGTCCATTGGTGGTCTGGGTTAGGTTCATGCAGTGCTGGGGCCTGTGCCGGGGCCTGTTTTCTGCTCTGAGATGCCTGTGTGTGGTGCTCGGTCCCCTACGATGGGGTATTTTTTATTCGGAGGTCTGAAAGGGGAGTGGCTTTGGTGGCAAAACCGTTAATGTGGTTTCAGCAGCACCACGCCAAGCCTAGAAAGGAGCGCAACAATCTCAGGTCCTTTGGCAGGGGGAGGTGTGTTATTAACTCGATCAGTGTCCTTTCTATTTCATGCTTCCACATGGTCCCCATGTATGAAATTTGTGATCTCATAATCTGGGCTATCTTGGGGTTGACTTTTTAGGCCTTGCGTAGTGAGGAGGTTCAGCAGTCCTTTTAGGAGTTTAAGGTGCCCCCCCCCCTGATGTGTTGGGTGTTCTGGATCGCAAACAGGTCACCAACACTGGAAGTGGTGCAACTCTATTTTATTATAAGGTTAACTATATTAACATACTTGAACTGTGGGTAAATGCAATACCAGCTTTAACTGTTGACCCTTGCCTAGTCCTAACCAGGTGATGCACTCAGCACATGGTGAATGTCTGTGTTGCAGGCTGTGAGCTCTGTGCTCCGAGCTGGCTGCTACTAGAATGAGAGGGAACTCTCCTGTCCCCTGTCTTTATAGTGCGTGTGCTCTCACTGGTGATAGGCTGCGGTGTTGTGTATGCTGATTGGTCCCACTGCATGTCCATCAGTGTGTGTGTGCATGTCTGCACCATAATATACTGGTGTATATTATGACATCCCCCCTTTTATATAAAGAACATGTGCCTGCGTGACAATAAATATTGTGTAGTGAATGTACCTGACTATGTGTGTGCGTGTTATTTACATGACTATGTACATAAGGCTAATTAATCTATTTACACGGGAAGGTGCCTGGTGCAGAGAAATAGGGTGTCACACCAACAACAAAATGAACATTATATACAAACTTTGGAACGATGAAACAGGATAACAGAACAGATCAAAGAGTCCAACATTGTAAAACCCATAAGTCAAGTCTCTGAGGTGGGCGACCAATTCTGGTTGACCGTTAGGGTGGCACACCACTCGTCATCTGGATCATTGCTGTGCACCGACAGCGGCTGGTGTTTTGATTCGGGAACAGCCTGTTCTTTGTTATAACAGCGACTCGGAAAGGCTCCCTCGGGTCCTCGGTGTCACAGATCTGCAGGAAGTCGGAATCGGACTCGGTGAACGTGGGTTGAATTGCCCGAACATTCCTGCGAGGCTGGCTGAAGCGATGCGAATTGGCCGGCTGAGCAGCTCGACAGCAGGCAGCATAGTGGCCAAGTCTGCCACATCGTAGGCATTGTCGCGATTTTGCATGACATTGCCGCTTTAAATGGGCAGAGTCACAGTTGCCGCACGGCGTGATGTCAGTACGCTCGATGCGCCACCGCGCATGCGCGGTGCGGTCCTGCGTGGTGCGCACCTGCACATCATGTTCCTCCACGTCACCATCCCCTCGTTTGGCGCGTACAAGCGCGGGAGGCCGCGAAAAGCGCGCAAAATGGCCGCCCCCATCAAGGCTGCAGCCTTGGAGGTGTTCTCTTGTGAGTTGCTTAATTTTGAGGAGCTGCTGATGCAGGGGGTCCAACAGAACACCAAATATGATCTGGTCGCTTATCATGGAGTCGGAGGTGGGCCCGTAGCCGCAGGACTGCGCAAGGATGCTGAGGTGTGTTAAAAAAGATTGGAAAGGCTGGTCCTTACTCTGCATATTATGACACCCCCCTGGTTTCAGTCTGGAGGAGGAGATCTTCTACATACTGAACCAAGCATTCGGGGTTTGAAAACCCTTACATGCCTTTTGCGAGTCTTTGGTGGAGTATGGAGGGTGGGTTATGGAAGCCCTGTGACAGGCACGTCCAAGCATATTCTTGCCCCTGAAATGTGAATGCAAACATACACTGGCACTGGCAGTCTAGAGGAATGTCCAGCACCGTGAAATACTTGGCGTGTGGGGTTCATCTCAACGTGGCTTTAGGGCTAATCTCTACCGTGGGGGCTGCGACCGGGGTGGTTCAGTTCAGTTCCCAGTAATCGATTTTCAGACCCATCCGGCTTCCTTACCGGCCAAGTCAGGGAATTATTGGTGAACAAAATCACTTTGGCCCCTTCTCTTGCTTGGGGAAGACATACTGTCTTTGGGGCTTTGGATCGGAGCTTTCTATAATGACTTTCCGTATCATCCGGCCACAGTCGTGTTTGTGGTTTGTGAATGCCTGTGTGTGCTTTGCTAGTATTCACTGTGCCCCCGCCCCCCCCCCCCCCCCGCCCCCCCACCCCCACCCCCACCCCCACCCTGCGAGTCATCTGTCATATTGGTGGGTTTTATCCATAACTCCCCGACAGTGGAAATCCTATCTACGTGGTTCCCCATGGTGACATCTGTTGGTGCTTCATTTGTCTGGCCCCCAACCATATGCAGCAATTCGCCGGGTCAAAATCAGAACCGAGGATGTGTTCTGCTTTGGGATGGAGGGGTAGACTAAGATGGCTGGGTGGTAGCACATCACATACCCTAAACTGAATTCCAGTGGGTCTGTCAACATTATCCTTCTGCAAGTGTGCCATGTGTTATAATAATAATCTTTATTAGTGTCATAAGTAGGCTTACATTAACACTTCAATGAAGTTCCTGTGAAGATCCCCTAGTCGCCACACTCCATCAGCTGTTCGGGTACACTGAGGAGAATTCAGAATGTCCAAATCACCTAACAGCACCTCTTTCGGAACTTATGGGAGGAAACCGGAACACCCGGAGGAAACCCGCGCAGACACGGGGAGAATGTGCAGACTCTGCACAGACAGTGACCCAAGCCGGGAATCGAACCCACATTTCTGGAACTGTGAAGCAACAGTGATAACCATTGTGCTACCATGTAGGGGAGGCACGGTGGTACGGTGGTTAGCACTGCTTCCTGCGGTGCTGAGGACCCTGGTGTGATCCCGGCCCCGGATCACTGTCCGTGTGGAGTTTGCACATTCTCTCTGTGTCTGCGTGGTTCTCACCCCCACAACCCAAAAATGTGCAGAGTAGGTGGATTGGCCCCTTAATTGGGAAAAAAATAATTTGGTACTCTAAATTTATAGTCCATAAGCGACTGCCGAATGCTGTTGAGTGTTCCCATTTCTTCTGCCTGCACTTATTTAGGCCGTTCCCCGGGTCCCCTCTATCGTATCCCATTGTGGTTAAAACTGCTGCCTTCGTTCCTTCTAGCGCCCCTCCATTACATTTTGAGGACTGGGAAAGGTGGTATTTCTGGGCTTAAGCACATGAAGATAAGATTGACCTCCTCTACATCATCTAAATCGTTTAAGACCCTCTGTTGGCTTGTGGTTTTCAAGAAGGCTTTTGGATCCCCAGTTGGTTCAAACACCTCAATTGTTTTGGCGATGTCAGCGAGCTGCGGCACGACATACGGAGTTACATACATAACATTGGCATTCTGTCCGTCTCGTCGGCTGGTGGTGTGTGGATTCATAGGGGCCAGGAGATTTTCTGGGGGTGCTGCCTGTCCTATCGTTTGGAACTGGGGTGGGGGTCCCCACCCATTATCAGGGGAGGCATACTCACAGATTTCCTCCTCTGTCTCTTCCCACTCTGCCCCCGAGTCACTATCCTCGGATTCAGCTCTAAATGCACGCATTAACCCGCTTTCTATGGACAGTTCAGTTTTTAATTTTTCGATCCCATGCAGGCACTTTGAATGGTCGGTTGTGGGGGCTTAATTCTCTTTCCCTGCCTGGTGCAAGACTTTAACTGCAGTCTGCAGGTCTCTGCATTTCTTTTTGAATTGCTCTACATTTTGATGCACAGCATCAAAAGGGTGGCACAGTAGCACAGTGGTTAGCACTGTTGCTTCACAGCGCCAGGGACCTGGGTTCGATTCCCGCTTGGGTGACTGTCTGTGTGGAGTCTGCACGTTGTCCCCGTGTCTGTGTGAGTTTCCTCCGGGTGCTCCGGTTTCCTCCCACAGTCCAAAGATGTGCAGGTTAGGTGGATTGATCATTCTAAATTGCCCTCAATATCCAAAAATGTTCGGTGGGATGACTGGGTTACAGGGATAGGGTGGATGTGTGGGCTTAAGTAGGATGCTCTGTCCAAGGGCCGGTGCAGACTCGATGGGCCAAATGGCCTCCTTCTGCACTGGAAATTCTATGATTCTATGATTTCAATCCCGGATTGCATGCTGCTCTTTGTGGTATACTTGCTTGCTCTGAACCTGAAACTGGCTCATATGCAGAAGGCTGGTTTGGGTCCTAGATTCATAGATTCATAGATTCATAGAATTTACAGTGAAGAAGGAGGCCATTCGGCCCATCGAGTCTGCACCGGCTCTTGGAAAGAGCACCCTACCCAAGGCCAACACCTCCACCCTATCCCCATAACCCAGCAACCCCACCCAACACTAAGGGCAATTTTGGATACTAAGGGCAATTTATCATGGCCAATCCACCTAACCTGCACATCTTTGGACTGTGGGAGGAAACCGGAGCACCCGGAGGAAACCCACGCACACACGGGGAGGATGTGCAGACTCCGCACAAACAGTGACCCAAGCCGGAATCGAACCTGGGACCCTGGAGCTGTGAAGCAATTGTGCTATCCACAATGCTACCGTGCTGCCCCAAGGTCCTCTGCCTTCTCATTCCTAACTCACTTTGCAGTTTCTCTATATGTTTCCTAGCATCATCTAACTTTTAGACCATAAGACATAGGAGCAGAATTAGGCCACTTGGCCCATCAAGTCTGCTCCGCCATTCAATCATGACTGATATGTTTCTCATCCCCATTCGCCTGCCTTCTCCCCATAACCCCTGGTCCCCTTATTAATGAAGAACCTATCCATCTCTGTCTAAAAGACACTCAGTGATTTGTCCTCCACAGCCTTCTTCTGTGGTAATGAGTTCCACAGATTTACCACCCTCTGGCTGGAGAAATTCCTCCTCCTCTCAGTTCTAAAGGATTGTCTCTTTAGTCTGAGGTTGTGCCTTCGGGTTCTAGTTTTTCCTACTCGTGGAAACATCCCTCCACGTCCACTCCATTCAGGCCTCTCAGCATCCTGTAAGTTTCAGTGAGATCCCCCTCACCCTTCTGAACTCCAACAAGTACAGACCCTGAGTCTTCAAACGCTCCTCATACAACAGGCTCTTCATTCCAGGGATCAATCTTTTCTTTCCCAAAACCTGGACATTTTTAATTCTGGAAATGGCTTTCATGGTGTAAATTTTCCTGGATGATTTTCCTTGGATCTAAAGTTGGCCAAATCTTCCAGCCTGGTTTTAATTCCTCATGAATTTAGTTACTCCAGTTTGAACATGAGCTCCGCATACATTCCTGTCCAGTGAATCATATGAGACTTTTGACCCCTAGCTGTTCTCTCTCTTTATCCAAGATCCAAGCAAACTATGTTTGCCTGTGAGTATTCAGGAATATTTTAGACCTATCCCCTCTCAAAGGCCATCTCTATGGTAATGTGAAGCACATAGGACTTGTATCCAAGTAAAGATATTAATTAGCTATCAATGAGACCCTAATTATCTTTTATCTTGGAAGTAACAGTTTAAGGCACAACTTTACAACCCAGCATTCTCAACACTTTTCTGGGACTTTGGAGACGCATAGTCTATCCACTGTTCACACACAGTCTGCTACCATTGCTTCCAAATGTAAACACCTTACCTTCTTCCCAGTAAAACAATCTAGGCTCCATCATTCAAACCATACAGACTTACTGGCAGCCAGACTTCAGAACAGGTCACACAACCTCATTTTACTTTGAATTATGGACAAGTCCCAAGGCATAAATATTATAAACCTCATAATTGTAGCAACGTTGAATATTTTTCCTCCACCCTTTCAAGCAATATTTTCCAGTTTGTAATTCAGTACATAAAATAAAAATTCTCTTAATCTGTCTCTGGTTCTTCTGCCCATGATGTTGAGCCGATTTCCTCTGTTTAATGAGCATCCTGCAGTAGTGAACACAGTTTTCATTGCCTCTTTTAAAACCTCCACTTAAACTTCTCTCTGCTAAGGAGTGCAATCAGAGATCTCTCGTTTCTCTACATAACTGACATCCCTCGATTCCTGGTAGTAAATCTTCCCTCCACCCTCCCGACGGCTTTGGAACCAGCGGCTGGTTTAGCACAGTGGGCTAAACAGCTGGCTTGTAATGCAGAACAAGACCAGCAGCACGGGTTCAATTCCTGTACCAGCTTCCCCGAACAGGCGCCGGAATGTGGCGACTAGGGGCTTTTCTCAGTAACTTCATTGAAGCCGACTTGTGACAATAAGCGATTATTATTATTTTGTAAAGTGTGATGCCCAGAATTGTGCACAATATTCCAACTGAGGAATGAGTGTTTTGATAAATATTTACCCTAGCTTCCTTCATTTTTGTGCTCTATGCCTCTACTTTTAAAGCCAATGGTCTTTTTTTTTAAGCAGCCTTCTTGCCTTGTTGGGCGAACTTTGGAGATTTATATACGCAAATCCCTGGATAACACAGCTCCTGCACCCTCACCCACCCTCTTTGGTCTTGTATTTAACTTCTATTGCCTCTCCTCATTCTCTCTTTCAACATGCATAATTTCTCTGTATTAAATTTAATTACACTTTTAATTGAAAGCTTCCAATTGAGGTAAATTCTGGATGTGACAGTTGGCCAGTAAAGTCCCCAAGGGCCCTGCTTTCTGAGCAAATGGGTGGGATTCTCTGATCCTCAGCTGCATGTTTCTAGGCAACGTGCTGTTCACTGGCGGCTGGATTCTCTCTCTTACCGCTGATAGTGAATGGGATTTCCCATTGAAGCCACCCCATGCTGGTGGGAAAACCACCCGTGGGGGTTCACTGCCAGTGGGAAAAGGGAATACCAATGGCTGGATACGTCTCTCGCTGAACATAAACTTGGCCCGGGTGGCACTCTTACCTCTGACTTAGAAGGCTGTGGGTCCAAACCAGTTTCCTGGAGTAGGGCACCTAGACCATTCAATGCAGCACGAAGCACCTTCAACAGTGCTGCACTCTATCAATATCCTCCCACCCTAGCCAGTTAGTTAATAAGTGTTCCAATATGATCAATGAGGAAAACACTGTTTTGTCCAATCTTCCAAATTAAGCCAGGCATTCCTCCTGCCTTGCTGTGCTGAGGATTAGAGGGGAGGTGATGAAAGTGTTTTTCACCCAGAGAGTTGTAGGCTTCTGCAACTCACTGCCTGAAAGGGTGGCAGAGGCAGAAACCCTCACCCCATTTAAAGGATATCTGGATATGCAGCCAAAACCCCGTAACCTCCAGGGCTACGGACCAAGTGCTGGAAATGGAATTAGAGCCATAGAATTCCTACAGTGCACAAGGAGACCATTCAGTCCATCGAGTCTGCACAGACCTTCTGATATAGAGCACCCTACCCAGGCCCACTCCCCGCCCAATCCCCCAATCCAATAACCCCACCTATCCTACACACCTTTGGACACAAAGGGACAATTTAGCATGGCCAATCCACCTAACCTGCACATCTTTGGACTGGGTGGCTTGTTTTTTGGTATTTTTCTGCCATTTCCTGAATTTTCCAAATGGGGGGAGTGTGCAAAATTGTGGGGAGGGGGCAGGGGTGTGTCAGTGCGTGAATTGTGTGTTCGGAGAGCCAGTACAGACATGATGGGTCGAATGGACACCTTCTGTGCTAGAACGATTCTATGAAAGTGAAAGAGCTGCCTGCTAGGAACACAGGCTATTACCATAAAATCTGATTTCAGGTGAGCATTCCACTGAATACTGAAATCTGGCATGCGCTAAAATCTTCTTTCTGTCCTCCCGCATGATTTGAGGCTCAGTAGTGGCTGTACATGAATGTGCAATGAGTATAAAGCCTCACAATCAGGCTAACAGTGCAATAGATCAGATTTTTAAAAATATTGTGAATCTGGAGTTCACAAAGGTTGTTCTCTGAATTATTCCTCAAGATCTAATACTGGACTCAATCACAAATATTAAACATAAAATAGAAACATGGGAATCGGAGGATTCTAGAGCTAGATCTAGATTCTCCTTGTTCTAGATTCCCTGCACCAGTGGAAATTAGGCTTTCTGCACCTATTCCATCAAATCCCTTGAACACATTAAACACCCCAGTCAAATCACTTCTCAATTTTCTAAACGCAAGTAAGAAAGACTCGCATTTATATAACGTTTTTCATGACCATCGAACATCTCACAGTGTTTTATAGCCAATGAAGTACTTGTTGAAAGTGGAGCCACTGTTGCAATGTAGGAAGGTCGATGGAATAAAACCATTTTGTTAACTATAAAGAATTGACACCAACTGAAGCTTTGATGGAAATGATCTCAAACATTTCAGGATCATTTCAGTGTACTGACCCCACTAGTGTCACAGGTCCTCCCCCAGGCAATCTTATTGTAAATGGTCAATTCACACGTCACTCCGAGGAGCTCCATCAAACTTGGGTCAGCAACAGGGACAGATTTACAATCAAACACACCATGCCCTGGTACAGGGCACCCAATCAATTGGGGGCCCCAAACTGCAGGACAATCCCGGAATGTCACCCAACTGACTGATTTTTGATAAAAGCGGTAAAGCTGCTCATCCAATCACAGGGATGAGTCCTTCCTGCATTTGCTACATGCAGAGAGAAACTAGATTAGGATTGGATGAGCAGCAAAGGGTGGGATGAAAGGTAGATTTCCAAGAAGGAAAGTTCAAGTGCCGGGATAAGCGAGACCCAGGCGTGGGCAAGGGAGCGGGCCCCAGCAGGTGAGGGAGAGGCGGTAAGAGCGAGGCAGTGGGCTTGGGGGTGGGGTGGGGTTGGGGGATGGGATGTGGCGGGGGCCACCTCAGTGTGGGAGTGGAAGCGGCCTCAAAGGAGATGTCTTCAGTTGGATAGGAGTGGCTGCCATAGCATCAGGCACAGCAGTAGGAACCGACATGAAACGCCTACTTTTCCATCAAAGTTCAGCTTCTATGGAAGGCCATGCATGTGTAATCCCTGATTCTCACACCCAAGTCCCGCAGGGCTCAGTCCTACGTCCCCTGATTTTTGAGTCTATGTTAATGATTTGGACAGAAATGGCAGGGAATCATCAAGAAATTTGTAGGCAACACAAAAAATGGCCATGTGATTGATAGCAAGGATTACTATAGTGATAGCCGGGAATCGTACCTGGGTCAACTGCTTGGAAGGCAGCTATGCTCACCATTATAACCACCATCGCTCACCGCTTGATAGCAAAGATAATTGCTGTAGACTGCAGAAAGATATCAATGGGCTAGTCAGGTGGGCAGAAAGCTGGTAAATGGAATTCAACCTGGAGAAGTGATGCATTTGGGGAGATTAAACAAGGCAAAAGAAATCACAATAAATGGGAGAATACTGCGAGGTGTAGAGGAAGTGAGGGACAGTGGGGTAACTGTCCATGGATTCCCTGTAGGTAGCAGGAACGGTTGATAAGGTGTTAAACAAGGCAAATGTAGCCCTTTCATTTATAAGCCGAGGCAAAGAAAATGCTAGTAGGGAGGTTGTGCTGGAACTGTATAAAACATTCATCAAGCTTGTACTGTGTACAGTTCTGCTCACCTCATTACAGAAAGGATATAATTGCATTAGAGAAACCACGGAGGAGAATATTGCCAGGACTGGAAAATTCCAGTTCTGAGGGAAGATTAGATGGGCTGGGGAAGTTCTCCTCGGAACAGAGGGGGCTGAGGGGAGATTTGATTGAGGTGTACAGAATTGTGAGGAGTCCGGATAGAGTGGATGGGAAGGACATGTTTACTTTAGCAGAGAGGTCAGTGACTAGGGAGCATGGATTTAACATGATTGGTAGATTAGAAGAGAGGCGAGGGGGAGAGGAGAGGAAATGAGAAAAACATTTTTTACCCGGAGTGTTGTAGGGGTCTGGAACCCGCTGTCTGAATGGACAGTGGAAGCAGAAACCCTGAACTGATTTAAAAGCTGTCTGGATTTGCACCTCAAGTACCAAACCCTGCAGGGCTACGGACCAAATACTGGAAAATGGGATTAGGCTGGGGGCTCTTTTGTTAGCCAGCACAGACATGATGGGCCGAGTGACCTCTTTCTGTGCCGTAAACTTTCCATGATTCTTTCAGTCTTTGAATACTTGGAGAAAAAGCAGAGTGGAGGGGTGGCTATTAAAAGACCAAGGTTAGCTCCTTCGACCCTGACTATTGCCACCCTTGCAAAAGAGGAATACATCATCCCATCTAGCACTGGACCTCGCTGTGCAGATGACAAGCATTTCGAACGGTTGCTTTACGCGCCTGAATAGATCAGCTGACAGACCCTGCTGTGACCATTAAGAAGCAGAGGTGACCATTCATCCCCTGGCACTGTTCTGATGTTCAGTTAAATTATGTCTGATCCATATCTTAACTCTGCAAAACCTGCCTTGGTTCCGTAGCCCTTAATGCTCGTACCTAATAGAAATCTATCAATTTCTGTTCTGAAGTTTTCAATTAATCTGCAGCTCAACAGATATTAGGGAGAAAAGAGACCCGGGTTCCTTTTGCCCTTTATTCCTTCCCGGAATCATTGTCAAATAATCCACAGCAGGGCAGGACCCTGAGGGTACCGACAATTTTGTGTGCCTGTGTGCGCCAAGTATTGGGGTAAGCACTGATACACAACGGCACAGATATGGTGCAAAGGCTCCTCTCCACCCAGCCACAAATCTGCAGAATGCTTGGAAGGTCGTTTAATGACAGAATAAAGCATTGGCATTCAGATAACATCCATCCTTTAATTGCAGGCACTGTGTTCAGCAGTTCAGGATTATTATGAGCTGGCATTTAAACACTGGGTTTCCAACTCTCAATTGGAATCTTCCCAGCCCCGCAGAGGTGATTTTCGAGCTGGCAGGGACAAGCGAGTGGGTTAAGGGGGGAGGAGATGGGGAGCGGGTTTTGAGAGGCCAGGCGGGAAGCCTAAAGATGGAATATGAACCCTATGGGTGGATGGCAGGTGCCTTCAAAGGATACAGGGGAACTCCAAAGGTGGAACCCCTCTTCATGCCTGACACCAGCCATGCTGTAAAAGTTGCCATCCACAGAGAGAACAAAAGGTGTGAAAGGCCAAACAACAGAGGGTGAACTGTCAGTTGTAGGGGGAGGGGAAGGGGGAAGCAAAGGGGAGAAAAGTTCAGGAAAGGGGGATAAGGTAGGGGGGTTAAATATATAGAAAGAAAGACAAGAAAGAAATGGTAAAAGACAGTTAAAATAGCACTCTTTCCCTTGGTTTCTGTGGCTTGACTGCCATTAGCACTCTTTCCCTTGGTTTCTGTGGCTCTAAGCACCCTGTTCCCTTTGTTTCTGTGGCTATGACTCATCTTTCATTCTCTAACTCTACAGTATAAATATTTTCCACTTTCTCTGTCTTTTAGCTTTGACACAGGGTCATCTGGACTCGAAACGTTAGCTCTTTTCTCTCCTTACAGATGCTGCCAGACCTGCTGAGATTTTCCATCATTTGGTTTCAGATTCCAGCATCCGCAGTAATTTGCTTTTTTCCCCAGTGAAATCTGTTTTGCTTATTGGGATAATGGCCATGTTGTTCAAAGCACTGTGTTGATTTTATTTGGATTACTGTTTTGATTAAATGATCCTACTGAATGGCCAATTAGGCTTTCAGTGAGATGCCCTTTTCATTTTCTGCTCATCGGGCTTTAACCCTTTCACTTCCTTTCCAGGCAGATCGACGATACATCATTTCACAATCACATGGGTCATCAAAGCCGGGGAAAGATTCTCTACTCATTGAACAAGTCTTCAGCCCTCATCTCTACCCCAATTCCATGAAATCTCACATGAAGAGCAATCCACTGTACACCGACCTCCGACTGACTGACGTTTTGGAGCAAAAGAGACCCCAGCCATCATGGACCATAGAGGAATACAATAGGAATACAAATGAGAAGGTAAAGTTAGCAGCTTTGGATATTCAGGTGAGGCCTGGTTTCAGTATCTTCAACTCTTCTTGCAGCACATGTTGCTGTTGTTTAACCTTTTATATTCAGAGAATCCCTACAGTGCAGAAGGAGGCTATTCAACCTATCACGCCTGTACCGACCCTCCAAAAGAACACCCTGCATTCGAGGCTATGGGCCAAGTTCTGGAAAATGGGAATAGGATTTGCAGATCAGGTGCCTTTCATATGGCAGTGCAGACTCGATGGGCCGAATGGCCTTTTCGGCACTGTATTTTTCTGTGAATCTGTGATAGGCCCACTCCCCTGCCCTTTCTCTTAACCCCGCCCAATCCTTGCAACTAAGGGGCAATTTAGCATGGCAAATCCACCTAACCTACACATCTTTGGACTGTGGGATGGGTAAAACTATGGGAAGTTTAATGGTTAATGGGAAGCAAAGAGCAGGTTGGCAGGTGGGAAGGTGGGTTCTTCTACAAGGAAAATTATTTAAAAAGTTAAAGGGAAGAAGAACTCAGGAGATGTTATTAATGGAGGTGTTAGGATTCAAAAACAAGGTATAAAAACTAGCACAAGGGCACTTTACCTGAATGCCTGTAGCATTCGAAACAAGGTGAATGAGTTGACGGCACAAAGTATCGCGAATGAATATGATTTAGTGGCCATTCCAGAGATTGCAGGGTGGTCACAACTAGGAGTTAAATATACAGGGGTATCAGACTAGCCAAAGGACAGACAGGAAGGTAAGGGGGGTGGTGTAGCTCTGATATTTAAGGATGACATCAGGACAGTAATGAGGGATGATATAGGTTCTATGGAGAAAAAGGTTGAATCCATTTGGGTGGAAATTAGAAAAGGTAAGGAGAAAAGGTCACTGATAGGCCTATAGGCCACCAAATAATAACATCACAGTCGGGCGGGCAATAAACAAAGAAATAACTGATGCATGGATAAATGGTACGGCAATTATCATGAGGGATTTTAATTTACATGTTGATTGGTCAAACCAGATCAAGCAAGGCAGCCTTGAGGAGGAGTTCATAGAATGTATCTGCGATAGTTTCCTCCAACAGTATGTAGTGGAACCTACGAGAGAGCAAGCTATTCTAGATCTGGTCCTGCATAATGAGAAAGGAATAATTAATGATCTTGTAGTTAGGGATCTTCTCAGAATGATCTTGTAGTTAGGGATCTTCTCAGAAGGAGCAATCACAGTCTGGTTGGATAGGGTGGACAGAGAGAGCCTTCTCCCGCGGATGGAAATGGCTGGCACGAGGGGACATAACTTTAAACTGAGGGGTAATAGATATAGGACAGAGGTCAGAGGTAGGTTCTTTACGCAAAGAGTAGTGAGGCCGTGGAATGCCCTACCTTCTACAGTAGTGAACTCGCCAACATTGAGGGCATTTAAAAGTTTATTGGATAAACATATGGATGATAATGGTATAGTGTAGGTTAGATGGCTTTTGTTTCGGTGCAACATCGTGGGCCGAAGGGCCTGTATTGCGCTGTATTGTTCTATGTTCTATGTTCTATGGTTGAATTTAAAATACAGATGGAGGGTGAGAATGTGAAATCCAATACTAGTTTATTGTGCTTAAACAAAGGAGACTATAATGGGATGAGGGAGGAGTTGGCTAAGTTAGACTGGGAGCAAGGACTTTATGGTGGGACAATTGAGGAACAGTGGAGGACTTTCAAAGCAATTTTTCACAGTGTTCAGCAAAAGTATATACCAGCGAAAAGGAAGGACTGTAAGAAAAGGGATAATCAGCCATGAATATCTAAGGAAATAAAGAAGGGTATTAAATTGAAAGAAAATGCATAAAAAGTGGCAAAGATTAGTGGGAAACTAGAGGACTGGGAAATCTTTAGATGTCAACAGAAAGCCATGAAAAAAGTTATAAGGAAAAGTAAGATAGATTATGAGAGTAAACTAGCTCAGAATATAAAAATAAATAGCAAAAGTTTCTACAAATATATAAAAAGAAAAAGAGTGGCTCAGGTAAACATTGGTCCTTTAGAGGGTGAGAAAGGTTTTGATATTGGGAACTGAAGAAATAGCCGAGGCATTGAACAGTTATTTTGTGTCGCTCTTCACAGTGGAAGACACAAATAACATGCCAATAATTGATGGCAAGGAGGCTAGGGCAAATGAGCACCTAGAAACGATCGTTATCACTAAGGAGGTAGTGTTGGGCAAGCTAATGGGGCTAAAGGTAGATAAGTCTGCTGGCCCTGATGGAATGCATCCCAGGGTACGAAAAAACATGGCGGTGGAAATAGCAAATGCGCTCTTGGTAATTTCCCAAAATTCGCTGGACTCTGGGGCGGTTCCAGCAGATTGGAAAATAGCAAATGTGACACCGCTGTTTAAAAAAGGGGGTAGACAAAGGCGGGTAACTATAGGCTGGTTAGCTTAACTTCTCTAGTGGGGAAAATGCTTGAATCTATCTCCAAGGAAGAAAAGGTGAGACATCTGGATAGAAATTGTCCCATTGTGCAGATGGAGCATGGGTTCATAAAAGGCAGGTCATGTTTAACTGATTTACTGGAATTCTTTGAGGACATTATGAGTGAGGTGGACAACGGGCAAACAGTGGATGTGGTGTATCGAGATTTCCAGAAGGCATTCGACAAGGTGACACACAAAAGGCTGTTGCATAAAATAATAATGTCCTTCATTGCTGGAGGGAAGGAGTTTAACAACAGGGAGGTTACATTGCAACTGGCTAGGGTGATGGTGAGGCCACACCTAGAGTACTGTGTACAGTTTTGGTCTCCTTACTTGAGAAAGGATGTACTGACATTGGAGGGGTGCAGAGGAGATTCACTAGGTTGATTCCGGAATTGAAAGGATTGGCTTATGAGGAGAGACCGAGTAGACTGGGACTGTACTCATCGGGATTTAGAGGAATGAGGGGAGAATCTTGTATTATGAAGGGAATAGGTGAGTTCGAAGCAGGGAAAGCGGTGGATGAAACTAGAACTAGGGGGCATAGCCTCAAAATAAGGGGGAGCAGATTTAGGACTGAGTTGAGGAGGAACTTCTTCACCCAAAGGGTTGTGAATCTGTGGTATCTTGGCACTGCCAGCTTTGCACCTTGGCACATCCACCAGGCACCCTGGCAGTGCCACCACTATCAACAGTCTAGGGGTTACCATTGACCAGAAACTCAATTGAATGAGGCAACATGCTGTGGCTACAAGAGCAGGTCAGAGGCTGGGAATCCTGCAGTGATAACTCATCTTCAAACTCCACAAAGCCTGTCCAGCATCTACAACGCACAAGTCAGGACTGTGATGGAATACTCTCCATTTGCCTGGATGAGTGCAGCTCCAACAACACTCAAGAAGCCAGACACCATCTGGGATAAAGCAGCCCGCTTGACTGTCATCCAATAAACATTCACTGCCTCCACCGTGTGTACCATCTACAAGATGCACTGGAGCAACTCACCAAGGCTCTTTAGGCAGCACCTTCAAAACCCACGACCACTATCATCTAGAAGGACAAGGGCAGCAGACACATAGGAACACCACTACCTGGAAGTTTCCCTCCAAGTCTCTCACCATCCTGACTTGGAAATATATCGCCGTTCCTTCACTGTCGCTGGGTCAAAATCTTGGAACTCTCGCCCTTGCAGCACTCTGGGTGTTCCTGCACCACATAGACTGCAATGGTTCAAGAAGTGACTCACCATCATCTTCTCAGAGGCTATTAGGGATGGGCAATAAATGCTGGCCTAGCCAGCGACACCCGCATCTCTTGAATGAATAAAGAAATCTCCTAGCGCACCCTTAAATTTGTATTCTCTATCCCTTTATCCCTTCCTACCACATTCTGGTTATCTTTACACAAATTGCTACCCTGCTCTTTGATTTGCTACATCTCCTCATACACGGTCCCTTCCCCCCATTATTCCCCCCACCACTCATGCAGTTATCTCCATTCAATTCTATTTTCCATGCTTCGTCAATGCAAATTGTTCCATTATTCCTGGGTCCCTTCAATCTCCACAACATTTTCATTTCACCACCTCGCTCCATATCCCTCGTAAATGCCGTGACTAGCAGGGAACTGCAATGGACCATTGTGGTCCATAGCTGGTGAAAGAGGAGTAAGATCAGGGGCACATTAAAATAGTGACCTATAGACCCCCATGCTCAGGGTTCCAGCTCAATACAAGTCGCAAAGGTCTGAAGGGTTGGAACAATTTACAATTTCAAGACTGAGATTGATTTCAATGTCTCAGGGCGTTAAAGAATATGGAACCAAGGTGGATCAATGAAGTTGAGGTACAGACCATCTATGATCTAACTGAATGATGGAATAGGCTCAAGGAGATGAATGGCCCATCCGGGTTCCTATGTTTCCTCGTAAAACTCACCATAACACAAAAAGATACAAGTGTTGATTTGAGTTCAGTGTTTAGTAACACGATTCATTCACTTTTGCTACATGTTTGAATTTGAACGGAGAGAGAGGTCAGGTGAGAGGGCAGGGAAAGAATTGCGCTGAAGATTTGGAGGATTCTTAGCACCCAGAGCCACAGGAATTCTTAATCTGGTTCTGAGTACAATTTATAACACGTGTAGTTGACAGAATCCATCCATAATTTAACTGCGAACAGCCTATCTCAGCGATTGGCCAACTATCATAGAACCCTTGCAGTGCAGAAGAAGGCCATTCAGCCCATTGAGTCTGCACCAACCCATCAAAGGTGCACACTACCGAGGCCCATACGCTCAGCCTATCCCCATAACCAGAACCCAACCTAACATTTTTAAGCAATAAGGGGCAGTTTGGCATGGCCAATCCACCTAACCTGCACATCTTTGGGCTGCGGGAGGAAATCGGAGCACCCGGAGGAAACCCACGCAGACGCGGGGAGAATGTGCAAGCTCTACACTGTCACCCAAGGCCAGAATCAAACCCGGGTCCGTGGTGCTGTGAGGCAGCAGTGCTAATCATTGTGCCGCAGTGCAGCCCCTTTCTGGATGTCATTGGTTTCTTTTACTTCTTTTTTCCCTTGACCAGGCGATGGAGTTGGTTCCTGATTGGGAATTGTTGCCAGAGTTACACACGTAACTATTCTTCACCTGTAAGCATTGAGAGGTAATGTTGGCAAATCCCTTCTACTCCCACAGCCCTGACCACTGAGTGGTTCCTAACCTCCCAATGCTGATCTCCTCTTTCCAGTCAAGGTTAACTCATTCTCCAGAGGCACTCAAAAAGTCATTTCCAAATCTTAAGCAAAATTTGATAAAATAACCAGCCCCCTGGCACACCCTCAAATCCAACTATAATCATTCCCATTTCATTTTCTCCAGAGAGAGACGGGTCGGAAATTTTGTGGAGTCTACCCCAGTCAGACTGTCAGTCTAATTTTTGGCCCTCTGTTTACCAAGGTCACGGTAGCACAGTGGTTAGCACTGTTGCTTCACAGCGCCAGGGTCCCAGGTTCGATTCCCGGCTTGAGCCACTGACTGTGCGGAGTCTGCACGTTCTCCCCGTGTGTGCGTGGGTTTCCTCCGGGTGCTCCGGTTTCCTCCCACAGTCCAAAGACGTGCAGGTTAGGTGGATTGGCCATGATAAATTGCCCTTAGTGACCAAAAGAGGTAGGAGGGGTTATTGGGTTATGGGGATATGGTGGAAGTGGGGGCTGAAGTGGGTCGGTGCAGACTCGATGGGCCAAATGGCCTCCTTCTGCACTGTACGTTCTATGTGTATCCGAACAGGTGCCGGAATGTGGCGACGAGGGACTTTTCACAGTAACTTCATTGCAGTGTTAATGTAAGCCGACTTGTGACAATAAAGATTATTTAAAAAGATTATTAAAAAAAAGATAATGGCTAAAGGAAATGGAACAATTGACAATACTTGCCCAGAAGGACTGAGTAGCAATCCTGAGGGTCTGCACTGCCTGTTTTGTGTCTTTGGGTGCAGCTGATATGAAGGTGATTTTCTGTTTCATTCCAGAACCAAGAATCGTTAAACCCAAATAACTTAGAATACTGGATGGAAGATATTTACACTCCGGGATATGACTCCTTACTGAAACGAAAAGAGGCTGAATTCAGGAGGGCAAAGATCTGTAAGATGGCTGCCTTAATTGTAGCAGCAGTCTGCACTGTGGTTTTGGTTATTGTCGTCCCAATTTGCACTATGAAATCTTAATCCTTTTATAATTCTTGTATCAAAGAGTCTGAATAAATATCCAAAGTCTCAGATCAATATGTGCATTTGGGGCTGATATTTATCACTGTCTTAACCTTATATGTGTTGTTTAAGTGGGTTTACAGGATCAGACACCAGGCTGTCTCGTCTTCACTGATGCACGGCGAGTTTAAATATTTGCATAATCTTCCTCTGTGCACTGTTTCATAGCAGTCATTGGAAACAAGCATCCCATGACTCGATCAAACCGTATACAATAAAGCTGTGCCCTAATGAATTATCAAAATGTTAGTGCTGTCTTAAAATTAACCTGCCAAGAAAACAGTTGTACAATAACTGCACAGGAGCAGCATTTGAACATCAGTTATGTTTTTATATCAAATTTAATTGGGAATGAACTGGACACTTTTAATTGTTTCTGGAGCATTAGGCATTAAACCAGCCTCCTCTGCTGTTGTTTCTTTAATTTGTCTCACTTCCTCTGAATAAAAGGTGTTGCTATGGGTACCCTCACCGGTCCTAGTCTTTTTGTGGGGTTTGTGGAACATTCCTTGTTCCAATCCTCCTCAGTCTCCTCCCCCAACTTTTTTCCCCGCACATTGATGACTGTGTCTTCAATAAGGGCGCGGGAATCCAAACCGAGTAAAAATAAGAACAACGTTTTATTTGCTCCTACTCTCCCCGTGCTCCTGCTCTCCTCATGCTCCTACTCTCCCCGTGCTCCTGCTCTCCCCATGCGCCTGCTCTCCTACTTGGGGAAGCACAGTGGTTAGCACTGCTGCCTTGCAGGGACCCAGGTTCAAGTCTCGGGTGACTGCCTGTGTGGAGTTTGCACTTTCTCCCCGTGTCTGCGTGGGTTTCCACCCACAGTCTAAAGATGTGCAAGTTAGGGTGATTGGCCATGATAAATTGCCTCTTAATGTTCAAAAAAGATGTGTAGGTTAGGTTAAGGGGTTCTTGGGCAGGGAAGTGAGCTTGGGTGGAATACTCTTTCAGAGGGTTGGTGCAGATGCAATGGGTGAATGGCCTCCTTCTGCACTGTAAGGATTCTATGATTCTATGACCACATTGAGCTCCTGCATCCTAGCACAATTGGGGGATTAGCTGAGTTAGGCCCAACATGGACACAGCCACTGAGACTTACCACACAGGGGAAATGAAATAGTTTAAAATCTGGCATTAAAATAGTGATTAATGTTTAACTGTCCTGCCAGCAGTGAAAGTTGTTTTGCACAGTAGCACAGAACAGGTCGTAATGCTTCAGCTATCCCTTATACGGCACTGATATTCAGACACACTGATGTCAATGGCGTGTATTGGCTCAAGAAATAAATCAAGTTTTATTATTTTGGTGCCACAGATTACAGAAGTGTGAGTTGGTAGCGGAACTTTGAGGGTAACAGGAGAAGGAAGAGCTTCTGGTGCTCAGGTGTTATGATTTTTAAACAAACAATTACATTTGAGCATGGGGAAGAAACAGCACAAATGACAAAGAGTGAATGGACTGAGTTAGAGTCAAATTAGCTAAGGAGAAATAAATAAAGAGGGGGAATGAAGTTTTAAGATAGAGAAAAGAGACAGTTAAGTAAGGTTTAAGACAAAAAAACAATTAGCATTGAACAAGCACTCGGAATGATATACTCTCCTGAACATTAAGAGTTCATGTCAGGAACATTAATCACATAATAAACAGAACCCTTCCGAAGTGAATACCCGAGAATGGCGGCAGTAAGTTTCATTCACATTCACAGTGTGAGCTTGCTGAGACGGAAAAGCAAAACGGAAGGAAAGAAACAGAGAGAGTGAAAGAGAAAGAAAAGGAGTGGGATGGGGAAAGGAAGAAAAATGGGAAAAAAAAGGGGCAGCACGGTAGCATAGTGGTTAGCACTGTGGCTTCACAGCGCCAGAGTCCCGAGTTCGATTCCCCGCTGGGTCACTGTCTGTGCGGAGTCTGCACGTTCTCCCCGTGTCTGCGTGGGTTTCCTCCGGGTGCTCCGGTTTCCTCCCACAGTCCAAAGACGTGCAGGTTAGGTGGATTGGCCATGCTAGATTGCCCTTAGTGTCCAAAAAGGTTCAGAGGGGACCAGGATAGGGGGGAAGTGAGGGCTTAAGTGGGCAGACTCGATGGGCCGAATGGCCTCCTTCTGCACTGTATGTTCTATGTTCTATGTAAATCCCCACAATTTGGTGCGATAAAGAGAAGGTTCTCAGTCAGGTTGGGTTTGCAAATCTGGCAGAGGAGTGTGACACAAATCACCCAGCAATTTGTGGTGAAATGGAACGTCATCACTTCTGTGGCTCAGATTGGTTCTAATGACAGGAGGTGGCAGAGAATCATAGAACACTTGCCGCACAAGAAAGAGCCATTTGGTCCATCATGTCTGCATTGCCAGAAAAACAGACCACTCAGCATGGTCTGTAGCTACGGCACTTTAGTCAGGCTACGACACTTCGGGTGCAAATCCAGACACCTTTTAAGTGAGTCGAGAACTTTGCCTCTACTACCCTTTCAGGCAGTGAGTTCCAGATCCCAACAACCCTCTGGTGAAAAATTATTTTGTCATCACCCCTCTAATCCTTCTACCAATCTGTTCAAATCTTTCAAAGTCCTTTCCATAATGAGGTGAGCAGAACTGCACACAGTACTCAAGTTGTAACCTAACTAATATTTTATCTGGTTGAAACATGATCTCCCTGGTCTTGTATTTTCTACTTTGGATAATAAAGGAAAGGATTCCCTCTGCCTTCGTAACCCACCTTCGCGACCTGTTCTGCTACCTTCAGGGGTCAATGGGCATTCATTTCAAGGTCTCTCACTTCCTCTACACCGCTCAGTGTTCTCCCATTTATTGTGCAATCCGTTTCCTTGTTTGACCTCCCAAAATGCATCACCTCACACTTTGCTGGATTGAAATTGATTGGTTACTTTTCTGTCCCCGTAAGCAGTCGATTAATATCTTCCTGTTGTCCACAGCTATTCTCCTCGCTATCAGCCATGCAGCCAGTTTTCTGTTGTCTGCAAAATGCTTGATCATTTCCCACTACATTTACGTCCAAAATTGCCTATATTTTCCCAATAATTTCTGACCCATTAAGTCATCCATTTTGCGATACCATCCAAGTCAAATTTTCATCTCAAAATACTGGCTGAGGAAAATGAGGAACATTTTGAAGGGAGTCTAGAACAGAACAAACTCCATTTTTCCACTGAATACATCAATGGCCTGAAAGCCCAATCGCCTCCATCTCACCAGGTGTTCCCGTCCATGCTCCATCTTGGTAAAATTAGTGATTCCAGCTGGAGATTTAACCCTTGATTCATTGAAGCTTTCTGCAAAGATCCTGTAAAGGCAACCCATCACCTTTCTGGACAGGGCAAGCTCTGTGTAGGGTTGCGGGTGCAGTTACTTTACAAACTGCTCTGTATTGGATCAGAACATTATGGAGAGAGCAGTCAAACCTCTAAAATCTACTGTGAGTGTGGTGCCCAAGAATGGAGGAATATAGCAATGGACAACGGGCAGTATCCTTTGGCTGTTCAGGCCAGCGGGACATTCCGGTCCCGCCAATGGTGCATCCCCGCCACGGGTTTCCCGGTGGCGTGAGGTGGATTCGATGGGAAGTACCTCGACAGCGGCGGGACCAGAGGATTCCGTCACTGGCCAACTGCAGGTTCCTTCCCGCTGCTGAAAAACATGCCACGGGGAGGCCAGAGAATCTCACCCAATATAGGATTGTTAGACAAAAAAAAATAACATTTAGTTCCCCTTCCACCATCCTGGCAGTGTCACGCTACAATGGTAATGGAGTTGTTTACGAATCCTAGCAAGTAACCTCTATTACCAATCCATAACTGACGCAGAGGACAGGGTTGACTCTTAACTATCCTCTGAAATGGTCGAGCAACTCATTCCGTTCAAGGGCAATTAGAGATGGGCAACAAATGCTGACCACATGCCATGGAATAAGTATTTAAAAATTGACAGGAGGAACCAGTGATTCAAAATTTCCCTCCTGGACATTTATCCCTTACCAGATGACATGCCTCAAAAAACCTCATGTGCCCCATCCCAAAATTTCTGAAACAAATCTTAACCCAATTTACATTTGATTCAATTAGTAAGACGTGGTGAAAGAGGTTCCCTGTCATTGGTAGGCCTTCACAAAATGGCTCCCATAATATGTGCAAACATTGGAGGACTGCATACATAGCGATTATTGAACAGAGGCTGCTAATATTCCTGCAAATGTGTTCATCATAATTACGTGTCCAGGTCTTGCAATCCCACCTGTGAAAACTGTGATCTATTATAAATGAGCTGAAAAATTTTGTATCTAATCACAGAATAAATACAACTGAATGTATACATTGCTTTGAATGTTGGTGTGTATTACAATTATTTGCAAATTTGTATTATCAATTGCTGACTGCTCCTCTGAAAACCTAGGGTATCTGTGCAAAACACCAGGGTAATATGTGACAGGTCCACAATAGCAACAAAATTGCTTGTCAAAGAATTCAAAGGAAATTGCATTTTACCAGTCATCATGCTCCATCTTTCATGAGAAAAAACAAATTGAAGGTACGCTGAAATATTAATGTTACATTCTGAATCAATCTGGTAAGCTGCCAGCAAAAAGTCAAACGCTCCAAGAAATTTTAACAACATTTTTCTCCCAATAAATGTTTGCTAAACACCGTTATTAATGGTTTGGAGCAATTTTCTACATAAAGTATGGTCACTTGTAGGAAATATGGCAGCCAATTTGCGCACAGCAAGATCCCGCACCAGAGATGCGGTCATGACTGGATAATCTGTTTTTAATTATGTTGATTGAGCGTTAAATGTTGATCAGGCTGCAGGTAGAATTTTCCTGATTTGAATGTCCTAAGGTCTTAACATCCACTTTCAGAGACCTGGCAGAGTCTTGGTTTAATGCCTCATCCAAAAGATAATGAGCGGGATTTTCCATCCTCTTCCCGATGTGTTTTGCAGTGCAGCAGGCGGCGGGATTTTCCGGTCCCACTGCTGTCAACGGGGTTTCCTGTTATTAACACCCTCCACCGCCAGGGAACCAGAAGATCCCGCCACCGGGAATGGCTGGCAAATCCTCCTTCTGCACTATAGGGATTCTATGGCTATCTGGCATTGATTCCAGTTCAGTTCAGGGAAAACATATCCAATTTGTGCACATTCCTCCCACCCAGAAAATATCCCTGTGCCCCAGGAATCTGCACCACTCCTCCAGTGCCCTCAATTGCACTTTCTTACTTCTCATATAAGGTAAAGTCACCATAGTCCCAAATGACCATAGGCTGCTTTCCCCCTTTGAGAGGGAGAACTGGCTGGAGGTGATTGAACTAGAGGATCACCACACCTCAGGCGAAGGGCAAGGTTGAGATTGCGGGGCTTTCATGAATAACCTCAGCCAGTACGGGAATTGAACCCACACTGCTGGTCTTACTTTGCATCACAAACCAGGGGCGGGATTCTCCGACCCCCCGCCGGGTCGGAGAATCGGCGCGGGGGGGGTGAGACCGCCGAATTCTCCGGCGGCAGATATTCGGTGGGGCGAAAATCGCACCGTGCCGGTTGGCGGGCCCCCCCCCCCGGCGATTCTCCAGCCCGCGATTGGCCAAAGTCCCGCTGCTGTCATGCCAGTCCCGCCAGCGGGAATAAAACCACCTCTCTTCCCGGCGGGACTGGCGGCGCGGGCGGGCTCCAGGATCCTGTGGGGGGCGCTGGGCGATCTGGCCCCGGGGGTGCCCCCACAGTGGCCTGGCCTGCGATCGGGGCCCACCGATCCGCGGGCGGGCCTGTGCCATGGTGACACACTTTTACAACGCGTCGGCCGTGTAGGTCTCCGCGATGGCCGACGCTTAGGTGACCCCCACCTGTGTAATGCGCGGGGATGACGTCAGCAGCCGCTGACGCTCCCGTGCATGCGCGGACTTCCGCCGACTGGCCGAGTCCCTTCGGCCCAGGCTGGCGTGGCGCCAAAGGCCTTTCCCGCTGGCCAGCGGTGCGCCAACCACTCCGGCGCGGGCCTAGCCCTCAAGGTGAGGGCTTGGCCCCTAAAGGTGCGGTGAAATCTGCACCTTTGTGGCGGCCCGACGCCGGAGTGGTTCCCGCCACTCCATCCCGCCAGGAACCCCCGCCCCGCCGGGTAGGGGAGAATCCCGGCCCAGGTGTCTAGGCAAGTGAGCTAAACCAGCTCCCATACACTCACGCGTACATGGCACTGTGAATTATTAAAAACATTACCACAGTAAAAGGACAGAGATGAGAGAAAATTGAAACTTCAGTTTCCTTCCATTTACTGTCTGTAATCAATATGTTTTTCAATGGCAAGATGGATGTGTTTCTGAATCCCTAAGTGTATGCTCAATTGGAATACCAAGCAGAAAGATTTTCATTGGTTTAAGTAAAGAGGGTTATTTATTCACACGTTCGTCCTGAAAATCTAACACTATATCATTCACTCAACCACTTTCTCCCACGCGCATTCACACACACGTGATGAATACAATTAACAAGAATGGTGCACCGTTACAAATTATAAATAAAAGAATAGTTCATAATTCAAGGGCTTGTCTCATTTTGGAAGCAAGGCCTGATGAAGTAGCCTTTTCACTCCTGAAGCTAAGTGGAATCCATAGCCAATGCTATATATCAGAATCGTTGCAGGACTTCCTCAAAGAGATACTTTTTCAGCATGTCACAAAGTTATCTACTTCTAGTCTCAATACCAGGAGGTCTGTTTTCCGTATTGGTGGATTTGAAAAGAACAGTTTGAAGATCTTACGACATTGCTGTCACCAGGTCTCAGGGTTGTTGCCTTTTCTGCTGCTGCTGTTTCTGCAGTTTATCTGGGTAGTTCCGCAGACAGTACATAAAGGCTTTTTTTTAAAGGGCAATCAACATGGTTGCCTTACCATATGGTTCTTCATAGCTCTCTTCCAAATATGGTGTCGGGTTTAAATTAATTATCCACAGCCTGTACCTTTGTGCTTGTGGACATCTGTCCTGGGGTTTGAGAAAATCATGCCTTGGTTTCAGAATGACCCATTCAACTCAGGAGTGCAATTTGGATGGTCTTAGACTATGGATGTTTTCATGTAGAAATCCACAGAAACCCATAGAATCCCGACATTGTAGAAGGAGGCCATTCAGCTCATTGAGCCTATGTGAACTTCCAAAAGAGTATCCAACCGAGGCCCACTGCCTAGCCATATCCCCCTGACTCCATAACCAAACCTACATATCTTTGGACACTAAGGGGCAATGTAATGCTGTTAGGCTGCAGTACTAACCACTGTGCCACCGTGCTGCCCTTTGACTTGAAAAAGTCACACTTTTCCGTTCTAACTTGGAGATGAATGTCTTGTAGATGTTCCAGTGTAGCTTCAAAATTCTTCAAATGCTCTTGTTCATTTGAGCCGGTGATGAGGATGTCATCTAGATAACATTGCTCACCATTTAACCATTTCAGAATTGGATCCATGGATCTCTGAGACAGAGCAGGTGCAGATGTTATCCCAAATGAAAGTCTCCTGTATCGGAATAAACATTTGTACATCACAATAGTGAGCAACAGCTGTGATTTTACAGCCAAATTAATTTATGATAGATCTCTTTTACTGAATTACTGACCTCCAGCAAGTCCAGAAAATAAGTCTTCTATTTGCAGCAGAGGATAGTGACCTGCACACAATACTGGATTTATTGTTGTCTTCAAATATCCACATATCCTTACTGAGCCATCTGATTTCAGTACAGGAACTATTGGGGCAGCCCAATCACTTGGAGTAACTGGTTTAATGACTCATTTTGGACTCGGTTAGGGTGATTGGGAAAGGGATGTTTTGGATGGGGGTGATTGGGAAAGGGGTATTTGGGAAGAGAATGATTGGGAAGACACAGGGCAGGATTCTCCGATACCGAGTCAGAGTGTCCGCGCCGTCGTGAACGCCGCCGTGTTTCACGATGGCGTGAACGGGCTGCCGGCAGCACCGATTCAGGCCCCGAAAAGGGGCCGCGGGAAACGAGTGGGCGTGGCGCCAGAGCAGCGCCGTCATTGCGCGACGCCCGGGTGACACCGCGCCGCGTCATTTAATGTGCGCGATCCGCGCACAGGCCCCGACAGGGAGAGATGGCTGAGCCCCGCCGTGCCACTCCCAGGTTCCGGGACAATGACCTGGAGGCATTGCTGGACGCAGTTGAAGAGCGGAGGGCGATCCTGTGCCCAAGACGTGGCCACCGGTATCCGGCCAGCACAGTAAAGCGCAGCTGGCGTGAAGTGGGCATTGCCGTCAGCGCTGTGGGGCACAGCCCCCGTTCTGGAGACCAGTGCCACATGAGGGCTGCCAGGGTAAGTACCCCGAGAGTTCCCCCGGGCCACACCCCACCCCTCCCTCCCCCCACCATGTGTCGCGCCCCCCCGCCCGCCCACGCAGGAGGGGGGGCACCACGTTGCACCTGACCCACATGGGCACCACACCCCTCTTGCAAGCTGCCACGGCGTGGTGCCCAGTGCCCCCCCCCCCCAGTCATAATGTTGCCAACATCTGCGCGTCTTGTTGCTGACCACCTAACTCGGATGCTTCCCCCCCTCCCCCGCAGGACAAGACAGCTCACAACCATTGTGAGTGTGCAAAAACCGGAGGAGGAACACCTGTGCTGCACCCCCTCACCGTCCATGTGCAGAGGGCTCTGGACCTCGCTAGGTTAGCCGTCACCCAGGAGCTAGTGCCATGCCAGATCGGAGGTGCAGTACCAAGTGAGACTCCCCTGCCTGGCTACACTCCCTCAGCCCCTCACCTCCCCCCCTCTCACACTGCACCCCCTCACACTGCCCCCTCCACCCCCTAACACCGTCCTCACACTCCACCCCCTCACACTGCCCCCTCCGCGCCCTAACCCCCCCCCGCTCACTCTCCACCCCTTCACACTGCCCCCTCCACCCCCTAACCCCCCCCACTCACTCTCCACCCCCTCACACTGCCCCCCCACCCCCTAACCCCCCCCCACTCAATCTCCACCCCCTCACACTGCCCCCTCCATGCCCTAACCCTCCCGCTCACTCTCCACCACCTCACACTGCCCCATCCACCCCCTCACACCCGATCCGCGTGTCTAATGATAAATGCTTTATTGTGTATTCCAGGGCCAGCAGCCGATCGTCCCGGAATGTCTCGGAGAAGCCCCCGCCGTCCAGGTCCAAGTTAATCCGCCCACAGGGACGCACGCCAGGGAGGGGAAGGAAGGCGGACAGGAGGGCCCTCGTCCAAGGCCGGGGCACAGGAAGTAAATGCACAGAGGACCGACAGAAATGGCACTGAAAAAATTTGAGGACCTGGAGAATAGGTCGAGGAGGAAGAATCTTCGGATTCTGGGTCTCCCTGAAGGAGTGGAGGGGCCCGATGCCGGGGCATATGTGGTCACGATGCTCAATTCGCTGATGGGCGTGGGAGCTTTCCCGAGGCCTCTGGAGCTGGATGGGGCTCATCGGATCCTGGCAAGGAGACCCAAAGCCAACGAGCCGCCAAGGGCTGTAGTGGTGAGGTTTCACCGCTTTATGGTCAGAGAGTGCGTCCTGAGATGGGCCAAAAAAGAACGGAGCAGCAGGTGGGAGAACATGGAGATCCGAATTTACCAGGACTGGAGTGTGGAGGTGGCTAAGAAGAGGGCTGGTTTTAACCGGGCTAAGGCGGTGCTCCATCGGAAGGTGGAGAAGTTCGGGATGCTGCAGCCAGCGCGATTGTGGGTCACGTTCCCAGATCGGCACCACTATTTTGAGACGCCTGATGAGGCGTGGAACTTTATCCAGTCTGAAAAGTTGGACTCGAACTGAGGGTGTGTCGCGGGGGGTGTTTACGGTGTTTACTGCGTCTTGGGAATGTTCTTTTTGTTTTGGTGTTGGGTGGGGATGGGTGAATGGATTTGCTGTGGGGGCTGTGGGAGAGTGTGGGCGTCGGTGTTGGAGGGGCAGGGCCCCGCGGAGGAAGACGGGGGGTGGAGGCCCGGGGATGGGGAGTTGGGGTAAGGCCGCAAAAAGGAGCTGTGCCAGAGGGGGCGGGGCCGGCTCAGACGGAAAGCGTGGGCTTTTTCCCGTGCTAGGGAAGGAAGGGGGCGGGGCTGGGGGGGAAGGGCAGTGCTGGAGAGGAGCACACATTGATTGCCAAGGGGTGGGGGGGGATTCTCACACTGGGGGGTCGATGGAATGGCTGGAGAGGCCAGGGTCAGTAGGTGTCAACTGACTCGTGGGAGTGTCATGGGGGAGCAAAATGGCTAGATGAGGATCTAGCCGGGGGGGGGTTTGGGGGGGTGGGGGAGGGAGGGGGGTGCACTGGGTTGCTGCTGCATTGTCCAAAGGGGAGCTGGAGGTAGGAGAGGTAGTTGGGGCGGGGGTCCGCCGCCTGGGGGGCTGGAGGGTGTGGGAGGCATGGGCACGTGGCTGGCCTAAAAAAGGAGATGGCTAGTTGGCAAGGGGGGGTGCGAGTAGCCCCCTGATCCGGCTGATAACTTGGAATGTGAGGGGCCTGAATAGGCCGGTCAAGAGGGCCCGGGTGTTCACGCACTTAAAGGGACTGAAGGCAGATGTGGTCATGCTCCAGGAGACGCACCTGAAGGTGGCAGATCAGGTTAGCTGAGACAGGGGTGTGGGTAGGGCAGGTCTTTCATTCTGGGCTGGATGCGAAGAACAGAGGGGTTGCAATACTGGTGGGGAAGTGGGTGTCGTTCGAGGCACTGAATATTGTGGCGGATAATGGAGGTCGATATGTGGTGGTGAGTAGTAGGTTGCAGGGGGTGCGGGTGGTACTGGTGAACGAATATGCCCCGAATTGGGATGATGCCGGATTTATGAAACGCATGCTGGGTCGGATTCCGGATCTGGAGGTAGGAAGCTTGATAATGGGAGGGGACTTCAACATGGTGCTGGACCCAGCACTGGACCGTTCTAGGTCCAGGACGGGTAAGAGGCCGGCTGCGGCCAAGGTGCTTCGGGAGTTTATGGACCAGATGGGGGGAGTGGATCCATGGAGGTTTGCCAGGCCGCTGGCCAGGGAGTTTTCCTTTTTTTCCCACATCCATAAAGCCTACTCCCGGATAGACTTCTTCATCTTGAGTAGGGCGCTAATCCCAAAAGTGGAGGGAAAGGAATATTCGGCCACAGCCATCTCGGATCATGCCCCGCACTGGGTGGAGTTGGAGTTGCGGGAGGACAGGGACCAGTGCCCGCTGTGGCGCCTCGATGTGGGACTGTTGGCGGATGAGGAGGTGTGCGGGCGGGCTCAGGGGTGTATTGAAAGATACTAGGAGGCCAACGACAACGGGGAGGTGCAGGTGGGGGTAGTCTGGGAGGTGTTGAAGGCGGTGGTCAGGGGAGAGCTAATCTCCATTAGGGCCCACAGGGAGAAGAGAGAGGGCAGGGAGAGGGAGAGGTTGGTGGGGGAGATTTTAAGGGTGGACAGGAGCTATACAGAGGCCCCCGAGGAGGGGCTACTTAGGGAGCGACGGAACCTCCAGACGGAATACGACCTGATGACTACGGGGAAAGCAGAGGCACAGTGGAGGAAAGCGCAAGGGGCGGCGTATGAGTAAGGGGAGAAGGTGAATCGGATGCTGGCACACCAGCTCCGTAAGAGGGAGGCAGCGAGGGAGATTGGTGGAGTTAGGGATAGAGGGGGAAATATGGTGCGGAGTGCGGTGAGAATAAACAAGGTATTTAGGGACCTCTATGGGGATCTGTACAGGTCTGAGCCCCCGGCGGGGGAGGAGGGGATGCGACGGTTCCTGGATCAGCTGAGGTTCCCGAGGGTGGAGGAGGAGCAGGTGGCTGGGCTGGGGCGCCGATTGGGCTGGAGGCTGGTTAAAGGATTGGGGAGCATGCAGGCGAGGAAGGCCCCGGGGCCGGATGGGTTCCCGGTTGAATTTTATAGGAAATACGTGGACCTGCTGGCCCGTTGCTCGTGAGAACTTTTAATGAGGCGAGGGAGGAGGGGACCTTGCCCCCAACAATGTCCAGGGCGATGATTTCTCTGATTTTGAAGCGGTACAAGGATCCACTGCAATGTGGGTCATATAGACCGATCTCGCTCCTCAATGTTGACGCTAAGTTGCTGGCGAAGATTCTGGCTACGAGAATTGAGGACTGTGTCCCGGGGGTGATTCATGAGGACGGGATTTGTGAAGGGTAGGCAGCTGAATACTAATGTGCGGAGGCTCCTCAATGTGATTATGATGCCCTCGGTGGAGGGGGAAGCGGAGGTAGTGGCAGCTATGGATGTGGAGAAGGCCTTTGATCGGGTGGAGTGGGAGTATCTTTGGGAAGTGTTGCGGAGGGTTGGGTTCGGGGAGAGGTTCATAAGTTGGGTCAGGCTACTATATAGAGCCCCTGTGGCGAGTGTGGCTATGAACCGGCGGAGGTCGGAGTACTTTCTGCTGTACCGGGGGACGAGGCAGGTGTCATGATATTCAAACACACACATCATGATAGACACACCAACAGACAAATCAGAACACACAACACCACAACCAATGACAGAAAGATATAAAAGCACAGACACGACCCCTGGTGGTTAGTAAGAGCGGCAGAGGAGAACCAGGACACAGCTATAGCCGGGGACACTCAGGGAGACAGCACGTGCAGAGTATCCAGAACGAACTGTATTATAAGAGTTATAATAAAATAGAGTTGTACCACATACAACTGTGTTGGCTCATCTGTGCACCAGAGCACCCAACACCACATGGTACAGGAGTGGATCGATACCTGCCGGCATACCTCAGTGTACACAGACAACCAGCAGTGCCCAGGCATGATGCACGAGCTCCCGGTTCCGCAGGCGCTCCAGTGCGACGGCGACCTCCACGAAAACTGGCGGCGATTCCGGCAAATGTTCGAGTTGTTCCTGGCGGCAGCTGAACTCCAAGACCTGGATGATAAGGAAAAAATTGAATTTCTCCTCATCGTCGCTGGTGCAAGGGCAAGAGCAATGTTCAGAAGGTTCAGGTTCTTCAGGAGGCAGCAAAGGCACGATTACCAGGCAGTCATGGGCAAATTCGCCAAGTACTGTGAAGAATACACAATCCAATGGGGACTTAAAGGTAAGAAAAGCTGCAGTACTCACCTCGTGGCTGGGATCCCGGAGCCCGAAATCCAGGGCCTGAGAAAAGGCTGGGTCGAGGTCGGCGGCCATCTTGCTAAAGGTATAACGCTAGCACAGTTGCGCGAGAAGTGCGCAGAACCGGAAGTTTCGTTTGCGCATGCGCAATATGGTGCGCATGCGCAGTTAAGAAAACGGCCATCGGTAAAGGAACAGCGATCTGAGCATGCGCAGTCGCTTCCTACGTGCTACATACCGAGCGTCAGGATGTCAGAGGCCCAAGACTGGATCAATTTAAAAAGGAAATGTCCCAAATCCAATTTAAAAGGGAAACGTCCCAAATCAAAAAAACAAAAATCTGTTAAAGCTGTAAAACAACCTTCTTTCACCTGGAATGACAGCACAGTGCCGCAAATTGACCCAGGAGATGAATTTAACCTCCGAAGAACCCTCCGACAAGCAGTTACCTACGCACAAGCCGATGATTCCGACCTTGAATACTTCGATGACGATTTTTACAGTGTTTCCGGACCTCGCGAGCCCAATGATAGCTCCGTGGTCCTATATGACTATGACTCGGACGAACCTTTCGTGTTGCACATTGGTGGCCCCCACATTGAATCCGACGCAGATGCGGATTCATTTTTCGGATTTGAGGATCTTCAACCCAGCAGATATGACGTTCCAACTTATCAGTACCGGGTGATGCTGCAGCCTGACATTAACAGACAGGGAGCGGTGCAAGCACACGGAGAGTGCCCTGCTGCCACACAGAGCGTGGTCCACGTCCCGCTCAACGTTCCCGACTCTATGAAAGACGACATGCAAGACTCCAGAGTGCAGTCCTTGCACGAACAAGAAGTGACTCCAGTGTCACAAGTCTCCACAGAGAGCTCGTGGACAGCCTCCACGATAGAAGCAACGCAAGACTCCAGAGCGCAGTCCTTGCACGAACAAGAAGTGACTCCAGTGTCACAAGCCTCCACAGAGAGCTCGTGGACGGACTCCACGATGGAAGGAACACAAGACTCCAGAGCGCAGTCCTTGCAGGAACAAGACCATGAGCGTCTAGCAACCTCTCCTGACCAACCAGCGGCAGACGATGCAAGCCTACCTTGCTCCACTACACAACAGCATGACCATGACGGTCTCTCATGCTACAATAAAGGGCACAGCGCTGAACACTGTTCAAGCCCAACTGAAGACAAGCCAAAGGAATCACCTCGTCCAAGCCCGAAGAAAAAAGGTTTATGCGCTGACCTTCAGGATCATTGTAGCCGAACAGAGATTAATAATGCAGCACGGCCACAGAAGGATGCTGAGGATTTGCTAACGAAATTAATTGAATGTTTAACTTGCAAGGAGCAGACTGAGAATTGCCAGTGTTTTAGTACGGATCGAAAAAATGGACAAGACATTGATCCTCAGGTAATGGAAATAACACAACCTGAATCATATCTACAGCAGGGACAAATGTCTCCCTTCAACACAATGCCGCAAAATCCCAACTTCAGAGACCAGCAGTTAGTCAGTAATGACTCTTCAAACCTGGAGGGGAACATTAATTGCATTGAACCTATACACACTCCACTGATTATTGAGCAGAACATTGGAGCAAGAATCCTGAGGACACCGACATCGAGTAGCCAGATAACGAATTTAAAACCCACAGCAGTTTCAAGTGAACCAAGTGTGCTTTCCACTAATGATGAAGATGCAGATAAGGTCGACCCGATTATCCATTGTACCACACTAACCCCAGTGATCAAGCAGTTATGTATGGGGAGTATAATGTGGGCAATTGAGAACAGTAAAAGAGAGACTGTGACCATGCCAGTCCCAGCAAAATCAGACCCAGAGACCATGAAGGCATGTACATCAAACAAAGTTATATATGAGGTACCTGAGAAGAAAAGTGAAACGGAATGTTCTTTGGAAAATGGTAAAATGTCGATAGAAACAGTGGATCCTATATTCGAGACCATACATATGGGAGAATTTGGGGGTAATAAACAAGGTTCTGCAATGTCTGGGGGAAGATTTAAAGTTCCAAAGAAGAAAAGCCCAAATGAAGGACGATGGCAAGACAATGACAGTCCACCGACATGGTGTGCACCACCAGATGAAAACTCTGACAATTTACCCAACCCTAGTGAACAGCAAGCTGCTAATGACGATCTATCCACGGGATGTGAGACGAGTGACGACAGCATCCCACTTCCCATGCAAAAGGTGCAAGGTGACAGACCTCGCCTAGTGCGTACCGAGGCACTCAACGATCACGGTGGGACCACTGACGACTGCGGTGGCGGCGCACCGCTTCCACCCTCGATGGCTCGAGCCTCTCCACTGGTTGGTGCATTCCTGCATGTTCCGACTCCAGAAGTGCAGCTTCAGGGAATCTCGGCTGCCTCCAGTGAACCTGTTGGGACTCCGGACGGGGGGCATCGACGGAAGGCAGACCGGACTCCAGATGGGGAGCAGCCAAGCGCCGACTCTGATCTGCGCACGCCAGACCTTGCTCCGGACGGGCGGTGTCGCGGCCTCAGTGATGGCACGCTCAGGGTGACGGCAGATGCCACGGCGACAGGGAATGGATCGTGTGGCAGTCCCACTGGGTCGGCAGTGGCAACCAGCACCGGCGGTCCAAGATGGACACACCAATTCGCGCCATCGCCAGACGTTAATGCGAGCAACAATTCTCTCTCCAAGGCGACATGCTTCGACGTTTCTCTGCGGAGTCGCCCTTCCGGCACAGCAGAAGGCCGGAACCAGCGTACACGGTCTTGGCCAACTTCCACATCTGGCACAGTCATCGCCTTGCATGATATTAGTGATGGTGCTACTTCGATGGCAACAACCCATCGGCTACAAGATGCCGTCCACCACAAACATAAAAAGAAAACAGACTCCATCTTGTTCCTGGCATGCAGGGCGGATGGATTGGTGCGTAGGCGCAATCAGCGGGCTTTGTGCCGCCTTCCACGCTCGCAACTGCACCGTACGCACACGCCGGATCCTCCACTGGTTCCCAAGGATGACTTCGTGGAGATGCCACGGATCATGCCCCTTCCATCGCCACCAGAACCAAACCACAGCCAGGGCACCACTAACAAAGATGTTGAATGTTATATTTGCAAGAATGAAAAAAACCAAGCACTGCATGAAGTACAACAAATGGTAAAGTAGAGACTTCGGCAACAGCATCACCTCCAACAGTCCAAGGTGAACCAGTGTGACCCCAAGTCTCCACAGCTGAACCGGCTTGAGGACCAGCCCATTCTTGAGGCGGTCACCCATTAGACTGGACTTATAACGCTGTTAATACGTTCAAAAAAGTCAAACACTTCTGTATTATAACCTGTTGTTGTTTATTGTTCCAGACATCGTCTGACCGGACCAATGTTCAAGTTTTTTTTTCTCTCGCATCCAAGTTTTGTTATGGTACAACCTTGTTAGTGTGACGCACCCGACATCGCCCCATGTAAATAGTTACGTCATAAACATACGCTGTACACAACACAAACGCACACTCTTAGATGCACTCACGACACAATTATATTTATAACCACGTAGGCACTTGTCTTTGTAAAAAGGGGGGATGTCATGATATTCAAACACACACATCATGATAGACACACCAACAGACAAATCAGAACACACAACACCACAACCAATGACAGAAAGATATAAAAGCACAGACACGACCCCTGGTGGTTAGTAAGAGCGGCAGAGGAGAACCAGGACACAGCTATAGCCGGGGACACTCAGGGAGACAGCACGTGCAGAGTATCCAGAACGAACTGTATTATAAGAGTTATAATAAAATAGAGTTGTACCACATACAACTGTGTTGGCTCATCTGTGCACCAGAGCACCCAACACCACAGCAGGGGTGTCCCGTTATCCCCCTTGTTGTTTGCACTGGCAGTTGAGCCGCTGGCCATGGCGCTGAGGGAGTCCAGGAAATGGAGGGGAATGATTCGGGGGGGAGAGGAACACCGGGTGTTGTTGTATGTCGATGACCTGTTGTTGTATGTTGCAGACCCAGTGGAGGGGATGGCGGAGGTCAAGCGGATCCTTAGGGAGTTTGGGGACTTTTCGGGGTATAAACTCAACGTGGGGAAGAGTGAGCTCTTTGTGGTGCATCCAGGGGACCAGGGAAGGGGGATAGATGAGCTACCGCTGAAGAGGGCGGAAAGGAGCTTTCGGTACCAGGGGATCCAAGTAGCTAGGAGTTGGGGGGCCCTGCACAAGCTCAATTTGACACGGTTGGTGGAGCAGATGGAGGAGGATTTTAAAAGATGGGATATGCTGCCACTCTCACTAGCGGGTAGGGTGTAGTCGATCAAAGTGACCTTCCGAGGTTTCTCTTTGTGTTCCAGTGCCTTCCCATTTTGATCCCCAAGGCCTTTTTCAAACGGGTAGGCAGGAGCATCATGGGATGTGTGTGGTCGAATAAGACCCCGAACGTGAAGAGGGTGTTTTTGGAGCGTAGCAGGGACGGGGGGGCGGGGGGGGCTGGCGCTGCCGAATCTATGTGGCTATTATTGGGCAGCCAATGTGGCGATGATCCGTAAGTGGGTAATGGAGGGAGAGGGGGTGGCGTGGAAGAGGCTAGAGAGGGCGTCCTGTGTGGGCACGAGCCTGAGGGCGCTGGCGACGGCATCGCTGCCGCTCTTGCCGACAAGGTACACCACGAGTCCGGTGGTGGCAGCGACGCTGAAGATCTGGGGGCAGTGGAGGTGGCACAGGGCAAGGTGGGAGCCTCGGTTTGGTCCCCGATTCGGGAGAATCATCGGTTCGTCCCGGGAAGGATGGATGGGGGGTTTCGGAGCTGGCATCGGGCGGGGATTAAAAGAATGGGGAACCTGTTCATCGATGGGACGTTTGCGAGCCTAGGGGCGCTGGAGAAGAAATTTGGGCTACCCCCGGGAAACGCTTTCAGGTACATGCAAGTGAGGGCGTTTGTGAGGTGGCAGGTGAGAGAATTCCTGCTGCTTCCAGCACGTAGGATTCAGGACAGGGTGATTTGGGCTGTATGGGTTGGAGAAGGCAGGGTTTCGGCGATTTACCAGGAGCTGTAGGAAGAGGAGGAGGCCTCGGTGGAGGAGTTGAAAGGCAAGTGGAGGAGGGGCTTGGGAAGGAGCTAGATGAGGGTCTGTGGGCTGATGCCCTGAGTAGGGTTAATTCTTCCTCCTCTTGTGCCAGACTCAGCCTAATACAGTTTAAAGTTGTTCATAGAGCGCATATGACAGGGGCAAGGTTGAGTAGGTTCTTTGGGTTGGAGGACAGATGTGGGAGATGCTCGGGGAGCCCAGCAAATCACGCCCATATGTTCTGGTCGTGCCTGGCGCTGGATGGATTTTGGAGGGGTTTTGCGAGGACTATGTCCAAGGTGGTGAATGCCGGGGTCAAGCCGAGCTGGGGATTAGCATTATTTGGGGTATCGGACGAGCCGGGAGTGCAGGAGGCGAAAGAGGCCGGTATTCTGGCCTTTGCGGAGGATTTTGTGACTGTGGAAAGATGCAAAGCTCCCTAGTGTGGAAGTTTGGATCAGCGACATGGCAGGGTTCATCAAGCTGGAGAGGATAAAGTTTGCCTTGCGAGGGTCTGTGCAAGAGTTTTTCAGGCGGTGGCAACCGTTCCTAGACTATCTCGCGGAGCGTTAGGAGGAGGTCAGCAGCAGCAGCAACCCGGTGGCACGGGGAGGGGGGCTGGGGGGGGGGGGTTATTTTGGGGTGGTGTTTGGGTTAAGGTGGGGTGTTTCACTATTTGTGTTTCCACTGTTATATGGGCAGTTATTGTATCTGGGGGAAATCCTATGTATAATTTCTGCTTGCTGTGTTTTTATTTGTTTTTCTTGTTGGGGGGAGGGTTTGTTGGAACTTTGTTGAAAAATTTGAATAAATATATTTTTTTAAAAAAAGAAATGACACTGACGAACAGAGGACGGACAGTCAGGACACTGACGGCCATGAGACGGACGAAGAGATGACGGAGAGCCAGGACAGTGACGGACAGAGAACAGGGACTCTGGACAGTGACGCACAGAGGACGGCCAGACAGATGATGGACAGACCGGACACGGCAACTCACATGGGCCAGGGACAATGTCCATCGGTCCAAGGCTCGACCCAGGAGACCCCAGACCTGGGGTCCGAATAGGACATGGACCTTGCATCACTGCTGTCACCCACACCCTCTACCATCGCTGATACATTCACCTCGGTTGGGCACATTAGTGATGAGGCTTCCGGGACAACCGAGCCGGTACAGCAGGTGGAGATAGGAGCAGCCGAGGGGCTGGACGGTTGGAGGGCAGGCCAGGCCCAGCACCCAGCTGCCGCCCAGACGGTTCCCAGGTTCCTGGACTTACCAGACCCACCCACAGACCCGATGTGTTTGGAAACCCAGGGAGTGGACAACGGGATGACAGCCATCTTCCAGCATCTGCAGACGCAGTTAGAGGAGTCCATCCGCGTCCAGGAGCAGGGAGTGGTGCTGGTCATGGCTGCCACCCAGGCATCACAGCACGGGTGGCGTCCGCAGTGGAGACAATGGGGGCAACGGTTTCGGCCATGGGTCAGTTTCTGCAAGGCGTGGGGCTTCATGTGCACGCTTCATCCGTGGTCCAGGACTGGGCTGCCCTCTCACAGGCAGCCATGTCCCAGAGCCAGCTGGACATTGCCACCGTTTTCCAGGGTCTGGCCCTGTCCCAGCAGGCCATCGCTGAGAGCATCGGCGGCCTCGCGCACATAGGACATAGAACATAGAACATAGAACATACAGTGCAGAAGGAGGCCATTCGGCCCATCGAGTCTCTTCGCACAAGCCCAGCGGGGGGTTGCACAGTCCCTGACTGGGATGGCGCACTTCCTGATCTTCATCGCTGTGAACGTTCAGACCCTGGTCGATGCCACAGCGGGCCTCCAGGGCTGGCAATGCCAGGTGTCGGTGGTGCCACGCCGCTTGTCTCTGCTCGCACCACCGTCCCATAGTGAGGCCTGGGGGCCACTGGGCTCCCCGAGGGAGGAGGGAGTTCTGGGGCCCGTCCCGGTGACTCCAGCAAGGGAGATCCCGGAACACACGGACTCCCCCCGTTCCGTCCCTGGTGCATCTGGTGGGCAGTGGGCAGGGCAGGGTGGCACTACACCATCCAGCACACCCGCCGAGCAGCCTGGCCCATCCAAGCCAGGCCGCCCCAAGAAACGTGTGCCGATGGGGAGCCACGATGCAGGGCAGGAGTCTCAACAGTCCACCTCCACTCCTGCTGTACCGACTGGGGAAACACCAAGGCGTAGTGGTAGGGCCCGTAAGGCAAAGAATTTAGACACGTACTAAGTTGGCACGGGTGCAGGGCACAGCTTAGCTATGGGGGCTAGGGCACTTGTATGTGAATGTCACGATTAAAGTCACTATTACACAAAACCGAGATGCCTCTGTGCTATGTCCAGTGCCTGAGGGGTCGTGAAGGGGACCGAGTGGCGCTGGGGTCGAAGTTCGGTACAACGGTGAGGCCGGGCGTGTGTATCCACACCCCCCCCCCACAACACCCCGCCGTCCTCGGCACACCGACCGCCAGCTACCCCATGGCCATGTGATGGGGTGTCCGTGATGCAGACAGGGACCACCGAAGTGGAGGGTGTAGCTGTGGCCATGAGTCAGACATTGCCGAACGATCCGGAGCTCACAGCTCATCTCAGAGCGGGTTGTCATCATTCAACATGGCACTGATCACACCCGCTTACACAAGCAACTGTGTGAGACCATCCCGTTGTGCCGCAGGTGTAAGGTGCTGTGAAAGTAGTGGTGTGGGAGCTAGGGTTGTTGGATGGTGCGGGAGCTGGGGGGTGCTGGGTGGTGTGTTTGGGTGGAACGGTGGTGCAAGTGCCTTGCTCAGCGATGCCCTCCCCCTAGTTGGTGAAACGTGCGGCGATTAACGCCTCGCGTGCTCGCTCGCCAAGCCGGTGGCGACGTACAGCCTCCCGGCCAAATCCAGCCCCCATGTCGTGTCTGTGCCCCCCCCTCCCCTCCTCCTCCTCCTCATGTGCAGAGGCGTCACCTTCATCAGGCTCCCCCTACGCCTCCTCCTCCAGGACATCGCTCCTCTGCTGGGCTATGTTGTGCAGCACGCAGCAGACAACAACTATGCGGCCGTCCCTCTCTGAATGGTCCTGGAGGGCCCCTCCAGAGCGGCCCAGGCACCTGAAGCGCATCTTCAAGAGGCCAAAGCACCTCTCCACAACACCCCGGGTTGCTGCATGGGCCTCATTGTAGCGGGTCTCCGCGTTGGTCTGTGGCCTAAGTATAGGCGTCGTCAGCCACGACCGCAACGGGTAACCCCTGTCGCCCAGCAACCAGCCCCTCAGCCGGGGAGGGGGGGTGTCCCCCGAACATGGCGGGGATGAAGGATTGTGCCAGTATAAAGGCATCATGCACACTGCCAGAGTACCGGGCGCACACGTGCATGATCTGCATGCGGTGGTCGCAGAACACCTGAATGTTCATGGAGTAGGTCCCCTTTCTGTTCATGAACACGTCCCTGTTCTCTGATGGTGGACGCATGGCGACGTGCACCCCATCAATCACCCCCTGGACCATCGGTATCCTGGCCACGGAGACAAATCCTGCTGCCCGGGCATCCTGGTGTGCACGGTCCTCTGGAAACTGGATGTACCGGTCGGCGATGGCATACAGGGCGTTGGTACTGCTCGGATGCAACGGTGCAGCGATGCCTGTGAGATACCGGACAGGTCCCCGCTCGGCGCCTGGAACGACCCCGTCGCGCAGAGGTTGAGGGCTACCGTCACCTTGACGGTCACCGGGACAGCTTGTCCTCCCCCCATTCCACGTGGTGCCAGGTGTGCCATGAGGTGACATCTATGTGCGACGGTCTCTCTACTCATTCGGAGTCTCCTCCTGCATGCCCTGTCCGGCAGGTCCTCGAACGACATGCGGTCACGATACCCTCGAGGCCTCATGTGACGTATCCGGCGCTTTGGCACCACCACCTGCTCCTCCTCCTCCCCCTGCCCCCCATCAAGATCAGAATCCTCGTCCTGTGCATCCCTGACGATGTGGTGGTCATCGTCCCCCTCCGCCTCCTCCTGCACCTGTCGGGCGGGCGGGCCTGCAGCCTGAGCAGGAGGCACAGGGCCCTCTGCAGCCGGTCACTCTGCTGCAGCCACTGCTGCCGTAGCTGCTCTGAGCCACCTGCGTCGACGCTGCCAAAGGGCCACCTGGAGGGCAGCGGCTCCCGCCACGCTGCCAACATCGCTGGCTGGTGCGCAAACATGACGATCTGCAGGAGGGGGGGGGAGGAGATACAACATGTTTAACGATGGTGCTTTGACACCTCGACAGCCAGGTGCCATGGGATACATGTGTTCCCCGGTTGCCTGGTCTCACTACAGACACGCAGGCACCCTGACCCCTGCCCACAGTCTCCGTCCACCGCACAGTTTACCCCGTCCCTCCTCATTGCGCCACCGTGGGCTGGCCATGCCCTCACGGGGCTGGGTGTTGCGGTTCCTGTGTGTGTGTGGGGGGGGGGGGGGGGGCTGGGTGCACCCAAGGTCAAGGCGTGTGGCCACGCGGGATGGCAGCGCCAGTGGCCTTTGCCCATCAGCATGACCCCAACTTGCAATGTGTCTTCGCCACCGTCCTGCCATGGCAGGACGTCAGGCATGTTGCTCCCACGGGAAACCCTCCCACCGCTCCCCCTTCCCGGAACATGGAGGCCCCCTGACCACCTCCCCCCCCCCCCCCCCACCAAACATGACTGCACCCTTCCCCCTCTCCTCCCCCCTCCTCCCCCCTCCCTCCTCCTTCCCCCTCCTCCCCCCTACTCCCCACTCCTCCCCCTCTTACCCCCCTCCCCCCTCCTCCTCCTCCTCCCTCCTCCTTCCCCCTCCTCCTCCCCCCCCGAGCATGGCGGCATCCTTCCCCCACCCCATCCTCCTTCCCCTCCCTCCCCCCCCACCCCACCACCCCCCCCCCCCCACCCGAGCATGGTGGCACCCTTGCCCAAAGCCCCTCTCCCCGCCAGCACCGGCCATGGACGCCACACTATGCTGCCTCCAAGACCGCCGGCCGCTCACCTCCTCACTCCGCATCGTCAGCCAGCACGACTGGCTGACAAATTTATTCAGCAGGGGCGAACGGCGACGGTGTGACCCTTCGGCCCATCTGGGCCGCTGAATAGCGGGAGGCCCGGAGAATCGCCATACTTAGCACCTCGGGCGATTCTCCGGCAGGCGCCGTCCTCGATGACGCCGAATCTCGCCGGTTGGGAGAATGGCGGGACGGTGTCAGGCCGGCGTCGCGTGATAAATCGGCACGAACGGCGATTCTCCCAAATCCCATCCAGTGATTGGGAATGGGATGTTTGGGAAGAGGGTGATTGGAAAGGGGGTGATTGGGAAAGGGGTTGTTTGGGAAAGGTATGATTAGGAAGAGGGTGATTGGGAAGTGGGTGATTGGAAAGGGGGTGATTGGGAAAGGGTGATTAGGAAGGGAATGATTGGGAAGGGCTTATTTGGGGAAGGAATGATTGGGAAGGGGTTAATTCGAGAAGGGTGATTGGGAAGGGGTTAATTGGAGATGGGGTGATTTGGAAGGGGCTGGATGAGGAATGGTTGGTGTTTTGGGGTTGGCTATGTAGCAGTGTGTTTAAGGCACAATCTCTGGACATATAAACTGGAGCTTTTACCAAGATGGTGTCATCATATTGGCAGTGCATTACCCCCAATATTGGGTGCTGTAGTGTCTATTATACACAAAGTATACAGGTTCAGCTTCAATGGATTTCTGGCTCCAGATTGAAAAGGATCATTTAATCACACAGTAAAGTCATATTATCCATTGGTATTAGTTTAATGACTTGCCTAGAGATTCCCTGGGATTGACCAGAAGTTCACAAATTGCAACTTGCTTCGCTTGCCTCAGCTATTTCCTGATCCTCCCTCTGGCTCCCATGTTCAAACACATAACTTCCAACATAAACCCCAAGTTCCTCCTTTACTAGTCCGAAAACTCACCTGTCCACACAAGATCAATTCATCCCCTCTATTTTAAACTTCTGCCTGAATAGAAAACTGCCAGGTTTCCTCACTTACACGGGAGGTGGTGGATTAATGATAATGTCATTGGACAAGTGATCCAGAGACCCCGGGCTAATGCTCTGGTGAAAAGGCTTCAAATCCCACCATAGTTTCACAGTAGGAATTCAAATTTAATATGTCTGGAATTTAAAAAGAACTAGTCTTGGTAATGGTGACTGTAAAACTACTGCCAATTGCCGATCAAACTCATCTGGTTCATGAATGTGCTTTCGGGAAGGAATTCTGCCGTCCTTACCCAGTCTGACTACATGTGATACCTTCCTGCAGGAATGTGGTTGACTCTTAAATGCCCTTTGAAATGGCCTTAAATGCCCTTTGAAATGGCCTTAAGTGCCCTTTGAAATGGCCTTAAATGCCCTTTGAAATGGCCTTAAATGCCCTTTGAAATTGCCTTAAATGCCCTTTGAAATGGCCTAGCAAACAGTTCAGTTGTATCACGTAATCCCATTGGCCAGCTGGCGGAACGGAGAATCCCACTGCGGGGGCGCGCCGCACCAGTTTGACAGAGAATCCCACCCCATAAATTAGTGACACGGTCAAACCACCCGGTATCAACCTAGAAAACCAGAAACCCAGCCCTGTCGACCCTGCAAAGTCCTCCTTACTAATATCTGGGGTCTGTGCAAAAACAGGGCGAGCTGTCTCACAGACTAGTCAAGCAAAAGCCTGACATAGTAATACTCATGGAATCATACCTTACAATGTCCCTGACACAACGGTAGCACAGTGGTCAGCACTGTTGCTTCACAGCTCCAGGGTCCCAGGTTCAATTCCAGGCTTGGGTCACTGTCTGTGTGGAGTCTGCACATTCTCCCTGTGTCTGCGTGGGTTTCCTCCGGGTGCTCCGGTTTCCTCCCATAAGTCCCGAAAGACTTGCTGTTAGGTCATTTGGACATTCAAAATTCTCCCTCTGTGTACCCGAACAGGCGCCGGAATGTGGCGACTAGGGAATTTTTACAGTAACTTCATTGCAGTGTTAATGTAAGCCTACTTGTGACAATAAAGATTATTATTATCATCATCATCCCTCCGACAGAACAGACCAACCAGAGATGGCAGCACAGTGATATACAGTGGCGAGGGAGTTGCCCTAGAAGTCCATAGCACTGTCCGTCTCATGGCATTTGATCAAACATGGGCAAGGAAACCTTCGGCTGATTACCAGCTACTGCACAACATCCCACCCACTGCCCACCCCCTCCTGCTCAGCTGGTGAATTAGTACTCTTCCACATTGCACACCACTTGGAGGCAACACTGAGAATGACAAGGGCACAGAATATACTCTGGGTGGGGGACTTCAATGTGCAGCATTAGCATCACAACCGGCCGAGGTGGCTGAGGTCTCAAGAAGATAACTGCTAGACTGAGTCTTGGGCAGATCATGGGGAAACCAGCAAGAAAGAAAAATGCATATTGATCTCATCCTCACCAACCTGCCTGCCACAGATGCATATGTCCATGACAGCATTGGTAGGAATGACCACAATACAGTCTTTGTGGAGACAATGACTTGTCTTCACATTGAGGATACCCTCCATTGTGTTGTATGGCACAACCACCATGTTATCCGGGATAGACTTCGAACAGATCAAAATAACTCAAGACTGGCAATCCATGAGGTGCTGTGGGCCTTCAGCAGCAGAAGAATTGTATTCAACCACAATTTATCCCTCATGGCCTGGCATATCCCTCACTCTACCTTTACCACCAGGCATGGGGGTTAAATCTGGTTCAATGAAGAGTGCAGGAGGGCATGCCAGGAGCAACACCAGACATACCTAAGAATGAGGTACCATCCTGTTGAAGCTGCAACATAGGATGACTTGCATGCCAACAGAATAAGAAGCAAGTGGTAGACAGAGCAAAACAATCCCACAACCAATGCATCACATCTAAGATCTGCAGGCCTTCCACATCCAGTCTTGAATGTTGGTGGACAATTAAAGAACTCACTGGAGGAGGAGGCTCCACAAATATCCCCATCCTCAATGATGGAGGAGCCCAGCACATCAATGCAAAATATAAGGCTGAGGCATTTGCAACAATTTTCAGCCAGCAGTGGAGAGTGGATGATCCAATTTGACCTGTTCCAGAGGTCCCCACCGTCACAAATGCCAGTCTTCATCCAATTGGCAATCTAGTTGTGCGAGACCCCTTGGGGATGAGCAACCACAATATGCCAGAATTTTTCATCAAGATGGGGAGTGGAGTAGTTGATTCTGAAACTTGATTCCTGAATCTTAATAAAAGAAACTGTGGTGATATGAGGCATGAGTTGGCTTTGATCGATTGGGGAACGTTACTTAAAGGAATGACAGTGGATAGGCAATGGTAAACATTCAAGGAGGGTAAGGGGGAACTGCAACAATTGTTTATTCCTGTCTGGCACAAAAGTAAAATGGGAAAGGTGGCCAATCCATGGTCCAGAAGGAAAATTAAGGTAGTATTTGATCCAAGGAAGGAGCATACAAATTGGCCAAAAAAATCAACAGGTCTGAGCATTGGCAGAAGTTTAGAATTCAGCAAAGAAGGACCAAGGGATTGATTAATAAGGGGAAAATAGAGTACGAGAGTAAGCTTGCAGGGGACATAAAAACTGACTGTAAAGATTTCGACAGGTACATGAAGAGAAAAAGATTGGTGAAGACAAATCTAGGTCCCTTGCAGAAAGAGGGGAATGTAAAAGAAATGGCTGAGCAACTGCACACATTGGGCTGGATTCTTCCGCCCCGCCACAAGATCGCCACGGGTGAGACGCGGACAATGGGAAAGTCCATTGCCCTCGGGCGGGATTCTCTGGTCACCGGGCGGACGTAGTTGGAGAATCCAGCCCATATTTTGGTTCTGCCTTCACAAATGAGGACACAATTCAGATACAAGAATGTTGGGGAACGCAGCGTTTAGTGAGAGGCAGCAATTGAAGAAAATCAATGTGAGTAGAGAAACGATGTTGGGGAAATTTATGGGATTGAAGGCTGATAAATCCCCAGGGCCTGATAATCTACATCTCAGGGTACTTAAACAAGTGGCTCTAGAAATAGTGGATGAATTGGTGGTCATCCTCCAGGATTCTATAGACTCTGGAACAGTTCCTGCATATAATAATAATCGCTATTGTCACAAGCAAGGTTCAATGAAGTTACTGTGAAAGGCCCCTAGTCGCCACATTCCCGGCACCTGTTCCGGGAGGCTGGTATGGGAATTGAACCCACGCTGCTGGCCTTGTTCTGCATTACCAGCCAGCTGTTTAGCCCACTGTTGAAGGGTAGCTAATGTAACTCCACTATTTAAAAAGAGAGGTAGAGAGAAAGCAGGGAATTATAGACCAATAAGCCTGACAGCAGTAGTGGGGAAAATTCTAGAATCCATTGTCAAAGATGTTATAGCAGAGCACTTAGAAAACAGTGGCAGGATCGGACAGAGTCAGCATGGATTTATGAAGGGGAAATCATGCTTGACAAATCTACTGGAATTCTTCGACGATGTCCGTGCCGGGGAGTTGACAAGGGGGAGCCAGTGGATTTGGTATATTCGGACTTTCAGAAGACTTTTGACAAAGTCCCGCATAAGAGATTAGTGTGTAAAATTAAAGCGCATGGGATTAGGGGTGGTGCATTAAGATGAATTGAATACTGGTTAGCAGACAGGAAACAAAGAGTAGGAATTAACAGGTCTTTTTCAAATTGGCAGGCAGTAACTAGTGGGGTACCGCAGGAATCAGTGCTAGGACCCCAGCTATTCACAATATATATTAATGATGTAGATGAGGTAACAAAATGTAATATCTCCAGATTTTCAAATGACACCAAGCTGGGTGGGAGGGTGAGCTGTGAGGAGGATGCAGAAATCTTTCAGTGTGATTTGGACAAGTTGAGTGAGTGGGCAAATGAATGGCAGATGCAGTATAATTTGAAGAAATGCGAGGTTATCCACTTTGGTAGCAAAAATAAGAAGGCAGACTATTATCTGAATGGCCATAAATTAGGAGAGGGGAATGTGCAACGAGACCTGGGTGTCCTCGTGCACCAGTAACGGAAGGTAACCATGTAGGTGCAGCAGGCAGCTAAGAAGGCAAATAGTAGGTTGGCCTTCATAGTGAGAGGATTCGAGTGCAGGAGCAGGGATGCATTGTTGCAATTATACAGGGCCTTGGTGAGGCCACACTAGAATATTGTGTGCAGTTTTGGTCTCCCTTTCTGAGGAAGGATGTTCTTGCTCTAGAGGGAGTGCAGCAAAGGTTTACCAGACTGATTCCTGGATGACGGGACTGATTTATGAGGAGAGATTAAATCCGTTAGGATTGCATTCGCTGGAGTTAAGAAGAATGAGTGAGGAATCTCATAGAAACCTATAAAAATTCTAACAGGACTAGACAGGGTAGATGCAGGAAGGATGTTCTCGATGGTGGATGTGTCCAGAATCAGGGGTCACAGTCTAGGGATACGAGGTAGACCATTTAGGACAGAGATGAGGAGAAATCTCGGGCGTCATTCTCCGACCCCCCAGCGGGTCGGAGAATGGCCGTTGGCCGCCGTGAATCCCGCCCCCGCCAGTTGCCGAAGTCTCCGGGTACCGGAGATTGGGGCGGGGGCGGGGAATCGGGCCGCGCCGATTGGCGGGCCCCCCCGCTCGATTCTCATGCTTCAACATGATGGTGAATCACCTCTGTACGCCCCTCCAATGCAATCACATCCTTCCTATAATGTAGCAACCAGAATTACACAGTACTCCAGCTGTGGCCTCACCAAAATTCAATACAACTCCAACATGACCTCCCTGCTTTTGGAATCTATGCCTTGATTAATAAAGGCAAATGTCCCATATGACTTTTTCACCACCCTATTAACCTGCCCTTTTGCCTTCAGGGCGTCATTCTCCGACCCCCCAGCGGGTCGGAGAATGGCCGCTGGCCGCCGTGAATCCCGCCCCCGCTGGTTGCCGAAGTCTCCGAAAGGGAGAAACGTCGACGGGGCGTTAATGGCGCCGCTGACGTCGGAGAATGGCACGGGTCTGCGCAAGGCAGCCGATTTTGGGCCCTGCCGATATTCTCCCTTCCGGATGGGCCCGAAGTCCCGTCGACGTGAACGGTCATCAAACCTCCCTTTTCATTGGCGTGAACCTGTGCTCCAGGTTCACACCGACCAGCGTGGAGGTGAGTGACGGCCTGGGGGGTTGGCCGCTGGGCAGGCGATGGCGTGGCCGCAGTCTGAATATGTGAGGAGAGGGTGTGTCTCGGGTTGTGTGTGTGTGTGCGGGGGGGGGGGGGGGGGGGGGGGTTAGAGTGGGATGGGCTCCGGGGGGAGTGCCGGGAAGGGGGGGTCCGTGCCGGGAGAGGGGGATGGGGGGGTCCGTGCCGGGAGGGGGATGGGGGGTCCGTGCCAGGGAGGGGGATGGGGGGGGGGGTCCATGCCGGGGAGGGTATGGGGGGTCCGTGCCGGGGAGGGGGATGGGGGGGGGTCCGTGCCGGGGGAGGGGGGACGGGGACGGCAAGTGAGTTGGTCCGCCTAGCCAGGTGCCAGCCTCCAACAGTTGGACCCATGCGGTCCATGCCACCTGGCTGGGGGGAAGGAGGGGATATGGGCAATGATGACATGACGACCCCCCCCCCCCCCCCCCCCAACCAGGCCGTCATGTTTTCCGATCATCCAACGATGTTGGCCGCCGTGGCGGCAGCCGCTAATATCCATGTTGCCCTGGATGAGGAGGAGGAGGAGCTTGCCAGAGAGGCGGCGCAGGCTGCCGCAGAGGGGCAGGCGGCAGCCGCCCAGGCTGGAGGGACACCTGACCGACAGGACGAGAAGGGGGAGGAGGACGTCGCGGCCCCACGGCAACGGAGGCACCCGAGGGCGCCCCGTGTGTACCGGCCCCGGCAGTCAGACCAGGACCTCACGGACCGGGAATGCAGGAGGAGACTCCGGATGAGGCGGGAAACCGTGGCACACATCTGCCACCTGCTGGCACACCTGTCACCGCGTGGCACTGGCAGGGGACACCCTCTCCCCGTGTCCGTCAAGGTTACGGTGGCCCTGAACCTTCATGCAACGGGGTCATTCCAGGCACCGAGTGGGGACCTGTCCGGCATATCGCAGACATCGGTGCATCCGGGCAGTGACAGATGCCCTATATGCCATGGCGCACTGCTACATCCGCTTCCCTGTGGACCGGGCCAGCCAAGGTGCCCGGGCCGTGGGCTTCTCTGCCGTGGCCGGGTTCACCATGGTCCAGGGCGCGATTGATGGGATGCACGTCGCCGTGCGGCCACCTGCAGATAACAGGGCCGTGTTCACCAATAGGAAGGGGACCTATTCGATGAACGTACAGGTAGTCTGCGACCACCGTATGATGATCCTGCAAGTCTGCGCCCGTTACCCAGGCAGTGTACACGACTCATACGTGTTGTCGCGGTCATACATCCCCAGCATGTACGAGGGACGCCATCCCCGGCTGAGGGGCTGGTTGCTGGGCGACAGGGGCTACCCATTGCGATCGTGGCTGTACGCCTATACGGAGGCCATGCAATGAGGCGGAGAACCGCTACAATGATGCCCATGTAGCGACAAGGGGAGTGATAGAGAGGTGCTTTGGCGTGCTGAAGATGCGTTTCAGGTGCCTGGACCTCTCTGGGGGCGCCCTCCAGTATCAGTCAGAAAGGGTCGGCCGCATCATTGTGGTGTGCTGCGTCCTGCACAATATAGCCCAGCAGAGGGGCGATGTGCCGCAGGCAGAGGAGGGCGAAGTGGAGGAGCAGCAGGAAGAGGCGCAGTCCTCCCCAGATAAGGGGTTGGAGGCAATGGTCAGGGCAGACGGGGTAGACACAGGCGGGTGGCTGTCCACCGTTACCGGCTGGCCCAGCGGGCACGGGACAGACTGATAGCCGCCCGCTTCACTGACTAGATGGGCGTGGGAATCGGGTAGTATGGCCACAGACCGCACACCATGGCAACAGCCGACCACCCACACCCCCCACCCATCCACCCACCCAGCACCCTCACCCCCCTCCCGAACCCCACCCACCCCACCCGCATGCACACCACCCCCCCCCCCCATTGCCGATCCACCTGCGGCACAACGGGCCGGGCTCACACAGTTGCGGGTGGACGCGTGTCTATTGCAGGCCATGGAGGATGTTGACAACCCGCTCTGCGGTGAGCTCCTGGCTCCACATCGTTGGACTATGTCTGACCCATGGCCACAGTACCACCATCCACCCAGACCATCCCTGCATGCGGCTGTGACACTGCAGCGCACGGTCCCGTCCTCTGCCCGGGGGGATGTTGATGGCGGCCCAGGGGGAAGGGGGCAGACTCACCTGGGGCTGAGGTTAGACCACCCCTCACACACACACTTGTGCTCAATGTACATGACACCCCCGCACGCTTTGGACAGAGCACAAAGGCAGCTTCTGTAGGTGTAACATTGACTTTAATAACCAAACGAGTTCATGCATGTGCCCTAGCCCCTAAAACTCATCTGTGCCCTGCACCCGTGCCAACTTACTCAGTGTCTAATTGTTTGGCCTTACGGGCCCTTTGACTACGTCTACGTGGTTCCCCAGACGGTACAGCAGAACTGGAGGTGGACTCCTGTGATTCCTGCCCTCTGACACTGGATCCCTTTTGCGGCCGTTTCCTGGGGTGTCCTGGCCTAGATGGGCCAGGCTGCGGCCCGGGCGACTGGGTTGGCGAGCTGCCAGCCTGTCCTGCCCGTTGCCCACCCGATGCACGTGGGACGGAAGCGGGGGGGGAGTCCGAGGTGTCGCGGTGTTCCGGGACCTCCCCTACAGGGGGAGCCGGGACAGACCACACCACCTCCTCCTCCCTCGGGGTGCCCGATGGCCCCCAGGCCTCTACATGGGTGGGGGATGCGAACGGACTGGCCATCCAACGCCCCCCCCGACATCTGGCGCTGCCAGTCCTGGAGGCCTGTGCTGGTATCGACAGGGGTCTGCAGGTTTGCAGTCATGGAGCCCAGGGGGTTGGCACACCCTGTCTGTGACAGTGCGATGCCGGCTCGCACATGGCCACTGGCGCCGATGCCCTCAGCGATGGCCTGCTGAGACTGGGCCATGGCCTGCAGAGACTGGGCTATGGTGTTGAGCGCCTCTGCCATCTGGCGCTTGCACTGGCTCATGGCCTCCTGTGAGAGGGCAGCCGTGTCCTGGGCCACAGACGCCGCCTGCACGGAAAGCCCCAGGCCTCGCAAGCCGTTCCCCATGTCTGACACCGTCGCACCCATTGCCTCCACCGCGGACGCCACCCGTGCGGTGTCGGCCTGGGTGGCACGCATGACCGGCACCACTTCCAGCTCCTGGACGCGGGTGGACTCCTCCACCTGCGACTGCAGCCGCCGCAAGCCGGCCGTCACCCTCTTCGCTCGTCTCCGGGTCGGTGGTTGCATCGGATCTATGTGTGGGTGTGGAAACTCCAGGAACCCGGGATCCATCTGGGCGGCAGATGTTCGCTTGGGCTGGGCTGCCCTCCGACCGCCCGGCCCCTCTGCTGCTCCTACCTCCAACTGCTGTACCGGGACGGCTGTGTTGTGCGCACCAGTGAGTGTACCAGACGCCTCATCACTAAAGTGCCCAAGAGAGGTGAGTGTTTCTGCGATGGTGGAGGGTGTTGGTGACAGCAGTGGCGTTGTGTCGTGCTCTTCGTCCCACTCTGAGTCCATGGCACTTTGGGGTGGGGGTTTGTCTCCACCCATCCACTCTGAGTCACTGTCCGGTATTTCGTCTTCCTGGGTAGTGCTGTCCTGGGTAGGGGTGTCCTGGGCAGTGCTGTCCCGGGTAGTGGTGTCCTGGGTAGTGGTGTCCTGGGTAGTGGTGTCCTGGGTAGTGGTGTCCTGGCTCGGATGTGACGGGGGCCTGTGGCTGCCCCCCTCGTCGCTGGGTGGTCGCTCCCGCACGTGACGGGGGTGTCGTCTCCCTGTTGCTCCAGGTCTCTCCGTCTCCCGTGGTGTGCGAGGGGCATCCTGCGGGCGTCGCATGCTGGAGGGTCCGGGTCTCTCTGTCTCCCGTGGCCTCCGAGGGGCATCCTGCGGGCGTCGCATGCTGGAGGGTCCGGGTCTCTCTGTCTCCCGTGGCCTCCGAGGGGCATCCTGCGGGCGGTCTGCATCTGCGGGGATGGGTGCCTGGACGTTTGGTCCTGCGATACACAATGAAGCATGCATGGTTAGACATCAGGCAGTGATCAGGTGATATGGGGGAGGGGGGATATGGGGACGGGCTGTCGGTGGCTCACTTGCTAGTACGCCCCCGACCTCTGCATCAGCAACCTCCCGGTCGTCAGGTCCGCCAGCCAGTTCCAGGGCCCTTTCCTCGTGTTCGGTCAGTGGCCTCTCATCAGCGGGGCCTCCTCCAGTCCTCACATGCTCCCTATTGTTGTGTGCGCGCTTCTCCTGTTGGGCGGGGGGGGGGGTTGGGTGGGGGTGGTGGCAGGGGTGAAAGGCAACACTGTTAGGCAGGTATATGAATGGGATATGGGGGAGGGGGGATATGGGGGAGGGGGGATATGGGGAGGGGGATATGGGGGAGGGAGGATATGGGGGAGGGGGGATATGGGGGAGGGGGATATGGGGGAGGGGGATATGGGGGATATGGGGAGGGGGGATATGGGGGAGGGGGGATATGGGGAGGGGGGATATGGGGGAGGGGGGACATGGGGGATATGGGGGAGGGAAGATATGGGGAGGGGGGATATGGGGGAGGGGGAGGGGGGATATGGGGGAGGGGGGGATATGGGGGAGGTGGGATGTGGGGAGGCTCACCCTTCCTGCTTTGACGAGGTCGTTCACCTTCTTGTGGCACTGGGTGCCTGTCCGTGGTGTCAGGGCCACAGCGCTGACGGCCTCTGCCACCTCCCTCCACAGACGCCGGCTGTGGCGTGGGGCAACTCTGCGGCCGTGCCCGGGATACAGGGCGTCCCTCCTCTGCTCCACTGTGTCCAGGAGCGCCTCCACATCCCATGACTCGAACCTCGAGGCTGAGCGGCTGCCAGCCATCCAGTCGGGTGTTCCGGTCGGGTGTTCCGGTCGGGTGGGGGGGAGCAGCGCGGCCTTATGAGCCGTCACGCCGTGCGGCGTGTATGACGCTGCACGGCGTGAACCACGTGCGCAAGCGCGGATCCCGTTACGTCGCTGCTTGCCTATTTCGGGCCGGAGACTTTTGACCCATTTTTCCGGCGTGACGCAAGTCGGATTTGCGCCGTTTTTTGCGTCGATCGGCGGACTTTGCGCCGATAACGGAGAATTTCGCCCCTGAGATCATGGGCGTCATTCTCCGACCCCCCGCCGGGTCGGAGAATGGCCGTTGGCCGCTGTGAATCCCGCCCCCGCCGAAGTCTCCGGTGCCGGAGATTGGGCGGGGGCGGGAATCGATCCGCGCCGGTTGGCGAGCCCCCCCGCTGGATTCTCCGGCCCGGATGGGCCAAAGTCCCGCTGAGAAATTGCCTGTCCCGCCGGCATAAATTAAAGTAGCTATTTACCGGTGGGACAAGGCGGCGTGGGCGGGCTCCGGGGTCCTGGGGGGGGGCGCGGGGCGATCTGGCCCCGGGGGGGTGCACCCACGGTGGCCTGGCCCGCGATCAGGGCCCACCGATCCGCGGGCGGGCCTGTGCCGTGGGGGCACTCTTTCCCTTCCGCCTCCGCAAAGGTCTCCACCATGGCGGAGGCGGAAGAGACTCTCCCCACTGCGCATGCGCGGGAAACTGTCAGCGGCCGCTGACGCTCCCGCGCATGCGCCGCCCCGAATGTCATTTCCGCGCCAGCTGGCGGGGCAACAAAGGTCGTTTCCGCCAGCCGGCAGGGCGGAAATCCCTCCGGCGTCGGCCTAGCCCCTCAATGTTGGGGCTCGGCCCCCAAAGATGCGGAGCATTCCGCACATTTGGGACGGCGCGATGCCCATCTGATTGGCGCCGTTTTGGGCGCCAGTCGGCGGACATCGCGCCGTTGGGGGAGAATTTCGCCCCTGATCACCCAGACAATGGTCAGCCTGTGGAATGCGTTACCACAGGAAGTAGTTGAGGCCAAAACATTGCATGTTTTCAAGAAGCAGTTAGATAGAGAACTTACAGCAAATGGGGATCAAAAGATCTGGGGGGAAAGCGGGATTAGGCTATTGAGTTGGAAGATCAGCCATGATCAGAACGAATGGCAGAGCAGGCTTGAAGGACCAAATACCCTCCTCCTGCTCCTATTTTCCATGTTTTTATTGGCTCACTCCATGTGATATCAAAAAGCAGCTGAAGGCACTGGATACTGCAAAGGTTATGGACCCTGATAATATTCCAGCGATAGTGCTGAAGATTTGAGCTCCAGACTGTGCTGCGCCCCAAGCTGTTCCAGTACAACAACAACACTGGCAACTAACTTTCAATCATCCGTAATGATGGAAGGGGCCATCAACAGTGCCATACAACGTCACTTTCTCAGCAATAACCTGCTCACTGACTCACAGTTTGAGTTTCACCAGAATCACTCAGCTTCTGACCTCATTACAGCCTTGGTTCAAACATGGGCAAAAGACTGAACTCCAGAGGTGAGGTGAGAGTGACTGCTCTTGACCTCAAGACAGCATTTGATCGAGTGTGGCATCAAGGAGTCCCAGCAAAACTGGTGTCAATGGGAATCAACTGGAAAATCTCTGCTGGTTGGAGTCATACCTGGCACAAAGGAAGATGGTTGTTTTCGTTGGAGGTCAATCTTCTCAATGTCCTAGGTCCAACCATCTTCAGTTGCTTCCTCAATGACATTCCTTCCATCATAAGGTCAGAAGTGGGGATGTTCTCTGATAATTGCACAATTTGCAATTGCTCAGATGCCGACGCAGTCTACGTCCAAATGCAGCAAGGCGTGGACAATATCCAGGCTTGGGTTGACAAATGGAAAATTCCATTCACACCACACAAGTCCAGGCAATGAACATCTCCAGCATCTACATTGCCCCTTGACATTCAATGGCATTACCAGCATTGAATCCCCCACTATCAACATCCTAGGGGTTACCATTGCCCACAAACTGAACTGGACTATCCACTGTGGCTGCAAGATCAGATTGGAGGCTAGGAATCCTGTGGTGAGTAACTCACCTCCTGACTCCCCAAGCATGTACCGTATCTACAAGGCACAAGTCAGGAGTGTGATGGAATACTCGCCATTGCCTGGATTGGTGCAGCTCCAACAATACTAATGAAGCTCGAAACCATCCAGACAAAGCAACCCACTTGATTAGCACTCCATCCACAAATATGCACTCCCTCCACCATCCACCAACTGTGACAGCCGTGTGTAACATCTACAAGTTGTACTGCAGTAACTCACTGAGGCTCCTTAGACACCATCTTCCAAAGCCACGAGCACTATAATCTAGAAGGACAAGGGCAACACCACCACCACATGAAGGTTCTCCCCCAAGCCACTCACCATACTGACTTGTAAATTAATCACCGTTCCTTCACGTCGCTGGGTCAAAATCCTGGAATTCCCTCCTTAACTACACTGTGGGTGTACCTATACTTAATCAAGGGCAATTAGGGAAGGGCAATAAATGTTGGTCTAGTCAGCGACACCCACATCCCGTAAATTAATAATAAAAAGGAGTGACAATCACAGTTGAATTGCCACTCCACTCTTTTGAACCTGTACTAGAATGTTGCTGCACCTTTCTCACCTGACCTCCCTGTCATAATATACACCAGTATATCATGGTGCAGATACACACTGATGGACACACAGCGGGATCAATCAACAAACACAACATCGCAGCCAATCACCAGTTAGAGCACACTCACTATGAAGACAGGGGGCATCAGAGTTCCCGCTCATTCGAGCTGCAGCCTCCTAGTAGGACAGAGCTCACAGCCTGCAGCACAGATCTTCACCATGTGCTGAGTGCATAAACTGGTTAGGACAAGGCATAGGTCTTTAGTTCAAACTAATATCATGTTTCCCCACAGTGAAAGTATGTCAAACAGTTTCTGATTTAATAAAATAGTGTTGCACTATTTTAAGTGTTGGTGGCCTGTATGTGTTCCACGGATCCAGAGAACCCAACACATCATGATACCAGGAGTTGAGGGATATTAGAACTTCTTAGACCTACCTGCAAGTGATCTGCCTTCCACCAGCATTCCGTCATCCTGCAACATGGACAACATCTGCCCGCCGCCGCCGCTCCGCATCACCGGTAACCTAGGGGCCAACTGGAAGATATTCAAACAACGCTTCCAGCTCTACCTTGAAGCCACAGACCGGGAGGATGCCTCGGACACCAGGAAGATCACTCGCTTCCTATCCACGGCCGAGGACCATGCCATCCACATTTTCAATTCTCTCACCTTTGCGGATGATGAAGATAAAACAAAGTTCAAGACGGTCCTCCTCAAGTTTGACAGTCACTGCAGCATGGAGCGCTATGTATTCCAACAGTGTTTGCAGGGCAAGGATGAACCTTTCCAGTCCTTTCTCACCCACCTCCGCATCCTGGCACAGTCCTGTAGCTACGGGCCCACCTCCGACTCCATGATACGCGACCAGATCGTTTTCGGTGTCCAGTCGGACCCCCTACGCCAGCAGCTCCTCAAGGTAAAGCAGCTCACCCTAGCAACCGCCATCAAGACCTGCATGCTACATGAAAACGCCACGAGTCGGTATTCTCACATCCAAGCGGCTGAAATGGCGCGGCATTGTCCCCACGAGGCGGAACTGGTCCAAGCAATCGAGCAACTCCAGGGCCTCAGCCTGGGTGAGGGCGGCCATTTTGCGCGCTTTTCGCGGACTCCCGCGCTTGTGCGCACCAAACGAGGGGACGGCGACGTCGACGAACGTATTGCGCAGGCATGCACCACGTACGACCGCACCGCGCAAGCACGGTGGCGCAACGAACGTACTGACGTTACGACGTGCGGCAACTGTGGCTCCGCCCATTTAAAGCGGCAATGCCCTACCAAATCCGACAATGCCTGAGATGTGGCAAACTTGGACACTATGCTCCTTTATGCAGATCAGCTCAGCCTGCCAACTCATATCGCTTCAGCCAGCCTCGCAGGAATGTCCGGGCCATTCAACCCACGGTCACCGAGTCCGATGCGGACCTACTACCCAGCATTGACACCGAGGACCCGAAGGCGCCTTTTCGAGTCGGTATCGTTACAAAAAACAGGGTGTCCCCGAAGCAAAGAATCCAGCCTCTATCGGTATACAGCATCGATCCGGACGATGAGTGGTGTGCCACCCTGACGGTCAACCGGTCCCAAATACGATTCCGCCTGGACACTGGTGCCTCCGCCAATCTCATTGCCCGGTCTGACCTCCAGAGCCTTTGTGTCAAACCAGCCATCCTTCCATCAGCCTGCCAGCTATTGGATTACAATGGTGTGGCGCACAAAGACTCCGTGAGACGAATAGAGTGAAGTCGATGAGGCTTTATTAAGCGTGTCTGTTCCCCAGCAGCCCGATAGTAAACTGGCCTGCGGGGGAAGGCACCGGCTTCTTATACTTCGCCTTCAGGGCGGAGTATGAGGTCAACGGCCAACCAGGACCCGGGATCTGTCAGCCAATGACATTAGGGCTTCCAGTCCCACATGACCCCCAATACATACTACCACATTCACCCCTTGTCAAAAATGAACCCGGCGGGGTGATGCTTCGTATGGTGGTAAGGGTTTACAGTACTAGTCCTGGGAGGATAGAACAGTTACATGGTAGTACAGTATTGGACAGTATCGTCCTGTTACAACTATTTACAGAGGATATAGGAAAAACAAAATGTTCATTGGACAGTCCATCTTTGTTTTACATCGACGCCACGAGTCGGTCGGGCGGTCTGGTCGTCCGTGTCGATCGCCTCGGCCCCGGCGGTGGTGGTGGTGCTTGTACCAGCGTTGTCGCCTCCGGGAGCCGCACGGTTTCAGCTGTCGGTGCAAAGGGGAGGGGGACTGATCCTCCTGGGAAGGGGGCGGTCGCGGGGTGCGGCGGTGGCAGGAAGGGGGGCGGTTGGGTTGATTGTGCCGGGGGGGTGTGCGTGGTGCCGGCGGGCGCCAGATCCCGCAGGGAGACCGTGTCCTGTCGGCCGTCGGGGTACTCCACGTAGGCGTACTGGGGGTTTGCGTGGAGGAGGTGAACCCTTTCGACCAACGGGTCCGCCTTATGTGCCCGCACGTGCTTTCGGAGCAGGATGGGTCCTGGGGCCGCCAGCCAGGTCGGCAGCGACGTTCCAGAGGAGGACCTCCTAGGGAAGACAAGGAGACGCTCGTGAGGCGTTTGATTGGTGCTCGTACATAATAACGACCGGATGGAATGGAGAGCGTCCGGGAGGACCTCCTGCCACCGTGAAACTGGGAGATCCCTGGACCGTAGGGCCAGTAGGACGGCCTTCCAGACCGTGCCGTTCTCCCTTTCTACTTGCCCGTTCCCCCGGGGGTTGTAGCTGGTCGTCCTGCTTGAAGCTATGCCCTTGCTGAGCAGGAACTGGTGCAGCTCGTCACTCATGAAAGAGGACCCCCTGTCGCTGTGGACGTATGCGGGGTAACCGAACAGCGTGAAGATGTTGTTCAGGGCTTTAATGACTGTGGCCGCGGTCATGTCCGAGCAGGGAATGGCAAAAGGGAAGCGGGAGTATTCGTCCACTACATTAAGGAAATACGCGTTGTGGTCGGTGGAGGGGAGGGGCCCTTTGAAATCGAGACTGAGGCGTTCAAAGGGACGGGAAGCCTTAATCAGGTGCGCTCCATCTGGCCTGAAAAAATGCAGTTTGCATTCTGCGCAGATGTGGCAGTCTCTTGTGACTGTACGGACCTCCTCTAAGGAGTATGGGAGATTGCGGGACTTGATGAAGTGGTAAAACCGAGTGACCCCCGGGTGGCAGAGGTCCTCGTGGAGGGCTTGGAGGCGGTCAATTTGTGCGTTGGCACATGTCCCGCGGGATAGGGCATCAGACGGCTCATTCAGCTTTCCGGGCCGGTACAAGATCTCATAGTTGAAGGTGGAGAGTTCGATCCTCCACCGCAAGATCTTGTCGTTCTTGATCTTGCCCCGCTGTGCATTATCGAACATGAAGGCTACCGACCGTTGGTCAGTGAGGAGAGTGAATCTCCTGCCGGCTAGGTAATGCCTCCAATGTCGCACAGCTTCCACTATGGCTTGGGCTTCCTTTTCCACTGAGGAGTGGCGGATTTCTGAGGCGTGGAGGGTTCGGGAGAAGAAGGCCACGGGTCTGCCCGCTTGGTTAAGGGTGGCCGCTAGAGCTACGTCGGAGGCGTCGCTCTCGACCTGGAAGGGGAGGGACTCGTCGATGGCGCGCATCGTGGCCTTTGCGATGTCCGCTTTGATGCGGCTGAAAGCCTGGCAAGCCTCTGTCGACAGCGGGAAAGTCGTGGTCTGTATTAGGGGGCGGGCCTTGTCTGCGTACTGGGGGACCCACTGGGCGTAGTATGAAAAGAACCCCAGGCAGCGTTTCAGGGCTTTTGGGCAGTGCGGGAGGGGAAATTCCATGAGTGCGCGCATACATTCGGGGTCGGGGCCTATTATCCCATTGCGCACTATGTAGCCCAGAATGGCTAGCCGATCGGTGCTAAAAACGCACTTGTCCTCGTTGTACGTGAGGTTCAAGGCTTTGGCAGTCTGGAGGAATTTTTGGAGGTTGGCGTCGTGGTCCTGCTGATCGTGGCCGCAGATGGTTACATTGTCGAGGTACGGGAACGTGGCCCGTAACCCATGTTGATCAACCATTCGGTCCATTTCCCGTTGGAAGACCGAGACGCCGTTTGTGACGCCAAAAGGGACCCGTAGGAAATGGTATAACCGCCCGTCTGCCTCGAAGGCTGTGTACTTGCGGTCACTTGGGCGGATGGGGAGCTGATGGTAGGCGGACTTGAGGTCCACGGTGGAGAAGACTTTATACTGGGCAATCCGATTGACCATGTTGGATATGCGGGGGAGAGGGTACGCGTCTAGTTGTGTGTACCTGTTGATGGTCTGGCTATAGTCAATGACCATCCTTTGTTTCTCCCCTGTCTTCACTACTACCACCTGCGCTCTCCAGGGACTATTGCTGGCCTGGATTATGCCCTCCTTTAGTAGCCGCTGGACTTCGGAACTGAATGAAGGTCCGGTCCTGGGCGCTGTACCGTCTGCTCCTAGTGGCGACGGGTTTGCAATCCGGGGTGAGGTTCGCAAACAAGGACGGAGGTTGCACCTTGAGGGTGGCGAGGCCGCAGATAGTGAGTGGGGGTATGGGGCCGCCGAATTTAAACGTAAGGCTCTGTAGGTTACATTGAAAATCTAAGCCCAGCAAGGTGGGGGCACAGAGTTGGGGAAGGACGTTAAGTTTGTAGTTTTTGAATTCCCTCCCCTGTACCGTTAGGGTAACTATGCAGAATCCCTGGATCTGTACGGAGTGGGATCCTGCAGCTAGGCAAATCTTTTGTGCGCTGGGGAAGGTAGTTAAGGAACAGCGTCTTACCGTGTCGGGATGTATAAAACTTTCCGTGCTCCCGGAGTCGACTAGGCATGGCGTCTCGTGGCCGTTAATTAGGACCGTTGTCGTCGTCGTCTGGAGAGTCCGGGGCCGAGCCTGATCGAGTGTAACCGAAGCGAGCTGTGGTTGTAGTAGTGGGGTGGGGTCCGTTGTTGCCGTCCAAGATGGCGTCGGGGTTGGACAAAATGGCCACCCCCATACCTCGCCCGTGGCTGAGGGGTCACAAGATGGCGTCGGGGGTGGACAAAATGGCCGCCCCCATGCGTCGTACAGGTCGGGGGCGGTCCAAGATGGCGGGGCCCCTCCTCCCCTCGTGGTGGTCGGGACCCAAAATGGCGGCATCTGCGGGTCGCACATTGAGTGCTGGGGGGTCTGGGGGGCGCTAGGACCGCGCGGAGTTCCTGCATTGCGAGCGCCCGGGCCGCGGGCGCTAGGACCGCGCGGAGTTCCTTGACTGCGAGTGCCAGGGCCGCGGGCGCTCGGACCGCGCGGAGCTCCCTCGCCGGGGACAGCGGTGGTCGGGGCCAAGGCCGGCAGGTCAGTACTGCGAGCGCTGGGACCGTGAGGAGCTCCCTCGCCGGGGACGGAGGTGATCGGGGTCCAGGTAAGTTGCGCCGGCGGGTCAGGCGTGGGGCGCGGGACGGGGGTGAGGGCCCAGGTCGGCGGTGCCGGCGGGTCAGGCGTGGGGCGCGGGACGGGGGTGAGGGCCCAGGTCGGCGGCGCCGGTGGGTCAGGCGTGGGGCGCGGGACGGGGGTGAGGGCCCAGGTCGGCGGCGCCGGCGGGTCAGTCGTGGGGCCGCGAGCGCTGGCACCGCGCGGAGCTCCCTCGCCGGGGACAGCGGTGGTCGGGGCCCAGGCCGGCGGGTCAGGCGTGGGGCGCGGGATGGGGGTGAGGGCCCAGGTCGGCGGCTCCGGCGGGTCAGTCGTGGGGCCGCGAGCGCTGGCACCGTGCGGAGCTCCCTCGCCGGGGACAGTGGTGGTCGGGGTCAAGGTAGGTGGCGCCGGCGGGTCAGGCGTGGGGTGCGGGATGGGGGTGAGGGCCCAGGTCGGCGGCTCCGGCGGGTCAGTCGTGGGGCCGCGAGCGCTGGCACCGTGCGGAGCTCCCTCGCCGGGGACAGTGGTGGTCGGGGTCAAGGTAGGTGGCGCCGGCGGGTCAGGCGTGGGGCGCGGGATGGGGGTGAGGGTGGCGTTCGGGATGCGAAAAACCCCCTCCGCTCCGTGGAGAGTGTTGGCCGGCACCCAAATCGTGAGCGCCGGCGGCGGGTCGTACATGGACTGCGGGGAGGGGGGTTGGGGAGCGTAGGCGGCGTGCAGGGCTCCCAGTTCTCCCGGGACCGCGGTAGTCGGGACCCAAAATGGCGGCGCCTGCGGGTCGCACATGGCGTGCTGGGGGGGTTGGGAGGCATAGACTGCCTGTAGGGCTCCCTGTGGCCCCGGGACGGCGGCGACCACGCGGGATCGGCACACCACCGCATAGTGGCCCTTTTTCCCGCAGCTTTTGCAGATGGCTGCGCGGGCCGGACAGCGTTGTCGGGGGTGCTTCGCCTGGCCGCAGAAATAACAGCGGGCGCCCCCGGTGCGACTCGGCGTTTGGACTGCGCAAGCCTGTGGGGTGTCCGGGGGGGGGGGGTAGGGGGCTTGCCGCGGCGGGTACGTACGGGGCCCAATGGCCTGCCGCGCGGTCGGGGCCGTAGGCGCGGGTATTACGCGCGGCTACGTCCAGCGAGGCTGCCAGGGCCCGTGCCTCTGAGAGTCCTAGTGACTTTTTCGAGAAGTCTTTGGCGGATTTGGGAGGATTGCATACCTGCAACAAAAGCATCGCGCATTAACATGTCCGTATGTTCGTTTGCATTCACCGACGGGCAGCTGCAGGCTCTTCCCAAAATTAGCAGCGCGGCGTAGAACTCGTCCATCGATTCTCCGGGAGCTTGCCGTCTTGTCGCGAGCTGGTAGCGAGCGTAGATTTGGTTAACTGGGCGAACGTAGAGACTTCTCAGTGCTGTGAACGCCGTCTGGAAATCGCGGGTGTCTTCAATGAGGGTGAAAATCTCCGTGCTCACCCTCGAGTGCAGGACCTGCAGTTTTTGTTCGTCTGAGACTCGGCCTGTGGTCGATGTGAGGTAGGCCTCAAAGCAAGTCTGCCAGTGTTTGAAGGCTGCTGCCGCATTCACTGCGTGGGGGCTGATCCTCAGGCATTCTGGAATGATCCTGAGCTCCATAGTCCTTTTTAGGCACGCTTAATAAATTGTGGCGCACAAAGACTCCGTGAGACGAATAGAGTGAAGTCGATGAGGCTTTATTAAGCGTGTCTGTTCCCCAGCAGCCCGATAGTAAACTGGCCTGCGGGGGAAGGCACCGGCTTCTTATACTTCGCCTTCAGGGCGGAGTATGAGGTCAACGGCCAACCAGGACCTGGGATCTGTCAGCCAATTACATTAGGGCTTCCAGTCCCACATGACCCCCAATACATACTACCACAAATGGCAAGGCCATTGATGTCAGCAGCTCGTGACAACTTGAAGTGACGCACAGGTCACGCAAAGCCATCCTTCCCTTTGAAATCGTGGGCTCCTCGAAAGCCTCCCTGCTTGGCGTGCAGGCATGCAAGCTGTTGAACCGAGTTCAGAGAGTTCACACTCTCTCTCTTGATGACACGTCTGCCTTTCAGGACACCGAATTCAGGGCGCAACTCGACGCCATTATCAACCAGCACCACAACGTCTTCGAGGGCATGGGCACGCTACCGTACACCTACAAGATCTTATTAAAACAGAATGCCACGCCTGTGGTCCCTCGCAGGGTCCCAACACCCCTTGAGGACCGCCTCAAGCAGCAGCTGCAGGACCTCCAGAACCAAGGGGTAATTTCCAAGGTCATGGAACCAACCGCCTGGGTCAGTTCCATGGTATGTGTAAAAAAGCCTTCTGGCGAATTGAGAATTTGCATTGATCCCAAGGATCTAAATCGCAATATCATGAGGGAGCATTATCCAATTCCCAAGCGCGAAGAGCTCACATGTGAGATGGCTCGCGCCAAGCTCTTCACCAAACTCGACGCCTCAAAAGGATTCTGGCAAATCCAGCTCGACAAATCCAGCAGGAAACTTTGCACATTTAATACTCCCTTTGGCAGATATTGTTACAACAGGATGCCGTTTGGGATCATATCTGCTTCAGAAGTGTTCCATAGGATAAAGGAACAAATGATGGAAGGCATTGAAGGTGTTTGCGTCTATGTCGACGACATAATCATTTGGTCCACCACCCCGCAGCAGCATGTTAGTCGCCTCCAGCGCGTATTCAAACGTATACGTGAGCATAGTCTCTGTCTCAACAGGGCCAAATGCTCTTTTGGTCAGACAGAACTCAAGTTCCTCGGGGACCACGTATCCCAGTTGGGTGTGCAGCCGGATGCGGACAAGGTAGCTGCTATCACAGCCATGTAAACGCCAGAGGGCAAGAAGGCGGTCCTCCGATTTCTGGGCATGGTCAATTTTTTAGGGAAGTTCAGCCCTAACCTCGCCTCTCATACCACGGCTCTCAGGAACCAGGTCAGGAAGACGACAGACTTCCAATGGCTCCCTGCCCACGAGCGCGAATGGAGAGAACTCAAAACAAATCTCACCACAGCCCCGGTCTTAGCTTTCTTTGATCCAGCAAAGGAGACCAAAATTTCGACCGATGCCAGCCAATCCGACATTGGGGCAGTGCTCCTTCAACGTGATGAGGCCTCATCATGGGCCCCCGTTGCATATGTGTCACGCGCAATGACCCCCATGGAGCAGCGCTACGCGCAGATAGAAAAGGAGTGCCTGGGCCTTCTGACCGGCGTGGTTAAGTTTCCCGATTATGTCTATGGACTTCCTCAATTCACCGTCGAGACCGACCATCGCCCGCTGGTCAATATAAAACAGAAAGACTTGAACGACATAACGCGTCGCCTCCAGCTGATTCTTCTCAAGCTCGGCGATATGACTTCCAGCTGGTAAACACCCCAGGCAAAGACCTCATCATTGCTGACGCTCTCTCCAGGGCAGTCAACACTCCATGTGACCCAGCGGGATTTGTCTGCCAGGTTGACGCCCATGTGGCATTCGCGGCCTCCAATCTACCTGCCACGGATGAACGCCTCATCCAAATTCACCGCGAGACGGTGGCTGACCCTTTGCTACAGCGTGTCATGCGCCACCTAACAAATGGGTGGCTCAAGGGCCAATGCCCTCAGTTCTATAATGTCAGAGATTATCTGGCGGTAGTAGACCGGGTTCTTCTAAAACTGGACCGCACTGTCATCCCGCATAGCATGCGCCAGCTCGTCCTGGAACAGCTACACGAGGGCCACCTTGGCGTGGAAAAGTGCCGCCGACGGGCCTGAGAGGCAGTGTACTGGCCCGGCATTAATGAGGACATCGCCAACACAGTGCTCAACTGCCCCACTTGTCAGCGCTTCCAGCCGGCCCAACCACGTGAGACCCTGCAGCCCCATGAGTTGGTCACGTCACCATGGACCAAGGTGGGCATCAACCTATCAACCTGTTCCACGTGCTGGGTAGAGACTATGTCCTGATCGTGGACTACTTTTCGAATTACCCGGAGGTGATACCGGTGCACGACATCACCTCATTTGCAGTCATTCATGCCTGTAAGGAAACCTTTGCTTGACACGGTATCCCGCTCACGGTTATGTCGAACAATGGCCCCTGCTTCGCCAGCCAGGAATGGTCCAACTTTGCCAGGCGGTACAATTTTGCCCATGTGACATCCAGTCCACTGTATCCCCAATCCAACGGCAAAGCGGAGAAGGGAGTACATATAGTCAAACGGCTCCTCTGCAAGGCTGCCGATGCTGGGTCCGATTTCTACCTTGCCTTGCTGGCCTAAATCTCCGCCCCACTGTCCACTGGCCTGTCGCCAGCGCAGTTGCTCATGGGTCGTACCCTGAGGATGCTTGGTTTCATCCATTCATGTCCCAGACCTCGACCATGTTCCGGTCCTTCGACGGATGCAGCTGTCTCGTGCACAGCACAAGGCGGCTCATGACTCCCGTGCAGCTGATCTCCCTGCTCTGGCTCCAGATGACAACGTCCGCATCCATCTTCCAGATAGTTGCTGGTCTGCAACCGCTGTTGTCCTTCGGCAGGTGGCCCCCCGCTCGTTCCTGGTTCGTCTACCGGATGGTTCCATTCTGCGCCGCAATCGACGCGCCCTTTGTCTCGTTCCACGCTCGCTACGTGATCCTCCTCTATCGCCTCACCCTCCTGCTGACCCTCCCACGGACTATGCAGAAATCCCTGTCACTCTGCATCCCCCTGACTCTGACGCAGTCCAGCCCGCTCCTGAACCAACGGCTCTCGACCCACCCTTGAGGCGGTCAACCAGAATTCATCGCCCAACTCAGAGACTTAATTTATGAACTTTGCAGACTTTCTGAATTGTTTTGTTGCTTTGTTTGATCGTTTACCTGGTTTGTATACAGTGTTCATTCTTGTTGCATACTGCTTCTCTGCACCAGGCACCTTCCCATGTAAATAGCTTAGTTCTCATGTACGTAGTCCTGTAAATATATCTTCGCACCCCACACGTAGTTAGGAACATTCTCACCATACACTATTTATTGCCACACATATACATTCTTTTATAAAAGGGGAGATGTCATAATATACACCAGTATATCATGGTGCAGATACACACACACTGATGGACACACAGCGGGACCAATCACTACACACAACATCGCAGCCAATCACTATTTAGAGCACATGCACTATAAAGACAGGGGGCATCAGAGTTCCCGCTCATTCGAGCTGCAGCCTCCTAGTAGGACAGAGCTCACAGCCTGCAGCACAGATCTTCACCATATGCTGAGTGCATAGACTGGTTAGGACAAGGCATAGGTCTTTAGTTCTTTAGTTCAATCTAATATCATGTAAACCCACAGTGAAAGTATGTTCAACAGTTTCTGACTTAATAAAATAGTGTTGCACTATTTTAAGTGTCGGTGGCCTGTATGTGTTCCACGGATCCAGAGCACCCAACACATCACTCGCAGCCAGGGCTGGGTGAGAATAGTGCAGTGCAGCGGGTTCCTGAGGCCTTCTGTCAAGTGCGGCAACATTAGGGAAAGGAAGCCATGCCCCTTTTTAATAGCACTAGCTGCTGCAAAGGGCGGGAAGTTCAAAGTTCAACAGACGTTATCACAATGCAGCTTGGGGAATGTCATGTAACACCTCCTCCATGTTGGACGCAGGATGTATATTCCCAAGGCTGGAATCAGGGTCCCGGGTTCAATTCCGGCCTTGGGTGACTGTGTGGAGTTTGCACTTTCTCCCCATGTCTGTGTGGGTTTCCTCCGGGTGCTCCGGTTTCCTCCCACAGTCCAAAGATGTGCAGGTTGGATGGTGTTATGGGAATAGGGTGGGGGAGTGGGCCTAGGTAAGGTGTTCTTTCAGAGGGTTGGTGCAGACTCAATGAGCCAAAGGGCCTCCTTCTGCACTCCAGGAATGTTATGGTTCGATGGTTAATTGCCCATCGGAAGTCTGAGTTTTGAGGGGGGTTGTGGGTGGCAGTGTGGGGGTGAGAATCCCGCAATGATTCTTCTTGGGTACCTCCCAGGTACGAGCCCTCGGAGATTGGAAGTAAACAGTGACCAATATAGTATTTCCCTTCTTGAGCTCCTGAGCCAGCCAAGTTTCGACTGAAATTTAAACTGAACAAACCTTTCAAAAGTTTCCATTTGCATTTTTATTCTGCAAATAAATACCTTTTACACATTTCACACTTCGGTTATTCGAAAAGTATTTCCTTGTTGTCAGCTTTTTAAACACAGATCAGAAATGTTCTGGTGACAAGGTAACTTGTGTTGATTAGTCGAACGCTCAAGCTGTGATACCATCACCATGTTTCAAAGTCATCCTGCGTTCAACTGAAGCATTTTGAGAGAAAATTGGATTCTGCCGGGGAGAACAATATTCTGCTAAATTGATGGAGGATCGCCAAGCAGAATCACTGGGGCATGGGTCATGATATGTAATAATGTGGTGAAATATGAATAATATTTAGTATTGTCTTAACCGAACTAAGTCACTTAGTTATGAGCCAAAAGATGGGTTTGTGACTAAATTGGACACAAACCCAGCAGCAATGGGAATTGGCACACTGAAAATGATCAGAAAGGTGATTGCACATCATGCATCAACCGGACTAACCGCCATGATGGGAGCTCAGCTGACCCCATGAGGTAGCCCACTGGCCATGAAGAAGATTAAGAATTGACTGGTGAGGTCACCAGTTCACAGGGGGTTCGAAAGGCGGGTGAGCAATGATAGGCCATGACCCACAGTGTTAAAATGGAGCCAGAAGGCGCACACCCTCAATAAGAACAATTTTATTTACCTTTGTGTTGATAGCCTCCAGCAGCTCTTTAAAGGCTGCTGGTTTGTCCACTGTTCACCTGAGGAAACTGAGCTCAGCTTTGATGACACATGCTACAGTCAGTCAGAATCCAATTTTGGGAATGGGACGGAAAAAGGCTTTACATTTGTAATTAGTCTGAAGCCTGTTTCAGGCAAGAACCCAGGACAACTGCAGGACGCTCTAACCAAATTGGCAGCAGCACCTATCAACATGGAATGAACACATGCATACAACACGCCACATTGAACATTTGACACCTTTTCTGTGTGGAAAATAGGCACATTTCTTATCCATTGGGCATCGCAGCTTTAAATCCAATTCATAACACCTATAGAATCCCTACAGTGCAGAAGGAAGCTATTCGGCCCATCAAATTTGTACTGACCCATCGAAAAATCACCCTATCACGTCCAAAGACGTGCAGATTAGGTGGATTGGCCATGATAAATTGCTCTTCGTGACCAAAAAAAGGGTCGGAGGGGTTATTGGGTTACGGGGATAGGTCTTAAGTGGGTCGGTGCAGACTCGATGGGCCGAATGGCCTCCTTCTGCACTGCATGTTCTATGTTCTAATTGTGGCAGCACGGTAGCATTGTGGATAGCACAATTGCTTCACAGCTCCAGGGTCCCAGGTTCGATTCCGGCTTGGGTCACTGCCTGTGCGGAGTCTGCACGTCCTCCCCGTGTGCGCGTGGGTTTCCTCCGGATGCTCCGGTTTCCTCCCACAGTCCAAATATGTGCAGGTTAGGTGGATTGGCCATGATAAATTGCCCTTAGTGTCCAAAATTGCCCTTAGTGTTGGGTGGGGTTACTGGGTTATGGGGATAGGGTGGAGGTGTGGACCTTGGGTAGGGTGCTCTTTCCAAGAGCCGGTGCAGACTCGATGGGCCGAATGGCCTCCTTCTGCACTGTAAATTCTATGGAATACCTAGACCCACTCCCCTGCCCTAGCCCTGTAACCTCACCTAACCTGGGGGAGGGAATCGGTGTGCCCGGAGGAAATCCACGCAGACACGGGGAGAAGGTGAAAACTCCACACAGACAGTCACCCAAGGCCGGAATCGAACCGGGGCCCCTGGCAGCGTGAGGCAGCAGTGATAACCACTGTACCACCGTTCCGCTCATATTCACATGAACACTGGAAATTTGAGGGCTTCTTTATTCAGATTTTTAAAGGCAATTACATAAAAACACTCTTTGCTGTAAGGAGGGAAGGCTCTTGACTATATCGCCAATTATAATAGGTGTGGTTAAGTGTAGGAGAAAGAGAGAGGATTTTTCTGACAGCTATGTTTGATTACATTTACAGTGTAATTCTGTGAACTTGTTATTAAAGTAAAATGGATTCTGGCCTTTGGCATCAGCTGGATAATCGGAAACCCAGTTTTCCGAACAACTTGGTCCTGGGTCTGCTGCTTTTTTTCAGTTCAATCTGTAATAGGCTCGGAGGGACAGCCCTTGTGGAGAAAGCATGTGATGGAGGATAGATTGTTTTCACAGAGGCTGAAAATTACGAGTGTTTGATGGGTTAGACCAGGCTTTTTGCTCCACTCAAAGGGGGAGCAACACAATAATTTCCAATTTACAATCTTGAAAAACTAGCTCATTTATTTCAAATAAGTTCTTTACAGAAGGATTTTATTATCATATTTCTATATAATAACAAGAGTAACATAAATCAGTGTTCTGCAGGACCGGGATAGCAATAATTAAGAGAGGAACACTTAACCCAGTTCATTCCTACAGTAGCTGCACCATTTATCACAGTCATGTCATGTGCCTGTAAAGTGCATTGCGAAATGAACACGCTACTTTAAGAAGCAACATGAAATATGAATACCGTGCCTCCGCAAAATGCACTCCAGCAAGCCAGGAGATGTATTTCATGGTTTCTGCACAGTTATGTTTGGACATACCTATGAGATGTCATATAAAGTGCAAATGGCCTTCCCCAGGTGCAGGTTAACTCCCTGTCACCATTCCAATGGAAGAGATTGAAAATGACAAATGCTGCTAAACATCCGAGCCCCACGACGACCAGATTTCAAATAAATCATTTGGTGGAGTTGATCATGGCTGGAATACTGTGCATCAATTTGTTGGGGAGGCAGTGGCGTTATGGTATCCCGAACCCAGGGTAATCCTCTGCGGACCAGGTTTTGTATCCCATCATGGTAGTTGGTGTCATGTGAGAGTACCTTTAAGAAATGGATGTTTATAAATGGGTGCGTATATAAATATCTGTGGTGAGAGTACCTTTAAGAAATGGGTGTTTACTACTGCAGTGATGTCAGAGAGTGGTGGAGCTCGGCTGTCTGTCAGCTTTTTACTTTTGTTTTAGGCTGTTTGCTGCAGGGTGTGTTTTAGTTTCGTTTTCAGAGCTGGATAGCTGCAGTCACAGCCAGAAGGTGTATGAATCTTTCTCTGTAATCTAAAGACTGTAAATCGATCCTGGTGATTTAAAACTAATAAGATCAGTGACTTTAACCTGATGTGCTTCTGGTAAAAGGTGTTTTAAGTCTTATGTATGTTAAAAGGAAAGCTTAAAGGATTACTTAGTGTCGTATTCTTTGGGGGTTGTATTTGAATTTATGGTTGCTAAGATGTTCACTGTATGTTTTAAAAAGGTTAACTTGAGTTCATAGAATAAACATTGTTTTGCTTTAAAAAATACTTTTCCATTTCTGCTGTACCACATCTGTAGAGTGGGCAGTGTGATCCCCATACCACAATCTTGTAAAAGTTGTGGGTCAGGTGAACTCCATGATACACTTTGGGGTTCTCTAAACCCTGGCCCATAACAGTTGGTGACATTTGAATTAAATAAAAGATCTGGAATTAAAAGTCTAATGAAACCATTGTCAACTGTTATGCAAACCTATCCAGTTCACCACTGCCCTTTAAGGAAGGAAATCTGCCGTCCTTACCCAGTCTGATCTACATGTGATTCCAGATCCACAGCCATGTGGGTGACTCTGAAATGGCCCAGCAAGATCAAGGGCAATTAGGGATGAGCAATAAATGCAGGCCCAGACAATGATCCCCACATCCCATGAATGAATACATTTTTGAAAATGACATTGACTTCATTGGCTTGCGTGGACAATGGAATTCATTGATACTGTCATTATATGACTGAACCAGGCTGGAGAAGAAGACTAATGCCTTAATAAAATCCACCAGAACAGCCCAGCAAGGAAGTCTGGGACCAGCATCTCAGAAGGAGTGATCCTACTGAGAAAAAGGAAAAACCGCTGCCTCAAACTGACAGTGATCTCAAGCAATGAAGGGGGACGGCTCTTTTTATCTCATGATTATGTTCTTCACGCAGAAGCTTGGCTGCAATTTAATCTGAAGCTAGGAACTTCCAACTTCCAAGTGAGAATCCTTCAGACGTGCAATGTTTTCAACCATCATCTTAAAGACCGTAAAGAAGTGACCTGTTTCTTTTTACACTTCTAGTAACCTGCATGTTACGTCTTTAGAAATCATCTTTTCTGGATGTGTGTGTAGTGAGGCACAGGTGCTCGTTGCGTTTACAGTTTGGGTGTTGGGGAAATACATTTTGAAGCTTTCGATTGAATTAAACTTCCAAGAAAAAGTTTTGTGTCTATTTGTTAAAATCACAGCACTCTAAGGGTTTAAACATTGCTCCTCTAAAATTCATCTTGCCTTCGACCCTTCAAGCCTGTACCGGTCATGATACCAAACTTTGCCAAAACCCTCAGCACTTCCTTGTGCTGTATCCCTCTTTATCCATCCTATCCATGTGTTTGTCAAGATGCCTTTTGAAAACCGTGAATGTATCTGCTTCCACAACCTCTCCTGGCAACGCGCTCCAGGCTCTCACCACCCTCTGCGTAAAAAAACAGCCTCGCCCGTCTCCTCTAAACTTTGCCCCATGGACCTTAAGCCAATGCCCCCTGGTGACTGACCCCTCCACCCTGGGGAAGAGTGCCTTCCCATCCACTCTATCCATGCCCCTCATAATCTTGTGGACCTCTATCAGGTCACCCCTCAACCTCCGTCTTTCTAATGAAAACAGTCCGAGTCTATTCAGCCTCTCCACATAGCTAACACCCTCCAGACCAGGAAACATCCTGGTAAACCTCCTCTGCACCCTCCTCCAAAACCTCCACATACTTCTGGTAGTGTGGCAACCAGAATTGTGCGTAATATTCCAAGTGCAGCCTTACCAAGCTTCTATACAACTGTAGCATGACTTGCCAATTTTTATACTTGATCCCCTGTCCAATGAAGGCAAGCATTCCGTATGCTTTCTTGACTACCTTGTCCACTTGTGTTGCCACCTTCAAAGATCTGTGGACATGCACACCCAGATTTCTCTGAATTTCTATATTTCTAAGAGTTTTGCCATTTACGGTATATTTCCCCTCTATGTTAGACCTACCAAAATGCATTACCTCACATGTACCTCCATTTGTCATTTCTCTGCCCAAGCCTCCAACCTATCTATGTCCTGCTGTATCTTCTGACAATCCTCAACACTGTCTGCCACTCCATCAACCTTGGTGTCATCCGCAAACTTACTAATCAAATCGGCTACATTTTCCTCCAAATCGTTTATGTACACCACAAACAAGAGAGGCCCAATCACAGATCCCTGTGGAACACCACTAGTCACAACCTTCCATTCAGAAAAATGCCCTTCTACTCCTACCCTTTGCCTACTGTGAACGAGCCAGTTCTGTATCCATCTTACCACATCACATCTGATCCTATGTGACTTCACCTTTTGTACCAGTCTGCCATGAGACACCTTGTCAAAGGTTGTACTGAAGTCCAACATCCACCACCCTCCCCTCATCAATCATCTTTGTCACCTCCTCAAAAAATTCGATCAAGTTAGTGAGCACGACCTCCCCTTCACAAAACGTGCTGTCTATCGCTTATGAGTTCATTTGTTTCCAAATGGGTATAAATCCTGTCCCTGGGAATTCCCTCCAATAATCTACCTACTACCGACATGAGGCTCACCAGCCTATATTATCCTGCTACCTTTCTTAAACAGCGGTACCACATTAGCTATTCTCCAGTCCTCTGGGATCTCACCTGTCGCCAATGAGGATGCAAAGATGTCAGTAAAGGCCCCAGCAATTTCCTCCCTTGCTTCCCTCCCTCAGTATTCTGGGGTAAATCCCATCCGGCCCTGGAGATTTATCTACCTTAATATCTTTTAAAAGACCCAATACCTCCTCCTTTTCTATGTTAACTTCATCCAGACTGTCCACACACCCTACCCAAGAATCATCTTCCACAAAGTCCCTGTCTTTGGTGAACACTAATGCAAAGTACTCATTTAGTCCCTCGCCCATTTCCTCTGGCTCAACATATAGATTCCCCCACCACTGTCCTTAAGTGGTCCAATCCTTTCCCTGGCCACCCTCTTGCTTTTTACATATGAATAAAAAGCTTTGGGATTCCTACTTTCTCAAGAGTTTCGGCTGTCCCCACTCTTCTAGACCGTACAAAAGTTTCCTTTTTGGTAGGAGGAATAAGGATAACAAAGAATGTGAGTTTCCTTTGCACCAATTCACAACCACAGGACACTTTATAGTCAACAGGAAGTGTAGTCACTGTTGCAATGTTGGAAACACAGCAGCTGTTTTGCACACAGCTAGCTCCCACACACAGCAATGTGATAATGATATTGATTGAATGATCAACATTGTCCAGCATCCCATGGATAACTCCCCATTCATTTCAGATACCAAGGGATCTTTTACAGTCACCTGAGTGAGCAGACAGTGCCTCAGTCTAACATCTCAGCCAAAGAATTGCACCATTGGCAGTGCAGTACACCCTCAGTTCTACGTTGGAGTGCCAGTTTAGACTTTTGTGATTCGTTCTTTGGATGTGGGTGTCGCTGGCTGGGACACCATTTGTTGCCCATCTCTAATTTCCCTTGAACAGAGTGGCTTACTAGGTAATTTCAGCGGGGGGGTGCAGTTACGAGTCAACCACATCTCTATGTGGGTCTGAAGTCACTTGTAGGCCAGACCGGGTAAGGATGGCAGATTTCCTTCCCTAAAGGACATTAGTGAACCAGCTGGGTTTTTGCGACAATCGGCAATGGTTTCATGGTCATCAATAGACATTTAATTCCATTTTTTCCGAATTCAAATTTCACCATCTGCAATGGTGGGTTTTGAACCCAGGTCCCCAGAGCATTACCCTGGGTCTCTGGATTAGTAGTCCAGTGACAATACCACTCTGCCACAGCCTTCCTAAGCATGCCACTCACTGACCTACAGCTGACATACCATTCGACTTGGGAAATAAAAGGTTAATGAGGTAGAAGAGCAAAGCCATGTAGTCCTGCGAGTGTTCTGGACTGTTGGAGGCATACGGTTGGATTTTCCGATCCTGCCCGCCAACAGGATTAGCCAGTCCCACTGAAAAGCAGTGGGCTACGGGCTGGGCTGCCCAATCTCCCACGGCGGTCCCGTCATGACGCGTCCGGAAAATCCCAGCTGTTGTCTTTTGGTTGGGATGTTAAAATAAGACGTCACCTGCCCCTTTAGATAGACTTAAAAGATCCCACAATACAGGGCAGTGAAATTCTCCTGCTGAACTGGTATTTCTCCCTCAATCAACACCACTAAAATAGATAATTTAGCCATGAATCATACTGCATTTTGCGGGAGCTTATTGTGTATTCCAAAAGCACTCCATTGACCGAAAAGTGCTTCTGGGCGTCCTGTGGTTGTGATTATACGAATGCAAGTCGTTCTTTTTTTCTTTAACAGCTTTAATCTTCGACAGAACAGCCAGCGATTGCACCCAGCTCCTTTACGTCTGCTCTCTCCCAGTTTCATCCTCTCACAGCCAGATGCAATCTATTTAAAGCAGCAGAATTTTCAGAAACAGGAAAGGACCAATCGCACCAACAAGGCTAACACCCTTTGATGTTTCTCCAGCTCAGTCTTCACACCATATGCTTCAATCATTCCCCTCCCCAGGAGTACACCCAGCTGCCTCGTGGATCCATTTATACTGTTCACGTCAGTAACCTTTCCTGTTGTCCACGGTACCTTGCATATTGTTTCTTCTAATGGCCAACTCGCTTGTGATTCCTCATCAAAGACCGTAACACACACTATGCGACTATCGACTGCACCAACCCCACTGCTACGAGTGAATTATTTCTGGATGAAAAATACACCTTCCATTGGGAGCTGAGCTAAACTTGCTGCTGGTGTGTTGACTGACAGGGGGAGCACCCCAACCGTGTTTCAGTGGCCGGTCAATGATGGTGATGGGTATGGGGGATTGTCACCATATCTTAAGAGCAGAAAAAAATGATGAAATTTTAAAGTCTTCAGCAATCCTGTTCAAATATTAAAAAGGCCCCCTCACCCTGACCCCAGAGCAATGCTGGATGCCTGGGGAGAACAGCCATTGCTAACATTGACATTTCTGAGGCACATATTAAGGACATACAATATTACTACATTGCCTCTTGTGGCTATTTATAATGCATCTGCCCCTATTTGTATTATATGCCAATAGAAACATAGAATATAAGAGCAACAGGAGGCTATTCAGCCCTTCGAGCCTACCTCCCCATTCACTATGATCATGGTTGATCATCCAACTCAATAGCCTAATCCCGCTTCTTCCCATATCCTTTAATCCCCTTCATCGAACTGGTTCTTGAAAATATACAGGGCTGGATTCTCCGTTCCAGAGACTAAGTGCTGATGCCAGCGTAGGATGTATCGACTTTCATGACAGGAATTTTGGCGCCAACCCCTCACCGATTCCGGTACCGATGAGGGGCTAGCACCAGTGCCGACTGAAACCCCCGCCAAAAACGGCCGGAGAATGGCCGGATCCTGGGCTGCGCATGCGCACAGCAGACAACCTGCACCAGTCGCGCCGTACAACATGACATTGGCCGTGCGCATAACCTAACCTGCACACCGCAACCCACAGCACACCCCCTGACAATGCCCCGCTGGCCAGTGGCATGGATCTCAGCCGAGTGTGACGGCGCTGGACACAGTGTGCCAGCTCACACGTGCACCGCGCCATCTGGACCTCAGCCCATCGGAATTGGAGCATCGCGTGGGCTGGCCGATGAGGTGCCAACGGCATTGCAACTGTGCACGGTGCACGTCACGATGACGGCAGTTTGGAGAGGGCGAAGAATCGCAAATCGGTGCCGACCCTGATTCCGGCGTTGGAATCGATTCTCTGCCCGATCGCCGATTACGATCTTGGCGTCGGGAATCGGAGAATCCCACCCACAATGTTTGGCCTCCACTACTTTCTGTGGCAGAGAATTTCACAGACTCAGCATTCTCTGGCTGATGAAACTTCTCCTCATCTCAATCCTAAATGGTATACCTCATATCTTCAGACTGTGACCCCTGGTTCTGGACACTCTCACCATCGGGAACATCCGTCTTGCATCTATTCTATCCATGCCTGTTGGAATCTTATAGGTTTCTATGAGATCCCTCCTCATTCTTCTGAACTCCAGAGAATACAATTCTGAACGACTCAATCTCTCCTCATACGTCAGTCCTGCCATCACAGGAATTAGTCCAGTAAACCTTCTCTGCACTTCCTCCACAGCAAGAACTTTGAGTGGAGCTGGGAGTCAGCAGAATTTTCCCAAAGTTCTCCCATAAAAACACAGGATGTGCATCTTGCTCCATGTGGAATCTTTTGGACACTTCATGCTTTCAGGGTGGTTACGTCTACAGGGAGTGGTTCCAGTTGTTCATGTTCAAGCTCCAGCTCTCTGAGCCTGAGTCATTGCAATGCATCGGGGTGTCTCCATATTTCCTTGAATGTTCATTCCAGGAAGTGATCACTCCACAGTTACAGAAGGTGCAGAAGGGTGAGAGTATAGGTAACCACCAGATAGGGCAAGAGAAGATACAGGCATTTCAGGAATCCCCCCTAACCAGTCGCACTCATTAACTCTTTTCCAGATTTGAGTACGGGTAAGGATCCTTGCTCACATGCAGTGCGAATGAAACATCGGGAATCAATCTGAGGGGAAAAATAAAGAATAAAAAATACAATAATCACAGGGGGCGCATTAAGGAATGGCCAGGTGTTTCTGCATCCTTAAATGAGATTCCTAACTGGTATTTTGCCATTCTGGAGCCAGGGTAAAGGAGGTTACTGAGCTGTTCAGGATGCTCTAAGGGAGGAAAGGGAAAAGCCAGAAATCATGGTCGGCATTGAAATGAATGACATCGGGAGAAAACATGTTGAGATCCTTCAGACGGAGTTTCAGGAGAGGGTGGCATGATGGATCAGTGATTAGCACTGCCACAGTGATCCTGCTTGAATTCCAGCCTCGGGTACTGTCTGTGTGGAGATTGCACTTCCTCCCCATGGGTTTCCTTTGGATGCTCCTGTTTCCTCCCACAGTCCAAAGATATGCATGTTAGGTGGATTGGCCATGATAAATTGCCCCCTAATGTCCGAAAGATCTGCCAGTTATGTGGAGTAATGGGGATAGGGTGGGAGAGTGGGCCTGGGTGGGGTGCTCTTTCAGTGGGTCAGTGTAGATTCAATGGGCCGAATGGTCTCCCTCTGCACTGTAGGGATTCTATGTTCTAAAAAAAGATTGAAAATCAAGACTTTAAAGTTAATAATCTCAGGATTAATCCCAGTGCCACATATCGTCGAGTATTGAAATAGGAAGATGGTGCAGGTAAACATATGGTGCGATTTGGTGCAGGAAGGAGGGTCTCAACATCTTGGGACACGAGGAACAAATCGGGGGAAGGGAAACCTGTGCAAGATGGATGAGTTGCATTGGAACAAAACAGGGATGAAAATTCTTGCCGAGAGTTTAACCAGTGCGTAGGTTTCCTCCGGGTGCTCCGGTTTCCTTCCACAAGTCGCGTAAGTCCAGAAAGACGTGCTTGTTAGGTGAATTGTACATTCTGAATTCTCCCTCAATGTACCTGAACAGGCGCTGGAGGGTGGCCACTGGGGGATTTTCACAGTAACTTCATTGCAGTGTGATTGTAAACCTACTTGTGACAATAATAAAGATTATTATTATTGGTGGGGAGGGTTTGAACGAATTTGACAATAGCGGGGGAACCAGAGTTCGGAGCACAGAGACCTGAACAGTGGTAAACTTAATAATATCCCAGAAAATACAGATAGCAGATTGAGGAAAATAGTAAATGTGATGAAACTGTATGTATGTCAATATCTGTGGTATAACTAACAGGGTTGGTGAGCTGCAGGTTGTCAAGTGGGCTTAGGAGGTGGTTGCATCCATAGAGACATGGCTCAAAGTCAGGAATGGGTTCTTAATTTGTCATGCTGACAAGTTTTCAGAAATGACACAAGAAGCAAAATAGAAAGGATGCACAATGGTCCGATGACTTGCGGCACAAAGGATGAATTTGTTGAGTTGCCGAGAGTTCAGAGGATGAGACGGAGTTGGCTGAACAGGCTCGTCAGCAAATTTCAAAGGCATGTAACAAAGATCGAATAGCAACATTCTAATATGGATCAGGAAAAATAGTGGGAAGTTTAGGGAAAGGTGAATTTCTGACATGTGAGGAGGACAGCTTTCTCAATACAGAAGGAAGTTGGATATGGTTCTGGTAAATGAAATGAGGCAAGTGCAGTATGCGGCAGTAGAAGATCATCTTTCGAACACCAGCCAAAAACATAGTTCGGTTTAAATTAATAAAGAGGCCATAAAATATTAAAGGTAAAAATGCACAATTGGAGAAAGGGTCGTTTCAGTGATTTAAGAAGAGGCCCAAACGCAAGTAGATTGAAAAAGGTTGATGCAGCGGAAAACGGCAACTGAGCAATGGAAGATATTCAGCAAAGCAATAGTACAGGTACACACTTAGACACATCCTATTGAAGGGAAAAGGTAAATCATCCAAAGCTAATACATCCTGGCTGACAAAGAAAATAAAAGTCAAAGTAAAACAGAAAAAGGAGGCTGATGATAAATGTCAGGAGCAAGATTCAATTAATAACCAGAAAGATTATAGGAAGTGCAGAAGGGAATTGAAATAGTTACTATGGCAGGAAAAGAGAGGTTTCGAAAATAAAAATTGAAAGCAGGATTAAATTCCACCCTGAGATGTTTAATAAATATATAAATGGTTAAATTGGAGAGCCTCCATAAATGGATATGGGAATCGTGATGTGAGATCTTTTTTCCATTCACAGATGTGAGAGTAGCAAGACCAACATTTGTTACCAATCCTTAATTGCCCTTGAGAAGGTGCTTGGGAGCCACCATCTTGAACAGCTGCAGTCCATGAGGCGTCAGCACTCCCACAGTGCTGTTCAGGAGGGAGCTCCAGATTTTGACACACAGATAGTATGACAATAAAGTTCCAAGTCAGGGTATGTATCATTTGGAGGCAAACTGGTGGGTTCTGCTGTTCCCATATGCCTGCTACCCTTGTTCTTTTAGGTGGTACAAGTTGTGGATTCAGGAGGTACTGTTGAAAGAGCATTGTTGAGTTGCTATGGTGCACACTGCTCTACTGGACTTCAGTGGTGGACAGGAATTCACACGTGAAGTAGTGAATGGGATGCTGATTAAATATGATGCCAAGCAAGGTTGAAGCATTGGATACTGCAAAGGCTGTGGACATCAGGACCATCCCTGCTGTAGTACCGATGGCTTGTCCTCCAGAACTAGCTGTGCTCTTAGCCAAGCTGTTCTGGTACAGCTATAACACTGAAATCTACACAATGTGGTAAGATTTCCAGGTTCAATAAAAAGGGTATTAAACTTGATGATCATAATGAATGGTGGAGCAGGCTCGAAAGGCCGAATGGCCTCCTCCTGCTTCTATTTTCTATGTATGTTTCCATGTAATATACTAATCAGCCAGTTAGAATACTAACATGGATTTTGCGGTTTAATTGTGGGTTCTGGGTTTACCAGACCGCTTAGAATCATAGAATTCCTCCAGTGCAGAAGGAGGCACTTGGCCCATCAGGTCTGCACCAACCCTCTGAAAGACCATCCTATCTAGGCCCACTGCCCTGCCCCAGCCCCGTAACCCCACCTAACCTGCACATCTTGGGACACTAAGGGAAAAATTTGGCATGGCCAATCCCCATAACTTGCACATTGTTGGGCTGTGGGAGGACACCCACACAGACACGATGAGAACATGTCCGCACAAACAGTCAACTAAGGCCGGAATCAAACCTAGGTCCCTGATCTTGTGAGGCAGCAGTGCTAACCAATTGTGTCACTGAGCCATTGGGATGCTGAAGATGCATTTGAGGTGCCTGCACAGATCTGGAGGTGTCTTTCAGTACACACTAGACAGGGTCTCCAGAATGTTTGTGGTGTGTTTTCCCCTGTAAAATGTTGCATGGCAGGGAGGTTTGGACCTACAGGAGGAATAAGGCATTAAGCTCAGAGTCTCGTCAGAGGATTTCAAGGAGGAGGTGATTTCTTTGAATGGATAAAACAATTTCTGTCAGTGCTTCTTAATGTTTTGTTATTGTTTAATGTGTCAGATATATATTTATAGACTTGTGATTTTTGTTACGACACCCTGGGCAGTCAATTCCAGCCCCACAATTCCCAGAGTCCCAACACAAGTGAATTAACCAGTAATTAGTATAAAGTTTCTGAGGTCTTTGGCCTTTGACTGCTGCAATGACTTGGAGGCACCAGATTTGTAAATGAAACACAACAACTGTTCATTTATCACAAAAATAGAGATAATGCATGCAATATTTATAACACAAAATAGCGATAAAGCATACAATATTTATAATAGAATAACGGCCAGCTAATCTGCTACTCCCTCCCTTTTATCGTCCCACCCTCTATCCAAACACACATGAGACAGGCACACATGAAGGGAGGGGGAGGGGTAAAACTAATAAGAGGGTTAATACGAAATGGAAGATGAGTGTCCTTGCTTCGGATGTTGAAGTTGTTGCAACAGCAGGCTGTCCTCCCAGGACATGGAGTGATTGGAATCACTGGTTGGATCACTAATGAGGATCTTCTGGCAGCAGCACTCGGTCAGAACTCCCAGCTGCATGGGCAGTAAGGTGGCGTAGTGGTTAGCACTGCAGCCTCACGGCGCCGAGGTCCCAGGTTCGATCCCGGCTCTGGATCACTGTCCGTGTGGAGTTTGCACATTCTCTCTGCGTCTGTGTGGTTCTCACCCCCACAACCCAAAGATGTGTAGGGTAGGTGGATTGGCCATGCTAAATTGTCCCTTAATTGGAAAAAAAGTGAATTGGGTATTCTAAATCTTTAAAAAAAGAGCTCCCAGCTGTAGGATTCCCTCAGCGCCTCATGCCTCTGTAATTCTCATTTGTTTCCAATCCACCAGAGTGATCTTCAGAGACAGGAACAGAGTTCCCCAGAGGGACGTTAAAAAGGTTTTTAAACTACTCACCCTGCTTTTAGCTGGTGGTTTGTCTGGTTTTCCTTAAGATTTTCTTTGTCTCCCCTCAAATCAAGTTGTCAGCCTGGCTTTTACTCTTACTTGGTTTACAGACTCACGAGAACATCCTCCAGTTTTACTGAGGAGAAAACAGAGGCTCCAACCGGGTGTTTGAGAGAGGCTTACCCTTTCAGGGAGAGAGAGGCTCACAAGAACCTCCTTCAGCTCTGAGTTCAAAACAAAACTTAAAACTGGAAACACAGTCTCACAGGGGAAGGAAAGTTCCAGAACAGTTAGCACCAATCAGCATAGATTATCAGATAAACCCCGGTAATCTGAAACATCTCATTGGCCACCAGCCAAGTCCATCAAGATGCGTCATCGTTGACGGCAGGCCAAACAGCGCATCCTGCTGGAGGTTCTTTTTTTATAAATTAAAATTTAAGTCCATCTTAAAGGTATAGGTCCATTAATTGTCCAGGTACAAAAATTGAAATAGTAGAATAACCAAAATTAAGTGGAAAAAAACAAGGGACAGACAGGAATTAACAGGAGAATCTTTACATTCAGAAAATTCCAAAAATCCAAAGCATTCCAGACTGAAGATGATGGTGATGGTGTAGTTGCTACAGCAATCGAAGTGTATCCTACACACATTTTCCTTTCCATTTTTGCTTCTTTAACATTCTTTGTCCTGTTTACAGTTGCCTATGTCACAGAAAGTGCACAGCAGGAAATTCGAGTTGCAAAGCCTGTGGGTTTGTCCATTGGGTTCTATCCCTGTGACCACTCAGCATGGTTGGTAACTTTCTCCTTACTCTGGGACCTGGATTCAATGCCAGTCCAACCTCCCCTGGATGTTAAAAGTCTGCAGGAAGTTATTTCGAGCAGAAGCACCAAGCGAGCATTGATCCATAATACCACTCAGTCCTGTTATTCACAATTAATTGGCACAAAACTGTCCATCTCATTCAAGGACAAATGGCAGGAAAGGGTACATTTTGAAATGGTGCCGTTGAGTTTGGAGTTAAAACACTTTATTGAGCTGAGTTAACTGGACTGTGTTGTGAGGGCCTGTAAAGTATAAAATGCCGTGAGAAAGTGTTTTGCTCCCATTCCTGACATTCATATCAAAATTGGCCTTAATTTGGCAATTGTAAAAGGATGGTGGATTCTTGAAAGGGTTGAGATCAATACAGATGCTTGTGTTGCATAAAGGTTGTCATAATGCTCTGAACTGAATTCTGATTTCAGTTTTATTGAATGTAGGTTGTGACACAAATAAATATTTACACAGCATTGCTTTTCGATCCTGGCTCACAAGCATTCCCTTTGACAGCTGCCATAATGTGATATACGCACTCGGCTTCTACTGGGTTTGGAGAAAGTAAGGCCACGGCTGGCATGTTATATGCCGCGATTGGATGTGTGGCCAATCCAAGCTAATGTGAAACCACGTGAGAAAACGGTAGCGGGGGGCATCCCGATGTCATCGTGACGTTGTCCAATATTATGGTTGGTGCGATCCCCGATAATTTATGTGGCAATAAACACAAGTAAAAAGACAAATCTTTGAAATTTTGCATGGTCCCTACGATTTTACAGTCAGCACATGGGTAACATGGGCAGGCGGCCACCTCGTTTTTAATATTTTTTTCAATCCAGGGCGTGATACAAAATCTACTGGAGGTATGTCGATGTGAGCAGTTCGGACCTCAGGTGAGAGTTTGTGGTTTGTTTTATTCCTGATAATTCAAAGTTTTTCCTGTGTTTTCTGGAAGACAATTTTTCTTACAAGCTTTTTTTCTGAGGATTCTTTCTTGGCTGCTTTCCACCGATTGCACCCTTCAGTGCATGAGACAGTGCCATCTGCAGATGAGGACTGGAGGACCTCCTCTGAAGAGGTCGAGAGGGCCAGGAGGGAGGTGCGGCTAGGAGTCCACAGGAATTGTCCCAGAAGGCAACCTGTGGGAAGAGAGGCACTGCCAGAGTGGGTGCATGGCCAACAGGTAGAAGGGTCCATAGAAGATGCCAGTCTCCTGCAGCCCGAGTCTACAAACAGCACTCCAGCCACCTCATCATGTCTGAGGTCCAGTCACAGAATAATCCAATGCAGAAGGGGCCCTTCGGCCCATCGAGTCTGCACCGATGCATGAAAGTCATCTAAACGACCTACCTAATTCCATTTGCTAGCACTTGGTCCATAGCCTTGAATGTTGTGATGTGCCAAGTACTCATCGAGGTACTTTTTAAAGGATGTGAGCTAACCTGCCTCTACCACCCTCGCAGGCAGTGTGTTCCCGACTGTCACCATCCTCTGAGTAAAAAGGCTTTACTCAAATCCCGCCTGCCCCTTACATTGAACTTGTGTCCCCTCGAAACTGACTCTACAACTAAGGGGGACATCTGCTCCCTATCCAACCTGTCCATGCCCCTCATAATCTTTTACACCTCGATTTGATCGCCCCTCAGTTTTCTATGTTCCAGGGAAAACAACCCAAACCTATCCAACCTCTCTTCATAACTTAAATGTTCCATCCCAGGCAACATGCTGGTGAATCACCTCTGTACGCCCCTCCAATGCAATCACATCCTATTATTAAACTAGAAAGAGTGCAGAAAAGATTTACTAGGATGTTACCGGGACTTGATGGTTCGAGTTATAAGGAGAGGCTGGATAGACTGGGACTTTTTTCCCTGGAGCGTAGGAGGCTTAGGGGTGATCTTATAGAGGTCTATAAAATAATGAGGGGCATAGATAAGGTAGATAGTCAACATCTTTTCCCATAGGTAGGGGAGTCTCAAACTAGAGGGCATAGGTTTAAGGTGAGAGGGGAGAGATTCAGAAGGGCCCAGAGGGGCAATTTCTTCACTCAGAGGGTAGTGAGTGTCTGGAATGTGCTGCCAGAGGTAGTAGTAGAGGCGGGTACAATTGTGTCTTTTAAAAAGCATTTAGATAGTTACATGGGTAAGATGGTATAGAGGGTTATGGGCCAAGTGCGGGCAACTGGGACTAGCTTAATGGTAAAAACTGGGCGGCATGGACTGGTTGGGCCGAAGGGCCTGATTCCATGCTGTAAACTTCTATGATTCTATGATTCTATAATGTAGCAACCAGAATTGCACAGTACTCCAGCTGTGGCCTCACCAAAATTCAATACAACTCCAACATGACCTCCCTGCTTTTGTAATCTATGCCTTGATTAATAAAGGCAAATGTCCCATATGACTTTTTCACCACCCTATTAACCTGCCCTTTTGCCTTCAGAGATCATAGATCATAGAATTTCCAATGCAGAAGGAGGCCATTCGGCCCATCGAGTCTGCACCAGCCCTTGGAAACATAAGCCCACACCTCCACCCTATCCCCATAACCCAGTAATCCCACCTAACATTTTTGGGGGGACACTAAGGGCAATTTTGCATGGCCAATCCACGCAACCTGCACATCCCTGGACCGTGGGAGGAAACCGGAGCTCCCGGAGGAAACCCACGCACACACGGGGAGAACGCGCAGACCCCGCACAGTCACCCAATGCCAGAACCGAACTGAACCCGGGCAGGGCAGCACAGTGGCGCAGTGGTTAACACTGCTTACTCACGGCGGCGAGGTCCCAGGTTCGATCCCGGCTCTGGGGCACTGTCCGTGCGGAGTCTGCACACTCTCCCCATGCCTGTGTGGGCGGGTCTCGCTCCCACAACCCAAAAGGTGTGCAGGGTGCTGGCAAATGCGATTAGGTGGGTAGGTCAGGTGCTTTTTCAAATGAAGCTGCAGACGCGATGGATCAAAGGGCCTCTTCTGCACTGTGTGATTCTGTGAAACTCTACGGCTTTGAAGGCAGTACCATTTCTAACACTATCTGCTCTGGTAGGTCGTGAATGATTTGGCGCAGCTTGGCAACGGTGGCTGCTGCAGTTGTCGGGCCCACTCACTGGACATCCAGCCACTTTGAAAACATCATTCAGAAAAAGGGGCCAGTAAAGTCAACGTTAGGCCTGTCCACAGTCTCCCCCATTACCCACAAAGGTGCAAACCTACTGCAGATGGATGGGTCTGCTGAGTCTGAGTGTGCTCACAACATACTTTGATCTCCTTGTTGTGATGAATATAAGAAATTGTCAAGCTATATAGTTTGTATTTTTGCAGTAATATCATTAAACTTTGGTTAAACTGCTTACAGACAGTATGTCTGGTAGAGCTGTGATTGAAAGTGAGGTAATCAGAGTTTTGCTAATAGATATTAAAAAACATTTTACCTGTTTGCAGACAGAGAGCTAATGTAATGTTGTATCATTTTGAGCTAGGCTAAACAACTCAAGGCACATCTTGTAACAAGGGACAAAAGAATGCTGTGTGCTTTGAGTGCAGCTGGTGCAGCTAATGGGAGGGGCCAGATCTGTGTGGACAAGGGAGCTGCTTCCAGGGCTCTAAGCAGAGCAGGTTTCCAGCTTGGTCTTAAAAAATGTTTCTCTATCCAAGGATCCTGCACCAAGATAAGCAAGTAAAACCTGGTTGTTAACTTTATACATAAGAGGTATTTGAAATAAATGGGTGGTGGTCCGTGGGTGGCGAGGGTGGGTACAGGGGGGTACTATCTGGCAAGCCAGGTCTGCGCGCGGCTGCCGCCATGTTGGATGGTGCGACCGCTGCAGGTCGTCACCGTGTGCTTGCGCGCCCATAGACCCGACAATTCTCCGGTCACTTATGTCGGGAACTCCGGGAGTTTTACGTGGCGCGGCTGCTCGCCCCCCCACTGGGCAGAGCATCGGTGCGGGTGTGGTGCCGACTTTTTCATCGTATAACTAGACACTTCCTCCAGACGTAGCCTCAAAATCGGAGAATCCAGCCCTTAGTCTCTGAAACGGAGAATCCCGCCGGTTGTCTTTAGTTAGATTTACTGAAATTACTAATCTGACCTTTGCTTTAAGACTCACTTTAGTTTGACAGTTTAATGGTTTCTGCTTTTAAATTGACTTAAACTTCTCTGCTTAAAAGACAGAGGCTAAATGATAACATTACTGCAATCTCAAGGAAACTAAATAGAATTATAACATTACGGTAGTCTGATAAATCCTTTCTTAAACCAGCAGGTGCTGGATTATGATGCATTATTCTAGTTTAACACATTAAGCAAATTTATTAAATGTCGATGGGTGAGCGAACAATATAATGGTGATAATTCGCATTTACAAGAGAAAATCTCTAATCAGATTTTCAAAAAAGCAAAATGATAACTTACATTCATGTGCAGCTTTTAATGCCACCCAAGAGACCACCTCGGAGGAGAGCTCAAGGAGACCACCCTTGGGGCATCACAGCTATCATCGCCACGTTCCATCCGCACAGAGACACGCACCTCAGTGGGCGACATTAGTGGGCAGGCTTCTGCACTGTAAAGAATCTACGGATTCTACGAAATCCACTTGGCCAATTACCGTCTACTTTCGATCATTAGTAAAGTGATGGGAAGGGGGATCATCAACAGCGCTATCAAGTGGCACTTGCTCAGCAGTAACCTGCTCACGGACACTCAGTTTGGGTTCTGCCAGGGTGACTCAGCCCCTGACCTCATTACAGCCTTGGTTCAAGCATGGGCAAAAGAGCTGAACTCCAGATAAGGTGAGAGTGATTGCCCTTGGCATCAAGGCAGCATTTGACCAAGTGTGGCATCAAGGAGCCCTGGAACAAATGAAGCTAATGAGAATCAGGGAGGATCATACCTAGCACAAAGGTTGTGGTGGTTGGAGGTCAATTATCTCAGCTCCAGGAGTTCTTCAGGGTAGTGCCCGAGGCCCACCCATCTTCATCAATGAGCTTTATCAATGAGCTTCCTTCCATCATAAGGGCAGAAGTGGGGATGTTTGCTGATGTTTGCACAATGTTCAGCACCAATGGCAAGTAACATTCACACCACACAAGTGGCAGGCAATGAGCATCTCCAACAAGAGAGAATCTAACCATCGCCCTTGACATTCAAAGGCACTGCCATCGCTGAATCCCCCGCTATCAACATTCTGGGGGTTACCATTGACCAGAAACTGAACTGGACCAGTTATATTAACACTGTGGCTACAGGAGCAGGTCAGAGGCCAGAAGTCCTGCAGCGACTAACTCACCTCCTAATTCCCCAAAGCCTGCCCACCATGTACGATGCACAAGTCAAGAGTGCGATGGAATAATCTCCACTTGTCTGGATGAGTGCACCTCCAACACGCAAGAAGCTCGACACCATCCAAGACAAAGCAGCCTGCCGGATTACTACCCTTTCCACAAACATTCACTCCCTCCATGACCGACAAACAGTGGCAGCCATGTGTACCATGTACAAGATCAGAGAATCACAGAAAATACAGTGCAGAAGAGGCCCTTTGGGCAGCACGTTGGTACAATGGTTAGCACTGCTGCCTCACAGTGCCAAAGTCCCGGGTTCAATTCCGGCTCTGGGTCACTGTCTGTGTGGAGTTTGCACATTCTCCCCGTGTTTGCATGGGTTTTGCCCCCGCAACCAAAAGATGTGCAGGCTGGTGGATTGGCCACGCTAAATTGCCCCTTAATTGGAAAAAATTAATTGGGTACTCTAAATTCTATTTTTAAAAAGAGGGCCTTCAGCCCATTGCATTTGCACCGATGCTTAAAAGACATCTGACCTGCTACCTCATCCCATTTTCCAGCACCTGGCTCTTGGCCTCGAATGTTAAGATGTGCCAAGTGCTCATCCAGGTACTTTTTAAAGGATGTGAGGCAACCCACCTCTACCACCCTCCCGCAGTGTATTTCGGACTGTCACCACCCTCTGGGTAAAAACATTTTTTCCTCAAATTCCCCTGAACCTCCTGCCCCTTACCTTGAACTTGTGTTCCCTCATAACTGAGCCTTCAACTAAGGGGAACCGCTGCTCCCCTATCCACACTGACCATGTCCCTCATAATCTTGCACACCTCGATCAGGTCGCACCTTAGTCTTCTCTACTCCAGATAAAACAATCCAGGCCTATCCATCCTCTCTTCATAACTTGAATGTTCCATCCCAGGCCACATCCTAGTCAATCGCCTCTGCACCCACTCCAGTGTCATCACATCCTTCCGAGACTGTGATGACCAGAATGGCACACATTACTCCAGCTGTGGCCTCACCAAAGATGCACTGCAAAAATTCACCAAGGCTCCTTAGGCAGCACCTTCCAAACCCACATCTAGAAAGACAAGGGCAGCAAACAGTTGGAAACACAACCACTTGGAGGTTTCGCTCCAAGTCACTCACCATTATGACTTGGAAATATATCGCCGTTCGTTCATTGACGTTGGGTCAAAATCCTGGAATTCCCTCCCGAACAGCATTGTGGATGTCCCTGAACCTCAGAAACTGCAGCGGTTCAAGAAGGCAGCTCACCAGCAACCTCTAAAGAGCAACAAGGCCTGGGCAAGGAATGTTGACCTAGCCAGCGAAGCCAACATCCCGTAAATGAATTTTTAAAAATAAGCAGATGGAATGGCGGCTGGCAGCTGGTGATGCAGGGAGCACACATGGAGAATGATTGACATGAGTGGTGCTGGCCCCGTGCATTGTGGGAGGCATCCACATTCCCTAAGCGATACAGGCATGCCTGCCTGATATGTTCAGTCACTATGAAGGGACACCACCAATGAGCGAGGAACCTTGTACAAAGCACATAGTAGAATCGCTGGACTGAGCACCCTGCATTTCACCAGTGCAGGAATCAGGTTTTAAGGTCGGGACTACAATGTAAATTGTAAATGTCGCACAACCCTCTGAAAGGGGACCCTACCTAGGGTCAGGCCCCCACCCTATCCCCTTAACCCAGTAAATCCACCTAACCTAACCTCTATTCTTTTGGACATCAAGGGGCAATTGATCATGGCCAATCCACCTAACCTGCACATCATTGGACTATGGGAGTAAACCGGAGGAAGTTCACGCAGACACAGGGAGAAAGTGCACACTTGGACCCGAATCCCTGAAGCTGTGAGGCAGCAGTGCTAACCACTGTGCCGCCGTGCAGTCCATAAAGAGGCACCTTGGAGAGTTGCTTGGTGGTGGTTTAACCTGAGGGTCACCACACCTCAGGTGAAGGGCAAGGTTGAGAAGAAAATCACGAATAACCTCAGCCGGTAAGGGAATTGGCGTCGCTCCGCATCAAGGAGATGTAGAAAGAGCAATTTGTGAGCATTTATTGACAGATGTGAACAATTTTTTTTAAATTTCTCCTCCTTTATCACATTTTCTCCCAAATTTATATCCAATAATAAACAACAATCAGTAACGAATGCAATGTCAATCTCCATATCAATAGCAACAATCCCATCCTCCCACCAAATCCCCAAACATTAGCCCGCATGTCAACATAAACAATTGTAAAAAGGAATCAGGAATCACCCATAGTCTCCATTAACACATACAGTCCCCTCCCTCCAACCCTCCCTGCTCCCCCTCTAATATTCGATGTAATCCAATTCTCGAAAGTGCATAATGAATAACGCCCATGAACTTTAGACCCCTCCATCCTTCCCCTCAGTTCAAATTTGACCTTCTCAAGGGTCAAGAATTCCAGCAGGTCCTCACGCCAGGGCACAGGCTGGAGAAGTTGATCTCCACCCTAACAGGATCCGCCTTCGGGCGATCAACGAGGCAAACGCTACAACATCTGTCTCAGCACCCGTTTCCAACCCCGGCTGGTCCGACACCCCGAATATGGCCTCCCGAGGGCCCGGG